>NC_134179.1:8314910-9018035 GCF_964188355.1 Buteo buteo
CATTGACAGCTCTGGCAAATTCAAGAGTGTTTTAGAGGTATCAGTAGAGAAAATGACACTCAAAAGGGTGATGGGTTCTATTCCTTTATGTTGTTAATGTGCGTAAGTGCTCCAGAAGTTTTAATTGTACTATCAGCGGTGTGCTAAGGCACCAAAATGATGCAGTGTTACGGTGTTGCCTTGGTCATTCTGATTACAGAATTTAAACTGCATGCCTTTCTGTGAGCTTAGTGCCTCTCCAACGTGCGGTTTATTCTTCCTGCCCCTCTTCTCCTCCTCTTCAGTCCCTACAGGCAGGAGGAACTGGGAGAATCTTGCACTCTGTCAGGACAGCAGAGTATGAACTTGTCTCTCACAGTAGAGGATTACTTTCCAGACCTTAAATTAAAATGACATTTGAATTGACTCTTTGAAATACGGATCTGTAGAGAGAATAAGAGCTGCTGGTCTGGGTCTGTGTTTTACATGCAGAACTAGACAGTTTTATCGATGTAGTCCATAGCCGTGTCTTAGTATGGCAGTGCCAACAATTATGCATTTCACCAAAGAAGTTGCACTGCTGACTTTCAATCCTGGCTGCCTGAGAGAACTCTCCAAAATGACTGCTGGTACTAAAAGACAGTAACATCCAGCTTTTAGTAACTGAGAAATACTGCACATCACTTGTGTAATTACCTGATCATCTTAATGTCTTGTAATAAGTCTGATTCTTAAAACGTTAATCCAAAACTCTAGACAGCTTAATCTTTTAAAATAGTTTTTTTTGTGTTGCTGACACTTGCCAATTTGTTTTAGTTTGTAAAAGTTTTCTGTGTCTGTGTCCACCTTCCACTATGCATCTCTTGACTCCTGAGCTCATTGCTTATGGTTGCTCAGGCATGTTTCTCTTGCACCCGGATTCATTCTCCTCCTTCCTCTTGAAGTGCAAGTCTTGATTCTGATGTGATGCTGGAAGCATGATCTGGTTCCTTGTATCTTAGGAGGAGTTGTTCCTACTTCTCTAGTTCTGCTGAACTGCTGAATTTGCTCGTGGCAGCTCCGAGTGGATCTCTTCGCGCTTTCCAGTCACGTTTATGGCACATACGGCTTGGCAGGTATTCTGAATGTTCCTAAACCTTTCTGTTCCAGGAGTCCCGCTATGAAGGCAGATACACAGGATGCAGCAAGCGTAGATCAGCCATCACAGAAACAATGTGGCCAATCTTCAGGGTAAGCATTAAACACACCATTCCATCAGATTGTGCTTGCTTGAGCTTAAGGAAATTTATAAAGAGAATGTGAGAAGTCTTACTTTGCTAGTTAAATATCTTGGGAGCTTTCAGTTTGGAATGGGCGGTCACATTTAGTTGCAATATAGAGCCTTTTTTTAAATTAAGTTGCATATAGCTCTGGGAAGCTTCCTGCTTGCTGAGAAGACAACTACTCATACAGTGTTGGCTGATCATATGTTAGCGTACGCCTTATTACTGAGTAGGACTAATACAAAGAGAAGTCACAGACTGTCTTAAATTAGGCTGCTACCCACAGACCAATAGATACCTCAAAAACAAATGCTACTGAGTAGAATCTTTTTACTTGTTTGTTTCCAATTGAACTGATGTTAGAACATGCCATCTAGAAAAAGGTTCTTCTACCTCTGTCTAGTTCTCATATTTTGTAGGTGAGTGTTCAGGGCTGGTGAGGCAATTGGGTAGGTAGTTAAATATTTTTCTTCACGTTCACTTCCTTCCCTCCGAAGGCAAACGGCAGTCCTCCCAGAATCTCAATCAACACAAAACTCAACAGATGAGCAAGAAAATGCAGGTATGTCGCTTCTTCAAAAGCACCGAGTCTTGGGATTCTCCAGGACTGGGAAATTAGTACCTTGAAGTTTTGATTTTTGTGTGTCTCGTTCTCTCAAGAAAAATCTCAGAGCTAAGTCATGTTATTCTTGCTTTGAAGGGAGGAAAGGTTTGTTTGCTATTAATAGGCATTCGACAAATAGTTATGTCTCTATGTTTAGTCTGTGGAAATTCCAGCACTTGAGATTTCACACTCTTACTACAATACTGTCTAGATTTTTTTCTTGGACTGATTTACTGGTCAAAAAGAAAGTTAGTAATTTTCAGTTGTGGAACAACCAGTGGAAAAACACCATTCTGACCAATTTCCATCTTCATGCTGGCTTCTGTTGTTTCTAGGCTCAAAAGCTCTCGAAGAAGAAGAGAGCACTTTCAGCTCCCCACTTATGTTTTGGCTTCAGCAAGAACAAAAGAGGAAAGAGTGTCTTGGTGAGAAGAAACCAAAGAAAGGTTTGGTTTTTGAGATCTCTAGTGATGATGGTTTTCAGATCTGCGCAGAAAGCATTGAAGGTGAGAACTGTGTGGTTTTGGTTGTACTGGGTTTAGCTTGCCTTGCTAGAAGTAAAATTATGACTTCTGAGGATCTCTTACGTGCTTTTTTATAGATTTAAAAAATACCGAAAACCTATTTCTTAATTTATGGCCCTGGAACAATCCTAGTTCCTTGCAGTGTCTGGATTGTATTGAAAAAGTTTGGTGTTGGGTATTTTTTTATCATTGTCCCATTTAGGCTTATCAGTTGACCAGTGGAGTTGAACCATATTTTTTCAAGAAATAGTCAGTGTGGGTCAGTCAGGCAGTAGGGTATCTAGACTTTTCCTCCAGACCAGTTGCTGAAGACGCTTACTTCCCTTTATACCAAAATTAATTTTGGAGAGGATGGAAGCAATGGGATCTGAGGATCTTAATTTATGGCCCATGAAAGGATGCAAACTTTGTATTCTGCAATAGCTTATTTAAATACAATCATTTTGTTGGAAAACAGCATACTGCACACGTACATAGCAGTCTACCGATGATATATTGTTTCACTGGAAATCTGATAAGAAGCGGCAAAATAAGAGGCATAGCAAGGCCCCTGTTTTGGCAATCCTCAGTCCCCAGCACTCAGATACTCCTTCACTATCTCGTCTTCTGTTTATGTGACTGCAGATGCCTGGAAGTCACTGACGGACAAAGTTCAAGAAGCCCGTTCTAATGCCCGCCTGAAACAGCTGTCTTTTGCAGGTAATATCCAGTGCCAAACTCATTTCTACTGTGCTTTTGAAGGTATGAGAGCAAACAGATCTTCTTGTGAGCATCTTAGGGTTCAGAGTCTTAAGAGTTTTAGTTCAGCTCCTAACTGCTCTATGGAGGGTAATTTCTTCCCGATTAAATAATTGAAAACTCTTATGGGGAATGAACTAGCTAATACAGTGCTCCTGTGAAAATTGCAGGCTAGCACACAAGCTGTATTTAACACGCTGCTGTGTCCTCCTTCTCCAAGTCTGCACTGTCAGTTGGATTATTTTTTTTTTTTTTGCGTGCTCTATTTCTTGTTCCAGGTGTGAATGGTTTGAGGATGCTGGGGATTATCCACGATACTGTCGTGTTCCTGATCGAGCAGCTGTATGGAGCAAAGCACTGCCACAACTACAAGTTCAGATTTCATAAGCCAGAGGAGGCCAACGAACCTCCTCTGAATCCACATGGCTCTGCTAGGGCTGAAGTCCACCTGAGGCAAGTGTGAGCTTTGTCATTGGTAAGGTTAACAGCCCGTTTGCTCGACTAACTGACGCCATGGCAGGGCATAAGCAACAAATCTCTACAGCACTAAAGCTCTTAGTTAAAAAGCAATGTTAGTAACTTCTGCACATAAATCGACTATATTGCATCTTCTGAGTCTGCATGTTCTTCTGTGCCACTTTGTTGACCGTTGCATTGTTTAACAAAGCTTTCCTGGCTGATGCTTTTATTCACGGTTCTCAGAAACTGTCGTGTGTTACCCTGATGCATAGAAGGCTTTAAGAGAGGACAGACCAGAGAAGGTGTAAAGCAGTAAACATGTCAAACTGTTGTGGCAACCATGTGTTTCTTTTCAGTCAGTAAACCAAACTTCCTTTCCTCTCTTTAAATTGCAGGAAATCTGCATTTGATATGTTTAATTTCTTGGCTTCTAAACACCGACAGCCACCAGAATACAACCCAAATGATGAGGAAGAGGAAGAAGTACAGCTGAAATCAGCCCGGTATGCAGCAGGATTTAAAGGTTCAAAGGGGAAAATAATGCTGTGCTGTTACAACAAGCTGATCAGGCTTAGTTGTGTGCTGCATTTTTTGAGGTGCTGTTTAAATCTTGAAAGCTACCAAGCACTAACAAATATAGAGGAGACACCTACAACAGCAAGAGAACTGACAGCTGAGGGTGACCACCAGACCAGTCTTCCTTTGAATGTTTCTTTTCCTTGCTAATGTAAAACAATCTGATGAGCATTTGAGCAGAAAAGGGAGGAAATTATCTTTTACCTGTGTATACAAACACTGAATTAATTTTGATTGTGTTCTCAGTGGGCTGCAGTGTCACAGTATCTAAATTATTATCTCTTGGAAAGTATCCCAGATAATACATGGCACAGACTCTCAAATAAAGGTCATCACTTAGCAACGTCTTTGTGTTCTAGGAGGGCGACTAGTATGGATCTGCCAATGCCCATGCGCTTCCGACACTTGAAGAAGACCTCCAAGGAGGCAGTTGGTGTCTACAGGTATGGTTTTGCTCTGGTACCGCTGCCTCTGGGACAGGGAAAGGCGAAAAAGTGGAAGCCTTCTGTGAAGTCAGGCTGCAAAGTTGAGGAGAAGAAGCATGTTTGGGGTTTTTCTCTCCTCCTTCCCCCTGCCTGAGTTATGTATTTGAAAAGTCAGCGCAAACTACTTACTCCTTGCTGGCTTACCTTGGTGATAGCGAAGGCACGTGCTCAGGAGTGAGCGGGAGAGACCTAGTATTGTTCTTGTTAGCGTTACATTATAGAAGAGTAATGATACCACAGCAATCCTTGTAACAAATAACCTGTTTTCTGCAGTGTTTGCAATTTTAGGTTTCTGAGCTTCGCTTGTATCGTTTGAAATACTTCCTTATCTGTTGACTTTTTAGGTCTCCCATCCATGGCCGGGGTCTGTTCTGCAAAAGGAACATCGATGCAGGTGAGATGGTGATCGAATATTCAGGCAATGTCATTCGCTCCATCCTCACTGACAAACGAGAGAAATACTACGACAGTAAGGTGAGTTATGGGCTTTTGTAGAAGTTCTTAAAGAGTTTGGGAGAGCTAGAAAGTGGCTGTGAAGGTAGGACAGGCTTACGTGAAAACGGCGTTTGGAACATCATGAACTGGGATTACAGACTTCTCAGGGTATTTCCATTCTTGCTGGAGCTCTAGAGGCGCTTCTTGTTTTCTGCTGTGGGCTGGGAAGGGCCTCAGTCCAATCTTAGCATTGCAGAGCCAAAGAGCATGGGGACGAAAAGGTTCAAGCGTGAGCTTATGAAGACAAGTGAAGAGAGGTTGCAGATACTCTCGAAGGCTTGACTTTTGCTTGCCATCACGAGCTAGGTTGTCTGCTAGGGTGGCTCTGTCTTCACTTCCCTGAGGTAACTCTCTTTCTGTCCTCCCTGCTTAGGGGATCGGTTGCTACATGTTCCGCATTGATGACTCTGAAGTGGTGGATGCCACCATGCACGGGAACGCGGCCCGCTTCATCAATCACTCCTGTGAGCCCAACTGCTACTCCCGGGTCATCAACATCGATGGCCAGAAACACATCGTCATCTTCGCCATGCGCAAAATCTACAGGGGGGAAGAGCTCACGTACGACTACAAGTTCCCCATTGAAGACGCCAGCAACAAACTGCCCTGCAACTGCGGCGCCAAGAAGTGCAGGAAGTTTTTAAACTAGGACTTCCATCAGCTGCAAGTGAGCCCTGAAGGGCCTGGGGCGAACCAAAGCTTCACGTGAATCCCTCCCTGGCCATTCAGACGGGATGGGGAGGCCGGAGGCAGGAATGAAGATCAGCTGGGCTCAGGGACCTGACTGGCGGCTGTGTTTCTCTGTCAAGAGTCCACATCTTCATGTCTCGCATGCGCACACTTACCCTTGTGAAAGACACGGGTGACCGGAGAAGATCCTCGGCGTGATTATGTTTTTGCTATTCTCATTTCCCCCTGCCCCCGGTATTTGTTTCTCAGCGTGGGCCTAATGAGTGGGAGAGGGGAGGGGAGGTCGGCTCAGGCCCAAGCGTGGGGGAGCGATCATGGGTCCTGTCCCTCTATCCCTCTCCGTCCCTTGGCTCAGAGTGGTGAACGCGGAGTTCTCCTGCTCCGCCTCGTTCAAGGGCTGGGTCAGAAGTTCGGTAGCATGGTGTTTGAGTGAGCTTACCCCCCAGGGAGAGAGACTGCACCCCGCCAACCAGCTACCCTGAGGACTGTGCGCGTGTCTGTGGTTCCTTGTGCTCTGCGTCCCCAAAACACTATTGGTGAGCCAGCTGGCGTCCTGCACAGCATGGGGGCAGCTGGTGGAGCTGGTGCGTTGCACGGGTCTGACTCGGCTGGTTTCATCTGGGAAGGGCGAACTGAGGGGAGTGGAACAGAGCAGCCTGCGACTAGACTGAAGAGGGTTTGGCTAGCGCTTGGCTCCGAAATGCCTGCCTGAGCCCAGGGGAATTCCTGGCATTCATTAGTGGAGAGGGGGCTTGTGCCAACAGTTAATGGCACTGTCAATCGTTGTGAGCGAAGGCTTCCTTTCAACAGTGCCCTCCGTCTCTGGCTCTGTCAGAGGGAAGTGGTCCTTTCCCCAGTCCTATCTCCAGCAGCTGGCTTCCTCCTCTGCCCAGCAAGGTGAAGGTGCTTCCAGTCGGCGGCCTCTCTGCCACCATGGAGCTTGTCCAAGGGACAGACATCTCTAGGGAGGGATGGGGAGTGTGAGCTAGCTCTGGGGTTGGCCACGTACCTCTGTAGAGCAGGAGCTAGGGAGGACTTGCGTGGAGGCTCCCACAGGATTCACTCTGCTGAGCCTCGCTGCAGTGTCCTAGGGCTGGGTGGGGAGACAAAGGAGCGATCCTGTAGGCAGGCACCTGTCGTGCTGCGTCTTCCGGGTGTAGTCACGTCATCTTCCCCGAAAGGCAGGGGAAGAGGCACCAAAACAGTGCGTAAGTTCTCCACAAAGGCAAGGCCAAACGCTAACCAGCCTCATCTGTGCCACGCAGCATCCAGAAGCACACAGGGAATAAATGAGTGATTGTCATGGTGGAAATTGCTGTAGCTGAGGAACCAAGCTTGTTTCAAGCCAATCAAAAGATGCTGTTGTCCTGGTTAAAGCAGCGTCAGTCCTCCTCCCGTCTGGGTCCGCTCTGCGCCTCCAAAACAAAACACAGAGAAAGACGTAAAAAGCCCCAAGCCTAACAAACGATGACATTGGATTTTACTCTGTTCTGTTTACAGTTTAGTATTTAAGGTTTTATAAATGTAAATATATTTTGTATATTTTTCTATGAGAAGCACTTCATAGGGGAAAGCACTTATGACGAGGCTTTTTAAACAGTGGTATTATCCTAATTTAAGAGAATCTCTTTTTAATGATTTTTTTTATTTTCATAGGACGGTTATAGGAAATACCTGGCTGGACATAGTCTGATCCTTTCTCCAGAGTGGGGGGGAGTACACATTATTTTTATTTTTTACTCTTGTTCTGCCTTTTTGACTTCAGTAACTGTTTCCAGGAGGTTTGGCTGGACCTTAAACTTTATTTCCCCGTCAAGATGGGGGCGGGAGGGAGAACTGCCCAGCTTAGCAGGAGTTTGACTCTGTCTGAACGACTGTCCGTGCACCCAGGCAGGAGGCCCAATGCTGCCTGGCCCCACGCCGGCATCCTCTGTGTATTTTAGAAGGAAAAATGAGATAAAAAGAGACATGACCCTCAATACGTCTTCTATTGGGGGGCTGGTCCAGGCCACATGCCTCGTCCTGCAGTCTCTCTCTTGAAGGCAGAGGAGTCTTTCCATGGAGAAGGGAACACAGGAAGCGCCCTCGCTTTTCCAAGCTGTCCCTGCAGGTAGATCAGCGGCCATTCCGGGAGCCGGCAGGTTGGAGGGCTGCTCTGAATTGGCCTCGGCAGTCAGTGGGAAAGGGATGGGAGCCGCCTGCTGACTCCCCAGTGCTTGCAGTGGGGCGCCCTGAATCTGCGCCCTTCGGGCCTGAGACCTCTTCCTCTGACCTGAGAACGAAACACGGCGCTGGGAAGGTTGAGAACTGCCGGTTTCCTTTCGTTATTGCACTGTGTGATGATTATTTGGTGATAACTGTTGAAAGAAAAGTCAAATTGACGCTGCATTTGTTACTGAGATGATTTGATGCACTGACAGTTTGGTGGGAACGCACATACCTTGAGGAGGCCAAAGAGCCTGTGCCCGGGGGACTTCAGCCCCGTGTCCCTGAGCACAGCCGCTCTCGGTCCTTGTCCTTTTCTGTTTCTGATGGCAGTGCTGGAGGCCAGCCCTCGCCTTGGCGAAGCCCATGAATTTGCCGGAGTAGCTCAGCTCCACTGCATTTCCTCTTGCCCATGCTGCAGCTGCGTCCTGATGACGGGGAGGAGGAGCGTCTTCCCCAACAAGCGGATCAGTTCCCTCTGCCTGGCTGCGTGCAGGAGGCGGCTGTGGCTGGGAAGCACTGCCCAAAGCCACCTGGCATAGGGAAAAGCAGAGAAGGGTTGGGGGCAAGTGGCATGCCACAGGAGCCCCTGGAGAACCGAGCACCCGGCATCTCTCCTGTGAGGGCCGGTCGAGCCCGCGGGTCCGGCTGGCTGTCTGCTTTGCTGCTATACCCGTCGCGGCTGCCTCAGCGGGAGCCGCTGTGGCCAGTGAAACTGTCTGTACCCCTGGGAAGCTGTGCTGCGCCTCGCAGTGAGCCTGGGCCCTTCGGGACGAGTGGCAGCAGCAGCGGTAGGGAGAGTGCGTGGGCTCACTGCCATCCACCCCCCGACTCTGTCCCGCCCGGGCTGGCGGCGAGCACGGCACAGCTTCCCCGTGTATGAATGTATATTTTATAAGGACTGACGCAGATCACGGTATCTGGAAATACTGAAAAAAAAAAAAAAAAAAAAAAAAAGGAACCTTAGGGCGTTTATTTTTCTTCGTACAAACCGACATGGTTTTTGTGTTGTTTTTTTTAAAGGAAAAGCGGGTCATTGCAAAGGGCTGGGTATCTTTTCTTTCTGGTTTTCTTTCATTTCAAAGCAATACCAGGTTCTTCAGCAAGACGGTCTTTGTGCAGAATCATGCCATTCAAACCCATACTACTGGTCCACTCGCGACACTCGCAACTTTTTTTTATAACTATAAATACGATATATATAGGAACTAATATAGTAATGCACCGTGTAACGAAGCCTAGTTCAGTATCGGTCCATGGCTTTTAATTCTCTTAACACTATAGATAAGGATTGTGTTACAGTTGCTAATGACGGCCGGGAAAGCCACACCGGGTGTTCCCCACCGGACGGCAGCTCCCAGGGCAAGGGCTGCCGGACCGGGGAGCCGGGAGCAGGCGGCTCGGCCTTTCCCAGCCCTTCTTGTTACCAGTCAGTACTTGTACAACTTGGTTTCTTCTTTTTCTTCCTCTTGTTTTGGTTATGAATGTTGGGGTACCACCTGCATATAGGGAAAAAAAATGTGCTCTGTGCTTTCCTGGTATCTTTTTAACGAGGTACAGTAGCTTTGTCTATCAACCGAGAACTATACTTGTGGTGTTTCTTTTATTGAACTTAACAGTCTCTTTAGTAAATACAGGTAGGTGAATAATTGTTTCAAAAAAAAAAAAAGGCAAAAAAAAAAGCTCTGCAAAGGCAAGGTTATGTTCTAGAAATACATTTCTTGACAACTTATCATGTATAACAAATCTCTTCTCTTTTTTTTTTTTCTTGTGTTCTTCCAAGCTTCTGGTTGTTATTTTTTTTTTTTTTAAAAAAAAAAAAGAGGAAACGTGTCTAAAGTACATCAGTGTTAACTCCCTGTCACAGGGAAGAAGGAAATACTTTAATAGTTTAAAAAAAATGCTGAAAGCTCTGCAAAAGACTGAATGTAAAAATAAAAATGTGTACATAGTTGTAAAAAAACAAAAAAAGGAGTTTTTAAACATGTTTATTTTCTATGCACTTTTTTTTATTTAAGTGATAGTTTAATTAATAAACATGTCAAGTTTATTGCTGCAGAGGGTTGCTCTCGATTTCTTCTTGATGGGTGAGAAGCCACTTCCCCCATGTCGCTGATGCTCCTCCTGGAAACTACCACGGCCGGTGCCAGCGGTGGGTTTTCAGCAGAAAGGTGCTTGGCTCCGGCTCACCACTGCCGGCATGCGCAGGTCACTGTGGGAAGCTGCGGGTCTTCCAGCTGGGCCGCCGCCTTCAGTAAGCGGCCAGGCGGCGGGACCTCACGCCAGGGCTGGGATAGGATGGGGAAGGGTGACGCGGTGCCAGCGGTGTGAACATTAACCTGCTGGAGGCAGCCCGCCGGCGCCCAGACGCGGGGTCTCGGTACAGAGGGCACCATGGCCACGGCAAACGACAGGGCTGTCCTGCAGACCATCTTTAACCCCAGCACCCCTTTTGGGGATATCCCTGGGCTGGACGAGGAGGAGGAGGAGGAGGCCCAGGAGGAAGGTGAGGTGAGGTGGCTCTGCCAGCTGGGAGCAGCCCCTGCCCGAGGCCAGACCCTGCGCGCTGGGACGGGGGCTGCGGGATGGGCAGCGGGGCTGCGCCCCCTGGGCTGTCCTGGTGCTGGCCGCTTCCCCGGCCAAGGCCTCCCCTTCACGCCGCCACAGGGGAAGCCTTCGCGCCGGAGCTGCTGGAGCAGGTCCGGGACCTGGAGCTGCAGGGCGTCTCTGCCGCCGAGTCAGGAGACGTGAGCACGGCCCTGGAGCGGTTCAGCCAGGCCATACGCCTGCTGCCCGAGCGCGCCTCGGGCTACAACAACCGGGCCCAGGCCCTGCGGCTGCGGGGGGATGTGGCAGGTGAGCAGAGCGCTGCTGCGGCCAGGTCGCAAGCGGCTCCCCGGTACCTCAGGCAGCCCCCCGGTATGTCAGGCCCACCCTGACACCTCTCTCGCCCTGGGCAGGCGCCCTGCGGGACCTGGACGTGGCCATTCGCCTGAGCCGGGGCTGTGGCCACGCTGCCTGCCAAAGCTTCGTGCAACGCGGCCTGATCCACCAGCTGCAAGCCCGCCAGGAGGACGCCCGGCGGGACTTCGAGCGAGCAGCGCGACTGGGCAGCGCCTTTGCCCGGCGGCAGCTGGTGCTGCTGAACCCCTACTCGGCGCTCTGCAACCAGATGCTCTGCGAGATGCTGGGGCGGCTGCGCAACCCTGGCGGCACCGGCAACGAGTGAGACGGGCAGGAGATGGGCGAGGTGGCGCGTGGGCCGGGCAGAGCCGTGCTCCCAGGGTGGCTCAGGTGGGCACATCCTGGCTGCCGGAGCAGATCCATCGCTGGTGCCTGAGATCCTGTTCCTCCTCCTCCTGGCTGACAGCTGGGGCCAGGAATTCCCGAAGTGCCTTGCTTTGTCTCGACTCTGCTCCACCCCCAATAAACCTCCCTGTGTCCCTGGCACTTGGGCTTTCCTTGCGGCGTTGGGGGTAGTTGTGGCGTTATTCCCGTGCGCGCGCAGCCCCGCTGCCGTGGGTCTCCCCGTGGGTGCGAGGCTGGGCTGAGCAGGGCGCTGAGCCCCCTCCATTGAAGGGGGGAGGTGGGGGGCACGGGGGGTTCATCCCCTGCCCTGGCTGGGTGGTGTCCAGCCGCTCTCACGTGCGCCAGGGCTGTGCTCATGGCCACCCAGGCGGCAGGACCGCAGCAGCTGCGCGCCGCACCAGCCCCGCTCCTGGAAGGCGGCTGCGGGGGCCCAGCTAGAGGGATGCTGGCGGCCTCGCTGGGGACCGCCCCTGTGCCGCATGCTCGGCCCTGCGTGCCGGGGCCCAGGCGCAGAGCCGCACTGCGGGCTAGGCTGGACGCGGCAGCAGCGATGCTCCAGGTAAGGTGCAGCCCGGCTGCATCCTCCGGCCCTGCCGCATGCTGCCGTGCCGGGGGCCCAACGCGGGGATGGCCCCGTGTGCCTGCTCCACCTGCCTCTCTCCTAGCGCTGAGCGCAGTCAGCGCACCATGGGGCGTCCCAGGGGGTGGCCGGGGGCTGCCCTTGCCTGCCTGCTGCTGCTGCTCGGCCTCCCGGTGCTCTGCTCAGCAGGTGAGGCTGTGGTGGGGTCTGGCACGTGGCCCTGGCAGCAGGACCCCACTGCGGCTCTGACGTGCCACGGGCTCTCCGGCAGGGCTTGGGGAGCTGGGCCCCACCATTGACGGGCAGCCGCTGGCAGTGTGCACGCTGCTGGAGGAGGAGAGCCATGCCTTCACCTGCCGGGCCCCCCGGCCGGCCCCCGGCGCCACGCTGGCGTGGTACCTCGACGGCCGGAAGCAGGAGGCAAACTGCTCGGCCGCGGGCACTGCCAGCACCCTCACCCTCACCGCCCGGCGCACCGACCGCGAGCTCAACTGCTCCCTGACGGACCCGGCCTCCGGTGAGACCTACAACGCCTCTGTCCTCCTCGACGTGCAGTGTAAGGTCCGCAGCGCCTGCCCTGCTCCAGCCGGAGGTGCGGGGAGGGCGCGTGGGGGGTTGCTGCCCGGCCAGAGCAGTACCATGACCTGCATCCGTCGCAGCTGTCGTGGGGCAGCATCTCATCAGTCCTGCACAAACATGGCTGAGGAGCGCTCCTGGCCTTGGGCGAGGAAAATCCTGCTCCTGGCTGTGCTGCCCCCACCCCCACTGCCCCCTCCCCATCCCTCCTGTCCATCTCACTGCCTGCGTTTGTTGCCCAGATAAGCCGGAGATCCTGCGGGCAGATGCCCGCTACCAGGAGGTCGAGGGCGCTGGGCTCCTTCTAGTGCTCTTTGTGCTGGTGCAAGCCAACCCACCCGCCAGCATCACCTGGATTGACCAGGACGGGCAGGTGATGGCCAACACCTCTGAGTTCCTCCTTTTGGGTGCCACACGCTACCCGCGGCTGGCCAACCACTCGCTTCACATCCACCTCAGCCGCGCAGCCGGCAACTTTTCCGTCAGCGCTACAAACAGTGTCGGCATTACCACCACCTCCCTCCTAACCCCAGGTAGGTGTTGGGGGCGGGGGAGGGGGGAGGAGGGATGCAGAGGAGCGACGGCCCTGCAGAGGGGTGCTGAGGGGGGCTGCGCTGCCCGTGCAGGTCTGCTGGATGCCCGTGTGGAGCTGCCCCTCCTGGGCGTCACCGTTGGAGCGGCCCTGGCCCTGGGTGCCCTGCTTAGCCTGGGCTCCTGTGCCGCCTGCCTAGCATGCCGCTGGCCCAAGACAGTGCCAGGTGAGGGGCGAGCAGAAGGGAGCAGCCCGCTCAGCCGGTGCTCCCGTTGCAGCAGCTCCGAGCACCCGCAGCCCTGGAGCACGCGTTTGCCCCGCCAGACCCGGTCCCTGCCGCCCGACCTGCACCTCGGTGACCTCGCGCAGCAGGCCAGAGGTAAGACCCCAAGGTGCCGGTGCAGAGGGACATGTGAGGCCACAGGCCCTGCCCGGGCAAGGGCTGAACGTCCCAGCTCTCACTCCTTTACTTCGCCGCAGATGCCCCCGTGGATGCGGGAACCGGTGCCAGGGGAGAGGAGGGTGCGCTGCCGGGGCCAGAGAACTTCCTGGTCCTCAGCAAGCTCGGTGAGGGGGCGTAGGTGGGCAAGGAGTCCAAAAGCCATGCTACGGGGACCCCGGCCTCCACAGCTGCCCCAAAAGGTGATGGCAACGAGCTGTCTTTGTCCTGTAGGTTTTGTCCAGCTCCCGATGTCCGGGCGCATCTACAAAGTGCCCAGCACGAGCAGCGACGAGATCTGGCTGTGAGACGCAACGTGGTGCCCGTGAGCCACGGCTGTCCGGCCCCAGGTACGTACCAGCATCTGGAGGAGCGCAGCTGAGGGTGCCGGGGAGGCCGTGCTGGGTGGCAGGCGCTGACCAGCCCCCAGCTATATGTTAAGGTCACGGCAGCTGCGCCATTAGCCAAGGCATGTTTTATGTAGCCTGTGCGCTTTACGAATAGACTATTATAATCAAAACTTATCCAAGCTGTTTATAGCCAGGCTCTGCCAAGCTGCTAGCGCTGTGATTCCTCCTGGGGTAAGGCCCAGCACCAGCCTTGCTTTAGCAGGTTCGTGGCCTGCTTGCTACGTGATCCTCCCCGCCCCTGCCAGAGCTGTGGCAGATGGGTGGGCAAGCAGCATGGCGGGGGCTGGAAAGAGTCTTCCCAACAGCAATAAATTAATTCAAGCATCTGTGTGGTGCCGCGCTGGTTATTTCTCCTTGGGAGCAGCTAAGGGGCTTGAGAATAGAAAAAAAGGGGCTCAACAATACAGGGCAGAGGAGATTCCAGATGCCCAGATCAGACCTTAGAACGCACTGGGCAGATCCGAGTGGTGTGTCCGAGTGTGGAATTCATTCCTACTTGCTCTGGCACTCATAACGTGTGCTCAAGGAGCCTCTGCTCTGCAGCATCTACAGCACAGGGAGCCTGCCATTGGGAAGAGCTGGTTTAATACAGAACTCTTTGGGAACAAGTAAAAAATGGAGTGGTCAGGCAGCTTGTGCAATCTGATTAGTAACATCCTACTCTGTGAATGCAGGACAGCTCAGCAGTATCTATAAAACCAAGAAGGCTTCTGAAGTGCCCTGCACTGCTTCACAGGCTGCTGCGGTCCAAGGTTGATGTCCAGCAGCAGACATTGATCCAGGAGACGAGGGTTTAACGTGAAGCTTCAAGTAAAGCTTAACACTTCTGCGTCTGCTGCTTGTGAAGGCGGGTTGGATGGTGGGCTCCTGCCCTTCTTCCCATCAGCCAGGGCCTTGAAATGCTGCAGGGGAAGGAATGCATTAGTGCAAAGGCTCGACTCTCGTGAATGAGCCTACAGGCGTGCATCTGAAAACGCAAGCCACTTCTGCTCTGTCTGAGCTGTGTGCTCAGCAGTCACCCCAACTTTGGCACAAAAAGCATTCTGGGCTTACACTGGACTGCTAAACTTAACGCTGTGTGCCTTGCGGCACATCAGAGGCTCCTTGTGTAATGTTGAGGTACTAGGGAAAGGAAAAGCTTGGAAAACTTTCTTTGGACCCCTTTATCGTGGCCTACCAGCCCTTTACAGACACCCACAGCACAGGGAAGCCAAATGTAAGGAGAGGAGCTCTGCAATGCTTCCAGCCAGGTGAGCAGTGCCTGTCTGGAGCTGCGTACCTGCGAGTTCTTGAACTCCGAGTAGAGGGAGAAGAGGACATGCAGAGGCTGGATCCGACTCTTGTACACAGGGATGTCCAGAATGGCTACAAGCAAGAACAGAAGCATGTGAGAGCATCTGGGCTGCACCACCCTGCACAGAGTACTGCAAGTAAAGGCTGAGCTTCCCACTGCCCATGATCACTTAGGCCTTTGCTCATCAAAGACCGCAGGCGCCTGCGGTACAAGATTCTGCTTCCTACTGAAGGCAACAGAGAATGATCTCGACTAGTCAAGGCTGAGCCTACACCTAGAGGTCTCTTGCTTTAAGTGAGACAGCGCCAGGCCAGCAGCACACTTGCATCTTCAGCACAGCCTCCCCCGCTTACCACATATCATGTCGACGTATTCAGCCAGGTCACAGTTCATCTCTGCAGTTGGGAGGCCCACCTGGAATAGATGAGGCTGTCAGCTCTGCTCCTGTATGGCAAGAGCCCGAGAGCACGCGCTGATCTCAGGCTGAGCACAGAGGCCAGTGGGGCAGCAGATGGGAATTCAGGCACTGGACTGCTCCCCTGTCTTCTGGCAAGGGAGAAACAGTAAGCAAGGAAGAAACCTGAACGGGCCGGGCTGTGGGCAAAGAGCTCAAAACGGAGCAGGAACCCAGCTTTCATGGAAGATGGTGTCTAACACCATGCACTGTGCTAACTGCTTATCGCTCGGACAACATACCTTTCCCAAGAGCTCCTCAAATTCCGGCAACCATTCCTGCATCAGGGTCTCGATGTCAGGCATTGGCCTGCCAGGAAAGAAAAGAACATGAACTTCAGGATCACACAGAACTGAAACGGCTTCCTACTGCCAGACAGCTGTAAATGGGACAGGCTCCATTCTAACCAACTGAGAGAGCGCTGCACGCCTGCTGAGGGTCGATGTGGGCATTTTTATGTATAAAAACAGGCCTAAGCTTGCCAAGTGACAAGTTCTGTGTGCTAGCTGTGAAACTAACCCAAGTTACGCAGGGCAAGAGAAGTGCAGAGCAGGAAACAGTGTGTCCTGCACATGTGCATGGTAGGGCTATCCTGAGAGTCAGCACATCTTCTCCCTCTCAGAGATATTTTGATAGTTTTACTCAGCACTCCGAGACTTTGCTACCAGCCTCCCACCGACCTGAGCTTACGCTGTACGAGTGTGTCTGAAGGTGAGCTGACGTAACGGCTCACCTGGTGTAATGGACTGTGGCAGGAGGTTTGCAGCGGTGCAGTTCACTGATACTTTCAATCCAGCTGTCGATGGCTTTGGGGTTCTTCTCTGCGTTCTCCAAACTTTTCACTTTTATCTGCTGCTAAAAACAGAAATATAAACCTGGAAGCATTTTGCAGTGTTTCGGGGCTTTTTTGCGAACCATGTGTTCGCTCCTGATTAACCATGCATTTTTTCTCTCCTAGTTGCACTATACCGACTGATTTCTGCCGACAGAAGAGCAGCTGGTGAACAAAACACCAAGTAAACTCAGGTATTGACAACCAAAAGGAGACAAAGCTTCACCTGAACGAAAGGGAACCAAAGTCTGTACCAAGACTTGCCTGAAGCAAGGCTTAGATCCATTGCAGTTTAAAGCTATGGGTTAAAGAAAAAGGTTAGGTTTTTCTGCTTTTAAAGCCAAGTTACCAGTTGTGCTGTAACGTTGTAGTCACAGAGGCAAAAGTAAAATGCAATGGTTTTGCTGCAGCCAGTGTGCAGCAAGTGCCCCCTCCCTCTCTGCGACTCACGGTGATGTTGTGCTGCTTGGAGTTCTCCGTCAGCCAAAGGGAGAGCACGGTGGGATCCGACTGCTTGGTTGATGGCTCATCCAGGACCAGCAGGCCAAGGTTATCAGGTTTGCCATCGGGACGAGGAACCTGCAGATAAACAGAGACCCTGTCTTATACAGGAGTCCAGAGCGGGGGAAGTTCGGGTATTTTGTACGGAACCTCCCTGCCATTGAAAAATCAGACCCTAAAAGGAAGTGGTAGGCGTGCTCTCTTGAATACGAGGTGTTAGTACAGTGCTACCCAAAAAGCACAAGGTATTGGACAAGGGAGAAGGCAGGCCTCGCCCCAAATGACGTATGTGCTGTTTGAGAGGGTGACTGAACCACTGAGCATAGTTTCCCAGATCTCTAGAACATTACCTCTGACACTGCAGGGCAAGGGTATGCACCACTGCGGGGGCAGACCAGCCACCTCTGGTCTGTACAGCCCAACTGCCCCTCTCGCACCGATGCCACATTCTGTTTCGGCTCGTGCGGCAGGACGTATAGAGGAACCTGAAGCGACTGTACCTTTAGGAACGCGTCAATGTCTCCAACTGCGGGAATAAAGTCTGGAATAAAAGGCTGCAGTTTGTGCTCGATCTCTATTGTTTTGGGAGTGTACCTGGAAAAAAACACCACCACAGCGTGGGTGACTCTGAACTGTCCTGCCAAGCTTGCCATGATAATTGACACAAGGGAGAGCCAAGAGTGGGCTAAAACCCCTCCCACTCACCTCTTGATGTACTCAAAGAGTTCTTTGATTTCAGAAGACACTGGCAGGTAGTCATAATCCGCTAGATTGAAGTCACTAAAGAAAAGAAGAGAAACGCGGGCAAAGATGAATGTGTGGTATGTTCTGTACAAGCAAGAAGGGGGACCCAAGTGTGCAAGGCAATCATGAAGGAACCTGAAACACCAGGTAGTCAGTCCTCTCTTAAAGACATCCAGCACAGGAAAACCACTATTGGGCCATGTTTTGCCTTAGGCCTCCTAGCCAGAAAAAGCCCTTGAGCGATGGACTGTTGCTTGTGCTCAGAAAGACTTGTACAGGAGCTGCCAAAAAGTGGATGAGAGCTCCACACAAAGGCAGGCGTTAGGACAGCAACTCGGGGATTTAGTAATGGTTTCAGCATTGATACCAGTGGAAAAGGAGGAGGATTATCAGGAGATGGATGATGTGTCTGAGATGCGCCTCCTCTTTCTTGGGCATCCACCCACTGTCAGGCAGGGCTGAAGCTGAGACAGGAGGCTAGCTGACGCCCTCGGTCGTTCCCAGCTGTCCCTCGCCTTGGCACAGCAAAGCGGGGCCTGGGGACTGACCGAGGAGCCGCCCCGGGTGGCTGCCGTTTGTCACACGAAGGCACCTCTTTTTCCCGGGTGCCAGGAGGAAAGAGCTGCCTGTCCCGCTGCCTACGGCCACGCTCGCCCTCGCGGGATCACGAGCACCCCAGCGGAGCCGAAAGGGCCCCTACGGCACCAGCGTCCGGCATCAGGCCCCGGCCCCGGGCTCCGGCCGGCAGCGCCACTTACCCCTCCAGCGCAGCCCCGTGCTCCTCGGAGTCATCCTCCGAGTCGGTCTCGGAGGAATCCTCCTCCTCCTCCTCCGAGTCGTCCTCGTCCTCGCTGAGGGCGGCGGCAGGGGCCGAGCGGGCCGCCGCCGCCTCCTCCTAGGCGAAAAGGGCCGGGACTCACCAGGCCGCCTTACCGGGCCGCCTTACCGGGCCGCCCCTCCCGCCGCCGGCCCCGCTCCTACCTTGCCGCCGCTGCCCTCCTCGTCGCTGCTGCGATCGGCCGCGCCGCCCCCTGCCCCGGGCAGCCCCGGCCGGCGGGAACCCCGGGGGCGGCCCGCGCCCCCCGCCCGCGGCGAGCGGGCCCCGGCCGGCCTCCCCGCCGCGCCGCCCGCCTCCTCGGCCTCCGGCAGGTCCAGGCTCTCATCGTACGGCTGGTTCTCGACCGGGCGGGTCTAGGCAGAGGGAGGCGGTAAGGCGACGGCCAGGCCCGGCCCGGCCCGCCGCCCCCCGGGCCGCTCACCTCCAGCGCCCGCCGCTCCGCCATGCTGCCCCGCCACCGCCCCGCCGCCGTCGCCATGGCGACCCGCCCGCCTCGCTGGCCCTCAGCTGGCTAGAGCGGCCCGGCCTCCGCCGCGCCCCCTGGCGGGCGGGGTGCGGGTCGCCGCCCGCCGGGACACCGCCCCGCCCCGCCCCGCCGTGCGTGACGGTGCTTCCGGCTGGGGACGTGGCTCGGCGCCGCCATCTTGTGGGGCTGCCCGAGGGGACGCGGAGCGCCGAGGGAGCGAGCGCCGAGCCCAGCGCCGCCGCCGCCATGGTAAGGGCCCGCCCGCGGCCTGCGGCTCGCCGCCGCGGGGCAGAGCGGGGCTCGGGGAAGCAGCGAGGCGGGGGCGGGGGCCGGCCCCTTGCCGCCGCGGCCCCTAGGCCCGCCGCTCGCTCAGGCCTGGGCGCAGGCCGGCGCTGGAGCCCCGTGGCCTGGCGGGGCAGAACAGGGCGCTGCGGCGGGTTCTTCTGCCGCCCCGGGGAGTCGAAGTTGGGGCCGGCAGCCCTCGGGGGGCGCAGGCACGCCGTCTCGGCCCGCCTCCGGGGCGAGCAGGACGCGCACAGCGGCGGAGCAGCGCTTACAGAGCCGCGGTGCCCCTTCGGCAGAGGAGCTGGTGGCCGCAGCCTTAGGTACACGGCATTACGCTTGTTCTAAAGGTCGTTTGGGGTATTAGGGGCGTCCCCTCGTCGCCGAGTGCAGCTGGGCGCGGGGAATGGCCAGCAGGTCCCGTAGTGGTGCAGAGTGTAACGCTGTGAGCTTTTTCTCTCTCAGAACCAGTCCTGCTCCTTGTTGGCCATCCATAGCGTTGCTTGATGGCGGTCTGGGTCAGCAAAGGCTGACACGGTGCTCCGTTAAAGAATAGAGCTGCGTGCTCACGCTGCAGCGGGGATCCTTCGTGCTGTCCGGTTCTCTCGCACCGCGGCCCGAGTGCTTTGGGGGAGTACTTAGAGAGAGGAAGCTTATTTCTGATCTCCAGGTATTTCAGGACATGTTTGTCCCCGAGCGGCAGGGCCCCAGGGCAGTCCAGAAAGAGCCTGGCAGTCTTCTCGAGGCACACATCCCAGGTGCTGTCGACCTGGGGCTGAGGTGGGACTTGAAATTGGTCCGTGTGTGAGAGTTTCTGGTACTTGCCTGTTAATAACAGCGGTTGGGGATTTAAAAGATCTTCAGTGCAGAAACTGCCTCATCCTGACAAAGTTCATTAAGAAGCTGATCTACAAGAGAGAAATGTTTGGAGGAAGCCTCGGTAGTCTGAGAGAATGAGAAAACATAGGCTGGCAATTGCTTTACTACCTTTTTTTTGTTGGTGTGGTAACATCCCTGAAATGCCCAGGAGAGTCATCCATGGGCTGTGATTAATAGAGCTGCCAATATTTTATTAACCTGGCTTTACTGTAAATGTGGCATTGGGAGGAAACATCACATTCTACAACACTCTTGTATTTAGTTGTAAGCTGGGGCCAGACTGACAGAAAACTCAATAACCTAGAGCCTCCCCTAAAGTGTTGGGGGGGGGGGGCGGTGTTACACCCCGAGTGTGTAGGAATGGGCTGATGTGCTGCGTCTGCCCAACGGGAGCACTGAGAGTCCTCATTCAGGATACCACAGGAACAGAAAACCGACCCGAGAGAGAGAAAAGCAGAGGTAGCTCTGCTTTTAGTATAGTTCAGTTCCTGGTGCTGGTCACAGAAAGAGACTTTGAATTGTGTTTAGGGAGAATCAGCTGGCTGCGTGGTACACGTGGAGGTGAAACATAGTTGGAAGCAATCCTCTCTTTGAGCGAGTCGTGCCGCGCCGGGCTTGCCAAGGCTGTGCGGTGTGGGAGGCCCAGCTAACCAGCACTTGCCTTCTCCACAGGTGCTGTTGGCAGCAGCCGTCTGCACAAAGGCGGGGAAGGCCATTGTCTCCCGGCAGTTCGTAGAGATGACTCGGACCCGCATTGAGGGGCTGCTGGCGGCTTTCCCGAAGCTGATGAACACGGGGAAGCAGCACACTTTTGTGGAAACGGAGAGTGTGCGGTATGTCTATCAGCCGATGGAGAAGCTCTACATGGTGCTGATCACCACCAAGAACAGCAACATCCTGGAAGACCTAGAAACACTCCGACTCTTCTCTAGAGTGGTAAGCGTGTGTCGCTTAATACAGAGTTTGCACGTGTGTAGCCTGAAACAGTGCCATTGTAAGGGAACCTGTTGGTGAGCTGGTGCTGAAGTGCTGTCTGCCTCCACCTGGCAACTTGATTTTCCAGGGCCTCTTCCTGACCTGGAAGTAAGCTTTGGTGTTTCGGTGGTATTTTTGAATGACATGTGAAAAAAAAAAAAAAAACCAAAAAAACCCTCGGTTATGTTTCAGCTAGTGAGACCAAAGGGGGGTGTTGTAAATTTAGCATTAAATGTTCCCTGTATTCTTAAGATAACACCCATATTCCTCTGAAAAATAACGTGACCTTACCGTACGGGATTGTTAGAAGTACAGCGCTGCTTTATATGCATTTCCAAGCAGCGAGTTTGTGCAGCTGTCTTCATGCAAGCAAAGGACCTTCAGGAAATTCACTGGCCCCAACGTGTTTGGGTTCCTCTGAGTTAGTGTTAGAATTAAGCTAAGAGGTTGTATTATAAGTATCTTAGTGGAGAAAAACTAATAACGGCAAAACTTCATCTTGTTGTTTATCGACGATGTCAAGTCACGAAGAGCAGCTTGGTGGAACGCCGCTCTCCTGGAGGGTCTAGCGCAGCTGTGAGGTCTGGGGATAGTAGAGAGAAAATGCTTGTGCGGTATTGTCTACGGATACTCCTTTAAAATGTTTTCCCCTAACTAGATCCCTGAATATTGTCGAGCTCTGGAGGAGAATGAGATCTCCGAACACTGCTTCGACCTGATTTTTGCCTTTGATGAAATTGTTGCCCTGGGCTACCGTGAGAACGTAAACCTGGCACAAATTCGGACTTTCACTGAGATGGACTCGCATGAAGAAAAGGTGTTCCGAGCTGTCCGAGAGGTGAGTGGGAATAACTGCAAGCCTGGTGTGAGGTAACCTGTCTGGGAAATGCTGCTTTTTTTTTTTTTTATACAAAGGTGTTACTCCACTTTGTTGGGGGTCATAAAGTTATTTAGCTTTCCTGTAAACTAAATGCCTATCTCTTGTTTCCTTGTTCTTTGCAAAGAGTTTAGGGGCAAGTGCACTTAGTTGCTGTGCAGAATAAGATTGAGATTGCAAAGCTCTATCAGCCTCTTGTCTTCTGCTTCAGACTCAGGAACGCGAAGCGAAAGCTGAGATGCGCCGTAAAGCAAAGGAATTGCAGCAGGCCAGGAGGGATGCGGAGAGACAGGGCAAAAAGGCGCCGGGTTTCGGCGGCTTTGGTAGCTCAGCCGTGTCTGGAGGCACGACGGCAGCGATGATCACAGAGACCATCATTGAGACGGAGAAGCCCAAAGTGGCACCAGCACCTGCCAGGTAGGTGTGCAGTAGGGAGGAAGTGTTCCTTAGAGCTGGCTGTGGCTGAAACCACATGCCCAAATAAAGGCTCTCTAACGCGGGTTCTTTGTCTGTGTGGCCCTCCGTTCGGTCAGTGGGCAGGTAGAGATCGTCATGCCTTTGTAAAGCCTCCCCTCAGCTTTGACCTGTGAGCCTTTAATGTGGCTGCTTGTAGGCTGGTATATGTTCTCAAGACCTCCCTTTATTACTAAGAAGCGTTTGGTGCTGTGTACCACAGTCGCATCCCCTAGTTTCTCTGGAGTCTTTGATGAGCAATGGGATTCTCATTTTGTGCGAGAAAGAGGTCCCAGCTGCTCGTAATACGCGGAACTGGGTCCAGATCTAAATTACACTGTAGCACCCTACGCGTAAGATCGTCAATTCCATGCACGTTCTCCCCTAGAAAAAGGCTGCTGAGGTGAACACTGTATTGTTGGGGTAGTCGAGCTGCAACACTGGAAGGTAACTGAGGAAGGAGAAATCTGTTGGCACGGGCTGACTTGGAGATTCTTACACCTTCTGTTTAGGCCTTCAGGTCCCAGCAAAGCCTTGAAACTTGGCGCTAAGGGGAAGGAGGTGGACAACTTTGTGGACAAGCTGAAATCGGAAGGAGAAAATATCATGACTTCAGTAGGCAAGCGCTCTACAGAAGCGGCCAAAGTCCTTGCTCCTCCTGTTAACATGGAGAGGTAGGTACTGTCCTTGCGTTGAAAGCGGTCTCCTCACAGCTCTCTGCGATGCACGTGTTGCTTCGTGAGTTAGCTTCCTTTTTCATTTTCAGAACAGGCTTTTTCCTGCTGTTCAGTTCTGTGTGCTCATGCAGCCTGTTAATTTTAAAAGATGGTGGGCAAAATCTCGGAAAGCACAGCAGCAAAAAAGCAGATGGCTAGTTTGATGAGGCATCACCTTAACTAACGTGGGATGTACATCCATTGTTTAGCTGAGGTTGGGAATTTTCTTATGCCTTTTTCCCCTTAAAATAGCTGCCGTTTTTCCTGTTCCCCAGACACAAAGAGTTCCTGCCTTATTGTGGCTTAGGATGGAATCGTTCGCGGTTTGTTTTACAAGTAGCAATTCAGAACATTTTAGTGCCGTGAGCCATGCTGCTGTATGGCAGAGGGATCTTGAGCGAACAGCACATCGAGGTGCTGTATCTTTGCTGTTTATCTGGGCTTCCATCCGTTGCAGACCTGCCTGCCCCCGAGTTAACCTGTCAGAGCAGCATTAGCATCCGCTGTGCCATCCGCGGTATTCCGTTCGGGGCCATCACGTTCTTGGAAGCACCTGCACGTTACATGTAGCCTGTCCTTGCTGAGCGCTAATCTCTCATCTTGCCTGTTAGATGTCAAGCATAGGGCTTGAGATACCTGCTTTTTTTCTGTCTGTCTAGCGTGCACATGAAAATAGAGGAGAAAATTTCCTTGACTTGTGGCCGTGACGGAGGGTTGCAGAACATGGAGCTGCATGGCATGATCATGCTGCACATTTCCGATGAAAAGTTTGCACGGATTCGCCTGCATGTAGAAAATGAAGACAAGAGGGGAGTGCAGCTACAGGTAAAGCCTGTTTGGCGTCCCGTGCTCTTGAACGTGCTTTTGCTGCTCTCCGGGGCAAAATGTTGAAAATACTCGAGCGTGTTACTGTCCCGTGTTCTTGCCCAAGCCGCCTCAGTGAATGCGTTGAAAATGGGAGTAGTCACAGCAGACGTTACTGCAGCGTAAATGCAGGGCCAGCTCGTGCTCGAAAGACTGAAGTTCGCTTGAGAAATCTGGTCTCGTGCACGCACTTACCTTCCTGCCCTCAGAGCCTCACCTGTTGAGTAACACACATTGGCATGCCATCTGATCTCACTTGGACTTTGCAGCAGCCTGGTGTGTTGCCTGCTGCTCATTCATATGATGCGAGCTTTAGTTGTGGAGTGGGAGTATTAGAATAAACTTAACTGTCCCAATGAAGAATTAATTTATTATCTAGAAAGCCATTTCTTCTCGGGGTCACTTGTGTCCTGTCACTGCTGTGTCAGAGACAGTTGCTGGAGCCCTTGATTGCAGCCAGCGACAGCAGCTCAGAAGGTTCTGGAGACATGCCTTCCCCTTTCTTCCTGTCTGCTTCTGTGACCTTCTTGGTCTGGAGATTGCGCTGCTTTGATACACTCTTTTGCTCCCCCCTCCTCCTCCTCCTCGCCAAAAGCTTGTCTGTACATAGCTAGGTGGCTGCAGGTCTGCTCAGACGGTAGCAGGTTCTTTATCGGCGCATCTCACGAGCGAGTTCCTAACAATGCTGTCACATGTGCTGCTTCAGGTGGAAGACAAGATCAACCCCAGTGCTGACTCCTGTCTTTCTAGTGCAACTTGAACGTTAACTTGCAAAAATCCTCTGCCTCTAAAAAGCCGCTTACGGTTGGTGTTGTGAAGATAGAATACTTAAGTTGAGTTTGGCTGCTGACGTCTATACCCACTGAGGTTGCTGAGGGAAGTAGTCTTTTTGCGGTTTCAGGGTGCTCTTCCCAGCAGCACTAGGTTGCTTTTTCTTCAAGAGAAGTGTCCATTGTGGGTCTTCAGGGTGGTCTTTGAGATTTTTAAGAGTTGTTATAGTTGTTCTGTAGGTATCAGCCCAGGAGATGCATTGCTAGAGTCTCTGGCGCAGTGGCATGTAAAAACAGCAGTGGTGTGGATTCTTCTTAGTGGGTCAGCAGTTTCTGGAAGGAATCCTAAGTCGATAAGCAGATGTGCTCCAGTTGGGCTTCTGAGCCAGGAGCAAAACTGATGCGTATTTTGTCAGGGAAGATACTCTGGGATGTGTAGGCCTGTCTTCCTAGAACCCGCGTTACCTGCATAGGGTTCTCTCCTTAGGCTTGAGAGTTACAGCCTGGGCATATGTTCCCCTTTCAGACTCATCCAAACGTGGACAAGAAGCTCTTCACTGCAGAATCGCAGATTGGTTTGAAGAACCCAGAGAAGTCATTCCCTATTAACAGTGACGTGGGTGTGCTGAAGTGGAGGTTGCAGACCACGGAAGAGTCCTTCATTCCATTGACAAGTGAGTGCAAGGGTGCCTCTGGGGGCTCGGGCAGAAGAGGCTGATGTTCATCCACAGGCTGCGAGCTTGTAGCCTGCCTTGCAGCAGCTGGGCTGCCTCTGGAGTGTGGCACCTTGTGAGATGCCAGAGATAACTGTGGGTCTTCCATTGGATAGTAGCTGTTGTTCTCGGCAACATCTGTTTTCTGTAATACTCTTGAAGAAAACACAAGGCTTTTCTTCAAGTCAGAATTTCTTTGCTGCGCTTTTTGGAGTGCATCACTTCTTGGAAGCCTGTTCCATGTAGAAAGCTGGTGTGGTTCAGCATAGTGTTTCTGTGCCCTCAGTTAACTGCTGGCCATCAGAAAGCGGGAACAGTTGCGATGTTAACATTGAATATGAGTTGCAAGAGGAGAGCCTAGAGCTGAACGATGTGATCATCACCATCCCCTTGCCGTAAGTAACACTCCTTGTCCAGGCAGCGCTAACGAGAGCCATCCTGGATCCCATTGGTTCCTTCCCCTCTCTGGTTTGCAGGTCTGGCCAAGCTGATGGGCTTGACAAGCGTTTCCTTAGCTCTGTGGAGGCAAGCTATTGTAACTTCTTGTTGCCTGCCCTAGGTCTGGTGTCGGCGCCCCAGTGATTGGGGAGATTGATGGTGAGTATCGCCACGACAGCCGGAGGAATCTCCTCGAGTGGTGCCTGCCAGTGATAGATGCCAAAAACAAGAGTGGCAGCCTGGAGTTCAGCATAGCAGGGCAGCCAAATGACTTCTTCCCAGTGCAAGTCTCCTTCGTCTCCAAAAAGAACTATTGCAACATACAGGTACGGTCACTGCTGGCACGCTGCAGGCGTGATGTCACTCTTGCCTGTTTCGAGCTGCCTCAGTCACCCGCTGGCTAAAAATGGCTGTGCTGTGGCGTGTGGGCCCTGCTGTCCCGCTTGGCAAAGGCTTAGGCGTCGGCATTAGGTTGCCTCTCTGTTAGCCGGATTCAGGAGTGCCAGTGGACAGCACTGGCAACTTCAGCTTCCCGGAGCTCACCTGCAGTTTCGGTTGTGCTTTCATGCCTCTGAGTAATCCTTAATTCCCCTCAGACTTTGTCAGAGAATTCATCAGCCTTCTGAGCCAAAACACTTCTCGGCATATGACTGTCTGTCTGTCTGTCCCCACTGAGCTGTAGCTAGTGACTGCTGCTTAACTCCTCGTGGGCAGCTTTCAGCAGAGACACAGCTACAGCAGGAAATCATTCCCGTTTTCAGGTTTCCTGAGAACAAAGATCTTTCTTTCAGGGCTGACTTGTGGTTTGAAAGTGCTGGGTTGATTCTGTCCTCGTGACTGTCCTGGCATTGGAAAGCGCTGCGGAGCTGTGGTGGCGAGCGGCGTTCAATGCTGAGCTAACTCTGCCCATTGTCTCTGCAGGTTACCAAAGTGACCCAGGTAGACGGGAACAGCCCTGTAAGGTTTTCTACTGAAACCACCTTCCTGGTGGACAAATATGAAATCCTGTAATGCCAGCCATGGGGAATCGCAAAGGAAGAAATTTTTAAATTTAAAAAAAAAAAAAAAAAAAAGAGGCCGAAGTTTATTCTGAATGTTGGGAACGCCGCAGCCCCCTCTCTGCTAAGACGCGTGGCTCTGCCTGCCATCTGCAGCACTCGTGGGTCACAGACATTTTTGGCAGAGAATTGACATGCTCACGGGGGGGGAAAGGCTACAAATTTCTTTGGCAGATTTTTACCGGCCGGCAGAAAAGCAAGATCTCAGCAGAGAACCTGGCTTTGACACGTCCCCTTCTCCCTTGAAGATGACCGGAGCTCAGTCCCAGAGCCTACCAGACATCGTTCTCTTCCTTTTTGAAGCGTCACACACTGTTCCATTGTTGGTGCTGCCATTTTAATTTCTCCTCGGCCTTCAACTCTCGTTTCCGATGATGAAAGCAGGCATTAAGATAACGGGCGTGGGGGCGCCTTGCTTCTCCAGACCCCTCCATCTGGTAGAAGCGTAGCAAGCTGGCCTCAGTTTCAAAGGCAGGGGGGTTGTGGCAGGGGCGTGGGAGGGACTCGGCGCTGGGGTCCTTTCACCCTGCACAGTTACTGCTGTCTCTCTGGCCCTGCTGCACACCTGGGCTCACCTCTCTGGCTCGGAGAGGGCTCTGAGGTGGCACAGGCTGCAGCTCTGGGTGCTCTGGCTCCTGCTGTGGGGGGGAGAGCGTCCAGAGGGGACTGTCCTGCACACAGGCTCGCTGTCTGCTCCAGCTGCTTTTGGGCCAGGCTTTGGAGGCAGTTTAATTAGGTTAGGACCAGCTGCCTGTCCTTCCCGGTGCCCTTTTGGTGTCATGGGAGGTTGATGGCTTTGCCTGCCTCCGTGTAAGCAGATGTGGAGAGTGGGTTACTCGGCCAGCCTCGGTGTCAGGATGTCTCAAAGTAGCATTCTTTCTCAGCGCTTGCGGATGGAGGAGGAAGGAAACGTGGGCTTCCCAAAAACCGGGGCGGGGGGGCTGATGTGAGTGCGAGCAGCACTCCAGTGTGGTGTTGGGCATCCCAGAGCTGTTCCTCCTCCTGCTGCCTCACAAGTGTCATTTGCCTCATCTCACAGACCTGTGCTCCCCTCAAAACTCATCTCACCTGCTTGACTTGGGGTCTGTCACAGAGAGCTGAACTGGCCCCCGGCAAGGTCTTGCAGGGGAGCACGCCGGCTGCTGCCAGAGGGCCTAAGCACACAGATGGAGAGCAAATGCCCTACAAGCACGTGTGCTGTGCTCCCCAGAGAGCATAGCTGTGAGAGCGAGTGTCTCTCACTTCCCCTGGGCTCCTCTGCCAAAGAAGTTCGTGGTCTCTCCTCTGTTGGCAGCACCCGAGAGGAAATCAACCCTGACCCTGTCCTGGGAGGGTGGGAGAGCAAACCCTGTTCCCTAGTGAAGTAGGTGACAAATCCTATTAATGGGGTCCTGTGCGAGAGTTGTTTGTCTGTATGATTTTAAAATGGAGTCGAGGTTGGTTCAAGCATCCAAGGAGCTTTTTTTTCCTCTTAAATTTGTTGGACGGTAATACTTCCACCGCACTGAGATCACCCCACTTTTGTAACCCTGTACGATACTGGCCTAGGGAATAGAGCACATTCCAGTGTACGCGTACGCGGAGAATACCAAGTCTTTAATCAAATAAAGAGTATTGTCGAAGGAGCTGGCTGCGAGTCTTGGGGTCTTTCGGGGGACGGGCGGAGCGGGGCTGCGGCCGGCACAGGCCCGTCCCTCGGCCCTGCGGGGGCGGGACGGGACCGGGGCGGGGCGGAGATGCGGCCGCCGGCGGGCAGCGGAGCGGCGGCGGCGGACGAGACCGGGACGGGGCTGCCGGAGCGGCGGAGCAGAGGTGAGCAGCGGCGGCGGGCACGGGGTCGGGGCATCGGACGGGGGCAGCTCGTCCCGCCCGGAGCCGGGCAGGGCTGGGGGAGCGGGCGGGATGACCCCCCAGCTCCTGCCCCGGGCAGCCCATGTCCTTAGGAAGCCCGTGGGGCTGGGGCTGTCCCGCAGGGACCCCCCCACCCCAGGCGGCAGCGCCTCGGGGCCGACTTTGGGGGGAAGAGGTTGTGCTGCAGGAAGACCCCTTCGGCCTTAAAACCCGTCGTTGTGCAAGGCTTCAGGGGTGCGTGGGTGGGCCGGGAGCCGGAGCTGGTGGTCGGCCTCGGTGGTGGTGGGTTTGGTGGTGCGGGGAGCCCCGAGAGCAGCCGGCACTACATGGGAGGCCAGACCAGGCGCTCTCATCCCCAAATCCTGCTGCGCTTCGTAGGCGGTCGCAGGGGGAGACGGCGCTTGGCCCGAGGTTGCCCTCGCTGTCCCTGACGCCTCTCGGGGAGCCTGGGAATGGCGCTGGCCTGGCCGGACCCCGCTCCGCGGCGGGACCTTGTTTACTCCGGCTTCCTGACACGCTCTCACCACGGCCCCTTCGGCCGCTGCCAGAAAACCCGAGGAATTTGGCAGCCTCGGAAGGTATCCAGCTGCTGTGGCGAAGGGCCGCCCGCTCTCCCACCCCTCCAGCTGCGCCGTGAGCCCCCAGCCCTCCCCAGGCACCGGGCAGGGGCTGCAGCAGGGCAGGTCCCCCAGCCGAGCACCGCGGGCAGCACAGAGACCAGGCAGCAGCAGGGCAGCGCTGCCCAGGTGCTTTTTCTGGCAATTCCTCCTATGTTTGGGTTTGCCGCGCGACGCCGTGTGTTGGCGTGCGCGGGGCTGCAGCTGGCAGGGTGCCACGCAGGGTGATGGAGCCGCGGGTCTGCGCGACGAGGCGGCGCTTGCCAACGGCCAGACGCCAGAAAGGAGAGAGCGATGCCTGTTTCGGAGAGGTGCAGTTCACCCCTGCCCCTCTCCCAGTGACCGCAGGGCTGGGTGATGGGCTCGTGCCAGGGACCGGATCCGAGACCCACCAAACTCGTCCCGTGCCATGGTCCCCGAGTTGTCATTAGCAGGAGCCGCGGATGCTCCCCGCTGAGCTGAGCCGAGCATCTGGCCGGCAGACGAGAAGCCATCGTTTGCTATGAGAGTCCTTTGAGGAATAAGTCTCCATCGTGCAACCTTACGAGGGGTCCTGGAAATCAGTGGTGGTGGTTTCCCTGTCCATGTTGCAGTGGCCGGAGGCGCGTGCTGATGCTGGGCTCGGTGCTTGAGCTCCAGCAGCGGTCAAGACCACGTACAGCATCACCGGCCCTTGGAGCTGGCTCATCTGGGGGAGCATCGTGGAGTGCAGGAAAGCTGGCCTGCGCTCCCTCACCGACCCGAGCACGTGGTGGGCATCCCCCAGCCCACAGAGAGCCTGAGGCGCGATGCCGGCAGGGCTGCAGCCTCGGCCGGAGCGCAGCTGTGCCGCAGCGGTGCGGGAGCGCTTCCCGGGAGCGCTGAGATCAGCGGGTGCGGCCGGGATTCCTCGGCTCCCACCGGAGCTGTCTGGCAGCTGATTTACGGTGATGTTATTGCCAGGAGCGTTGCGTCGTCCCAGCAACGGCGATGCAGCCCCCGCCGCCCCTCGCCCGGGTGGGATGGGGCCGGCTGGGTCTCCTCTGCTCAGTGTGGGGCAGCCCCAGGCTCGGAGGCAGCGGCCGGGGTCAAGCTCCTCGCTCCCCACTGGCTTTGTGCAGGAGACGGGCTCCCCCGTCCCAGCTGCCGGCGGAAAGGCCGGTTGTTTACAGGGGTGGAGGGTGTGGGAAGGGGTAAGCACGCCCTAAGCGCGTTAGCAGATGGGGAGTGAGCCGGCAGCCAAGTTGGACGGAGGCTGCGATGCTGTGTGGTGTGCACCCGTTAGCTCGGCCGCTCTGGCTTCTTCCCGTGACTCACCCGGCCACGGACGGGGAGGAAAGGCCATGCCGTGGGATGCCGTGCGCCTGCCCCTTGCACGCTGCATCCCGGGCACGGCTGGCACCACGGGGGGTGCGCGGCCGGGTGTGCCAGGCCGTGCTCCGGCGCATCAGCACGGCCCTTCACGAATGTGGGCTGGCTGGCCGTGCCCCGGTTATGCCCCGGCCAGCGGCACACAGTGCGGCTCCGGGGTCTGCTGGCACCCGGCCCCGCTGATGGGGTGCGAGGCAGGTCGTGCCGTGCCCGGGTCGGGTCTCGGTGGGCAGCAGCACGTCAGGCAGGAGCGGACCCCCTGAGCGACCCTGCCCGTGTGGGCTCGGGGCAGGCGGGCGGGTCGCAGCCTGCGGGCAGTGGGGTGCAGGGGCTCCCCAGGAGCACGGTGGTGGTGGGGCAGCGTGTCTGCGTGCAGCCCGCCCAGCGTCGGTGGGGGCCCCGCGTCGCCGGGGCTGGGCGTCCTCCCAGGTGAGGCCTCTGCCTGCGCCGGGAGAATAAAGGGGCTTTTGTCCTCCTGGAGGCCGGGGCCGAGCGGGCAGCTCTGCGCACGGGGGGCACGGGGGCCGTAGGCTGTTTAGCGGTAACTGAGCCCGACCCCTTGGCATTTGCTGCCTTCGCCGCTTCCCACGGCGGGAACAAGCGGCGCGTTCTGCAGGCGGCGGTGGGAGAAGAAAGGCTGCCTTGTCCGCCCCAGCGGTGGGGCGCCGGCCGGGGCGGCCGCGCTCCCGCCCCACATTCCTACGGCAGAGCCGGCTGGAGAGGGGCTTCAGCCCCCCCCGAGGGACGGGACGGGGGGGACAGCAGCCGTCTCCTGGGCGGCGAGGAGCCAGGTGAGGGGCTCTGATGGAGGGCGATGCTGGGGGGCCGGGGGCTGTCAGCCAGCGGGGTGAGCGTCAGGGAGCAGCCAGATGCTCATCATCCGGCTCGTGGGCAGGCAGGGCTGCCCGTGGAGTGGGGCGTGCCAGGTGGAGCAAGTTTGGGCAGCAGGAGACGGGCAGGAGCGGGGACGGTTCCCCAGGTGGCAGGGCCGGGGGTCCCCCAGGATGCGTGATGCTCACGTGGCCCCACTGGCACAGCTGTGCTGGGAAGGAGTTAACGCTGGTGCAGGATCCCACCCTGGCCCCGCTCCCTTCCTATGCAGCAGCCTGGCCCCTCCTGGCTTTTCCTCCTTCCCGGACGTTGTGCTGGGGCCTGGGTACAGGCAGGGGTCAGGGGCTCAGCTGGGCTGCGGGGTCTCCGGATGCTGGGAAGCGCAGCCCCCCCGGTGCCCGGGGGACATGGGCACCCTGCCGCGGAGCGTCCCGCTCGGCGCCCAGGCCAGGACCAGGTGGCAGGTAAGGGAAAGCGGGGGTCCCGCCTCAGCAACCAGTGGGCACCGGGGAGCTGCTCCTAGGCTAGCGCACCTCTGCTTCCCCCTGCCCCAGCCGAGTTGTCCCCATGCCGCGTGGGGCAGCCGCGGTCCCCACGGAGCCCTCGCTGTGGGGCGGCCGGCCCTGGTGTCGCACAGAGCCGCCTGGGCTCCGTCCCAGCCCTGGATCCCACGCCTGGTGTTTTCCAGCGTTTCATTTTTTCCGCAGTGTGTAATAGCCGCCCGCTCGCCCCCGCAGCTCAGCCCGGCGCTGGCCAAGCCGGCGGGGGGGGTCCCTTGCCCCACGGGACCCCGGGGCTGGCGGGACAGCGGGCGATGCTGCGAGGAGCCGGGCCCGGGGCTCCTCCTGGTGCCCCTGGCTGCGCTGCAATGGGGGTCCCTACGCGGGAGCACTCGCCGGTTCGGCTGCCCCAGCCTGCCCGGGAAGGGTTAAGCCGCACTTGGCTGGGCCCAGGCGGAAGGGAGGGACGTGGGGAGCAGCAGACGGTAAATTTAGTAACCCCGGAGCGTTCCGGGCTGCGACGGTGGCGTGAGTGCCGGGTGACGGAAATCGTTCCTCCCCGAGCTGCCTCCTGCCTGCGCCGAGAACGGCAGCCGGTGACTGCTCCCGTGGGCAGCAGCCCTGGCAGCTTGCCGCGTGTGCCAGGCAGGCAGGGTGCAGGCAGGGGCGCAGGCAGGGACGTGGCGCGCTCAGCTGGGGCTGTGCACCCCAAGGTGCTGCTGCTGCCGCCGGGCTGCGCGGGAGCCAAGGTGTGTGCCTGGGTGCCAGGGATGGGCGCTGATGGCACGGGTGGGTGTGCCAGCGCGTGCCGCGGGCCGTGCACGGGCAGACAGATGTTGCTGGGGACAGCTGGATGCTGTGCTCATGTGTCCTTGTCCAGCAGCAGCCATCGAGCTCCAGCTGCCCATCGCTCTCGGTGTTAGGGTGTGCGTTTCTGACACCACCTCCCCAAAGCCGAGCCAGCGTGCCGGCTCCTTCTGGCGCCATGTCCCGTACCGGCGCTTGGGGTTTTCCCTGGGCGGACCGGGGTGCGTGCTTCGCCGGGCAGGGATGCTCGCTGGCTTCGGGCAGCTGCTGCTGGGCTGGAGACAGGAGCTCAGGAGGGGAATCCTCTGGGTGGCAAATGCCGGTTTGGGATGGGGTAGGGTTTGCGAGGCTTGCGCTTAGGCTGCCAGGCGTGCAGGCTGCCGGCGGAGATGTGCAGGAGGAATACGGCAGAGCTGTGCCCAGTGTGGTCACCTGCTGATGTCCTCTGTTTCTTCTGGCAGCAGCCTGTGCCCGAGAACGCCCGGCATCTCCAAGCGGGCACCATGGAGGCATGCGGCAGGACCCCCGCCAGCCCGACCCGCAGAGTCCAGACCATCATCCAGGTGAGCACGCAGGGCCACAGGACTTCTGCCCTGCAGGAGCGTGGGGATCCGGCCAGGAGCCCTTCTCCTCTGCAGCCAGCCCTACCACGGGTGGCTAGCGCTGCCCTCTGGCCTCCGCTTGCCCCACATCCTATTATGGGATCGGCGGCAAAGCCAATTGAGCTAAGTGGCTGGCAGCTTGGATCCTCTTAGACACAGCCGAAGCCCCGGGGCTCTTCTGCTCCCACAGCAGCTCGCCTCTGCTCCCCAGGGCAGGAGGGAGCCCTCGGCTCCTGCATCCCGCTGCCAGACTGTCCTGCCCACAAGTGGCCATGCCTGCGGATCACTCCCTGCCCGCACGCGTGGCCGTCGCGGAGCAGCCCGAGGGTGCGGCCGGGTGGGCGGCGCAGGGGAGCGGGCTGCAGCCGTGGGAGCTGTGAGCGACCCTCCCTCTCCTCCTGCAGAACAGCCCCCTGGACCTGATCGACACGGGCAAGGGGCTGAAGGTGCAGACGGAGAAGCCGCACTTGGTGAGCCTGGGCAGCGGCCGGCTCAGCACCGCCATCACGCTCCTGCCCCTGGAGGAAGGTGAGTGCCAGCGGCCGGGGGGTCCCCGCAGGCACGCCGTCGGCGGAGGGGACGCTGAGCCGCCCTCTCTGCCGGCAGGGAGGACCACCATCGGCACGGCCGCGAGGGACATCGTCCTGCAGGGCCCTGGGCTGGCACCGCAGCACTGCTACATCGAGAACGTGCGGGGGACGCTCACCCTGCACCCCTGCGGCAACGCCTGCGCCATTGACGGCGTGCCCCTGCGGCGGCCCACGCGCCTCACCCAAGGTAGGGATGGTCTGGTCTCCAGAGCGGGACCCGGCGCCGGCAGGCGGACTTGTGCCGTCGGGTATCGGGGTGTTTGCGGATCCATCCTGCAAGTGCCCATCCCCGCTGGGACGCTCCTGCCTCTTCGCCCAGGGGTGGGGACGTGCGGGATGCCGGCACCGTTTGGGAACCGGCTTTGCCGCGTGCGAGATCGGGAGGGAGAAAGCGAGGCCGGCGGGCCGGTGCCGGGCAGGGTTTGGCCCCCGCCGTCGCACCCGTTTCCCGGGCGAGAGTACAGATGCTGAGCCGGGTTTGGGAAGGGGAGGCGAAGGAGGAAAACAACTCGGGTGTCGCGGGGCACCGCTGCGGGGACCCGCCGGTGTTCCTGCGTGGCCGGAAGGCCTCGGACCCTGCTGTCCGTCCCCTCCCTCCCTCCCTCTCCCGCCCCCGGGGTCCCTCCCCACGGCGTCCCCTCTCCCCGCACGGCCCGTGTCACCCCGTCAGTCGCTGCCCCGCTCCCCGGGGAGGACCCTGGCCCGGGTGGCGGGGCAGGGTGAGGCCCGGCCCCCGCCGCCCCTCCCCGCCCGCCCTCCCGCCGCCCCTCCCCGGGGGCGGTGCGCGGCCCTGCCCGGGCGGCGGCGGCGGCGGCGGCGCGGTGAGTGCGGCGCGGTGGGAGGGGGGGGGGACACGCGTGTCCGCGCCGATGGGGGGGGTGAGGGCTCCCCGTCCCTCCACGGGTTGCAAAACCTCCTCGCCCACGCCCCGGGCGGCCGCGCTGCAGCCCCCCCGCGCCTTGCCCTGCCTCTCCCCGGGGTGGGGGGGGGGACAACCCACCCGCGTGGGCGCTGCCGCCGGCGTCCCCTCGGGGGGACAATGGGAGCCACGTGGCCGCCGGCGAAGGGGCGCGACGGCTGCGGCGCGACGGACCGCGGGGTCCCGCCGCGTCTGCCGTGGGCTGCGGGGGGGGCACAGGCAGGGATCGGGCGAGCCCCCGGTTCTCCTGCCTGTGGGCTGCAGGCAGGGCGAGCGGGCAGGGACCCCGCAGGGCAGGACGAGGCGTGGGGCTGCGAGGCCGGCGGCTCGGGGGGTGGCGCGGGGTAGGGGGTACCCCGCTTCGCCGGGGTGATGCACGGCTCCGCCAGCACCGGTGCGCAGGGAAGGCTCTGGTCGGCGATGCCTCAAGCCGGAGGAGCCGATGCCGGGCCGGGCGCTGGCATTGCCGCCTGGCAGGCAGGATGCTCTCGCCGAGCTGGGGTGCTGCGGCAGCTCCTGCCGGGGCGCAGGACTCCTTCCCTCGAGGAAGCCGGGCCCCCCGTGTCGGCGACGGCGGTTAATCCGTACGGCCTCTCGCTCGCCTCGCCGCCGGCCTGGGCTGCCGGATGCTCCCAAAAACACGTCCCCTCCGGCGAGGGATTTTGGGCTGTGGCTGTCGGTGCAGAGTGAGCCTCTCCCCGGGGCCCTGGCAGGCGCTTCAAAGCGGGGTGTGTCTGCAGCACGGAGCCTCGCAGCCGCCCACCGCTCCCCGCTGCCAGCACGCGGCTCCCCCGGCACGGCGGGCGGCAGGGGAGCAGGCAGCGCGCGGCCCCGCTCCCCTTCCCCAGCCGCCTTCCTCGCCGGCGGCTGCTCCGCAGCCTTCCCCCCGAGAGGGCTGCCGCTTTGGGCCAAGAAGAGGCGCTTCGCGGCCGAGGACAGGAGCTGTCTTGTCTGCAGCTGGCAGCCACACAGGCCCTGGAGCCCTGCCAGCTCCCCCGCGGCAGCGCGGCCCCCGGCAGGGACCCCAGCTGTGCCTGTGCCTGCGACGCGCTGCCTGCAGCTGCCGGGAGTGACCTGGATTTCAGCCTCCCCCTAAGCCTCTGCTGACGGCAGGAGCCCGTTCCCCTCCCGGGGACGCGTCTTTGGGACGGGCAGCGCCCGGCTGCCTGCCTGCGCCGGCTGCCGCCTTGCCTCTCTCCGGTACCGCTCCAGCGTGGGGCTGAGCCCTCTCCCCTCTCTCCCCAGGCTGCACCATCTGCCTGGGCCAGGCCACCTTCCTCCGCTTCAACCACCCTGCCGAGGCCAAGTGGATGAAGAGCATGATCCCGGCGGGGGGCAGGAGCCCAGCGGCTCTCTACGGGCTGCCAGCAAGTAGGTGACCCTCGCCTCGTCCCGGGCAGGGCGGTTGGGGACCCTGGGGTGCTCCCTGACCCAGCTTTCCTGGCGTGAGATGCTTTCCCGGCCCGGTCCTCCCGCACTCAGGAGCGGGGCTGACGCCCAGCCGCGGATGTGCCGGCCGTTGACTCGGCATGGCAGCTGTGCTGGCGCTTGTTAATGATTAACATCGCCTTGGAGGAGGGTAATTGCAAGGGCAGTGAAGCACGGCTCTCGCCTCTGCCCAGCCTGGCGGTGGCAGAGCCATCACCCGTCGGCCCGCGCCGGGCCCCCCTCGGCTGCCTTGGAGGGGCTGTTTACATGCCCGGGCGACCGCGCGGAGGCTGTGAAGGCCGTTTCCCCGGCTGCAATCCTCCATCTCGCCAGCTGCTTATCTTGCTGTGTCTGCCTGTCTGCGGGGCCGACGGGACGAGCGCCTGCGCCGCGGTCCGGCGCCACGCCTGGTTCCCGGGGATGTCCGAATCCCCGGCAGCGATCCCTGGGCTGGTAGCCCTTCTCCCTGCCCCGACCGGCACACCCTGGCACGAGGAGAGGAGCTTGGCAGCCTCCCCGTGCCACGTGTGTGTTGGGAAGGCAGCATGCCCCGCAGCTGGGGGACAGGAGGAGGGACGCGGGGAGGTGCCATGGCTGCGGAGCATCCCGCAGAGCATCCCGCGTGGGGCCCGCACAGTCCCTCGCTGCCCCGCGGGACCGGGCGGGATGACACGGGTGGGGCCGCGGCACATCTCTGGGCGCCGAGGCGCTGCCGGCCGCCGCGGGGGAGCCGCTGGGTGCCAGGGGGTGACGCAGCCCGGGTGGCACGCTGTCCTGGCCGGGCTCCGCGCCTGCCGCTATTAGCTCATCCCCTGAGTGACAGGCACATCGGTGCTGCGCTGGGAGGACGGGGCAGCCGGGGCAAGGGGGCAGCCCAGCCGGGGGTGCGGGGAGGCTGCGGGCAACGTCGTGGTGGGTCTGGACGTGCTGCGGGTCTGTGCTCAGCGGCTTTTGGCTGTCGCATCTCTGTCCCCTCGCCGGCGTGCCGGAGCGTGCCGGGGACGAGCAGCAGGCGCTGGTGGCTGGCATGGGCAGCTGCTCCCCAGGGAGCGGGGCCGGGAGCTGCCGGCAGTGCAGGGATGTCGGGAGCGGGCGGCTGGGCTGTGTTATCGGGTTTCTGTCTCCCTGGTGATGGGGCCAGTGGGATGCCGGCCTCCTCCCTGGCCTGGCTCCCCAGCCGGCACGGGAAACAGTGGCAGCGGGGTGCAGGCGGCTTGGGGTTGGGGGAAGAGGAGCTGCGACCCGGTGCTGACTCTGCAAGGCTGTGTGGAGGGGTGATGCCGGGCTGCTCTGTGGGACCCCAGGCCAGGCAGGGGCCGCAGGAGGGTCCCACCGCGCTGATGCCTGCTCCCGCGTCTCCCCGCAGAGCCTGAGGCCCTGGTGAACGGTGGCCGCCAGCCGTCAGAGCGTGGGTGTCCCAGCCACAGCTCCCTCGTCAGCTCCATTGAGAAGGACCTACAGGACATCATGGACTCACTGGTGCTGGAGGAGCCGGCGTCGCCCGGCGGCAAGAAGCCGCCCGCCCGTGGCCGGTCCCCCCTCTCCCCCATGGTGAACGGGGGTGGGCGCTGCCTCCTGTCCCCCCCACCCAGCCCTGGGGCCACCTCGGGAGGCTCCAGCTACGAGAACTTCTCCCCCCTCTCCTCCCCGGCCAGCAGCGGTGGCTACACCAGCCCCTCGCCTAGCAGCCAGGAGCAGGGTCCGGCCATGCCCCCCCTCGTCCCGCTCCGCTCCTCCAGCTACAACCACGCTGTGCAGCCACCCGCCCAGCGCCCACCCCCCACACCCGGCGGGGGTCCCGGCGAGCCTTGGCCGGCCGAGAGGCTCGGGGACAGCCAGACAGGCAGCCCCCGGCTGACCCCCAGGGCAGCACCGCGGCCACGGGCGGCCCTGCAGGAGCGGCCCCCCAGCCCCTTCCGGGAGCCGCGGGACCCCCTGGCCCCCAGCCGGCAGCCTGCCGGCCGGGCGGTCCCAGAGGCCCGGCTGCAGCCCCCCGAGAGCCCGCGGGCGGCCCGGAGGAACGTGGAGAGCATGCGGGAGCTGCCCCCCCTGAGCCCCTCCTTGTCGCGCCGGGCTGTCAGCCCCCGGGCAGCCCCCGACGCCCCCTCCCCACAGCCCCGGCTGGGCAGGGAGGTGCTCGGCAGCCCCCGTGCCAGGCGCAAGGGTCTGGAGGAGCCGAGGGTCGCTGGGAGTCCCTCGCCCCCATTGCCAGCGGAGACCCCCCCGCGCCGCCCCAGCTTCGGCACCAGCCTGAGTCCGGCGTACGGGTTGGGCTCCCCGGCCGTGCCCTCGCCCCGGCAGAGCCCCCGCGCCCCCAGGAAGCCCTTGGGGGACCCACGGCCACCGGCAGGGCCGCGGGAACGCAAGAACAGCATCACTGAGATCAGCGACAACGAGGACGAGCTGCTGGAGTACCACCGGCGTCAGCGGCAGGAGCGGGTGCGGGAGCAGGAGATGGAGCGCCTGGTGAGCCCTGGGGCCGGCGGGGCACGGGGATGTGTTCGAGCGTGGGACGCCCTCTTTGCAAACACCTTTCGGCTTTTGCTGCTTTAAAACCTGGCCCTTGCGTCTCGGGGATTTGTCGCAGCTGCCAGGCTGCCAGCTTATCTGGGGGGGATTACAGCCAGGAGCGGCCATCGATGCACGGCAGCTCTCCAGGAGCACAAACCCCCCTGGCTCGCAGCAGCCTGGGGAAGCCCGCGGGGTCGGCATGGCTGCGGGGGCTGCTGGCTGAAATTGTGGTGCCCCCGGCTTGGCAAAACCGTGCATGTCTGGTCGAGCCCCACCAGGGCCATGTCTGCCAGCAATGGTGCTGTGCCTTTGTGGGCACTGCGTCTATATTTAGGTGTAGATGGAGTTTTTATAGAGCCAGCAGCTGCCTGGGTGGGGTTTGCCCTGTGCATCTGCCGGTCCCGGGGGCTGTGCTGCCGGAGCCCTGTTTGCTCAGCCCTGACTCACGCCTGGTGCGGGCGGCCTGAGTCACTGCCTGGAAATAGCGGAGGCGCTCGGCGGCCGGTGCTGCCGCCTGTAATTAGTCCGTCTCCAGCTCCGGCACATTGCGTGCGTGGCTCCGGCGTGGGGTCGGGGCGGGCTGCATCGGGCTTTGCAACATCCTCAGCCCGTCCCAGCATGCGGGCAGGGCAAGGAGTGAGCCCGCATCCCGGTGCCTGCCATCGGCACAGGGTCCTGCAGGCTCTCTGGCAGCGGCGCGTGCCGGGATGGGTGTCGTGCTGACCGTTCTTCCCCACAGGAGCGGCAGCGCCTGGAGACCATCCTGAACCTCTGCGCAGAGTACACGAAGACGGACGGCACCGAGCCGGGCGACGTGCACCGACTCCTGGCTGGTGACACGGATGCCGGCCGGCGGGTGCCCAGGGGTGCCGTGGCTCTGGGCCGTGCTGCTGAGGAACTGCGGCAGAGGGAGAGCCTGGAGAGGTCGGACGAGGAGAACCTGAAGGAGGAGTGCAGCAGCACTGAGAGCACCCACCATGAGGTGAGGGGGCGGCCGTGCCGCACCGTGCCGCACCATGCCGTGCTGCGCCGTGCCAACCTGCCCTCTCTGCAGCACGAGGAGCTGGCGGGCCCGCGGGCCAAGGAGGCGCAGCGGCTGGAGGAGGAGCGTGCCAGCGTGCTTGGCCGCTTGGACCAGCTGAAGGGCCGCATCAAGGAGCTGGAGCAGCAGCTGCAGGAGACGTCGCGAGAGGTGAGGGGATGGGGAGCCCTGCCGGCTCCCCCACCGCTCGCTGCCCTCGCCAGCCAGCGTCCGATCCCATGGGCGTGAGCCGGATCCAGCCAGGGCAGCCATCGTGATGTGGCCATGCCTGTCCAGGCGGAGATGGAGCGGGCGCTGCTGCAGGGCGAGCGGGAGTCGGAGGCGGCACGGCTGCGGCAGGAGCAGGAGGCGGTGCAGCAGCTGCAGGAGAAGCTCTCCAGCCTGGACGCCAGCATCCGGAAGGAGCGGGACAAGGTGAGCTCCGGGGCAGGGCTCCGTCCCGGCACCGGCTGCACCGCGCCCTCCCCGGCGCTTGCAGCCGGTGCCCCGTGCTGCGGTGTTCCCCTGCGGACACATTCTCCTCTCCTGTCCCTGCACTCTATGGAGGCATCGAGGAGCATCCCCTCTGTGTTTGCATCGGGGGGGGGGAATCTGTCCGTCTGTCTGCCTGGGACTGGTCTAACAGCCCTGCCAGAGGAGGGCAGGGCTGATGCCGGGGGTGCGTTTCGGCCGCCGTCTGTTGTGCCGGCGGGGTCTTGCAGAGAGGCTCTGTGGCATGGGGCTTTCCCGGATGGCTGCTGCCTGCAGTGGGCAGCACCGACCTGGAGTGGGGGCCTCAGCACTCCCCATTGCCTGCCCTTGCTGGGGGGCTGTGTCTCGCAGCAAGTCCCCCTGCTCTGCTGCCCCTTGGGGTATCTTCATGCGTGGTGGTGGCCACCGCTGTAGCGTTCAGCTTGCTGGAGGTGGCTGGGAAATCACTGTGGATGTTTCACTGGGCTCAGTGGCCAAGGAGGGGGTCCTGGCCCCCTCCCCCTGGAGTCGTCTTTGGTGCAGTTGCTGCCGTGATCTGCCAGCCGTGTCTGAAGGCACCTGTGCCACTGCGTGCATGGCACGCTCGTCCCGGCTGCTGGTTGCTGGCCATGCTGCAGCCTTGTGGGCAGCGTGGCACAGCCTTGAGTGAGATGCTCCGTGGCAGGAGGGCAGCCGAGACCTGGCTCCCCACTGCCCAAGGCCGGTGTCCCAGCACAGCCTATGCCTGGGTCCCACTGGTGGCTCTGTGCCACCGTGATGCGGCTCCGGCGTCCCTGGGGGTCTGGCTCGCCCCATGGATGGAGGTGCCTGGGCTGTTCGGTTGCCTGTGGCTGGGCAGAGCTGCCATCGGCAGCTGCCAGCAGTGCCCCTGTGGCGTCTGGGATTTTTGTTCTGGTTTTGGTCTTCCAGCCCTTTGCAGGCATCTTCTCTAGCCAGGTGCTCATGCAGAGCCAGGAGAGGAGCACAGGGAAATCCCCCTCCCCAACTCTCCGCTGACCTAACCACCTGCTTTCCTAACCAGCCTGTGCTAATTGCACTAACGGTGCCTGCTCTGAAGTCTGCCATCACCTCTGACATCTCTGCATAGCTGGAAGCCTCCTGGGCACCCTGCAGCCCCTGTACCAGCTGTGCCAGCCCTGTTTCCCCGCCGGCGTGTCCACCCCATATCCCTTTTCATGGATGCCCCGTGTCTCCATGCTGCCACAGCATGGAACAGGGTTTCTTGCAGCGTGCGTTTCCCAATGCCTAACCCCCGTACGGTGCTGCCAGACCTGCAGGAGGTGATCCCCTGTGCCAGCCCTGTGTTACTGGCCTCCATCATACTGCTCCTGTGGCCGTGGGAGGGAGGGTTGGGGACCCTTCTCCCTCCACCCGGGGCCAGGAGCAAGTGTCTGCTCTGCCGCTAACTTGGCATAGCCTGAGCATCTCCGGCAGCAGGGTTGGACTTCGGTCTCCCATTTGCACTGCAGGCAACCCTCTTCTTCCGATGGATGGGGGTGGTCCATGGTCCCTCAGCCTGTGTATGGGACCTGCTGTGCTTAATTGGCAGCATCCCAGATGGTGAGCATCAATTAACACAGCTAGTTAGCGGTTGTTTAGAAGGTCCGTGTGGTGCAGCCATTTGCAGGGATGACTTTATCCGTGCTGTCAGCATCGATCTTTTCACTGCCCCTAAGTGGGCTTTCGGCATGGAAACATGAGGCTGAGGTCCAGGGCTGGCCATAACCCCTCTAACACTGCCCAGCCCGGATCCCCATGGCTGTTGCTCTCTCGACTGCTCTGTAGATGCCGTGATGCTCCTCCCTGCGAGCCTCCTCTTTTTCCAGCTGAGTCCCTCTATAACTTTGCAGCTTCTGCATGGCGTGGATTTGAGAAGTGTGTTTTCTCTCTCTCCCTGCCCCCCCTTTCTCTTTTCTTTTTTTTTTTTTTTGTCTCATTCTCCCTCAATTCAGGAAAGGGCAAAGGTTGATGCTGAAAGGAAGGAGCTAGAGCAACTCCGGGCGCTTTACCATGAGTCGAAGAGCCACCTTGATAAGTGCCCTGAGTCAATGCGGGAGCAGTTGCGGGAGCAGATGCGAAGGGTCAGTGTCTCCCCCCACCCCTCCCGGACCATGGCCCACCTCCCTCCGCTCCAGCTTAGGCCAGCTCTTCCCCGCCAGCCGGGGCCGCACTGGGAGCGTCACACCTGGGCTGGAGGCGGCTGGCGCCGGGCACCGCCGTCCTGGTAAGCTTGCCGCTCGCCCGGGCCCGGGGCGCGGTGCTGGCTCGGCAGAGCGCGGGGCTGCCCCCCGCCGCGGAGCTGCTGTGCTCCTCTGGACCAGGCAGGGCACGAGCACGGATCCTGCCCTGGAAAGGCTGGGGAGCCTTGGGGACCGCTGGGTCCCCGTCTGTCTGCTTCCAGCTATTTCCTGAGCGCGTTTATTTACATGGTGCCGTCAGTTTACATTACCGCCGGTCCGCAGCATTTTTTCCCATTATCTGGTATTTTCTGGTGGCGGCTGACCTTCCCCAGCCCGTGGCCGGCGCCTACCCAGCCCTCACTGCGCAGATAAACCCGCCTTGCCGCAGCCTGCTCAGAGCAGGCACCCCCACGTTGGATGCAGGTCCCGGTGTGCGGCAGGCAGGGACGGCGATGGGGTGGTCTCAGTGCGCGGGAGCCTCGGTAGCCACCGCGCCGGTGGTGCCGTGCCATGCCACGAGAGCAACGGCCGCCCTGCTCCCAGGGCAGGGTGGAATGCATCCCCACAGGGAGCGCGGTGCAATTGCTGCCAGGGTGGCACCGGCAGACCCTGAGCTGAGCGCTACTGTGTGCTGTCGGTGCTTGAAGGCTGGGAGGACGCGCAGGCATTTGTCCGGCACGGTGCTGGTCCGTGGGGGCTCTGCTGCCCATCAGCTTGGTGACGCGGGGCTGCGTGTTGGCGGTTACAACAGCACATAGCGTTTTGCCACCCGGCAGGGCACGGCACCGGCCCAGACACAGTTCAAGAGGGGCAGCTAGTCTCCAAGGGGTGGGTGAAGCCCCCCGGCTGCGGCGAGCTCATCGTCTCATGGGGGTGACGGCTCTGACCTGGCCAGTGCCTAGTGCTTCCATCGCCTTCTCCAGCCAGGCAGAGGTTGCCGCTGTCTCCCATGTTGCTGGTGCCAAGCAGCAGGGAAAGCTGCCTGCCTGTCCACACCAGGCACCGGGGACAGGCTTTGCCATGGGTTCCTGTTCCCAGCCAGCACCAGCAGGATGTGGGGGCACAGCAGGAGATTTTGCTGTGGGAGACCTGCCAGCGGGATGCGGAGGTGCCCGTCCAGAGGGAGTGATCTGCTGTGCCCTTGTGTGTCCGAAGGAGGCGGAGGCGCTGGAGACGGAGGCCAAGCTGTTTGAGGACCTGGAGTTCCAGCAGCTGGAACGGGAGAGCCACCTCGAGGAGGAGCGCGAAGCACGGGGCCAGCAGCTCCTGCAGAGCCGGGCCGAGTGCCACCGCAGCATTGCCCGCAGGAAGGTAGGGGCAGACGGGGGGCAGTGAGTCCGGCATGGCCGGGCTGCACCCCACGGCCCCAGCTGAGCCCCACGGCTCGCCAGCAGCCAGTTCATCCCTGCTGCCTCCTCCCCAGGAGCGGGTGGCCGCACTGGATGCCCAGGCTGCCCAGATCCGGCTGCAGAGCGCCCAGGAGGCTGAGCGCCTGGCCAGGGAGAGGAACAGCATCCTGCAGCTCCTGCAGAAGGTAATGCAGTGGTAGCGGGGTCAACATGCACTCCCCAACCCTGGGGGTGTCCAAGGCAGGGGACAAGATCGCACCAGCTCTTGCCAGGGTGCTGGCAATTGGGGTGAGCCTGGAGGGGACCGGCCATGGGGTGCCAGTAACCATCAGCTGCCTCTGCTCTTGCTGTCGCCCCTGGCTCAGGAGAAGGAGAAGCTTGTGTCTCTGGAGAGGCGATACCAGCTCGTCACAGGCGGCAGGAGCTTCCCCAAAATGTCCTCAGCTCTCAGAGAGGTAAGCAGGGAGAGACAGGGTACGGTCCCTAGGGCTGCTCTCCTGCTGCCCCGAGCCACTGTCGCCAGCAGGGATGAGCCTGGTGCACCGCAAGCTCTGCTCTGCAGTGGCTCCTGTGCTCCCAGGTGCCTTCTGGCCTGAGCCGGGTGCTCCTGGCTGCTCAGAGCCTCTCCATGGGCTGCAGAGACCATCGCCAGGTTGGGCAGGAGGGAGGGAAATGCAACAGAGCCAGGCTTGGGAGCAGCAACATCTCCGCTGCCTGGATGCTGCAGGAGCCTTTTAGCAGGCGGCTCGGCGAGGGCTGCGAGTACCCACAAGGGAAAGGCTCGGCACGGCTGCTGGGCATCTGGGGCAGGCACTGCTTGGGGTCCCGTCCCTGCCAGAGAGCAAGCGTGGGGCTGTCTTGGTGCCAGTATGGGGGGACTCCTTCCAGTTCATGTCCGGAGGCTTTTAGGTGGGAGTGGGTCGCCCCGTTGCCCTGATCGTGGCTCTGAACAGGGAGCCAGAGCCACTATGTCCTCGGGGACCGCAGTGCCACCCAACTCGCTGCTGGGGAGAGGGGTGGGATGGCAGAGTCCCCTTGCGCCTGCCCGCAGTGGGGCTCCTGCTGCTGCCACCTTGCTGCCTGTGCCCGCCTTGCCTACGTGATCTTTACCCTCCAACAGGAGACCCTCCATATCTCAGAGCCTTATGAGCTGTTGGAGGGAACTAAGCCCCTGAGTCCCCCGCCGGCAGCAGCTGCCTCCTTAGCTTCTCCTGCCGCCCGCTCCTACCCCAAGGCACAAGAGGTAACGGGACTAACTGCACGTACTTGCTCGCTTGTCCCCTCCTTGGCCGAGCCGCCGTCAGACCCCTTACGTGGACTAACGTCGCCTTCGGGCAGCAGGGCATCCCCACAGCAGTGCGCTGCGATGGCACGGCTGGAGCATCTCTCATTTAGCTCTGCAGCAGCTGCGCTCATTAACACTCAGACCCCGATTTCAGGCGCTCTCCTGAGCCTGCTGGGCATCCCGGCTCCCACTGCTGCCCTCGGTTTTAACCCCAGCATGGTGCCGTTCAGCACAGGCGTCCCTGTGCTTCCCCCTTGCCTGCCCCTTACCTGCTGGCTGGGCCCCTCCTGACAGCATCCTTTAGGATCCTGAGAGCAAATCCCCAGCTTTAGCATGTTTGGTTCAGAAAGGGTGAGGAAGTGGATTTTAAGCTGGCTCGGAGCAGCTCGAGGTGCCTCATCCGGTGCTGTCGCAATGGGGAGGACTTGTGGCCGGGGACCCTTGCGGGACCCTGAGATCTGGGTGATGGGAACGGCTGAAGGCGACTGGGACTGCGGCAGGGCAGGCTGCAGCCCTCCATCCCCAGCCTGCACCCAGCAAAGCCACACCTAAGGCAGCAGCAAAGCGGCACGCTGGGACGCTCAGCCCAGCTGGGGCACCCTGCTCCCCGCACGGTGCCGTGCACCGGGGCAGCCGCAGGCAGGGAGGGCAACACGGCAGGGAAGGGCTGGGCAGGCGGCAGTGGGGCATGTGGGCGCGGGGAGATTTGCTCCCACTTTGCAGTCAGCACCATGATGCCAGCGCATGCGTCTAACTCTCCTCCTTCTCCTCCGCCGTGGATTTCTAGGAGTACATGAGGCTGTCTGACGTTTTCAGGTTCTGCAGCAATGCGCACGGCCCCAGCCTGGACACTAAAGCTTCTGCTGCTGCCCCTGCTGCCACTCAGCGCTCTTTCTTGCTTGCTGTACCTCCCGCAGCCGACGAGGTACCCGCTCCAGAGCATGCTCGGGTTTGCTCCCTTGGGTCGCCCACCGCATCCTGGGCAGTGAGGATGCTGCAGACCACGTGGCCTCCCCGTGTGCCCTGGTGCTCAGAGCCCACCTCTCTCTTTGGGCTGGGGGACTTGTCTGGCTGCAGCTGAGCAGGGAGCAGAGGCTGGAGCCGCCCGATCTCCTCCCTGGGGAGCGCTTCTCGCCTGCTCTGGATGGGCTTCGCCCTCTGGGGCAGCAGCAGTGGGGCAGGGGAGCAGAGCGGGCGCCCAGCAGGGCGGGAGGGCGGCCCTTTGCCTGTTGGACCCCTTCCTGGTCACCGGTCCCAGGCGAGGAGGATGCAGAGCAGGGGGGGACCTGACTCAGTGCCCAGCTCTGGGGCGGCGGGCAGCACCAGCTGCCCTTCTTCCTGGGGACATGGCACCCTCTTTTAGGGGCTGGAGCCGCCTGCTCATTCCCCTGTGCCTGCTTGCCCTTGCTCGGAGCCTCTTCTTCCCAGTTTAATCTGCTTCTTTCTGCCCAGTACGTGACCGTTGAGCAGCTCTCGGGCATCCTGGGCAGCCTCCGTGCCCCTGCTGCTTCCCCGCTGGGCTGTGCCTCTCCGGCTCCTTCATCCTCAGGCTGCGCTGCTCCTCCTCCTCTTCCATCTCTCTCTTCTCCCTCCATCTCTGCAGAGGTTCGTGTCCTGGTCCCCTCCCTCTGCCCTTGCGCTCTTCTGGGGAGGTGATGGGGATGCATGGGAAGGGGTGAGCTGCAGAAGAGGCCAAGCGGCAGCTCGGGCTCTTGCCAGCCCACACCCCCCTCGCTGCCCTGCCCGCTGCTCCACTGCCTGGCACCCTGCTGCCTGCCTGAGCCCTGCCCATCCCGTGGTGCAGGGCAGGGGGGCTCTGTGCCTTCCAAGTGGTTGTGTCAGCTCTCGCCGGCCCCACGAGCAGCAAGGGGGTCCTGGAGCTGTCGGGACTCGGCCAGGGAGTGCCTGGGGTCCCTGGTGGTCTGCAGGTCCCGGGGCTGGGCTGGATGGTGCAGGAGCAGGCAGGGATGCTCTGCTCTCTCTCACTCTGCGTGTCTGTCCCTCTCGCTGCATCTCGCCCTCCCTCCTTTCTTACGAGGCATCTCTCTCCAGATGGAGCAGCAGCTGCTGGGGGGCCCCGTGTGGCTCCCGGCTCTTGATTTAGAGAAGTGGTACCAGGAGGTCATGGCTGGCTTTGAGACCTCCTCCTCCTCTGTCTCTCCTCCTTCTTCCCCTCCTCCGCTTCCAGCTAAAGCTCACTCCTGTCACAAGCCTCTCCAGGTAATCCCGGCTCCCTGCCGCTGGGGCTGAGGCTTCGGGGCTGCCAGGCGCAGCGGGAGCAGGGCAGCACGGGGATGTTCCCACCGACTCTGCACCCTGGGCTCTGCCAGGCACCCGGGTGCTGCAGCAGGCAGGGGCAGAGCCGACCCGCGGCAGGCAGCGTGCCTGGGGCGGGCAGCCACTGCCTCCTCTTGCCTGCAGCCCTGCCAAGACGGCACTGGGGCAGGGTTTGGGGAGGGGATGCTCAGCCCTGCCAACGGCTGAGCCATCCATCCAGGGAGGGCTTTTGCGGCCCCCCCCCGTGCTCCTCTCACCTCCCTGTCTCCGCGCCCAGGTCTATCGTGCCAAAACAGAGGGTGACGCCAGTGCCCTCGCCCCTCGGATGAAGAGTGGGACCCCCTCATCCTCACAGCTCAACCTCTCCGTGCTGGGACGCAGCCCCTCGCCTAAGGTACGGCTGCCAGCGGGGAGCCGGGTGTCACGCAGCCCCGGGCACCCCGGTCGCGACTCCTGAGCACCCGGTGCCAGCTCCTGTCCCCGTCCCCACAGCTGACTGCCTGTCGTCCTGCCCAGGGCCCCCCAAGCCCGGCAGGCAGCCTGCCCCGCAACCTGGCAGCCACACTGCAGGACATCGAGACCAAGCGCCAGCTGGCCCTGCAGCAGAAGGGTAAGCTCCAGCTCCACGTCCCGGCTCTGCGGGGTGGTGGGACTTTGGGAGACGCTTGCCCCACTGCCGCTCGGGCAATGGAGAAGGGAGCCCGGCCGAGGGTGGCAGCGCTCCAGCGGGACGCAGTGCCTCTCTCACGGTCTCTCGCTTCCCCCCCCCTCTCTCCCCTACAACCCCTCTGCCCGACGGCGTGTCTCCAGCCAAGCTGCTCCCAGCAGAGCCCTTGCAGCCGGGCGATCTACCAGGTAGAGACGTGGGGCGGCTTGGACTGCCTAGAGCAGCCCAGAGGCAGCAGCATGGCTGTTTGCTGGCACCTTCTGCCATGCATAGGAGGGGCATGACCAGCCCAGGACCCCAGGTGCCTCTCAGCGTCCGCTAAGGGACAACCCTGTGCCTCCCTAACCTGCTAATGCTTTGCCCAGCCTGCTCGTGCCAGCCTGGTGCATGTGCCCCCCTTGGCTGCCTGGGCCCCCTCCTCCTGCCCGGATGGATGCTGCCTGCCGTGCTCGCCAGGGAGTTGTGACGGCGGCTCCCACCTCTGCACCCACCATCCCTACCCGGCTGGCTCCAGCAGCGCCTGCGGTGTCTTCTCCTGCCCGCACCGTCCCCTCGCCCGCCACAGCGTGCTCAGTTGTCGTCGTCTTCTTCCCGTGGCACAGGTCAGCAGGTGATCGAGGAGCAGAAGCGGCGGCTCGCGGAGCTGAAGCAGAAAGCAGCTGCCGAAGCTCAGTCCCAGTGGGAAGCCTTGCACGGGCAGCCCCCCTTCCCTGCTGCCTTCCCCCCGCTCGTGCATCACTCCATCCTCCACCACCACCGTCCCCACGGCGTCGGGCCCCGGGCCGAGGAGCTGGACCATGCGTATGACACCCTCAGCCTGGAGAGCTCAGACAGCATGGAGACCAGCATCTCCACTGGCAACAACTCTGCCTGCTCGCCTGACAACATCTCCAGGTAAGCCCGGGGCCGACTCGCACAGCCAGAGGGACAGCCCGCTCTCCTGGCCATGACGTTGGCTCGAGGTCCTTCCCACTGGGACAGCTGCGTGTCTTGTAGTGCCAGCGGGATGGAGGCGGGGAAGATCGAGGAGATGGAGAAGATGCTGAAGGAGGCGCACGCGGAGAAGTCGCGGCTGATGGAATCCCGGGTGAGAGGGGGCACTGGTGCCACAGCTGGCCGCAGAGCGGGTTCCCAATCCCCGGCGGGTTCCCAATCCCTGGGGCTGAGCGCCTGTGCTTGCCGGCAGGAGCGGGAGATGGAGCTGCGGCGGCAGGCGCTGGAGGACGAGCGCCGGCGCCGGGAGCAGCTGGAACGCCGGCTGCAGGATGAGACCGCACGGCGGCAGAAGCTGGTGGAGAAGGAGGTCAAGCTGCGGGAGAAGCACTTCTCGCAGGTGCGGGGTGGGCTGCCCCCTCTGGGGTCCCCTCTCCCAGCCCGGCCGATGAGGCAGACCCAGCTCCCCGCCGGTGTCCTCGCGGGGGGATACAGCTCTCACTTCCACCAGCAGGCTTTGCAGGGCTGTGTTGCTGTTCCAGGCTCGTCCCCTGACGCGGTACCTCCCCATCCGCAAGGAGGATTTTGACCTGCGGCTGCACATCGAGTCCTCGGGCCACAGCGTGGACACCTGCTACCACGTCATCCTGACGGAGAAGATGTGCAAGGGCTACCTGGTCAAGATGGGCGGCAAGATCAAGTCTTGGAAGAAGCGCTGGTTCGTCTTCGACCGCATGAAGCGCACCCTCTCCTACTACGTGGGTGAGTCCCTGTGCTGCCCCGCCCCCCCCCCCCCACCCCGCGGCATCGCCCCCTCCCCGTGCCATTGCCGGCAGTGCCGCAAGTCGACACCGATTCCCTCTCTCGGGCAGATAAACACGAGACAAAGCTGAAAGGCGTCATCTACTTCCAAGCCATCGAAGAGGTTTACTATGACCACCTCCGCAGCGCTGCAAAGGTGAGAGCTGGGCACCGCTGCTGCCCCGGTGTACGCCGGGACCTCCCCTGGCATCCCTGTACCCCCTGCATCACCCTCCGTCATGCAGCAGGGCACCTCGTGCCGGGGATGCTCCCAGAGTGGTCCATGGCCCCTAATGACACCAGCTCCTCAGGGTACCGACGGCAGGACCCTGGTGCTGGGCTACGTGGGGGGCAAGGCGGGGGGCACGCTGCTGCTTAGAGGGGACCAGAGTGCTCACCCCATCCTCCTCCTCCTCCCCAGAGCCCCAACCCTGCGCTCACCTTCTGCGTCAAGACCCACGACCGCCTCTACTACATGGTGGCACCCTCAGCCGAGGCCATGCGCATCTGGATGGACGTCATCGTCACCGGGGCAGAGGGGTACACCCAGTTCATGAACTGAGGGTGGTGGTGGGGGGTGCTGCGCACCCCGGATCCACCAGCTTGACGGACTCCTGAGCATCCCAAGCAGAGAGGATCTCCTGAGGGGGCCACAGTCCCTGCTGCGCCCCGTGCCAAGGGCCGTGCGTGCCGCGGCGGTGGAGCCACGCTGTGCCCCGCACCAGACAGCACCGAGCATCGCCTGCTCAGCCAAGGGAATAATTTTCTTTTTTTTTTTTTTTTTTTATGTTGACTTTTTAAAAACAAAATTTATTGGAAATGTATCGAAGTGCTGAAACGTAAAAAAGCTGCCAAAGACCTGCCAGTGCCCGGAGCTTTCTGCTGTCGGGGAGGTGCTGGATGTGACACTGACGCTGTCACTTGCTGCCACAAGCGACAGATGCCAACTGGCCCCAGGTGGCCAGGACCACCTCCCCCCCCACTTTGGTAGCCCTAGACCCCCTCTTTGTAAATCTTTTGTAACCCTGCATCGTGCCTCCCTGTGCCGCGGCCGGGCGGTGAGGGCAGGGAGTGGGGGGGCTGCCCTGCCATAAAGCGTTTCGCGAAGTCGTGCCCCTCGGTGTGGCCTCTGGCCTGGCAGCGTGTCGCGGACAGCCCAGGGCTGCCTCTGGGCTGGGGAGGGGGCGGTGCTGGGACAGGGTGAGGGTACCGGGCTGGGGCTGGGGCACTGGGATGCGGGGGGGGGCACGGAATCGGGCGGGGGGAGCCGGCAGGGCCCCGAGAAGGTGCAGGAGGCACCTGATGGGCCGGAGGGGAGGAACTGGGGACACGAGGACGGGACTAGGGGGCTCCGGGGGATGGGGCGGGGCCAGGAGCAGAGGCGGGGCCGGGGAGGGAGGCGGGGCCCGGATCAGGGGCGGGGCCCGGGAGCAGAGGCGGGGCTCGCTGGCGGCGAGGTGCCTCTCAGCCGCCAGGGGGCGCCCGCGCAAAACAGTCGGGCCGCACGTGGCTCTGTTGCTTGGCCGGCGCGCGCTCGCGCGCGGCGCCACCGCGCACGCGCGCGCATGACGCCCCACGGCGCGCGCCCCACCGCCCTTCTCCCGCTGCCCCGCCCCGGCGCTCCCGGCCAATGGGACCGAAGCTCCCGTCGCGGCCGCTTCCGGCTTCCCCCGACGTGGCCCAATGGGGTCGCGCGGGCCGCCGGGATTGGCGCGCGGGGTCCCGGCGCCGGCGGCCGCGCCAATGAGCTGGCGCCGCGTCCGGGCCGGGGGTTGCGCGAGACGCCGGGGCCGCCGCTTGCAGCACCTGCCGGCGGGCCGGGCCGCGCCGTGCCGGGCCAGGCCGGGACGAGATGGCGGCGGGGATGGTGCTGGTGCCCTGCTGGCTGCTGGCCTGGCTGCTGCTCTCCTGCCGCCTGCCCGGCGCGGGTACGTGGGGCGGCGGGGCCCCCGGGCCCGGTGCCGGCGGCTGTCGGGGAAGGCGCGGGGCTGTGAGCGGGCCGCCCTGCCCCCCCTCCCGCCGGCCTTCCCTCCCCACGACCCGTCCGGCTTTACGGGCCGGCCCGGGCCGCCCGGTGCCGGGAAGAAGCTTGGCCTGGTGCCGCCTGGCGTCTCACCGGCGGGTTTTTCTCTCCCCTCCCGTGCTGCAGGGTCCGTGGCGGTGATGTCGGTGGACGTGGGCAGCGAGTCGATGAAGATCGCCATCGTGAAACCCGGGGTGCCGATGGAGATCGTCTTAAACAAGTAAGCGGCTGCCCCTCCAGCCCGTCCCCGCGCTGATACCGCAGACGTACCGCGGGGGGCTTCCCTCCCTTTTATCGCGGCTTGGAACATCGCCGCAAGTGCCGTCCGGAGGCAGGGATTTGGGGTGCCCAGGGCTGAACGAACGCTGTTCCCCCGTCGTGAGGGGAACGAACGTGCTCATCCTCTAACTCAGCGTTTTTTGCCTTGATTCCTGCCATGGGTGAGCAGCTGCCGAGCACCGCGCAGGGCAGCAGTGCAGCTTCCAGCCCTGCCTTAGGGGTGCTTGGGTGCGCTTTGGGGGTCTTGCGAGCAAGTAGCTGAAAGCTTGTGTGATTAAGGGCACGTTGCGGTTCAAACGTGAAAGGCCACAGTAGCGCGTTCTTGCCTATCCAGGTAAGAAGAAGTAAGATTCTCAGTTCTCCAAAGGGACCTCAGAGGCAGGTTTGTTTTCCTGCAACTGTTCAGAAACCCATACTTGCTTGTGAGGCACTTGGCTGCTGTGGCTGCGGCCCGTCCCTGAGACACTGAATGAAAAACCTGCAGTTGGGAGAGGATGTACAGTCAGGACCATCCTCATTTTCTGGGAGTCTAGAGTGAGAGACTGGACATAAATGGATTTTTCACCCAGCTCCCTGAAACTTGGCAGTCGTTGGTGGAATGAGGGAACTGTCTCGCCTTGCTCACTAGCGGAGGAAAGCAAAAGTAAAGCAAGTCTTGTCTAAGTACGAAGCAGCACGTTCCAGAAAGCTATTTGTGAGCCTTTCTTCTTCATGGCAATTCATTTTATTGTAGCCTTATGGTAGAGAATTGACAATGTGTTACCAGACATTTGGACCTGGGTAGTGTGTGCTGAGCATAGTGGACAGCTTTAAGTAATTTCATAGTTATCGTAGTGAAATACTCACCTTGGTGTGCTAATGCTTGAATTGGAGCAGAAATGCATCACCTCTTGTTAAGTTCTCTTGTCTTATGGGAAAAATAACAATCTGCTCACCACAGCTTCAACTGTGAATTTGAAAGATGTCTGTCTATGTTTCAGTAAAGCCCATTATTTGCCTGTGTCACGAGGAGCATCAGGAGGTATGAAAGCTCTGAAAGGAGGTACTGCTATCACAGCCCTTCAGATGAATAGAGGGGAGGCTGGCCTTCATCTCTGTAGGTGGTATCCAAGCACCTTCCCTTAGTCTCTCTGGAATGAAAACAACGCCTTTCCTCACTAGGAACTCTGTACTGAACATTCACCTGTTTCGACTGGTTTATTCCTCTCTTTCTACACAGGGAGTCACGAAGGAAAACACCTGTGGCTGTTTCTTTGAAGGAGAATGAGCGTCTCTTTGGCGACAGCGCACTAGGAATGGTAAGAGTTCTTGCTACTCACTGCACCAACTGCAGTTTCTGTGTGCAAGATATATGTTCCCGCTGCTGGGTCCTTCGTGATAAATGTCTGAGCTAAGAAGCTTTATTTTTTTCTTCTCATCTCCTTGGTGCATTACTGGCTTTCTGTACTGGCTCTTTGCATGCCAGTCTTGTGCTCCTACCTCCCATAGCAAAAGTTGTTCGCCACGTAGCTCAGGACAGGTTTGTTTGACAACAGCAAAGCCGAAGAAATGCAGCTGGGTGATGTGCTTTTTCTTTCCGCAGTCCATAAGGACCCCCAAGGTGGCATTCAGATACTTTCAGGATCTGCTGGGTAAGCGTATCGATAACCCCCACGTAGCGCTGTACCAGGCCCGATTCCCAGAGCATGAACTGGTGAAGGATGAGAAGAGGCAGACCGTTATCTTCAAGCTATCCCAGTAAGTGGCTGCTTCTGGGTTCCTTGTGGATGGGACTTTGGCTACCAGGCTTCTACAGCTGACTCTGTTGTTGCTGTAATTTTCTTTCCTGTCTGTTTCTTGTAGAACGATACAGTATTCTCCAGAGGAGATGCTGGGGATGGTGCTGAACTATTCACGTGGTCTGGCTGAGGAATTTGCAGGTTGGAAGGATTTAGCTGTTTCTTACAGTGTCTGTGCGTGTGTTTGTATATTGCAGGATTTGAGCAGAGACTAAAGGTGTTTGAAAACCCACGGATTTTTAGAAACAGGACGTTGGGTCTTTTCGGCTGTAGGTTTTAAGCAAGACTTAGTGGCTCTCAAGTTGTCATTTGTTTCTAATATGGTGCGAGTTTGGGGTCTTAATCCTATTCTTGGGGGCAGGCACCCCAGATCCCACCCAACCTTGCAGTGAAGGAGCCTTACGGGCAATCTCTGGAGAAAGAGAGTAAAGCGTTTTCTCAGTGACACATGTGACTAGAGCAGAAGCACGTTGATGGGTAACTGCAGGGGAAGGTGGAAGTAACTCTGTTAAAGTCTGCATTGTAACTGGTCTAGATGGAGACTTGCTGCTGGAGCTGAACTACAAGGAAAGGGCAAAAACTGCCCTCTGTTGTGAAACTTGCTAACAGATAAGAGACTGTCATTCATTTGCTATGCTGTGTTGCTAGTGAAATACCACAGTAGTGAAAATTGGGTGAATTTCATTGATGTGTTCGACTTGGATCGTAACTAGGAGGCTGTGTGTTGTTTGGTTAGTAATACTAAAGCCAGTCAAAAGACTTTTGACTCTGGAGAGTGAACATAATCCAGTGATAAAGTAAGGCTCCATGAAGATATTTGTTGAAATCTAAGGCATCCTAACATGTGAAAGAGAGGTCAGTAGACATGTGGCTTTGCAAGAATCTGCAAAATCTGCTTGGTTTCAATGAGACACAGTGAGATTCATCCCTAATGATTCTGGCTGCTCATGCTGCTTCAGGATTGCATTCTGTATGAGTCTTTATCATGGATTCTCTGGCTTTGCTACCATCATGCCGTTATAACGAGTCTGCACATGGCTACACTGATGGAAAAACATGTTCCCTGCAACTCTTTCAGAGCAGCCCATCAAGGACGCGGTGATCACTGTTCCTGCCTACTTCAACCAGGCGGAGAGGAGAGCAGTTCTGCATGCCGCTCGCATGGCCGACTTGAAGGTGCTGCAGCTGATCAATGACAACACTGCTGTAGCATTGAACTATGGAGTTTTTAGGAGGAAAGACATCAATGCCACTGCACAGGTAGGTGCAGTTGGGAGACGTGGAGAGTCTTTTGCAAGTGTCTGCATGTGGGGGAGAAAGTGCTGGAGATAAAATCACAAGGACTTAACTGTAAGGAATTGGACTCTGCTAGTCAACCAGTCTCCTCTGTTCTCATGTGCTCATCAAAAAGAGGAAGAGACGAAACCCCTACGTGAATATGTGGTGAAGCCGGAAAGCTTCTGGAGTGAGGGCAGGTGGCTGGGAGTTCCCATTTTGTAAACCTGTGTTTGTTCCTTGCCCATCAACAGTGGGGGGGGAATAACAGCAGTGATTTCCTAAGGTATTGAAAGCCAGACTCTGAAATACTTGATTTTCCTGAAGTTGAAGAAACTTTTAAAGAGGAAAGCTTTTTTTCTGATCTGTGAAAGGGATGAAAAAAGTTTTCTTGTCCGCTTGTATCAAGTGTGACCCTGAACATCTCCTGTGTTTGATCAAAGTACGAGTCCTGTCATTACGGTATAAAGCCAGGCTAGGGAGCAGATAGTCTTGGCCTGTATCAAGCTCAGACAGCAGTGGGTTCTGTCCTTACTCGTGGGGGATATCCAGGTGTTTCTGCTTCACCGTCCCAGCTTCTCTTTTCAGAATATCATGTTTTACGACATGGGAGCAGGAAGCACCGTTTGTACTATTGTTACGTATCAGACAGTGAAAACTAAGGACTCGGGAACCCAACCTCAATTGCAGATCCAGGGCATTGGGTAAGAATTCAACATGAGTTGCACAAAACCCGCAGGTCTCAGGAAAGAAACCATTTGTTTCACAGTCTTTTCTAAATGTGGAATTCTGCAGTGAGGCTTCAGCACAGTAATTTGGATGGCAGAGTGGGAAACGTTTGGAGCAAGAAGGCTCCAATTAGTAATAATTCTGGTGTCACCATCTTGTGCAGAAGGTAACTGAGAACGTCCAGGAGCCCAGGAGGCAACCAGTACACTTAATTTGCTTTGGGCTTGCTTTTTTTATAGCTTCAAGCCATTTTAGCGTAATTCCATTTCCTATAATCTTACAGAAGTAGAGCGTGTCAGCTTGAAAAAGCAGAATACCCTTCTAGAGAGCAATGAAAATGCAGCGTGTTTGCCAAATAAGAAGGGGGGTGCTGTGAATTGCCAGCCCAGCAATTTTAAATCCAAAACATTTATACTCCTGTTTCCAAGAAAATACCTGGGAGCTGAGGCAGTTATCCTTTGGCTTCTCAGCAGTTTGACATGCTTGGCAATAGGGCCTTTACCGTAAACATAATGAAGTTTCCTGCTCAGAGGCTATTGGGGTGATGAATCTTCCTTTTCTTTCTTTCATTATAATGTGTTATTTTTGGAACAACTGTTCTTTCACAGTTAATCACAGCTTGTAATACTGCAGCTACTTTTGACCACTTGCTGCTCTGCACATTTGTGAATAATACATGAAGTTTGTTTGTATTTCAAGTCATTTTAAGTTGTTACATCTCTGTTTGTTCTTTTGCTCAGGTTTGACCGTACTCTTGGAGGTTTAGAGATGGAGCTTCGTCTCCGGGACTATTTGGCAAAACTCTTTAATGATCAGCACCCTTCCAAAGATGTCCGAAAGAATCCCCGGGCCATGGCCAAACTACTGAAGGAGGCCAACCGCCTGAAAACTGTCCTGAGCGCAAATGCTGACCACATGGCACAGGTCTGACCTTCTGTCATAGGCTTTCCAGCTTTTCTAGGTCTGAGGGTGGGGTGGGTTAAGGACAGCTGGGTAAGAACACTGTCCCTCTGCAACATCAGCATGCTGAAGAGCATTGCTCCTGGTGTTCCAGAGGTGGTGGCAGCACTCTCAACTTGTGCCCACTTAGTACTGCTGGCGATTAAATGAGTGGATTGGATGAGAGCTAGTCACGTGAAGCTTGGTAAATAAACTTTTGCTGAGAGAAGCTGTCTGTTTTAGCCGCATTTCATCTTCTCGTCACCTTAGCAATGGCAGGGTTCAGATGAGCACAGTCAGGTCCTAGTGCCTTGAGAAAGCTGGAACGTTTTGCACACTGTGGCAAGTCAGGCAAAGATTTTGCTTGGAGAGTGCTCCACAAATAACTTAATTCTCGTGGGTTTTTTTTTCTGGACAGATTGAGGGGCTACTAGATGACATCGACTTCAAGGCCAAGGTCTCAAGGCAAGAATTTGAGGATTTGTGCTCTGACTTGTTCCAGCGAGTCCCAGGACCTGTGCAACAGGCTCTGAGCAGTGCAGAAATGAACATGGTAGGTTTAGGAATGCGTTAACAAGCCTGAAGTTTTTATGTACAGAGCTGCTGTTGTGTCACGATCAAAGCATTGGTGGTTGCATTACTGGCACTGCTGAGAGGTACAGATGCCTGCTGTCATAATAGAGTGGTGTTACTGCTGCAGTGAGGTTACTTGCTGCGGTGTCAAGCAGGAGTCTGTCATGGCTCCCTGTGCTATCCACCAGAAACAAAGGACTTGGAGGAGGCGTTTCTTTCTCTTAAAAAACTTTACTCTTGGGCTGGAGGTTTGAAACACTGATCTTTACTTTCTTTGTCTCGGATGCTGGTTCTGATTGCTCTTCTGAAGTTTTATCTCAAAGAGCCTGGAAACAGCATTATTGCTGTTCAGGCTTCTCCTTTGAGCGCTCCCTTTAGAAGCCCTGTTGTGGACCACAGTTGGACCAAACGTGATGCAGTCCTTTGGAGAGACTTACTGCATTGTTAAATGCTCGCTTGCCAGGGTGCCAGGACACTCTTGAGCATCTTTTGGCTCTGGTATTCAATGCAAGACACTGAGTCACCTCTCAGAGTCTGTGTTTCTATCTGTTCTGGTCCACCTTGCTGTCCGAATAACTGGCTCCTCTGGCCTTAAACTGTACTCTGTCTAATTTTGAATCAAGTCCCATGTTTCAGGTGGCTTGAAGCAGCGGTCACGTTGTCCCTCTTTGACAAACCTGACTCCAGGTTCCTCATGTTGGCAAGGCTTGTGTCAGCCTGTCTGAGATCTGTCAGGCACTGACCTGCACTGGGATGGCAGGACGTAGCATGGGTGTTCTCAGAGCACCACACCAGTGCATGGTGACCGGGGAAGGAGCTTAAGGAAGCCCTGAACTTAGCTTTCCAAAATTGCTTTCTCAAGACAAGGTGACTGTTTCCAATCCCTAGGATGGAATTGACCAGGTGATTCTAGTTGGCGGTGCCACACGGGTCCCCAAAGTGCAGGAGGTTTTGCTGAAAGCTGTGGGCAAGTGAGTATGTGAGGCCCCCTTCTAGTCTGTCTCCTATTGACAAGTTGCTGTTTATGGCAGCGGCTGCAAAGCTGACATCTGTTGCTTTTCAATTCATAGAGAAGAACTGGGCAAGAATATCAATGCCGACGAGGCTGCTGCTATGGGTGCAGTCTACCAGGCAGCTGCTCTGAGCAAAGCCTTTAAGGTGAAGCCTTTTGTTGTTCGGGATGCCGCTGTGTTTCCTATCCAGGTAATCCTTGGCTTTCTTCCTCTTGTGCAAGGTACAGGCAAATGGGGCTGCGCTGGGAGAAAATCTTCCGTATTGTAGAAGTGCTATTATATCTAAGAAGCCAGGCACATAGAAACATCTGTTGAGAAATACTTACCTGACCCCCAAGTTTTGCACAAGGTAGAGCAGCCAAACATAGCAGAAATGTGACATGAAATGCTGTAGAGGGAGTTTGCAGTTGCCGAGTCATATGTTCCGTTTGTGATGCAGGTGGAGTTTACTCGTGAAGTTGAGGAGGATGATAAATCCAAGAGTTTAAAGCATAACAAGAGGATTTTGTTCCAGCGCATGGCACCCTACCCACAGCGCAAAGTTATCACTTTCAACCGCTACACAGATGACTTTGAGTTCTATGTCAACTATGGAGATCTGTCTTTCCTGAACCAGGATGACATGCGGTGAGTCGAGCCCAGCGTCTGAGCAGACAGCTCCATGGCATTGCAATATGCCTAGCTGGAAAACTTTATTGGCAGGCAGGCCTACAAATCTGACTGGCCACCAGTGCATATTTGCAGATCTGTTCTCAGAGTTTTATGTGCTTAGGCAAACCAAACCATGCTGGTTCTTTCCTCTGTGCAGTTGTCCATCGCTGTAAACGTGACTGTGAGAAGTGGTTAGCTGTTCTGCAGCATTGTTATCTTAAGTTTTCTCTCTGCTTTTGTTGCTGTGTCATCAGGATTTTTGGTTCTCTCAATCTCACTACTGTGAGGCTAAAGGGAGTTGGGGACAGTTTCAAGAAGCACTCAGATTATGAATCCAAAGGCATCAAAGCTCACTTCAACATGGATGAGAGTGGAGTACTAAGTCTTGACCGGGTAAGCACCACCCTGTTGCGAAGTTTGTCAGCCTATGTATTTTCCAGTTCTGTCCCTCTCTCTGTTATGGATGGTCCCTGCTTAAAACTAATTCTCTGCTCCCCTCTCCAAGGTGGAATCTGTGTTTGAGGCCTTGGTGGAAGACAAGCTGGAGGAGGAGTCAACACTGACAAGTAAATGCTGAGCTTTGATATTCATACTGGTGGTTGTGTTTTACCTGCAGTAGCTGGGATGACTAAAACATATCATTGCTTTGAGCAGAGCAAGCACCCTTGTTTTGGGGTATGGAAGTTAAATGGTTAGCTATAGCCTCTGATTGTGCATACGGCTCCAAAATACCTAAAAGCCTTTTGTGAGTGGCTTCTGGGTGCTGCAAGGAGCTCTGAAATGTCATATGCTCCTAAGGTGACTATGGCATGCGTTGCAACTTGAAAAATAAAAGTAGCTTTCTGGTTGTTCAGCCACAGCAGAGCAGTTCTGGAGGTCTGCCCTGAAGGGAAGTCCTGCATCCACAGCCCCGCAGTGTTCTCCTGTCTGGTTGTCTGGGTTGGGGTGCCCTGATCTATGCTTTGCATTGCTCAGGTTTTAGAGCACAGACTTCCCTACAGAGAGCAGCTGGAAATCTGTGTGTGTAGAGGTGAAGGGGAGATGCAGGGACAGCTAATGCAGCCACAGGTTGAAGCTTGAAGCTTTTTAGTTAAAGTTACAAATTTCAGGTCATATTCTAGTAGGGGTAGAGGCCCCAGCTTGTCTGTGCATGCAAGAACAACAATGTGAGGTCAGGGAAAGAAGAGTTTTCCTGCAGTGTACGTAGCTAACCTACACCGCAAAGGGACCTCCTTGGGGATCATTATGGTTGTGAGGGGAAGAATTGAGAGCTGAAGATTACTTTCTCCCTCCCTTGGATACACAGTATTCTGGATTTTTTTGTCTTCCATCGACAGAACTTGGTAATACCATCTCAAGCCTGTTTGGGGGTGGTGGTCCTGTGCCAGAGACTGGAGAGAACCTGACAGACTCGGTACAGGTGAGCCCAAGGGTAATTGCTAGTGGGAGGGAGCCCCTGGGTCTTGCTATGGCTGCTAAAGAGGCAGCAATTTGTGTGAGCAGAATTAAAGGTGTCTGGCAGCATGTCAGGATTTTAAATGTTGTCACAAAGTGCTTTATTCCTTTGAGTTTCATGTGGTGTGTTTGAAGAAACTTGTGCTCTTTTGCTGGCAAGTTCAGCAGTGGCGGACTAGTGTTAAAGGATTTGTTTGTGGGGAAGTCTTTTGTTTCTAAATTGTCCTGTGTGCTCTGTGAGTAGGCTTCTGCCTGTGTGTTGTCTGTGCAGCTGTCTGGCAGGCTCCTTGCTTCCTCCTGGGCCATAAAGGCACAGCTGCCATTACGCTGGCAGTAGTGACGAGGTTTCTTTCTAGTGAGATGAAAGCTCCTGGTCACGGAGTCATGTTCTGCACTGAAATAACTCTTAATTCCTATTCTAGCTCAGCACAGTCCCTCACTAATGGCTGCAGTCCCTGTGAGTGCTGTTTTTCACGTGTACATTTTTTGCAGAGGATTATCTGTTCTGTAAAAGATTTGCATGGAATTCCTGTGTTAAAAACACCATTTTGGTTTCCCCTTTACTTGCCTGTGGTGACCAGGAAGAAGAAGAGAGCCTAGCAGAAACGGGTAAAGAAGAGCAGGGGGAGAAGCAAGACCACAAAAGCAGTGCAGAAGATGCCGGTGACGAGCAGGGAGAAGAGAAAGAGCAGTCTCCGGGTCAGGCAGAAACTGCCCCTCCAAAAGCAGAGTCACAGAAGAAGGAAGAAGGCGAGAAATTAGAGTCTCAGGTGAGCATCAGGTTGAAGGAACGGGACTGTGATTTTGGTGTCTGAGGAGTATTTCTGAAACTAATAAAATTCGCACAGTGCTCAGTGGAATTCTTCTTTCCCTATGAATGCCCTGCCTTGGAAAAGTTGCAAAATCTGCAAATACGTTCCCTTGACTGAGAATATACTTTGTCTTTTACAGGATCCCAAAGAAAACAGAGAAACTATGAAAGAGGAAGAACTGTCTAAAAGTTCTGGTGACAGCACAGTTACCAAAACGGAGGAAGAGAAGAAGATTAAAGCACCCAAGAAGCAGAAGCTTGTCCATGAGATCACCATGGAACTGGATGTAAACGATGTGCCTGACTTGCTGGAGGATGAACTAAAGAGCTCAATGAAAAAGTATGTTTGAAAGGGCTCTGCTAGGGTAAAGCTCTAAATAAAGGAAGTGAATTGCTTTGGAATGGTGATAGCTCACGTAGTACTGCTATCCTCAGAAGCTGATGTATGTGATGTAGTGTTCATCTAAAGTCACTTGCTACCTTTGATTTCTGTTCTCTTTGCACGTTAGACTCCAAGACTTGACAGTCAGAGATCTAGAGAAACAGGAAAGAGAAAAGTCAGCCAACAGCTTGGAGTCATTCATCTTTGAGACCCAGGTAAGAGAGGGCTATAAAGAAAAGAGAATTCCTGGAAGGCAGGTAGAAGTGCAGCTTGGCTGATCTGAATGTAGGGGAGTTGCTTGAGCTGGGGGAAGCTGATTTGAAGAGCCCAGGTCTCATCTTTCAGTCACTGTTTCTGCTACCATTAGGCCTCCCAAGGCCATGTGGACTCGGGAGGTTTTCTCGACACAGAATGAATGCTTTCCATCAACATGTCTAACACACTAAACTTTGGGTTTCCAGTATCCCTTATGTGCACTTACCCATGTGTTTTGGAACAATTGCACTTGGGCTGGAAAGCAGCTACAGCTTCTCAAGTAATCTTGTACAGAAGAGGCAATTAATGTTAAGTGTGTGTGAGATTCTGGTTGTTGCAGCTTTACCATCATACACCTGGTGTGCGCATGTGTCTATATACCTGGTGTATTACCATCATGCTCCTGACAATGCTAGGAGCAGGAGCTCAGATTCGGGAGAGTTGAATGAGAATCTCCTGGCCAGTGCAGGCAGCACCCCAGGAGTTCACAGTCCAGCCCGGTTGCAGGTGGGTGGCCTGGTTGTTTTATGCTTCCATGCTCAGTGGTGTTTGACAGGAGTGCTTGCTTTGTTCTTTTCAGGACAAGCTTTACCAAGAGGAGTATCAGTTTGTCTCAACGGAGGAGCAGAGGGAAGAAATTTCCAGAAAGCTTAGCGAGGCTTCCAGTTGGATGGAGGAGGAGGGCTATGCAGCCACAACTAAGGTACTGCTGTGTGTAGTCAGGATACCAGTTTGCTGTAACTGCCATAGAAATTGCCACACCGGCTGATAGAGTATTGATCCATCCTGATGCTTTATAACCTGACTCTCAGAAGTTCCTTGCTTCCTTGGTGCACTGTGAACAGAACATAGTATGAAGTTGTTCTTCCAGCCACGGGTGCGTCTTCAACAGCTCCAGCAGTAACCTGTTGATTCCACATAAAGTTTAGTCATGTGGCTCTTTTTGCTGTATTGAAATAGCCTATTTGATAGAGAAAATGACAAAAATCGCAGGTTTAACTTCTGAGGCTTACAGTGTTAGATAGTGGGCAAACTAATTGTCTCCTTTTGCCTTTTCCCCATTCGCAGGAGTTGAAAGACAAGCTTTCAGAGCTGAAAAAGCTTTGTAGAAACCTCTTCTTCCGTGTTGAGGAAAGGAGAAAGTGGCCGGAACGCCTGGCTGCCCTGGAGAGTCTGCTCAACCACTCAACCATCTTTCTCAAGTAAGAGCAAGCTGTTGAGAAGGAGAGTTGTGCAGCCGGTAACATAAGAGGTGTCAGTAGAACTTGACCAAATTGTATTGTGGTCTGAAAGTGACTAGCACTTCTTGAGGAAAGAAGACCAAAAGCCTGCTTCCTTGTGCTTGGTTCTGCAGACCACATTAACAGAAGCACGCAAGGTCTGTTTATACTGGGCGGACAGGACGTGTCCAACACTGTACACACTCTTTTCAAGCAGATTTCTCCCTTGTGGTCCTATGGCCTCAGCTTTTTCTATCTTCCCTGTTTTTCTGCTCTCTTGATAGCTGCCTTTGTTGGCTCTGTATTCTATTCTTAGCATCCAGAGGTTGATTTAGGACTCTGTTTTCTGCAGATGTAAGAGACATGGGTGCAAAATGTACTAATTGGTTGGTGATGTGCAGTGACCATTTATTATTGCGATTACTGGAGTAGTAAACACAGAGTTGCCCATGTATAGTCTGTTTGGTTTAACAAAAATAAACTTTCTTCTTATCTTTAAGGGGAGCCCGAATGATTCCAGAGTCTGACCAGATATTCACAGAAGTGGAACTGGGTACGCTGGAAAAAGCCATCAATGAAACAACGGTAATAAAGGATCAAGTGATTCTGGGTGAGGGTGAGGGTGGCCGTTTTGGGTTGCGTTTCCTGTCGTGTACTTTCACTCAAGGTCATGGAATAGAGTGTGCCTGTTTTGTTTCCATGCCACCAGCAGACCTTTTGTGTGTTTCAGTGTTTTCTAATGCCCACCTTGACACCAGACTGCTTTGTGGGGGATGATGCTTCTTGTGTTGCATGAGGAGGGTTGTCTCCAGGAGTGGTGGTGTAGCCCAGTAACCTGGCTGCATGCAGTTTTTAGAAGCAGCCACTGGGTTTTGAGGATTTTGTTTCTTTGTTTTGTCCTATGTCTGGTAACTAAGAAGCTGGTGGAAATGTAGCAGGGAGCAGTGGTTCCTGGAACCCAGAAGCATTCAAAAAGCACCTCTTTCCTCCCATCCCACAGATCTGGAAAAATGAGACGCTGGCTGAACAGAACAAGCTCTCTCCTACTGAGAAACCTGTCCTACTGTCAAAAGACGTAGAGCTGAAGATAGCAGCCCTGGACAGGGAAGTGCAGTATCTCCTGAATAAGGCCAAGTTTGCAAAACCCAAACCCAAAAAGGAGAAGAACACCACAAAAACTGATTCAGGCAAGAATGCTACAGCAACCTCTGAGACTGAGAACACTATCCCTCCCACGGAGGGGAAACAAGAAGGTAAGGAGCAGGTGGGGAGCATGTGTATAACTCCTAGTATATCATTACTGTGTGTCACACACTCATCTCTCTCTGCCTTGAGTGACAGGGAGCTAAATATGTGAAGACAGTAGTTAACTGTAAAATTAAATGATCCTCCTCTTAATTTTCAAAGTCAGCTGGGAAAAATCTACGGATGGCCGTGTCCTTTTCCCCCCACCATTTGTTTGGGGTTTTTTTTCTGTGAAGGAACAGAAAGTATTTATAAACTTCCTAGGATGGTTAGTCAGTATCTGTCTCTTTGGCTGGCTGCCTGCCTTAGAAGAAAGGTAAGCCATCAATGAGTTCTGGGTGTCTAGAGCCAGGTATTCAAGGTCGTGTCCTATATCAAGGAATAGAATGAGCTGTTAAGGAGAAAGGTTTGTGACTTAGGTGGATGCCAGGAAAAAACCACAACTCTTGGGACACCAAGACTTGCAGTTTTCTGAAGTTCTTAAGATCCTCTGTTTCTGCGTGCCCTGGTCCTTTTAAATCTAGACGGCTGTTTGTCAGCAGAGTTCCCTGCTGCTTCCTCTGGCCTGAGTAAGAGATCCTGCTCATAGTCACAGCTCCAAAGGTGAGTTGGCCGTGCAAGCAGTGAATCTCCAGGGCTTCTAGGGACGTAAAGCCTGGCAGACAGAGGCAGTGAGAAATAAGGAGCAGTTCTGCAATGCTTCTCTGAGGGTTGTAGAGAGATCCACCGTGGGATTGAATTATTACAATCTTGCTGAGGCACCACAGCTGGCTTGTTGGTAAACCTTGCCACTAGTCACCTCATCTCCCTACACCTAGTCTCCTGTGTATTCTCCCTTAACTTTTGTTTCTTTCTGCTTTAGACACAGACAAACCTGAGGATATTGGCCCAGCCAAGGAACCTCCTACAGCTGAGAAAGTAGCAATAGATGATGAGCCTGGATCAGACTCCGGTGGGTAAATCCTTGACGAATGGTCTGGAACTTGGTAGCTACAATGCAAGCTGTGTGCTTCTTTGCATCTTTGTAGCTGTAGGAGGTAGTAAGATGGTAGAACCTCCGACTGCAGATGAATTGTTAATTCTGCAAAGAGAAAGACAAAAATTTTGGTTCCTCGCTGTTCCTACATTTTCATTGTTCAGCGTGACGTTCTAATGTACCGCTGCCTCCTGCCTCAGCAGCTGCTTTATGCCTCTGTCGCTGCAGTTTACAGCCAGTCCTGTAGCTGTCAGCCTGTCTTTGTTAAAGAACTTATGTGCCAGCCCGTGTTTATTCTGCCACTCCTATTGTGAGGACAGCAGTGTTAAAGAGGTGGAGGGCAGTAATGTCTTCAGCTCTTTGGAGCCGAATATCAGTACCCAACACATTCCCCCAACTTCTGTACCATAGACCGAGCATTTGCTGGAATACTTAATGAATGAATGTCAGGGACTGTCAACGCTGCTTTGTATGCTGTAAAAACTGTTTCAGTGTGTGACTGAGTTTACTTCATTACACAGGGTCCAAAAAAGAGAAGACGACAGAAGCTGGAGGAGAAAGCAGGAAAAACGATGAGTTATAACACCCCTGCAATCCCACTAGTGTCAACATCTATTTATTTCATGGTTACTTTCTTGTTTTTATAATGGACCTGGTTAGTCATGATGTAAATGGAACACAACAAACAGTCTGACAACAAAATGGGATAGAGATGTAAATTTTTTTTTTCCTGTCTGGGGATTTTGCCGCTACTAACTTAGTGAATTGGTTCTTGTTTTTCTTTTCTTATGTGTTTAAAGGTGGCAGTGTGCCCACCGCAAATTGTCTCTGAATACAAAAGTCACCAAAGTGGCTTTTCGGTGGAGAGAAAGCAGTAAAGAAACATCATAAGCTTTAGGAAGTAACTTGGAACACAAACTCTGTGTGACACCTCTGGTGAAGATAAATGGGATTAATGCAGAAGCGTGTGTAGCCAAGATGGTGTTGTCTTTGCATACAAGGCCCTAGCTTAAAGAAATGGTGTGAGTTCAGCTGACGAGAGGTGTGTTCTCATTTGGATTTGTGGGAAGGTGGAACGGAGTTGGGGAGGCGGACGCTCTGTGCTTGGAGCTACGACCGTGTCTGTTTTCCGTAGACTGTTTGTTAACACCATCTCTCTCCGTGCTCTGTAGCAGAGTCTGAAAACCGTGAATTGAGACTTGACAAAAAGATGCTGTATATAGTTTGCTATAAAATAAAAAGTTCAGACATGGCAACAGTGATGGCAAAGGAGACTGGGAAGGTGTTAGCGCACCTTGTAGTCAGAGTGACAACCGCTGAGGGACCACAGAGGCGGCACAGGGTTGGGTGAAAACGAATCGGGTGAATTTAATCGTAACTGTCCTCCTTCCTCGGTATCTTGTGTGCTCGGCCTGGCTTTGTTGTGAACCTCCCTCTCCTTGGCCGTGGGACGCTCCCGCTGCTGCAAACCACGAGTGGAGTCTCTGACGAGCCGGCGCGGACGCCTGTGAATGTGCATCTGAATCTCGTTCTCCATTTTGGCCTCTTCAACCAAAAATTAAAAGTACACTTCCTGCCAGTCTCTCAAAAACCGGTTATCCTTCCTTTCGGGGCCGTACGGACAGCTCGCGGGGCAGCGGGGCTGCGGCCGGGCTATGTGCGTGGCGGCGGACCGGAGCGGCGGCGGCGGGCGGCGGACCGGGGCGGGGCGGCGGACCGGGGCGGGGCGGCGGCAGGGGGCGGGGCGGCGGCAGGAGGCGGCGGCGGCGGCGGCGCTCCGCTCGCCGGTCCCTGCGCCCGTTCCCTCCTCCGGCGTCGCCGCCCGCCGGGCTCGCGGGGCCGGGCCGTCGGTCGCCTCGCCTGTCCCGTCCCGTCCCGTCCCCGCCTGGCCCCCGAGGAGCGCGGCGGGATGGCGGGCGGCGGGTACGGCCGCTACCGGGCCGTCATCTTCGCGGCCATGTTCGTCGGGTACACGCTGTACTACTTCAACCGCAAAACCTTCTCCTTCGTCATGCCCGCCGTCATGGCCGAGGTGCCGCTGGGGAAGGACGAGCTGGGTGAGTGCCGGTGCCGGCGGCCCCTCCGCCCCCCCCCCGCCCGGTGCCGGCGTTAACGGGCGGGCGGGTGGCCGTGCCGCCCGGCTGAGGCGCGTCTCGGGCTCTGCCCCGCCGCAGGTCTCGTCACCAGCAGCCAGTCCGCCGCGTACGCCATCAGCAAGTTCGTCAGCGGCGTCCTCTCCGACCAGCTGAGCGCCCGCTGGCTCTTCTCCTCCGGCCTCCTGATGGTGGGCTTGGTCAACGTGGTCTTCTCCTGGAGCTCCACCGTCACCGCCTTCGCCGGGCTCTGGTTCCTCAACGGCTTGGCCCAGGGGCTGGGCTGGCCGCCCTGCGGGAAGATCCTGCGCAAAGTAAGTGTTTGCTGGAAGAGGCGAGGGGGACGCTTCGTGTGGCTCTTTTCAGCTGTCCCGGCAGCGGGTCTGGGCGGGCCGCCTTGTGGGAGCCCTTGCTCCCAATCCAGAGGAGCTCGCACCCGTTCCTGCCTCCTTCAAGCCAAGGAGGTCGAAACCACTACCTGCGCTCTCTTCTGCCTGCGGAGCGAGCTTCTGTGCGCAAGGTTCTGCTTGTTCTAGCAAAGATTCCAAAAGTCTGTTAGCCCTTGTGTTTAGGTGGCTCAATTCTAGCTTGGCTTGGGACGTAACATCTCCTGGTAGCTGACCTTCTCCACTGGAAGAGTCATAATTTGTTGGATTCCGGTATTTTAAGCATGAAGGCAGAGGTCTGCTTGTCTCTTTGCCATCGCAGCGGTTCACTGCTGGGCAAGGGGCGATGAGCAGAATTCCACCTGCATGCCCAGGGAACTCGGGAATTGCAAATTGCAGGCTGTTCAGGTAGAAAACCAGGTAACGTACGGAGGAGCAGCGGGAGTCAGGCCTCTCAGCTGCGTGTGCTTGGGTTTCGTGACAGTCTAAATGGAACAGGTTGATTTCTGCCTGAGGACAGAAGGGAGGGAGGTCAGCTGTGTGCTAACCTCTCTTGAAAGATGTAAAATCTAGGAATGCATGTACTTGCGGGACGGGGAGGAAGATAAACAGCTGCATTGCCCTTCCATGAGGTATCTAGCCTCATCTAGCTGGCTAGAAAAGGACCATCCAGGGTGGTTGCTTGCACGGAAAGGAAGGGCCCAAATAACAGAAACAATAGACACAGCGTTTCTGAAGATGTTCATGAACGTAGCTCTTGGACATTGTCCTGCCAACAACAACCACCCAAGTGGTTCTGGCTCTGAGAGCAGGTTGCAATGCAGAGCTGATCGTGCCTGACACTTAATGCAACAGTGAGTCCTAAAGATACCCTGTGACTCTCTGTGTATCCGTGCACAGTCCTGTGCCAGCAGGCCTCTCCAGGAGGACACTCTTCCTAGCAAGTGAATACGCAGAACTGTGTGCTCTTAAATTTGCCTCTCCCAGCCCACGTCTCAGTTTCATGGTCTGTAAATGGAAATAACTCTGAGCTGGCTCGCTGTGTGAGCACCTGTCAGGCTCCTGTGGCTGACATTTGCGTAACGTTTGGTGTTCCCTGCATGACTGAGGTAGCGAAGAGTGGGCACTCCCTTTACCTGTTTTTGTAGATCTGGGTCTGAATTGCCCTGAACCCACAGTGTGGGCCTTGATTAAGGATTTTCGGGTGCAGCGTCACTCTCTTTCTCAGACCTCATGCCATTTTTCTTGTTGTTGCACAGTGGTTTGAGCCTTCCCAGTTTGGGACTTGGTGGGCAATCCTGTCTACAAGCATGAACTTGGCTGGAGGCTTAGGCCCCATTGTCGCTGCTCTCATGTCTCTGAACTACGACTGGCGCACGACTTTGTCCTTCTCTGGCTTCATCTGCGTGGTTGTCTCTTTTGTTTGCCTTCTTCTGATTAAAAATGAGCCGTCGGATGTTGGGCTACCTAATATTGAACAAGGAGCCAAGAAAGGGAAGAAAGGTGAGCGTGAGACTTCGCTGTAAGCGGGCAGCTGCGGGAGAAGGTGTGGTGCCTTCTGTCTGTATTCTGGGACAGATGTGTTGCTCCTGGTGTACTGAGACCTCCATCCTTCCCAGTTCCAAAATCACTGCTTGGCAGGCACGTGTTAGTGGCTGTTTCTAACAGCTTTATTCTGGTAACTGTCAAGCTGCTGCATTGAAGTTACAAATCATATAAACCAAGCCCTGGGTAAATGTTGTGGGAAGGGGCCAGTGTACGGGCTTCTGAGACTGTCAGAGCAAAATGCAGCAGAGCAGAGGAAGAGCCTGACCACCAATTAGTCCTGCTCCTTGGCCTGCCAGCAGCCGCCTGCGTGTCATCGAGACGCTCGTGGCTAGCTCTTTCATCTCCTTGTCTGCGTAACATCTTCCTACCAACAGTGCCCCGGCTTTCTTGGGACTTCGTTTGCTCTGATTGTGAGCCGAGTTTCTGTGGGGGTACTGGAGAGAGAAGAAACGCAACAGCAGAGAATGCTTCCTTAAGCCTGACCTCCCTGTCCTCCGTGTTGGTAGAGGACAGGCAGTTGTCCCCTCACCCCGCTGTGGGTCCTCTTGACCCCTGGCTGGCGGTGGACTCTGCTCAGTGTTTTCTGTCCTAACCTAGGACATCTAGTTAGTAAATGTTTGTTCAGACCACTGAGTATGGTGCTTCTCTGAAAGCAGAACAGGTAGAGGGGAATTGCAACATGGGTTTGCTGTAGGATTTTAAAGGCCAGTGGAAACTCAGCCTATCTTCCACACTGTCCTGCGATGCCTGTACTGCTAGACTTGACCTCTTCGTGTAAGAAAACAATATTGCTTTCCCAGAGCGTTCCTGGGGAGAGGGTAGGTTAGTAGGTGTTCCTGGAAGACTGATGCAAAAATCAAGGTAGCACCTGAAAGTCAGCATCTTTACTTGGGTCTGTGTAGTGGCTTTCACAGGCACAGCTTAGAAACGTTAGCACAGTGTCTGGAGAAGCAGATAATTTTTCTAACAACCTTTGTGAAGGGTTTATTGGCGACCAGAATACAGAAAATTACTGGAAGTAGTGGTTTTGATTATTCTTTTGAAATCTTTAATGAACGTGGAATCAATTGACAGAAAAGATTCTGAAATCACAGCAAACCCAGAACAAGGGGGAAGTAAAGCCATTCACTACCCATAGTCATGAATATCTCGCTCTGTAAGGATGTCCTTTTGCGTGAATCCTGCTTGCAGATCTGTCTGTAGTGCCGCTGAGTCGGTGTGGCTCAGTAGCTGTGCTCAAGCAGTAGTAGCGCTCCTCCTGATCTTCCTTACAGGTTCCTCCAGCGACAACAGCACTTTGACAGAGCTACTGCTCTCGCCGTACCTCTGGGTGCTCTCAACAGGCTACCTGGTCGTTTTTGGCGTGAAAACGTGCTGTACTGACTGGGGACAGCTCTTCCTGATCCAGGAGAGGGGACAATCCATGCTCGTGGGTAAGATGCAAAGCTGCATTATTAAGCCTTGTGGCTGCCGTCTGGGAGGTATTGCCCAGAGCTCGACTGGGTACAGCAAAAGGACACAGGCACCTCCATCTGAGGGACTTGTTTGCCTGCCTCCTAACTGTCTACCTAGATGCGTGTAGGCACTGAAATAACTCAGTAATGAAGTTACCGCGTGCACCAAGTGCCTCCGTGCCAGGGTCCTCCTAGGACTGGCAGACAGGCGTTCCTGTACAAGGATGAGCTGGAGGGTCTTGTCCAGCAGAGCTGCTCTGAGCTTACTGTGAGCTGACAGCAGCTGAGCTTGGTCTAAAGCACGCATCAGCTTTGCTGTCGTGACTGAACCTGATGGCCTGCGCTTTGCTTCACCTCCATTCTAGGTAGTTCCTACATGAGTGCCTTGGAGATTGGGGGTCTGGTGGGAAGCATTGCTGCTGGATACCTTTCTGACAGAGCAGTAGCAAAAGTAAGTAATCTGTGCCCTCAGACGTGCTGGGCAGTTGACACTGCGTCAATTTGAGCTGCTTCAGAACTTTTACAGTTTGTTTTGGCTTCCTTTGTGAGTGCTTGAAGATGATTTCTCCCCCCCACCCTCTTATACCTGCACCAGTAGTGGAGCAGAATGCTCCCCTTGTCTGTGTTGCTCTGGAGATTCGGGATACCCGGAGCGCAGAGGTAGGGAGCTGCTGCTCACACAAGAAAACAGCCATTCTCAGTACCGTGTTTCTTTCTTCTGTCTTCCCAAGCTCTTCTTGCGGATGCAGTTCTGTGTCTAAAGTGCCCTGCTTTGAAATGGGACTTTTGAAAATCAGACCATTCTTGATCTTAACCCATCTCTTTCCCTTCCTGCAGAGGTAGGTTGGGAGGGACATGTCCCATCTCAGCAGCTTAACTAGGGTGCTCAGTCAGGTGTTGTTGCCACTGTGCGGTACAACTGAGAGAAATGGGCCCGTACCCAGATCTGCCATGTGCATGAGAATGACCGCTGAACACCTTAGAAGGTGTTGGGAAATACGTACACTGATGTTAGGCATTGCAATACGCCTGTCAGGCTGAAGACGTTTGATCTGTTTGATTCGTTGGCTTTACTGTGCTCTCTGGATTTCTGAGTTGGAAGAGAGCTGGTTATTGACAGTTGTCTTCTGGCTGAACAAAACGCTACTTTAAAATCCAGTGGTGGGATCTGAAGCCAAATTCAGGGTGGAAATAGGGCGCAGCTGATAACAGAGAAGTATCGTTCATCGCTAAGAGCTGCTTGTTTAGCACAGTTTGACTGCAGTCAGTCCTTACGCCAGACCAAGACATCTTGCTAAAAGGTGTGCTTTCGATGCGCCATCCCTGTTTCTGACGGGGCTGTGTGGACAGCACTAGTCACTACGAGTATAAAAGGGAAGGAGTCCTTCCAGCTTCTGACCCTCAGTTTCTCTTCCTGTGTTACAGGTGGGTCTGTCAAGCTATGGGAATCCTCGGCACGCGCTGCTGCTTTCCATGATGGCCGGGATGTGCGTGTCCATGTTTCTCTTCCGGGTCACAGTCACAGGCGATTCTCCCAAGGTAATCCATGCGCGAGGAGCTGGCCATCGGTTGTAGGGATGGCCCTTTAACGGTGAGGAGTTTGATGATAGGGAGTGTGACTGTTCTCTTCAGCCTTTCCAAGAACTGTAAGTTTGCATTTTCTTTGTTTGTGCTACAGAGAAGCAGGCTAACTTAGTCTGGTTTGGACTGCTTCTGCTGCCTGCGTTACCAGCTATAGTGTAGACATGACTTGCATCTGCCCTCATGATTGCTAAATAAATGAAACCTCTTTTCTCCTTTCCTTTTTTTCTTCTTCAGGAGAATCACTTCTGGACTGTAGCCTTGCAACCTCTAGCTGATCTTACAGGCCTAAAAGAGCACGAGGTTTCTGCCTTGCATTTTTTCTCCCTCTGCCCGTTTCTGCTTTCGCTGATCTGCCTTTTTCCTGTCCTGGGAGGTTGGTTAGCACTACAGAGCTTAGAACCAGGGCATTGAGAAGAGATTACTGTAAGTTTTGTAAAAGAAACGATTTTCTTGTAATCATTTGATTACACTTACTGACTTTAAAAAGTCTGAATATAAAACTTTTAAGTTCTCCTATAGAAGGTTCTGAGGACATTTGTTCATCAGGTAAAATGTAGCCACTTAAGGGGTCTTGTGAGTGAGGTCAGGAGGAATGATTCTGCTCCTGCAGATGCCTTCCTGCTTAATTTTTGGGAAGTGTTTTCCTAACTCTTTGTTTCTGTTTCCCATCTGGAAAATAAGATGGCACTTACTTCCTTCTGGGCAGCTTGAAATGGTGTTTATTGTTCAAAAAGCATGCTGTAATCTTGAGGTGGTCCAGTTACTTATCCTTCGTTGTCCTTTCACAACTGACTGATAAACGCTGAGCCAGGTAGTTTTTCTTAAAGCGTAAGCTAATACTGAAGTTCAAACTGTTGGGGTTTTTTTATTTTGTTTCTGTGTTTGTTTAGTCACATAGAGGTTATCAGATAGTGGCTTCTTGCAAATAAAGATGCTCTGATCGATCGCTTGCATCTAAAAGGAGAAAAGCTTTTAGTTGGTGTCTCCAGGATCGTTTTTAAAAGCGACTCGGTTCACAGCACTCTCCTGTGATTTCACAGGGGTTCATCACCCATCTCTCCTCTGATGGTCTGGTTCTTTCTCACAAAACGGCGCATGTCGTGGGTACATGGTGTAGGGGGCAAAACTGTGGGAGAGAGGAGAGCTCGTGCTGGCCAACAAGATGGTGTGGTGGAGATGCACCTGGGCTGTGTGTACGCAGGGTCTGTTGCAGGCTCGAGCTCTTCTGTCTGCAGCCAGGGAGCTGGTGTCAGCCCGAAAATGTCAAAATCCCCTCATACTGTGCATGGGATCTGAGATTTGTCAGCAGCTGCTGACTGACAGTGGTAAGATGCACAGATCCTGTTTCTGATCTTAACTCATTTTGACAGCTGTGGATCCTGACTCTGGGAGCTGTATTTGGATTCTCCTCGTATGGGCCAATCGCCCTGTTTGGGGTTATAGCCAACGAAAGCGCCCCTGCCAACCTGTGTGGCACCTCCCACGCCATAGTGGCCCTCATGGCCAACGGTGAGTAACACCCATTTCCCCGAAAAACAAACAAAACCCATGTGTGTTCTTGCTGAAGCGTGCTCTAGCCCCTGTTACTGCCAAGTTACTGATCACAGGAAGCCACCCGAGAAGCAGAGATAACAGGCCTGGAAGCCTCAGAGATGCTTCCTGCTGCACCCAACAGGTTTTTGCCTTGTGCTTTAAGTTCAAACCAGGCCTGAGGAATTTTTATATGTGCAAAAGCAAGTAATGGCAGATAAAATGGAGCTGCACAAGTGTTGCTAGTTTTCTGTTTGTTTTTGCTTACAGTTGGGGGTTTTCTGGCTGGACTACCCTTCAGTACCATTGCCAAGCACTACAGCTGGGCCACAGCCTTCTGGGTAGCCGAAATCACCTGTACTGGTAGCACGGTGGCTTTCTTCTTCCTGCGGAACATCCGCACCAAGATGGGCCGGATTCCCAGGAAGGCTGACTGAGGATGAGCTGCTGGGTGAAAAGGATGCTCCCGCGCCGACGTGAATGATGCTCATTTTTTGTTAAACTGGCCTAGGAGTGAGTTTACCTATTGCTGCAACCTAGATAAAAATGTCTCAATTTCTCATCCACTGTCACGTGCCTGAGGGCACAAGGTTCCTGCTACCGATCACTTTTTCCCTCGAGATGTGATAATTCAGCTAGTTTACATTTGCAATGATTTTACTGTACCTCCTTCTCACAGCACTGTTGGTGAGGCAGGCAGGCTTTGCAGCCCGAGCTTCTCCACTGAACATGCTCTAAAACGACTGGCTTCAGGTGCTGTCACATTTAGTTTTGTCCTTACTGTTTGTCTCAGCCATTAACCATCAATTCAGCCTCGTTGTCCGGGGCTGCTGAAGCGAGCCTTCACTGCGTTCGTTCATCCCATCCAGCTGCTGTAAGCGCAGCCGTCTCGGTTTACTTAGGCGTGAACTCCCTGCGTGCTCACTGCCCTGGAACGGTGACAGAGCAGTGAAAGATGATTATTACAGTTCAGCCTCACGGCTGATTTGAGAGCAGCGTGGCTTTAGCTTTACCTGGGATGAGCTGCGAGAAGCAAGGGAGGTGTTTTGCTCTGGACAAATGGAACGCTGATGCGGTGCTGTGGCAGGGCTCTCCGTAGCACTTAGAAACAGGCACGTTTCCAAGAAATTCTTGGTGCTTCGGGGGAGAGCATTTAGAGAAGCTCCTTCTGTTGAACTGATCCCGCCCGGCACGATTTCTGTGTACAGTGTTAATGATTTGCAAGGGTGGCAGCTGCTGCCAAGGTAGCTTGTAGCGAGCGCTCTGCAAATCAGCCAGGAAAACTGATGCAGCAGCAGGTATTGCAACAACAGCTACCACTGGCCCACAGCTTCTGCAGCTGGATTTCACAAAAACCCCTGTTTCTAGCATTGGCATGTATTTTTTTGGTACAGTCTCGGATGTTTTTGGTCAAGAGCTGCATCTCACACGGCTGTGGGTAGGGGGTCGGGCTGCCTCTGCGAGTCAGCGTTAGCAGAGCTGCTGCATACAGCCTTGAGCAGTCAGGCCCAACACTCTGCAATAAGTAGTCTCAGGTTTTTAACGGGGATTTTGTTGAATATTCTTGGTTTTGCTTGGAAGAATTTACTGTTTTAGGGTCCTGGAAGAGGCAAGTTCAATTCATGAAGAACCTGCATGCAGGTACTTTGCTGAACAGCTTGGTTGCAAGAGTAGGTAGCCAGCCTTAATTGAAACAATGGAAGTGAATTACATTTTGTACTTAATGATATGATCTTCTTCTACCTGTGAAATAAAAATGGAGCAGTGTCCAAAGGGCTCTGGTTGTCTGACAGAGAACAGCACAAGCAGAACCACCCAAACCCGCTTATCCTCTTGAGGCGCCACTGCCACAAATTGACCCTGCCAATAGCAAACAAAGGGCCATCCACCTCTTGAAGGAACATTTATTACTTCTACACAGAAATCCTCTGCAAAACCGTAAGTTAGAACTATACAGGAAAAATACATATGTACAATTATGAAACGAAAGAAAACAATTGACTGTGGCCAGGCCACGGACCCGCACCGTATCTTTCTTCACTCAAGGGCAGTGGAGCCACAACAGCAGAATAAACCTCTGTGGCCCAGTGTAAACAGTAGTAACGAGTCTTAGGATAAATTTCACAACAAAGGGGATAAAAGAGTATCTTGGGAGATAATGAAGCATGTTTTGGGGATACACAGTCTCTGCTGTGGGGGAAGAGAACTCTGGGAGAGGCCAGCCAGGGAAGAGAGAGGTCCTGCTCTTCGGAGAAAGGAGTCTGTACAACCAGCAAGGCTTTTTCTATGATCCAGGTCCAAAGGGTCCGGCTTTCTCTGCCACCTCCAGAGCAAGTTTCAAGTTCTGATCAAACAACTCGCATCTGAAACAGTCAGAAAAGCAGAGGGGGATGACTTTACCTGCGGAACCAGCTAAGGAAGGTGGGATCTCCACATCCTTTGGCTCTGCATCCTCCAGGGAGAGATTCTGTAAGTCAGGAGATGGCAGGCTGACTGCTGTCAAACTTTGGCCTGGCTGTTCCCAGGGTGTCGTGATTAACTCTATCCCAGCCAAAACCAGCACACACGGTTACGTTAGGACAGCGGCAATCGTACCAAGGAATAGCACTCCCACTTCCCCAGCAGAACAGCGCTGGAAAACACACAGGTCAGCGTCCTGTCCCTGCAGCAGTGTGCTGTGTCTTCTCTCAACCTCTGGCTCTGCTTTGCCACTTACCTTAAGAGCAGTCAGTGTTTGTTACTGCATGTGCAGAAAGTGGGGAGGGGCTGCAGTCATGTTATTAAAAGTAGGCTTTTCCTACCTGATGGGCATCTCCAAGGAGTAGAAAGGATTCTTCAGAGCGAAGTCAGAGTAAATCTCGTAGATCTTGCGGAGAAGGGAGTCGATCCCCGCCTGCCTCGGGTCAGCAAGAACCACGAATTTGATCCCTGGAGCCATGGTGACAGGAGGGTGAGGAAGGCTGAGCTCTGGGACAGCCCCAGCAAAGCAGAGCGGTGCCGGGTGTCCAGGGCCAGACGGTACCTGTCAGTGTCTGGAAGCAGTGCAGCTTGAAGGTGTCGGTCTCCAACATCTCGATCCCGGAGCTCCCGACCTCGGGGGACAGCTGCGACCCGATGGCAAACAGCCTGCGGGGAGAGGGCTCTCAGCGCCCCCCACCTCCTCCGCCGCCCCCGCCCCCCGCTTCCCGTCGCGTCCCGCCCCGGCTCACGAGTGGAACATGGAGGCCAGCATCAGCTTCTCGTTGGAGGAGAGGCGGTGGCGGCCGAAGCGGATGGACACCGGGTAGTTGGCGGGGTTGCCCAGGAACTCGAGCACGTCCTTCCCGTCCGCCGTGAAGCGCCCGTTGACCTCGGCGCCGTTGATGGCCAGCACGGCGTGGCCCACTGCGGGGACAGCGCGGCGTCGGTCGGTCGGTCCGGCCCGGCCCGGCCCGGCCCGCCGCACCCCGCCCGCCGCCTTACCGCGGATGCCGTCGCGCTGCCCGAAGGCGACGACGACGCGCTCGTCGTGTGGGCGCAGGACGAGGTCGAGCGGGAAGCTGAACGTCTTCTCGGTGTCGGCGCGGGGCGCGTAGTGGTCCAGCTGGTAGATGAGGCCGCCCGCCTTGTTCACCACGTAGACGCTGAAGATCGCCATGGCGCCGGCCGCCCTGACCCGGAAGTGGCGTCACGCCGTGCCCCGGAAGCCGCCCGAGAGCACGGGGCTTCCCCACGCCTCGCGCCCGCTGCTTCCTTTCTCGGCCGACATCTTGGGGGAGCAGCAGCCGCCGCAGCATGGTGAGCGGGGCACCGCCGGCCGGGCTGGACGGCGGGGCTCGGGGGGGTGGGCGGACCCGCCGGGTGGCGGGAGCGGCTCCGCCGGGTGGCGGGAGCGGCTCCCTGAGGGCGGGAGGACCCTGCGGAGTGCCCGGGGGGGGGTCCCTCCCCGCTCCCCGCCGCTGCGCTGACCGTCCCATCCTTCCCCCCCGCCCCGCAGCCGCCCAAAGACGACAAGAAGAAGAAGGACGCGGGCAAGTCCGCCAAAAAGGACAAGGACCCGGTCAACAAGTCCGGCGGCAAAGCCAAGAAGAAGGTAGGAGCCGGCGGAGCCTGCGCCAACGTGCCTGCTGAGGCGGCCTCGCTGGCGGCAGGCCCCAAGCCGCGGCCCCGGCCCCGGAGCCTGCCGTGAAAACCCGGAGCTGGGGCGCGGTGGATGGCGGCCGGGCGCACACGCTGAGCAGAGCAAAGGGGTGCGGGACCCCGGTAGCTCAGAGGAGACTGTTGGGCTCCCCAGGTGTGCGGCGTGGCCAGACCTAAAGAGCGGGGGTCGGGCTCGGGTGGGTGCAATACTGTTGTTAGAGGGGCTGTTTCTTCATCTGGCAGCAAGTTGCACATGATGGTGTTAAATCTGAGTAACCAAAGGCTTTGCTCCCTTTATTTGGAGATAGTGTAGGTATTATCTGCAATACGTATGTTTACAAAGACAGTTTGGGGCACCTCATTAGTCCTTTAATCAGGGATGTGACAGGGAGACGTTGAATGGTGCAGTTCTTGGGGCATCCTAAAGCTCAATCTTTTGTCATTGCTTAGAAGATGGCTTAGTGGATTGGGGTTTTTTTCTCTTTTCAAGTAGAAGTGGTCCAAGGGGAAAGTGAGGGACAAGTTGAACAACCTTGTCCTGTTTGACAAGGCTACCTACGACAAACTCTGCAAAGAAGTGCCCAACTACAAGCTCATCACACCTGCAGTTGTCTCAGAGAGACTGAAGATTCGAGGTTCTCTGGCTAGGGCTGCCCTCCAGGAGCTGCTCAGCAAAGGTAAGCGCTCAGAACTGGGGAAGAACAGAAAGCTGCTTGAATTCGATGTTTTCTTCTCCTTGCTTGCCTAGACAACTTCTTGCGGTGTGTGAAGTACTCAAATTGGCGTGGTTTTGATGAGCCACTGCCTTAGCCTGCATTTCAGAAGCATTCCAAAGCAAGGAGTAGAGGCTCCATTGCATTCAGTGGCATTGCTACAAGAAGATACTACTAGAAGTACAGTCTGTGACATAACTGCTGCCACACCTGAACAAAAGCTTTGTATAAGCATGTGTAGTATTGGGTACCCTGGTGTTTCCGATCGCACATTGTCTGGTCTGCCACTCTAGAAGGGCACACAACATCCCCAGTGTCCTCCAGTACTCACATAATTTCTTTTCATAGGTTTGATAAAGCTGGTGTCCAAGCACCGAGCCCAAGTGATCTACACTAGAAACACAAAAGGTGGAGATGCACCTGCCGCAGGGGAGGATGCATAGAGAGGTGAGGCAGCAGGCTCTGTGAAGGAGCGAGGTTGTGCTTTGTCAGGAGCTAAAAAATGGCTACACGCTGTATAAGGGACAACTCCCACGTTGCTTTGGATGGGCTTCAGAGGACGTCGCTTGCACTGCAAGCGGCGTTCTGGGTGGTGTTACTGGAAACACCAGCTCTGCAGATTTAGAGTGATTTGCAATTTTGCCGCTGTTGCCCCTCGGAGGAGGAAAGCTGTGTGTGCTCTCCAGTCTCTGAGGGCTGCAGGGTATGTGGGCAAGTGTCCTTCCTGCTGTCGCAGGGCACCATGACCAAGTGTTCTTGTTGGAACAGAGCTTTCAGACTGTTTGACTTCTGTTAGCATCTTTGACCTCATTGTCTGATTTGGGACTTCTTGCTTTGCAGGTTCACCAGTGACCTCGTCAACAATGTGTCTTGTGTAGATGCACACAATAAAATTATTGAAATAACTTTTCCTTCTTTTTCAAGAATGTGTACGTTGCATTATTGCTAACGGATTCTGGCACGCATCATGATTGTCTTTCTCTACCAGCCCATTTTTGTATTTATACAGTGTTACAGATGTATCGTGAATGTGCTTTTGTATTGCGAAAAGGGAAGGAACTTTTGTGTCGCCTGCAGCAGCCAGTGATGTTAAACTACATTCAGTTCTAGGATGAGGAAAATCAAAGCCCATTTCTTGCATCATAGGTAGGGAAGGTGCTAGTGGGGTCTTTTCATTCTTTATTTAAACTCCCACTAATCAAGCTGTGCCCACTGACCTCTGTGTACAAGGCAACAGCATCTGTCAGGTCAGCGTTGGGTGGAGGAGTGTAGGTACACAGCTGTAAATAAGGCTGTAAGTATTTTATTTAAATTAAAAGTAAGAACTGCTCACAGCAAAGGTCTTTAAGGCCTCCTTTCTTCTACTGAGGACTAATTAGTCATCCTTTAGGTGAGGCAGAAGGACTGAAAGTAATATAAAATAGAACGAAAACGTTAAGCGTGTGGCATATGTTGCCCCCAGAGGAGGCTCTGCACCTGAAACAAGTTTTGGTTGGTCTAACATTTGAAAAAAAAAAAAAGTATTTCTTCAATGGGATCTCATGCTACATGTCAGTGTAGGACACTGGCAGCACATGCTGTATAAGCTAGGCCTTCTGATTATGAAGATATGGCAAGATCTGCCTTTGTGTAGCTTAAGACTTCAGAAATCAATGCCTGGATTTACGCTGCGGACCTGCTGCAACAGCCCCTGGCAGAGTAGCTTTCAGTAATGGTGCTCAACTCGGTACTATGCTGTGGTCACCCTGCCTTCCAGGGGACCGAACACATCTAGATGTATGTATTAAATAAGAGTGCTAAACTTGGCAGCAGCAGCAGCACTGACAAAGCTGCAGCTACCTACAGTCCACCTTTCTGCAATGGTTGGAGTTTGGTTTCCTCGGTGCTCCTCTTCTGATCATCTTTTCCTCTTCTTTTCCCCCGATTCAGTTCTAAACTGATGCCTGAAAGAGAGCATAAAAGTCAGAATGCAACAGCCTTTAGAAAGAGGTAATGAACGCTGCCTCATCTAACACATAAGATAGTGCCGTGCATAGTGTTTTAGAACAGAAGCTCACTCTCAACTTGGTGAGCTGGCGCAGTCTCTTCAGCTAGCTGACACAGATTTCTAGCATATTAAAAGGTGCCAGTGGGACAGCACATGGGTCTGAAAGGTGAGCCGAGCTCAAGGAGGCAGACACCTTTGCATGCATGGCCTCTACAGCCACAGCCATGCTTCACCTCAAGTCATGTGTGTGCTGCTCTGGGACGAGCATAACGCTCTGCCCGGACTGAACGCTGCGTGCTTGTCGTGGCTTAACCCCAGCCAGCAACTAAACACCATGCAGCTGCTCACTCACTGCCCCCCCCAGTGCGATGGGGGAGAAAATTGGGAAAAGAAGCAAAACCTGTGGGTTGAGATAAGAACAGTTTAATAGAACAGAAAAGAAGAAACTAATAATGATAACACTAATAAAATGACAACGGCAATAATGAAAGGATTGGAATGTACAAATGATGCGCAGTGCAATTGCTCGACACCCAGCTAGTCCCCGAGCGGTGATTCCCCACCCCCCCTTCCCAGTTCCTATACTAAATGGGACGTCCCATGGTATGGAATACCCCGTTGGCCACTTTGGGTCAGGTGCCCTGGCTGTGTCCTGTGCCAACTTCTTGTGCCCCTCCAGCTTTCTTGCTGGCTGGGCTTGAGAAGCTGAAAAATCCTTGACTTTAGTCTAAACACTACTTAGCAACAACTGAAAACATCAGTCAACATTCTTCGCATACTGAACTCAAAACATAGCACTGTACCAGCTACTAGGAAGACAGTTAACTCTATCCCAGCTGAAACCAGGACAGTGGTCTAACTCTTTCATGTGGCAAGACATCTCCTTACGCTTGCTGCTGCCACAAAGCCCGCTCCTCAAGTAGCTTGCATGGAAGGAAGCTGCAAACCCTCCACTCGACATCAGTCCATGCTGCCCTGAAGCCTACCTGGACTGCCACCTCCTGCCGTGATTCCAAACCCGCCCAAAGGAAGGGAGCCAGCTGTCGCCCGTCTGAGAGGTATGGTCAAAATTGGCACCAACGCGCTCTGCTGGGAGCCTTCTCAGCTTCTGCTTCTCCTCTAAACAGATATTTTGTTCAGCATAAGTTTTTCAGTCAAATGGCTTTTGATTCTTTACTGTGGTAAAGTGAATGTAAGGTTAACTGAAATGTATACAAGCTGCTCACTTTGTTTGAGAAATTCCTCGTACGAAGGTCCAATTTGTTGTTTACTTCCACCCTCTTCCTCTTCCTCTGTTAGCCATGGGGGTTTTGCTCCTAGAAGTCATGGGGAAAATGTGTTTAGCCACTGAAGTTATCCTAAGCTCGAGATGGGGGAAAAGCATCCCCTCTGCCGCCATCCCAGCAGCTCGCCCTACTGAAGTAAGCAGTGAAGGAAAAGTAAACTTCGGGCTTTGTGAGAACTGAAAGCTGGCTTGCCTCAGCTACGGCCATGGTAGATCACACCCCAAACCACGCACTCCACACAGCAGCAGTGCCAGCAGAGTTTTCACAATACAGAAGTGTTTTCTCCTCCTGTAGTATCTCAAATATTAGCAAAAGAGCAAGCACCTCCTGGTTATGCTCTGACTGCTTCAAAATTGCTTTACGTTATCCCTGTCCCACTTGCAAGCCAAGAGTTTTCAGCAAGGCAGCAGCCAACCGAGTCACGAAGCAGGTGTGATTACCTGTGTGAACATTTCCTTTTCCTTCTGTTTCCTGTTAACAGAAACATAAAACACTAATGAGAAACTGATGCTTTTAAGAGTCTCTAAATAGAACGGTATCGGGTGCATTCCCTTCCAGAATTGAGTTCTGTTACCGAAAGACAGAGGGAGGCTCTTCTCTCCTTTAAGGAGCATTTTGTTTTTGCAGGGCACTTAAAAGAACATTTGCTTAATGAAACACAAGTTAACACCGGATGACCGAAACTCTCGGCTAGTTGCTCACCTGAATCTGCAAAGCTGCCTTTTTTCGTGAGGGAGATTGCAACCCCTTGTTTTGCATTGTAACATGTGCTATACGTAACTTGCAGTTGAATTTAAGTCACGCTCCTCAGCGAGTCACCCCTACCTGGTGGCCGATGAAGGTCAAAGCCTGGCCTGATTCCATCCAGTTTAAGTCAGGTCCCATTTGCATCCCACTCGGGCCAGGCTGCTCTGCACCGTGAGAGAAGTCCCTGGAATAGAGAGGCTGAGAGGTGAGTGACAGTCCAAGCTGGGCAGGCAGCAAGTGTCCAGAGGTTCTGGAGCAGAGTTTGCAGTTGTGTTCGGAGAGCATTGCAGTAAGACGGAAAAGGAGAAAAGTTCTTGGGGCACAATAACGTTAAATGCTTGTATGTTATCGCTGTGCTCGCTCTTTATGGCTGTTAGTGCTTACCTACGAGCGTGTGGACAGGGGAGTAATCTTTCTGCAGCTGCGGTGCTTACTATAGTCTAGATAAAAGTTCGCGATGGATCTGAGCGAGCGCAAGATCCTGGGCATGAGAGCATCAGCTCCAGCAGCAGCAGGCGAGCAAGGCTGTGGCTGTGGCATGGTCTGGCGTTTTGAGCGGGGTGCGGGTTAGCAGCAATTTAAGGGAAAAAAAAAGAAAAAAAATGGTTCTCACCTTTTGGGTCCTGCTGGGGGGCTGCAGACCGAAGGTCCCACGCAAAGCTCTGGCTCCGTTTGAAGCTGAGTACGATTCAGGAAAAAGGGACAGTGTTTCTGGTATCGAGCAGAGCCCCCCCCCCCCAGCCCCCCTCCACCCCGCACCCCGAGCGCACCCGGTGCCGGTGGGAGCGCGCAGCCCCGTCCCCGCTCCCCGCCGGGGCGCAGCCAGGGCAGGATACGGCTCACCGACCTGGAGGGCAGCCTGCACCGTCTCCCGCTGCCTGCGCTCAGCTTCGCGGATGCCGGCCGCCATCTGCGGGGAGGGAGCGGGTGAGGCCGGGGCCGCTGCGGGGCCGGGGCCGGGGCCGGGGCCGGGGCGGTGCCCGCGGTACCTGGCGGATGCGCTCCTCCTCCCGCCGCTGGTGCGCGGCCAGCGCCCGTTCCAGCGCCCGGGCGAAGCGCTCGTACTCCTCGGCCGGCACCAGGAACCGCTCCCGCAGCGCCGCCTCCGCCCTGTTCTCCCGCCAGAACCGCGCCGTCTCCCGGCGGTGCTCGGCCCTGCGGGACACCCGTCAGCCCCGCTCCGCCTCGCCTCGCCTCGCTCCGCCGCTCCCCCCCGGTCGCCTACCCGGCCAGGTGCTGGAGCAGGCCGGCCTGCGGCAGCGCCAGCCCGCCCCGCCGCCCGTCCCGCCGCACGCCGCGCCCGCAGCACAGGCACCAGACGCGCCGATCGTGCTCCGCCGGGTCGTAGGGCCGCACGGCCCCGCCGCCATCGCCCTCCTCGTCCTCCTCCTCCGCCGCAGCCGCCGCCGCCCGTGCCGCCGCCACCTCCTCCTGCAGCCGGGCCAGCGCCTCCCGCAGCCGCCGCCGGTGCGCGGCGCTGTACAGGTGCCGGCGGCCGGAGAAGGAGGTGCGGCGGCAGAGCCCGCAGTAGTGCACCGCCATGGCGGCCCGGCCCGGCCCGGCCCGGCCCCGCAGGGCGCAGGCGCGGCAGGCGGGCGCCGCGGTGACGGGCGCCGGCCCCGGTCCGGCGGGGAGGGGCGGGGCACGGGAGCTGCCCCTCCGGGCCTGAGGGCCCTTAGGCGGCAGCGGGGCGAGCCGCGGGCCCGCCGGGGTCGGCCGTGGGGCTCGGCCCGCAGTCCCACAGCCCCGCTGCAGGAGGTTCAGGCTTGAGGCTCGCCAGAGAAACGCCGGCTTCTCCCTGACGGCCGGCTGGCCTTGCGCTCGGTGCCCCGGCCCGTGATGCCAAGCGGGGAGGCGCGAGCAGCGTTCTCCCCCCGGCCGGCCTGAAACGTGGCCCGGTGTCGGACTTTCCTCATTAGTTATTATGAACGCTCTCTGGAGGCGCGTCCTGCGTCCCTGAGAGGCACCGACCTCCCGCCTTTCGACACAGCCCGTCTGGTAGCACCGGTCGGACGTCCACCTTTGTTTCCCTGCCCATCCACAGCCCTACCAAAGTTTTAACTGGTTTGTCACTTTTTTTCACGTTTAGTAAGAGCAGAGGGTGCTCGTGGCCTCGTCTGGCCTGGTTGAAGGAGAGCATCTGAACCGCAGCCCCAAGGTTGCCTCAGTGCTGCCATCCCGTGCAGCCAGGCCTTCAGAGACTGTTCACCTTAAAGCAGGTCCTGCTCACAGACAGACAGACAGTCTGTGCTGTCATGTGTGGGACTGACAGCCACCGATCTCCCTCCCTCTGACCTCTGCAGCAGCTCAGGTGATGGTAGTGCCCAGCTGTGCACACCCACGCAGTGTGGTGGTTTGCACGCTACCGTCCAAGCGCACGTCTTTAGCCTTGAGCCGAGGGATCAACTCACTTGTAACGCATCAGTTCTTTTATGCTCTCGTGAGCACATGGGTGAAAGGAGCTGATCTCCAGGGTGCACCCAGCCTGCCCTGTCGAGCAGGTTCGCATGGGCTGTCCCCTGGCATCCTCTCCCTGTGGGTCAGGTCTAGGATACCCGCCTGCAGTGAACTCCAGGACTTGCATCATGATTGTGTGCTGTTTGTCCCGTCGACAGGGTGCCCTGGCTCCTGCTGCACACAGGACTGATACTGGACATAACTGGACTGATCATGCTTCGATTTGAGCAACTGCTGCAGCAGCCAGGAAGAAGGTATGAAAAATCTGCTCTTCTTGAATGCTAGACACCTGCTACCTGTCTGAATTCTGGCCTGGGGACATGATTTTCCTGCCCCTTCCTGGAGAAGCAAGTAAGCCAACAACACAACAGCAAGCTCTGACTGTGTGTTTTTTTAATTTGTTGCACCCTTGCCTCTCCAAAGATACCTCTCTCCCTCCTTGCACTCTGCAGCGCTCCCTGACTTCTGCCGAGTAAGCGTTGCAGAAATTCCAAGCAGCCTGCCCAGCAGTTATGTGGATCCTTGCCTGCTGGTTTTACAGCTGGGCAGGCACATGCAACAGCTTGGAATAACATCTGTGTGGTAGGGGCTCTTCTAACACAGCCAGTTAAAGCGTTCTCTGCTCAGTCTCTGACCTGTGAGCCGAGACCCTTTGTTAGGGGACAGATCAACCTTCTCCTGCAGCTTAACCCTCTGCACTGCAAGAACACTGCGAGAGGCAGCAGCTTGCGTGGAGGACTTTGTGTTAAAGTTATAGTGGGTGCCACATGTCAAAATGCCTCTGCAACTTGAGATGTGTGCAGCTGGAGCAAAAACTTGCCTTACCAAAGGAAATGAGATTGGTCATCTTTCTCCTCCGCACCTTCTAAATTTGAGTCCTTATGTCATGATGCTTGTAATTTCCACATGTGATTCTTGGGAAGCTACCTGCAACAGCACCTGAGAAAACAAGCTTGGTTTGAAAACACATGGTACGTGTTTCAGAAGCAGGGAGCCAGAAGGAATCATAGGCCAAACAGAGTTCTCATGAGATCTGCAAAAGAGAGACCGAGAGAGAGGAAGTCATGATAGTTACTTGGAGTGTAGTGACTGCTCAGGAACTGATGCTACAGTCTCAGTTCTTACCCATATTAAACTGATAGGTATTGTATTGCTGAGCAGTGCGATACTGAACCGAAGGCTCCGTGTTTTACCGTAGCCTGGTTTGTTTCTCTCCCTGTGCTGGTTTCATTAAAGAAGTGTTCTTGGCCGGTCTAGTGATCAAGCCCTGTTTGTGGGGGTATCTCTACAGGGACCTCTGAGTGTCTGGCAACATCTCCTGGACCTAGGGCCCTGCAGTGCTGGTGGCTGTGTACTGGCTTGGGTGCCCGCCCATATCCCTCCTGCTATGGGAATCTTGTAAAGTCTGACTTGCTCTGCATTTTGCAGGGCTCTGGCCCTCTGAAACGTACCTGGTTCGCTCATGCTTTGGCGCACCAAGTCGAGAGCCTCTTTGGGCAGGGCCTGTGCTTCCTCCTGAAACTTTCTGCGTCCTTCTGGAGTCAGTTTCCACAGGCAGGACTTGCGGTTTCCCTCACTGCACATGAAGTTGGTGGTTTTCTCAAAGCAGCTGCTGAAGCACAGGTTGTGTCGGATTGTGTTTTTCCAGCCCTCTGGGGCTGTTTGAAAAAATGGGAAGTGCTGCCTGCGGAGAGAAAAGATTTGTCCTGAGCTGAAGCACTTAGAGGCTGTGACAAATAAGAGAATACATTGTATCCGAGCAAGGGAAGGAGGAGAGGGTCCTCCCTGACCCCTGTGGTGTAAGGATGGCTGGCGCAGTCGAGCACTGTGTTTTCCTAAGGAGGGTAAGACAAAACTAAAATGCCAGCTCTCGAGACTCATGGGTTTGGGTGTTGACAAAGAGGGGGAGCAGTTTTCTCAGCGGCATCTCGAGCCAAAGGCAGAGCTAAGACCCAAATGCAAGTCCCGGCTGCCACACCCCTGCTCCCCAGTAGATGATCAGAGACTCCTGTACCCCTCATTGCCCCTCTTCCCCTCATTCTGCACTAGGAGCTGGGAGAAGAGTGGGTACCGCATGAACTGGTAGATCTGCTGCACAGTCAGACTGCCACTTGTGCTGTTGCACAGGGCAAGGGTGATAAGGATGCAGTAATTAAGGGGGGGACGGGGCCAGCCTCCCTCGATTTCGGTGCTCATCTGCCTGGGGGACTTGAGCTTCACACTCTGAGGTCTGAGGACTGTGGATTTCCAAGGCATCGGCATTGTCTTGAGTTCAGGAGTTTCCGGCATCTCCTGAGGAACTGGGACATCCACACGCAAAGTGTCTTCATCCTCAGTAAGCTGGGGAGAGGAAGGAGAAAAAGGATGTGGATCTATTAGCCCTGCGTGGAATGAGGGACAGGGATACACTGCTTTGTTCTGGGGGAGGGTGGGTCTGGTGGAGCTTGTATGGAAAGCTCATGTACTTTAAATTTCAGCCTCCATCCCCGCACTTTGTACTCTCAGCCTGTTCGTCAGACAGGCTCCGTGCATTGACTGACCCCTGCTGAAATGGGAGGCAAGAGCTCGCAGAGCTGTTGAGTGAGCTCATTTGTTCTTGCAGGATCATTAAGCATGCACAATGCCTAGGACTGCCCAAGCAGTTCCCTTTTTTGTACCTTTCCACCCTCGCTGGAGGATGACAGCACATCCTCCTCAGAGCAGTCCAAGTCGGAGTAGTCGCAGGATGTGTTCGGAGAGGAGGGTTCTGTGGCACCACCAGTCGAGGCCATCAGGCTGTTGGATCTGGCTGGGTCTATGCCAGGAGTCCTGGGGATAGGGCAGACCAGGCTGGGGTTTACCCACATCCACAGGTGGGGCTGAACACCAGGTTCTAAGGAGAAAGAGAAATGTCACCCTGTGGGTCCTACCTGAGGACCATTTCTAGACCCTGCTGTCCAGAGGCAGGCTGGGGAAGCTCTAATGCAACACAGATCCCAAGGCAAAGGTCCCCAGTTACCTTCTCATCCCTCTAAAGAGTGTTTTATTTCCTGTTCTGCATACAGCGTGCGTGTCTGTGCGTTCTTGCACTGCTGCGGCCAGCCCGAACAATGGTGTTCAGATCTGAACTTTTACTTTCTTTTTACCCTGTAAAGCCAGAATAGTGTAAATCACTCCCTTCAGTCCTCCTTTCCCAAGTTTATCTACCCAAAGGTTGTGTTTGGAGGGAAGTGCGTCTGCAGGCACAGCTATGGGATTATATCCTTGTCCTTGAGCAATGGGCTTCAGCTTTTCCTAAATAAGCATAGAAAAATTCCAGTCTGGACACAGATGTTCTGGCTGGCAAAAGAAAAGCCCCTTTCCCAGGCCATTCCCTGAAACACTGCTGGCCTCTGTAGGTAATACCAGATCCCAGACTTACCCCTGGCATCTGGCAGTGCCCCTGGCAGCAAGCACCCGTGTGCTGAGGGGTCAGCTTGCCACTTCAGCATGTGATGGCGCAGGGTCTGGTCAGGAGCTGGTGGTGGACATGGGGAGCCCAGAGACACTGTGGCTAGCTTGTATTTTTTGCATTAGCTTCATTTGCTATAAGCTGCATACTTACTGTATATGTAATTGCAGACACTTCTAAGGTGATCTGATCCCATTTAAACATAAAGAAAATGGGCTTTTTGTTAAATTCCAGACAGGAACTTACTATTTACCAGATTTTTCAATTTTCACCTGAGTTTTGGAGATGGGAATCTTTTTAAAAGGAAGCCAAGTCAATCAAGCAAGACCTCTGAGGCCCTTACCTTGCAGAAACTCTTCAGCAGTGACAGTGAGTTTGAGCTCCTCTGCCATATCCCAGTCCTCAAGGCCGTTTTGTAAGTGCAGGCTTTCCCAAAATGACTTGTTTTGAAAACTCAAGTACATACTCTTTGTATGGCAAAGTAATCTCCGGGTGCTGAGCGCAGCAGGATCTGCGAGGGTGGCACAAAGAATCCACCGAGCTTGAAGTGCCCTGTATGCCGAGAGAGTTGATTTTGTATTTTTTTAAAAAGGATACCGCACAGGTGGGTGAAAGGCTCTGTTTCACACTTCTAAATACCTATTAAAGCCCCCTCCTGTGAGTAAATGGTCCATATTGGGGGAGTAAGCGAGCTGATTGAGAATAAGATAGGTGGCAACACGTAGGCTCTGTTTTCTGCACATTTACTTTGCTAGAGCCTTGGTAAATGAGCTATTCCTGTGTTCATTAGGCTAACATATCTTTTTTCCATTTCTGATAAAATCGCAGCATTACCTACACTCTGTAGCAGACTTCCCTGACCTGAGAACCCAAACATCTCTGGAAGCAGGATGGATCTCTGAGGGATGCACGGTGTGCTCAGGATGTGTTTGCAGGTACTGGGGAGCTCCCTCATCCTGCTTGCCTGGAAGTAGCCAGTTTTAAGACTGAAAACTGCTTTAGATCAGCCCAGGCAAAATGCTGAGGCGATACCACAACGGGGGAAAAGGAGCTAGGTTAAGCAGAGGCTGGGCGTGCTTTCCCAGTGTGTCTCTTAGAAACTTTTTGTGCAGCTTGAAGACGCAATCTAAATTCTGCGCCTTCCTGGATCGCTTTTGTTTGTTCGACTATACCTTCCACACAGGACCCCTGCCTAATCTGCCCCGGGTATTACGAAGGAAGCGATGTGGTTTGTGCTGTTCAGGGGTGGTTGTAACACATGCTCATCCTATTCGCCCACTCTCCATCACTCTTCTGCTCAGGGGGCAGGGGAGGTAGGTGGCATGGGTGGAAATGGAGTAGCTACAAATCAAAATCCAAACCTTGGCTTAATACCAGCAGGCAATTAGATTTCAGACTCTCTACATATGTTGACCATTTTGTAGGAGGACGCAGGTTATGCTTGTAGCGGAGGAGTACATCAGGGACTTCCTGCCGGTCTGTTGCAGGGAGACGGACAGAAAGGCTGGTTTTGGCAATTGCTGGAAGAGATTGCACTGTAACGTTAGCGTCATGGTGTTGGGAGAATCTCGGCTTAAAAGTGAATTCCGTGACCCTTGCATCAAAAGGTTTGGCTTCGAGTTGTTTGTTTTTTCTCTGCGTGATGAAAGAAAAGGATAAAGTGCTTTTCCCCACTGCAGGCTTGCTCTGCAGTCCTTTGGGCCAAACGTTCCTGCACTGTTTGCTGTCACTGTCCTCACCCTTTGTGTATTTGCGTCTTTTGAGATGGGCTGTTGAAAAATAAGTCAAACACCAAACCAAGATTTTCTTGGAAAGGTAACCTTCAAAGGGCAGAGAAGGATCTGGCATGCTCGGTTTTGCCTCTTCAATAAAAGCAGGCACGATAGTTTGTACTGTGTTAAGGTTTGCTTAGTTCTTGTTAGGCATTCCACAGACATCAAGTCAGTACGGTTTTGCTTTTGCTAGATGCAACAGACTACAGTCACCTAGCTTTTTCCACCCTCGTGTGACAAAGTTCAGTCATTAGCAGAGATGACATGCCCCCTGTCAGATTCCCCAGGTGTGAGCAGAACCTGCTTGGTTGGCTGCTTTCCTCAAAAAAGTCTGAGCACACCCCAATCAAAACCCTTTCCCTGTCCTGAAACTGGAGCCTGGTATTTGACTTGGGATGTGTTGCAAACAATCCAGCTACTACAGTTTAATAATTTACCACATATCGCTCGACCTGTCGCACCACAAAGTTGCTTTCCCCTTTCTCTCCAGAGTGAAACTCTCGCACAGTTGTGTAGGCATCAGCTGAGGCATAGTAATTCATTAAGCCTGTGATTGTCTACGTGCACCCTCAATTGATGCCTCACCTACGCACATAACCTTTGGTACTTCAACAGTAAACTCACACAAGAGTGCTAGACTGGATGCAGTTATGTTAATAACCTTAGACCAACGTGAGTATTTCTGGTGGGAAAAGAAGTCCTGCAATAGCTAGACCTTGTGTGCAGATGAAGTATCTTGACCTGCTTGCCCTTCAGCCAGGCATGGCTTTTGAAAAGCAAGCTGGGCAACGTCTGAGGCACCGATATGGATAAAAGAATAATATTTGGGGGTGGACTTGTCCGCGGGAAGGACTTCATTCTTGGTGCTGCTTTCCAGGATCCATCCTGGGAAAGAGCAGCCTGGCAGAGCTGGAAGAGGATAACCGGCCTCTGTGGCTTGGCCACAAGAGGCCGTGTGAGCTGGCATTTTGCAGGGAGCAATTGAATTCACCTGTAGCCAGTTCAGAGCCGGTGCCCCCGGAGTTAGGTGGGGGCTATCCAGCAAAAGCTACTACAGAGCAATAAAGGAGATGAGAAACAGCTGCAGACCTTCTAGGGCTGCTAGCAGCAGCTGGCTGCAGCTGATCAGAGATTCCTTTCTCCCGTCTTTCCCAGGTTTCTGTATCCTCAGAGAAGGCTGTACTGGTCTGTGGAACTGGTAAGTAATACGAGGGGAGGGAAGGGGTAGGATATAACATAATATGATCTAGTGCTCCACCCCAAGAAGCCCTGAACAGTTGTACTCAGGCCCTCCCCAAAGATGCAAAAAGAGCTTGCTAATATTTCCTGCCTCTGCTGCAGGGATGGGAAGCATTCCCCCATGTGATAACGTTTACCTCTTACTGGTAGAGATTTGAGGCACTGCTCTAACACAAACAGGTAAAGCAGGGAAATGAGCCCTGTGGTCTGCCCAGTCCGTGTAATGAAGCTAGCAAAACTGGAAACAGAAGCATTGGTTTCCATCTTAAAGCCTAAGACTGTTTTAAATACCTATGGTTGCAACCACGGACGTTTCCCTTAAGTCGAGGAAAAGGCTAAAGCGCCTTAATTTTGCCTTTGGCCATTCAGTTGCTGAATTCCAATCCCATCGGTTTGTATACTGTGTGTTCTGGGTGGAAGCATCATAACCCCTGAGCTCTGTCTTGCTACCCCTGCTTTCCCAGGGGAGCGGGATCTCCATCAGACTGATAGAGCCAATTTTGGGCAAGTAAAAATCTAAGACTGCTGATTCCTTATGCCCTACGGTTTAACCAGAAGCTCACGCTTGCATCCTAAAGCCATTTCATTTTTCTTTCAGTCCCCCTTCAGCTTTGGAAGGGGAAACAGAAGTTAGAAGAGAACCTGCTGACACGTGCAGAAGGCCAAAGTAGCCAGCATCTCTATTTGCATCATGAAAGGAGCTGAAAATGTAGAGAGGTGACAAGCTGAAGGTGTCTTGGCTCAGGACATCTGGATTCTGGAAAGCCAGCTCTCAGGTGAGCGTCACCTGCATGGAAGCCAATTGATGGGTTAGTTTTACGGAAAACCAGTCTCGCCTACTCCACACATCTCATAACCACAAGAACTACAGGGAAGCTTTGTAAGCATACAGGTTGGGGTCAGGGGGCAAGCACAGTTCTCTTTCCTTGCTGATTCCCATCTCCTGGCCTTTCAGATTAAGACTTGTTTACAAATTGAGAGAAAAGACATTTCAGATTCAAGGCGTAACTGCAAGCGTGCTCCACTGCTTCTCAGGGTGTCTGACTTTTGCATGTGCATTTCTGCGTGTGTGTGGAAGGTGTGGGTAGGTGTCTTTGGCCAGGCTTATGGCTTCACGTGAACGTGCTGTGCGAGGTCTTCTTGGCAAGACAGAGAAACTAGATTTGCTCCTGTTTCTGAAAGATGTTGGATCCGAGCTCACTCTCTCCCCTCGAGACAGGGGAGCTCTGTAACTTGGCTTCTGACTCAGAGTTGTTATTCAAGTCTGGCTCAAATGGCTCTTGTATTCCACACCTCCTGAAAGCTTTGAATTTGTACAGTGTGACATCTGCTTGTCTGTGGTGATATGAGGGTATCATCTCTTGTCTCGGCTTTGCCCAGCTGATGGTGTTTGTATAGAAGCAAGCTCAGTGGACTTGGCAGGGGATCTGGGCTCGTGGATACTGGTCATGCCAATCAACTGTGGTTTTTATATGTGTGTGTATGTGTGTATATATATATTTTTTTTTTCTGGTGGTAGAACAGAGATTAATTTCCAATTAAGTAATTGGTACTTTTCCCCATCTTCCTAGTATGGGGTGTACAGTAGGTGCCTGGCTCGTCCTCACACAGTGCCACTCGTGCTGTGTTGGCATTGCTTCAATTCCCCATGCCACAGCAAGTGGCTGACGCTGTGAGTGTAATGTAGAAAGAGCTCCCAGGATTTGCGTGGGCCAGGGTTAAAAACGGTCCTCTCTATTAAAGAGAGGCAGTGGGGAAAGTACGGACGAGCAGAGAGCGAGGGAACACAAGGCAGAGAGAAGGCTGTGGCTGGTGAGAGGTGGTTGCTCTGTCAGCACTGGACCGGGGGCTGTGTCAAAGTGCCTGGTTAATCCTGTGGATGCCTGGTGTGTCTCCATTGGTGCTGTGGGTAGATGCTGCTGCCATTGTAGCTGTTCATAGCCTCCTCAGGACGTGAGAACACAACAGACGTACTTGATGAGCATTACAGCCTTTTTTATTAGCCATATTCTATTCTCTCTGAACAGATACACTATTTTTCTGGTGGGGGAAAGGCAGCCTCTTACCCCCCACATCCTCAAATTCTGTGAAGTTGCAGTAAAAGAGCTGAACTCAGGTCTCTGCCCCTCCTCCCTGATTTTTAAAACCACTTCAAAGGTGAGCTGGCGGACGATTGAAGCGACTGGTTCTGCCGGGCTCGCCGCCGCTCACCTTTCGTGCCGCTCCCCCACGGAACAAAGAGCAGCGCTTCCCTTTGATTTCCCCCTTTGAAAGCCATAGGGGACAGAGTCTGAAACGCTCTGCAACTTTTTTGGCGACTCTGCTCCTGTACCTTCCTGAAGCGCTGGGTGGATCAGGACAGGGCTCCAGGGAGGAGACCTTGCTTGCGGTTAAACTAGCTGTCAGTGCAGGCTGGCTGTCGGGATGCTTCATCCCTCCTGGGTGTCGCAGCTGGAATCCCCCCAAGCTTTGCAGGGAGGGCAAGCTAATGCATGCAGCAAGGGGAGGAAGGAGCCATACAGCGTCTCAGAGTCAGTGGCTTTGACCAACACACGCTGGGGTCCCAGAGCCCAGCCTGGCTGCCCCTCACCTGCAGTAGGTGCCACCTCCTGGTTCAGCTGCTGCCCAAGGGAGGAGTCTGCCCTATTCTCCATTTTGCGTGCTTTCTGCCAAGAAGAGAGCAGAGCACGTGCTGCCAGTCTCCTCCCAGGTGGGAAGGGGAAAACCAGTGAGTGCGTGTGCTGCAGCCAGTGCCCAAGGCACAGTCTGCTCACTGTCTCTGCAAGGGACACTTCTTGTCACAAGTGCGGGGCTGGATGGAGGGGAGTGTAGGAGAGCAGGGCTTGTCTTTGTGATGTGAGTTTCCAGGCCTCCTCCTGGGCTTGAGAGCTTGAGATGTTTGCAGAGCTTTAACACGTAAGGCTGTCATTTGCAAGCAGGCAGTGGTGCAGGCCATCCCCGTGTCATGTGAAGGGGGTGAAGACCACCTAGTACTGAACCAACAACCCCACCTAAGTGTCCCAGAGCTCTTTTATCGAAATACAAACAGAGCTTGTCTCAGCTCAGCTCGTGAGATGACAAGATTGTGGCTTGCAGCAGTGCAGCTGCACGGCCAGCACACATGCAGTATTTAGTGAAAAGTGATGCAGGTCATGGCTGCGATGCTCAGAAACAGTGGGACTGACTCGGTGCAGGGAGCGCGGTAATAAAGCAGTAGCAATTGGTTGTGTTGAAGGAAGTACCAGATGACAGATTAGGGCTAAGGTTAATAAATCTGATCTCTGTTATGCTGGCGAGACTCGTCATGTTTTATAGCCGGTGTCGCTCTTGTATGTGTTGTGGAGCTGCAGAATTGAGAGGAAACCTCCTCTTGCCTGCTAGTTCATGGCCAGGCTGGATGCCTGTACATGGCTTCTTATGGGACAGTGCTGAAAATCTAAATATGTGTGTGTGTGTGTTCACCCCTCAGCCCCTGGGTATGAGAACTGATGCTAGAATCACATTCAGCTGCTTATAGCAGACTGACCCATGTATCGGGGCATGAGCCTTTGCGGGAGACCGCTCTGTGATTCAGCCTCACTCATCCTGCTAGTGGAGAGTCACTGAGTTCAGGAGGACCATGTCACTGAAAGTTTAGTCTTAAAAAAAAAAAAACAACAACAAAAAAACCCTTTTCTTGTTACTGCCGCTTGGAACAGGGATGTTGTGTCTTTAAGGCACCCCCTTCTCATTCCCCTAATACCTCAAGGCCTCCGAGTGATTCTGGAGGAGAGGATCAGTGCAGGAGTTTAAGGCATCTTTCCCTGCCCTGCTGCACTGCTCACTTACTGCTCTGAAGGCTGTGCTTTGCCATTTCCATGGAAACCATTAGTTGCTAAGCAACTGGAGCATCATCTGTGCTGAGCCCTCGCATCTAATTATCCCATCACAGTGGCTGAGAGGGGCTGGGGGGGGGATTAACTCCTCTACCATGGCAGATCCATTGACAACACTTTAGTCACATTTAAAGGGACATCATCTCCCTTCTGCCACACTTAATGACACTCTCTTTCTCGGGCAATTACTTGGTTTTCTTGCATCATTGGACTATGAGGAGGGATACGGGTTTCTGCGAGCAGCAGAGCCCCCGACTGTGTTCATGGCATGCGCGCGTGGAGCTCTGCTGGGAGCTCTTCTTTCTGTCCAAGTTACGCAGGGTGCACTTAGCTGTATGTTTGGATCATGCAGTCCTTGCCTTGCGGACTCTGTCCAGGCCATACTTTTAGTCCTCCGTATGTCTCCTTTGTGTTACCATCACCTCAATGCTGCACTTACGTTATTGTCTCTGTCCCAAGAGCCTAATGTCAAGTCTGCTCTGTGAAGTATTGCTAATTTTCCAGAACTCGGCAATGGAAGAGGTGGGCAGCTCGCTGTCTTCGGTCTGTCTACAAACTAAAACAAACATTGCATAGCTTGATATTCAGTTCAGTATTGCCTTACCGTTTGCTGCTGGGAGGGCTAGAGGTTGTCTTCCAGGAGCACTGAAAGTCTGAGGTGTAAAGTAGCAACTAAGGAAAATCTCATTTCCCAGACCTCTCTAAGTGGACAAAGCCACCAGCTGACTGGTGAATTTTGAACATTCAGATGAAGTAGTCTGTCTGAGAGCTGATTCTGATTTTGAGTTTGCAAATCCAAGGTCGATGTTGCGCAGGACTCCGTCTCCCCACCGTGATAGACTGCATCTGGGTGAGGTTCCCGGAGTTTGGAGGAGAATGGTAGCAGTTTGAGTTACCTTTAGACAAATGCCTGAGCTTTATGAAAACCTGACTGCACCGAGGTCCATGCTTGGGTGAATTGTATCAGCTTCTTGCCTGCTCCGATCTGGCTGGACAGGGAAGAATTTCTCAGTTTTCACTTTCTCCCGGGAAATGGATGCTTTGTGATTTACTAAGGTGATTGCTTTTCTAGCGGCTGGATCACTGAGAATTGGGAGGTTGGTTAGAAAGTTCCCCCACCCGCCTTTTTTTTTTTTTTTTTTTTTTTTTCCGCATAGGTCTGTGAACCAGCTGAGTGTTACTGCAAAGCTGCCTGGCAGTGATTGTATAAATAGTGAAGACAGAGCTTCTTCAGCAGGAGGGTGTCCCATCCTTACCTTTGAAAACAAGAGAATCCCTAATACCTCTCCAAATTGCTGTTGTTTCTGTGTCCACCCTTGAACTGTAATGTCTTTCGCTGCAGCCAAAGCCTGCAGGCACTATCCAGCCCTGGCAATATGTTGTGCCAACCTGTTAGCAGTGCTTCCACCCCTCTCCATTGGCACGGGACCAGGGCCTGCAGCTCTCTGAGTGATCAGGGGGGCTAGGTGGGATGGGGTAACTTGGGAAGATGGAGCAGATGCCCCCCATCTTGCTCTCAGGGTAGACTACTGCTGCTGCTGCTTATTATTATTAGGGCTCTTGTAATGGTCTTGGGGAGGACAGGTGGAAGAGAGGGACATATTTTGTCATGAATATGGGAAATGTAATTAAAGCCCACATGTTAATTAAGAGCTGGAGGGGAGAAATAGATGGATTTCTGCCTGAAGTCTCATTGGCATTGGCAGTTGGGCGCTTTGCATAATGCTAATAGACAAGGAAGAAAGGCTTTGGAGGAGAAGCATGGAAGATGGAAGTATTGCGCAGAGGTTCCTGTGGCTTAGAGGAAAAATTTTGTTCTCTCCAGTCGAGGTTGGGAAACTGAAAAGAGGAATGGCATCCACAGCCTTTTGCTTTCGGTCCTTTGGTGTAAATTGGCCCTGTCGAGGCTCATGGGGAGATGGTCCAGGCTGGATGACCCACATGTGTTTCTCTCTGGCCTGCCTGGGCATGTCCTTGTTCCCTGCATGGGGATTTTCAGTCCCAAGAGTGTTAGACCAGCACACTCATCCTCTTAAAAGAAGTGGATGTGAGAAAGTTCCTGAGCTTCCACTGCCCCGTCGATGGTGGGCATCCCAGCTGAGCCCAAGTCTCATGCAGCTCCTGAGACGGAAAGTGAGAATATCTCGTAGCTGCGTGCAGATCAGGGCAGCTGAAACCTGCTCATCTGCCCCTCTGGAAATGTGTGAGAATGCTAATCAGGTGCAGGTCTCTGGTGGTTTCAGATGCTCTAATAAGGAATTTAGTGCTTGCTTTTTTCTCGTGGGTCAGGAGTCAACAAGATTACAGCTCTGCTGCTTTGACAGGCTGGTGAATGTCAGGGCAGGCATAATGGGAGGATCTCGTAGGTTTGGATCTCGGACTCTTTCTGTGTACGACAGAACTGCAGAAGTGCATTGGGAAATGATATCTGCCCTGTTCATGGTGAGGCATTAACGTATTTAACATGGGGATCCTCCGCTCCTTCAGCTGTGCCTGTACCCCATTACCATGGGTCTGAAAAAGGGAAAAGTTGCTGGCTTCTACATGTGCTTCATGGGCAGCTGAAGCGCTATATGGGAACCAGAGTGGAAATGAGTGGAGGGGGTGTGAGTGTAGGGGAGTCTGATGTACCTGCTTACAAGAGGCTACTGCAACATCTGAATGGGTCTGTGAGAAAAGAGGGTAGTGGTCTGTGTGCACGTGGTGCTGTTTGGGGGAGTAGAGGATGACTCTGCTTCTTTGCAAAAGTGAGAAGAAGGTTGTCTGCACACAGAAATTAAGAGAACTGTTCAAAATGTAGTTTGCCATGTGTTGGGGGCTCGCAGGGATCGGGGGAAGCAAATGTGCCAGCCTCTGACTCACGCACGAGGTCCCAGAGTCAGGAAAGAGTAATCTAAAAGCTGCTTGAGCCATGTGCTGAATGTTAATGAGGCAGGCAGGGCTCACAAAAATGCTGCAGCCCAGCTCCTGCCGCCCAGCTTTGCTACCAGTGCGGCTGCTTCCCTGAAAAGAGCAAAAGGGCTTGTGCTGGCAGAGCATGCCTGCGGACTTGAGCGTTGGTGGCTTGGAGAGCGAGGCAGCCTGGGAGCTTTGCAGAGCAGAACAGTTTGCCTGCCTCCTTGCTCCATCCACAAGATAGGTGGAAAGCTCCCTTTGCACCTGCAGGTTTACTCAGTGGAGAAAGGCACCCCTCTATTTGAGCAGAGTGTGGCAACAGGCAGAACCAGGGCAGCACTCGAGGAAGAGCATCACAGCTCTCGTCCATGGAGCAGGATGCGTTTTGTTTGTAAGGTTGTCCGTGTCTGTCCTGGTGGATGAACACTGCTGCTGCAGCACACGTAACTGCAGGCATACAGTGCTGTCACAGAGTGGTTGGGACAAAGAAGAAATTGAAGTGAGGGAGGGAATTTACGAAGACGGAAAGTCACTTCCGAAGTTGGAATTTGGCCAGGACGCTGAATTGAGCAGCCCAACTTCCGGAAAATGTCAAGGGATTTGTAACGGCTTGTTTGAAATATGGTGCTTGAGGTATTGCAGTTCCTCCCGCGTGGCTGGCTGGGTGGGTGGGAGGTTTCCTGGCTATCGGATGGCCAGCAGCGTTTGCAGTTTGCTCCTCGACCTGCAAGTGGAATTGGGGAATGTCTTGCTCTGTCTGCTAGTTTATACTGCATCCTTGCTCTTCTGCTTCACTCTCGCGTGCTCTTTCTCGCTTTTCTTTTCATTTCCTTTTGGCATCTCAGGGCTTAAAGTGTTTCCAAGAAGAACTGAAGTTGGGAGAGCAGCAGCTGAGGAAGCTTGCCAAATGCTCTACATTGGTTGACAGCTCTTCTTAAAACCAGATGGTTACTAATTAAAAGGAGTCAAGTGAGGAGGCTGCATTGGCCTTTCTATTTTTTTTTTTCTTCTTCATCTGAAGAAAAGATTTCATGACCTTGGGGGAAGATCATCTTCCTCTCTTTGCAGGGATGTCCTCTTCCAGTGCTTGTAGTCAGTGGTGATCCCAGTGCTATCTGCTGGGTGCAGGATCTTTCTGAAGAAGCAGGCTCACTGTTTGCTCTAAGCCCAAGGTAGCTGCCATGGGAGGTAGGACAGAAATGCAGTTGTAGAAAGAAAACAGAAAGCGGGAGAGGAATTTGAAATATTGGGAAGACCCCTTCTCCCAGATCTTCTGTGGGTCATTTCCTTGAAGCCTTATATTATCAGTAGCAACAAGCCTGACGTTGTTGTGCTGTCCTTTTGCCAAGTCTTGCCATCCTTGGGGATCTTCTTGTTCCTCAGCCTGCTGCACCTTTCACGCAGAGGGGTACTTGAAACATGGCCGCTCTTGGGCCACCCATGTGCACATGGGCTGCTCCACATGGCTTTTGTCCTTGGTACTGGGAGCTGGATGGCTGGGAAGATGAAGGGTGAGCACAGCATGTTTCTCTCTTTATGTTCAAGAACATTTGGTTTCTAGAGCCAATTTTAACAGATGCACTGTCAACGCTTAACGGTTCAACCTCATGTGGAAGAACTGTGTATGAGGAAAAATGTATTGGCAGTAACAAACACCTCCCACTCGAATTCGCGTCCAAGAAAAGTGTAGCAGCTTTGTCTCAATTAACTTCCGGAGATGTGGTCCTCCACAGGCTCCCCTTGCTGAAATCTCGCTCCTTCCTCCTGTTGGCATTGCTGCTGCATGGCTGGATTTTGGGAGACTTGAACCAGGGCAGCCAGTTGTTTCTTCCACTCAGGATTCCCAATAAGAATACATTTTGGTACTAGACCCCTGATAATTTTGCTGCTAGATCATGCTTGAGAGTTTCAGAGATGAGCTTAGCCCTGCTCTAGGCAGTCCTGCCTCACGCTGTTCAGTCCATTTTCTTTCTGCCCTGTACACATGCTCTGGAGACGCAAGTCTTCTGCGCCAGACTTTCAGAGACTCTTAGGCAGGAGCCACTCTACATATTGCAAAGAGTCCAAACAGGCATCTCAAACCTCACTCTGCTTTTGAATGAGAGAAGCTGTAACGAGTGCCTAAATCAAAGGGTGTCTATACAGGTTGTGCCAAATGCAGTCCAGCCCCCCTAGAGATGTCTTTTCTGGTTCCAATTGGATAGTGTGCCTTTCTTGAAACCTGGGCTCCAGTTAGGAATGACCATCTGGTTACATCTTGTATTTTGGGGCTGGTGCAGCCTTCTGGCAGGGCACTATGGTACTGGGGATGTGCTGGGGACTGACAGGGCTGTCCCTCTGCTCCTCCCCAGATCAGGCCAACGTGCAGCTTTCTCTGCCGGGATATTGCTGCCAGGTAGAGGATGGCAGGTTTGTGCGGGAGCTGCTGGCACCACCTGTGGCTCCTCATGCTGCTGGCCCTGCAGAGCAAACGTGGGCAGAGGAGGCTTTTTTACCCTTGGGAGGCTTCTCTTCTTGGTGGGCTCCCTGGGAGCTGGAGAGTGCTGCTGACCTGGGCTCTCTGTCCTTTTGTGTCCCCGACAGCACAGCGCAAATCCACATCTGCATGATGCCGATGAAGCATCGTCTCCCTGTCATGAAATATTCATGCCTGTCTCCAAAAGGGCTCCAGCACGGCAAATCTATGCGTCCCTCCCGTGCCCGCCCCCCCCCCCCCCCCCCCCCCCCCGCCCTGCACACAGGCAATCTGTGCTGCAGAGGGGGTGGCTGAGGGCTCTGCTGTGAGGTCAAGCCAGATCCAGGCAGCTGATCTCTGCCTTTGAGGAAATAAAACAGAGCAGAAAAGAAGTAGCAAAACCCCAGGAGGTGCTTTTGAGACTTAACCCTTTCCAGGCTGGGAAGCACCGGCAGAGAAGGCGTGCAGTGAACAGCATGAGCAGTGCAGGGACAGCTGGATCTAGAGAGCAGCTGAGGTGCTGTAGTCCTTTCTCAGGCTGGGAAGATTGTTCCCAAGCCTGGGAACCCTGCTGGAACAGGCTCTGCTGCTCTTGGATGTGCTGGTCTAAAGCCATCTGATGCAAGGTGCTGTGCTTCTCCTGGCTGTATTGAAAGCCGCCTTGATTTCACTGTAAGCGCTCCACAAAGCGCGAGTCCTTGCTAGAATGTCACGGAGGAGTACCCTGTTTCCCCTGTGGGTGGAGGAGCATAAATCTTGGGTCTCGTGAGTTACTTCTCTTTGATTTTTTTTTTATGTTCAGGGCATTTTTGAGCCTCCTCCTCGTTTACGGTTAAGATGTCAGACAGTGAAAGTAATATATTGCATCAATTATAGGGAGAATGCTCCACTCGGGAAAGTTGCTGGGCTGGGAGTGGTGGCAGTACGACTCCCTCAGTGACCTCCACGAGCCCTGTTGTGCTGCGGGGACCTTGCCTTGCTGGGTGACTCTGGAGCAGAGCGAACTGCTGCAAAGGGAGCTCTCTGGGCAGGCATTAAGGTGAGGAGGGCATCAGGTACTCGGGCACGCAGTGCAAGTGGTTTTTGAGCGGCCTGGCTTGGCCGGTGGATGCAACTGGTTCGTTAGTCCCTGCCTGTTCATCCCCTTGATAATCCGATTTGCATTCCCTTTTCTTCCCCTGGATCCTGCTGTTACCATGGGAACTGTGTTCACAGTTGCGTTTCATTGGCTTCTGGAAAAACTCCTTTCTCCCTTTCCCCCTGTCTCATTCCCCTTTTCCAGCTTGGACAGGGAGCTGTGGCTGTCAGAGGATGGGGAAGCTTGCAAGGCTTCTGATAACTGGAATGAAGGCAGCGGTTGGAGGGAGGAATTGGGGAAATATGGAAAGACCGTGAGGGATGAAGTAATTCTGCTTATGCGGTCTTTAGCTTGGTCTTTTCTGTGTCCTGCAGCTATGAAAGGGAGTCCTGGACACCTACTGTCCACAAGCCTGCTCGCTCACCCCAAGGGTCTCTCCTGCTTCGAGTCCACTGTTGTCTCTGGTGGCCTGGGAAGCCAGCACCAGGGTGGTACATACTGTGCTCTTTGTTATAGCTAAGGGATTTTCCTGCCTGTTTCTGCAAAGACCAAGCCGGTGTTGTGCCTGCTGTATGGTTGAGAGACAATAAGGGGGGAGACACTGCTCCAGGCTTTTGCGCTATCACCTTCTTGCTGCCTTTTGCTTTGTCCAAGAAAACTGTGCTTTGGCCTGGTAGATTAAGAGTGTGTGCAGAAAGTCGCAAACAATTGCGATACTACATCTTAATGAATTGTCATTTGTCGGCTTCTTTGTTCCTTAAGTAGCTGTGCCTTGGTGTTTTCTGAGAGGTTGCATTTGAAAGAGGAAGGGGCAGTGGCGGACATGTTCCCCAAGCCCCTTCTTAGGAGGGTTCTCCTTCTGTTACTCAGCCCCATATGTAGTGGGGCTAGCAGCTAGGTTGCTTCAGCCTTACCACTCTGGCCTCCGCTCTTCCTCACCCTGTCTAGGCACGCTGCTGGAGAGCCAACAGGGCTTTGGCAGCCTCCCTCCATCTCTGCCCATCTAAACCCAGTTCCTGCCTCTGTTTTTGTCCTGGCCAAGCACCTCGGCACCTGGCTGACCTCATTAGCCATGGCCAGGCCAACCTCTGCATTTGGTGCTCGGGCTCTGCCAGCCTTTGCTGCCAGACCTGCAACATTCCTGCAACCCCTTGTGTTGCCTTCCACCTGTGGGAGAGGATTTTGATGCTTGGCTCTCAGCGTCTATGCCATATAAATACGGCAGTTGTGAAGTGCGTTAAGGTACCTGTTACACAGATATTCAGGAAGGGCTGTCTGTGCAGGAAGGCGTGATTTAATGGTTCAGGTGCCAGCTGTAAGCCGCTGCTGCTGGCGGGGACGGAGGGTTCGTTTAGCTCTTCGTATTCTAGCGCAGGGGCGAGGATGTATTGCCTGCTGCGGAAATCCATTTCCTCGCTTCTGCGCCTGGATGTTAAAGCTCCGTTTGGCATCTTTCGCTGGAGCCACGGTTTCTTCTTTTCCTCTTAATTAAAACATCCCCTTCTGCTGTGCGCACATGCTGCTATTCTGCCGTGCATCGCCCTGGAGATAGCTGCATCTCCTTTGCATCGTCTGAGAGCGAAAACAGGGTAAATACAACAAGGCAACGTGTTTTCTAGTGTTTCTCGTCCCAGCTCTCGTGCTGCATCTCGGCGTGGGGCGTACAGAGGGAGAATCTGGCCGCCGTTGGCGCAGCCCCCCTCTCCCTGGCTGGAGGAGGAGAGCGGGACGCCTGCGCCGCCGCGGCGGGAGCCCCTGGGTGCCCCGGGAGGGGCCGGGCCGGGCCGGGCCGTCACCGCCGTGCCCTGCTCCCCCCCGTCTGCTCTGCTCCGCTCTGCTCCGCTCTGCCCGCCGGCCCCCCCCCGGGCTGCTGCCCGCGGCGGCGGCTCCCGGGAGCGGTGGCACAGCCGCTGCGCCGCCCGCGCCCGCCAGGTGGCGCCGCCGGGCCCCGGCGCCAGCCCCGCGCGCTGCCGGTGGGCGTCCCGCCCCGCCCCGCCCGGCCGGCCAGTGCGGGCAGCCGGCCCGGGCTGCGCTGCCAGCGCCGGGGACGGAGCCCGCCGCCCGCCGCCGCGGCCGTCCCCCCCTCCGCCACCCCGGGCCGGGCCGGGGCCCGCTGCCCGGTTCTCTCCGCCGGAGCCGGCGGGCCCCGCCCGAGGAGCGGCGCCCGGGCAGCCCCGCGCCAGCTGCGGGCGGGAGATGCCCGCAGCCTCCTGTGCGCGCCAGCGTGTCCCGGGCCGCGGGTCGGAGGCGGCGTGAGGCCGGCTTGTGCGCGCAGAGCAGCCCCCTTCGCCGGGGGAAACACACACACCTTCCTCTGTCCACTCCTGTATCCTCCTCGCCGCTCCGGCCAGGCAGCGGGGGGATGCTCGAGCACTCCCAAGGCTGGAGAAGCGGGCCCTCTGCGTGCGTTCCGCTGTAGCCGTCCGCCCGTGGCAGGCAGTAGCATGAGCGTTTAGCAACGCTGACACCCGGGGAGAGGCAGCCGGCCTCCAGCACGGCGCTCGCCTTGCTGGGCGCTGTGGAGAAGGCAGGCTGGGGTTTGACAGTGGCTCCGTGTCTGTGGTGGATGCAGGGGGCACGCGGTTGGGACAGCGTGAGGGGAGGTGGAGAAATCTGGAGCACGAGAGGAAACTGCAGTGCAGGCAACAAGTAGTTGGGCAGGGGTGGGGTGGTGCCAGCAAGGAGGACCTTGTCCTCATCCCGAATTCTGTAGTGTTGCCCTGACAGTCGGCTGAGTTGCTTGGCACCTCTGGCAGGAAAGTACCATCAGACCTGCATAAATGCGTGTTTTGGGAGACTGGGGTGCGGATGAGCAAGGGCTGGGTGAAAACCCACGGAGCAGAAATGGGAGCAGAGCCTGAACGCACAAGTAGAGCCTGTGGTTTTACTCAGGCGTTTGCCCTCCCTGGAGCACACGGGACAGATGGGTCTAGCCAGGCAGCTGGGTGTTGATACAGGTGAGTCTGGCTGCGTCAGCCCTGTGTGCCAGGGTATGTGCCCTGCTTCTTTGCAAAACAGGTCTGCCCCTGAGATGCTGGGGGAGAGGCGTTTCACCCAGCTAGAGATTTGTGTGCTTGAGGCGTTGTACACACCAAGGTGTGCATGACTCTCTTGGGAATGGTGACTGTGTGTGTGGGAATGGGGGTAGCAAGCGCTAGTCCAGTTTACCAGCAACTCAAGTCCTTGTTGTGCTGGCAGATGGCGCAAGGCAGCAGCTCGCTAACTTTTCCTGTTATGACCCCATTTACAGAGCGGTGATTTCGAGTGACCCCAAATACTAATAGAGACATTGAATAAAATTGAATTTGTGTCAGGCTTGTGACCTCCCTGAAAACTCTCCTGATCTTGCTGACACAGGGCTTGAGTGTCTGCAGTGACCAAGCTTCCAGGAGCCCTCTGGAGATGAAGGCACTGAGTAAATAAATCAAAGGGAGGGATTACTCTGTTCCTAGTTCTGCCTTACTGTAAGGCTGTAGTAGCAGGGACAGCAAAAGCTGTTCCTGCACCTTCCTTGACTGTCTCGTTATCCCCCGGTACGATGCACCTTCCTTGACTGTCTCATTATCCCCCGGTACGATGCACCGCAGACTCGCTGGTGCTCTGTCTGCAGCGGAGCTGGCACTCATGTGCTGTGCTCCCTTCCTGCTGTTTGTGGTTGCACATGCTCCTGCACGCCTGCAGAAACCGTGTCTGCCCCAGCACCGTCTCTGACACCCGTCGCTGGCGTACACGCGTGAAGATTTGCCAGTCCGCGACGTGCGTTTGCTTGTGCACATGTGCACGGCACGCGCTGTATGTGCCGAGGCTGCTCGGGGGTCCGCTTTGGCAGGCGGGGGCCAGAGCGGGGCGGGCAGCGGGCAGGCTGGCGGAGCGGAGCGTGGCCTCGGTGCGGAGGGGGAAGCTGAGGAATGCGACGGCAGCAGCCGAGAGCCGCCCGCCTGTTTTGCCCAGACCCGAAATCCCCCGCAGGGCCCGCTTCTGCCTGGCCCGGCCGGCCAGGAATGCCACAGGGAAGGGAAACCTGGCTGCTGCGGGGGGGAGCGCCGCGTTCCTGCCCGGACCCCCGGCTCCCTCCTGCCCGCCCCCTGCCAGGCTCGCCCCCTGCGGCCCGGGGCGCTGGGCCGAGCCCGCCTGCCCGCCCGTCCTTTCGGCGAGGGAGCTGCTGGCTTTGTGTCACCGAGGCGCTGCGATTCCAGAGCCAGCCCTGCCTGCTCAGTTTTTCCAAACCCGCACTTGGGAGGAAGGCGCCGTATCAGGATAAGAGTCCCCCCCCTCCTCTCCCCACCCGCCCCGCTGCCAGCCACCTTCCCGCTCCCCAGCCAGCCCGAGCCCTGGGTGGCGGTGGGAGGCGCCGGCTTTGCCGATGGCTGCATTTATCACGCTGGTGGCCTCGCTAAATGGTTTAACCCTTTGCACCCCGCGGGCGCTGCTGGCAGCAGGCTGGGTGGCCTGCCCTGCTGGCAGCTGCCCAGCCCCGCAGCCTGCCTGACCGGCTCTGGCTCTCCTGCCTCGACCAGGTGGCAGAACCTCCCTCCTAGCTCCCGCGCCAGCAAACCTCGGCCTTTTCTCGGCTTGCTGCTCGCCAGGGGCCAAGCGGCGGTGTCCCGAGACCGGGGACAGCCAAGCAAATGGCGCTGCAGGACCCCATGCAAGGAGCGGCCCAAATAGAGCTAGAGCATGTAGCAGAGGCTACCTGAGGCCAGGCTGCTGTGGTAGGAGTTAAGCTCATCTCCCGTGCCAGTACCCCAGCAGCATCAGGACTTTGTGCACCGTGGGGCGGCAGACACGGAATGACTTCCCCTGGGCTGCACCAAGCACCTGAGGCGGTGGGAGGACGAGGCTGGCGTTCAGAGCATGCGGGAGTCACAAGAAGGGGAAGAAGGCTTGAAGAGCTATGTCGTGCTCGCACCCATATAGGCGTTATGAGTGCATCTGACGTTGCAGGAATATCAAGGCACCCAGGATCCCAAGCCTCGGTGTCTTTGTGATCCTGGAACAGTGTCAGGAGTTTGTCTTTGCTAGACGATGGTGTGTCAGCCGTGCTGTGGCTGCAGCAGCCTATTTCCATTTGGGAAGAGGACAGCTCAGCTTGATTAAATTCTCCTCTGGTACTCCAGCGCAGGCTGTCTTTTGCCTTCAGGACTGCAGCATAGGAAAATCCCAGCGTATGGAGGGGGGCCAGGGCCCAGCTCTGGCATGAGGATGCTGAGCAGGAGATTGTGGCTGGCTGGCTGCATCGCTTCACGTGTTGTCTTTGCGCTTCCTAGTTTCTTCTGGCTGCCGTGGGTGAATGGCCTTGGCCTGCTGGAGATGTGATGGTTAATAAGTTAGTGCAAAGGAAGCGGGCTGGGATCCCATTTGAAAGGAGCAGAGAAGCCAAGCTGGGCACCCCTGATTCTGTCCAGGTTGGTCTGGCTGCCTAGGCAGCTGCAGAGGTGACAGAGGTAGCACAGGCTCCTCACAGCTGCCTGCTGCTGGTGGCTGTCTGGCTCAAGCTCCCAATGTGCATGAAATGAGGGAGCCCATTCTTCCCTGGCTGGCTGCAGGGCTGGGTGCAAACCTGGGGCCTCTCCTGGGCTGGCTTTTTTCCCCTTTTCCCTGAGCAACAGCTTTGTGATGCCATCAAAACCGAAGTGGGATTGAAACCTTGCGATGCAGCCCGCAGGAGATGGAGGTGCAGCAGGGACTTGCGAGGCTGTGGGATAGGATCCGTGCCAGTGTCTGAGGGGAGAAGAGGGCACTGTGGCCAGGAGTCTGTTTAGGGATGGGCAAGACCCAGGGTCCTGCACAGGGAGAGCTGAAAAGACATTTTTAGGCCAGAGACTACCTCCGCAGCAGTAATGAAGCCTCTTCTACCTCCTCGCTGGACCTTTGCCTTTCTGGGGGAGCATGGGATGAGCCTGTGTGCCAGGTCTGTGGATTTAACGCTGGAGCTGCCCCTGGCTCCCTGCTCTGTACCTACGTGGGTCGGAATAGCAGAGGGCTGCTCCTAAAACAGGCATTTTTCAGCCCCAGACTCGTTTCCTTCATCCCAATTCATCTGTGCTCTTCCGTCTCTGGGGCCTCTGCTGGGGGTTGGTCTGGGACTGGAGTGAGCCACTGGGGAAGTGCTTTGCAGAGAGGCAGCTCCAGCTAACTGTGAGTCACATCATTAATTCCAGTATAGTTAATTGGACCTAATTAATCATATTCATAAGTGTAATGAGGGCCTCGCCCACAGGGGTCTTGCGAAGGTCTGAGCTTGGGGCTGGTGTTGTGGAGAGGCAGTGGGAATGAACAAGTCCCAGAGCCTCGGAGGAGGCTTGGGACCCAGCTTCTGTGTACTCCCGACATCCTCATCAGCAAAAATATGACAGGATGAGGCTGATCCTTCTGACCCTGTAGCCCAGTATCCTCTGCCTCCCACAGAGGTAGAACGTGTCAGGAGGTTCTGGGTTGCTGGTCCCAATTCTTCCCAGGGAAGGCCGGAGTCACGGTCAAGATGGCTCTCTCTTGGTCCTTGACTAGTTTGGAAGGGTGACACTTGATTTCCCGGGTGTATGTTTTGCAGCCCAAAGGCAGGAAAGCCCCGTGCAAGGGAGGGGCAGGTAACAGCCAGTTCTGGGCATCTCGGCCAGAGGCTCGCTAACGTGCTGATGTACCAGGCAGCTCCTGGGATGAGCTGCTGCTGCTGTGGTGGTGTTGGCAGAGGGAGGCTTTGAGGAGCTCCAAGGACTCTGCTTCCCCATCTCCTCCCCTCCCTGTCTCTCCTAGCGTGGGCGTAATGATAGAGGAGGGAAGGGGAGACTGGGAGTCGGAGTCAAGTGTAGGGAGGGCAGCTAGCCCGGCAGATGTTAATTAAAGGCAGAGGCTCAGCGCTGAGCCGGCAGCGGCTGGTCCTCCCGCTGACCTTTCCCAGTCTCGCTCTGCCACTTTCATGTGCACAGGCTGGGAGAGATGCGAGGGGCTGTGATGTAGAAAGCCCGGGAGGCCATAGGGAAGGAGCGGGAGGGAGAGGCAGCCGGAGGGCCTGGAGGACAGGTGCCTCTGCACGTCCTCTCCGCACCAGACGTGGCTGGAGGGAAAGAGCTGCAGGTCTGTCCCTTGGCACCGAGCTGTTGTGCCAGACAGCGGTGGTCGGGCACTGTCTTTAACCCACTGCGCCTGTGCATGCAGCCTGCAGGGACACGAGCCCAGTGCTGCTACTGGGAAGGATGAAAGCGTGAAAATATGTCACTGCTTGCTGATGAGGCGCTTGGGAGCTCACCAGAGAGGCAGGGAGATGTACGGTCTCGCTGCTCCCCGGTCCCTGGGAGGGGTTCATCAGGGTACGGTCGGGTGGCTGGTACAAGCAAATGATGCTCCATGCTGCTTTTTGCAAAGGGGCCCCCAATGACTGCCCACCCGCGTGGCCTGCGGTCCCCCGAGGGGAAAACCCAGGGCACATGCACGGTGTCCCTTCTGTCTGCACCAGCCTCAGCTGCTTTTCCCAGGGTGCTTCTGCAGATGGGTGAAGCCACCCCGGGGCCAGGGGCAAAGAGGCGCCCTCAGCGGCCTACGTCCCATCCTTTCGGTTTGGGTTTTAGAGCAGCCAGCGCGCTTCTGCCCGCCAGCCCGCCCACCCTCCGGCCTCTCTTGGCGGCCGTCGCTGCTCTTCGCTTGGCCGTGCCGCCGGCGAACGGGGCCGGGCAGCGGCGCTGACCCTGCAGGGGGAGCTCAGCTGCCCGCTCCCGCCTGCCGCCCCTGCCCGCGCGCTGCCGGCGCTGGGCGGGGCGAGGCGCGCGCTGCCCTGCCCCGCCCCGCCCCGCCGGGAGCCCGCCCCGCCCCTCGGCAGGGGGCGCTGCCGCACGCCCTGCCCGCGCTCTCGCCGCGGCGCCCCGGCTTTGGCGGGCGGGGGGGGGGGGGGGGGCGGTACACACACCCCCACACCCCCCCGCCCCGTTCCTGCCGCCTCTTCTCCTGCCTCTGCTTCCGAGCCGGGGGAGGGCGGGGGACCGGGGGCCCGGCTCCGGTGGCGGCTGCGGCCGTGCGCGCGGGCAGAGCGGGAGGGCAAGGTGGTGGTGCCGCCGTTTTGCCGCGGGGCTGCTGCTGCTGCTGCTTCCCGTCGGCGGAGATGGATCGCTTGTCCCTGGATCCCCTTTAGCGCTGCAACGCTCGGAGATGCTGCCAAGCGGTCCCTGCCTCCAAGCCCTCTCTTCCCAGCCCACCCCCGAGCAGTGAGTGCGCTGCAGGCAGGAAGGTGACACATCCTGGTTAGGATGCTGCTGGCATCATCCAGAAGCGGGTGGACTGGCTTAATGGCCTGATGTGCGTGTGCACTTGTGCGGCTCCTTTCTGCCTGCGAGGGGGGAGGGAGCAGGCCAAGAGCACAGGCGGCCGCCGAGCCAGCTGTGTCCTCTCTCAGCTGCATCCTGCGGGCCTGTAGCAGCAGCGGCAGCAGCCACCCCCAGTCAGGCCGCAGCTCCCGAGGTCGGCGGGGGGCTGCGCTCCAGCTGCCCGGCCAAGGCAAATGGTGTGTTTGAGATGGACACCGCTTCCACCCGAGCCTGCACCCGGCTATCCCCAGCCACCTCGCCTCCCGCGTCCCTCTGCTTCTTGGGTCTCACCTGCCTCTCCTTGCTCCTGTCACCCCCACCCCAGGGTAGCTGTCGATGGAGGCTGTCGCTCAGGGGAAGAGGGTGGTTAACGCGTGGAAAACTTGCCGGTAAAGACGGTAGCGTGCTGCCCTTCCCGGGTGCTGGGGCCGGCCCTTGGGCATCACTGCCTGGGCCCCAGAGCGGGGCTCAGGCAGGGGCGATCTCCCCCACGCCGCGGGGTGCTGGCGCGGGACCCACAGGCCATCAGCACGACCGGGATCGGAGGCTTGCAGGCTGATGTTTGGGGTGGTAAAAGCGGGGCGGAGCAGGCCCCGGGTAGGAGAGGGGCCGCTGCTGTCGCGGGGAGGTCCGGCACCGCTGTGTACCGGCGACGCCGGGCCCCACCGTGCGCGATGTCTCCTGCACCCGGGCGGCCGCTCGCGGGGAGACGGAGCCTCGCTCCCCCCTCCCGGCCCCACCGGAGGCCGCAGACGACCCCAGACCCGGTGCCGGGCGCCGCGTCCCGGCGCGGTGCTGGTCCCCGGCAGGCCGCTGGGCGGCCGGCGGAGCGCCCGCGACGAGGAAGCGGTTAATCAGCGCGCGGGGCTTTTATTTTGACAGGGCAGCGCCTGGCTCCGCGCTCGGAGGAAAGTGAATGATCCTGTTTCTCCAAATGATTATTCAGGCTCCGGCGGAGAAAGGAGCACTCGGCACGCAGCGCCTCGCCCCTCGCCACGGCGTCCCCGCCCGCGCCCGGGCCGCCGCGCCCGCCGGCTCCGCAGCCCGCCGCCCGCGCCCGGCCGCCCGCCGCAGCGCGGGGAAGCCGCCCGCGGCCCGGGGCCGGGCGGGCAGCCGGGGCCCGCCGCGGCCGGACGCCCACCCCCGCCGGCGGGCGCGGGCTGGAGCCGCCGGCGGCGCCGGCGGAAGGAGCGGCGCGGCGGGGCGGGGGGCTCCACCGGCGCCGCCGGCCCCGGCCCCGCGCCCCGCGGCGGGCGGCCGAGCCATGAGCGCGGCCCGCGCCGCCGGCCCCCCGCCGCCGGCCGGCCCTCAGCAGCCCGCGGAGCCGCGCCGCGCCGCCCCGGCGGGCTCGCCCGGCCTGCCCTGAGCCGCGCCGCCGCCGCCGAGGTGAGTGCCCCGCCGGCGCGGGCGGCCGCCGCCCCATTGTTTCGCCCCGGGGGGCCGGGGCTCCGCGCCGCAACCCCCGCTCCCCCCCGCCCCCCTTCCCCGCCTCCCCCGGCCCCGCGCGGCCGGCGGTGGCCGGGCCCGCCGCGGGGCTGTCATCCGGGCGCGTCCCGGTGCGCGGGGGGCCGCCGGGAGCCGCGGCCCGAGCCCGCCCCGGGGAGCGGTGAGCCGCCGTACTACAACTCCCAGGGGGCGGCGTGGTCGGTGGGGACCCGGGGGTGGGCGGGAGGGGGGCGAGAACTTGGCGGGGAGACGGCGCTGGCCCCGGCTCGGCCGGCCCGGCGCTCCCCGCGCCTGGTGCCGCAGCCCGCTGTTGGCGGGGACTGGCCGGGCCGGCGGGACTGGCCGGCCGCGGGCGCTGGCTGGGGATGTGCTGGCAACGCTCCCGCTCTCCTCGGGCAGGTCTTGGCCGTCGCCCCCGCTCCCCCGGCACTTCCCACTTTGCTCTTGCGTTTCGGGGACCGCTCTCCCCGGGTCCTTGTCTCCCATCGCCGTGGCCACCGGCGATTCCTCGAGGACCAAGGAGCCTCGAATGGGGGCTCCGCTCTAGATGCAGAGAACTTAGTTGCGTCGCGCCCGGTTTTACCCGGGCTGCTCTGGATTTTGCAAGACCTTGTCGGTGCTGTTAAAGCCCCCGGGAGAATTGGAACTGGGATTCCTGGATCTGGACTCGCCGCGTTTCACATGGGGTTTAAATAAATGCTCCTGTCGGAGCCCATCCTAAGTGTCAGGGGAGACCTCTCCCCTCTCTTTGCGGTGTCTTACGTTCCCTCTTGAGGTAAACCGAGCATGTGGTCGGCTCGGAGGAAAAAGGGGGGAAACAACATACGTACGTGCTTTCCTCGCGCGCAGAAAGGAACCGATGTAACAAAACCTTCCCTGCCTTGCATTAGGGACGTGTCTTTAGCAGGTGGTGAACTTGTCCTAGCCCCGCTCTGCTAGCAACCACTTGCCGGAGTAGAAATGTGAGAAGGATGCATATCTGAACACATAAGTAATGCTACATGACAGGGCAGGCTGTTGTGGCGTTGTGTGCGGCGTCTGCGCGCCTTGGGGGCAGCGCTGTTTGACAGGGCGTCGGGCTGCGGTGTCATACGGTTGCATCCTGGCTGCGCGAGGCAAAGGGCTGCCGACAGCGTGGCATGGAGGACCGCCGCGCACCTTCGGCTGCGGTGCGTCCCTGCGGAGTGGTGCTACGGGAGACTTAGCTGCGCGCTCTCGACCTGCGGGATCCGTGCTGCGAACGTGGCTACCGCTTGTTGCCCTGCCCGAACGCTGTTTCATGCCGGGCACGCAGTAACGACGTGCAGCTCCTTCCATCCGTCAGTCGCCAGGTCTCTCCGCAAAGGGATGTATGCGTGCCTTGTTTTGCTACTTTGGTGGCAGGAGGGATAAGAAAAGTGAGTCACGGAGGAAGTGATTTGCCCAAGGTCGCATGGCGAGTCTGTGTCAGTGCTGAAGCAAGACCTCCTTTGACTCCAGTGCCTGTGTTAACGCTGGCTGCTGCCGCACGTGGGTATATAATACATGCCCAAGGCCGGTACTAGTGCAAAAATCACCAGGTTGACGTTGTTGCCTGATTCTCTCTCTCCTTGGTAGAAAGATGAGCATATTGGTGTGCTGTCTCTACAGCAATGGTCTACTCCATTGTAGGGGGGGACTTTTTCCAGAGCATTCACACCCAAAACACTCTAGAACCTTTTTGTCTGTTTTGTAGCATGTGTTTTGCCATTTTAGCTGGGCAGATGGTGTGATTGGTGCCTCCCCACCACCCTGACCTGTATCTTCATTACCTAGAAAATCCATTTCGTGGTGGTTGGTATTTTCTGCGGTGCAACGTTGTAGGTGTTACTACGTCTCCCTGCCCCGAAAGTCCCTTTCCTCTTTCCAGACACCCCCACTGGGAAAAGAAAAAAAAAAAAAAAAAAAAAGGCAGCAGCTACAGGAAAGCTTACTCGGAAACTTGAAACCCCAGTTGCTGTTTAGCTGAAGAAAATAAAATAGTTGTGTTTTGTGCTTTAAAGCCCTCCTCTGCCTTTTGCATCTCGCCGGGTCGCTGTTGGAAGGTGGCCCTCTGGCCACTGTGTGACAGAGGGGACAGACCACTGCGTGAAGTGACTGGGCCATCATAAAGCTGGAAGTACTGAGCTCGCTGGACTGCGCTGCTCCGGGGCAGCTGCTGAGGATGTGCTGGAGTTGCACTCCAGCTCCAGGCTAACTCAAGCCCATAGAGCTGCGGACCTTGCTTGTGCTGGCTTGGGGTCCCTAAGGTCCAAGCTCAGCTCAGCCTTTGACTTTTCTGTCGAGTTGTTGACCCAGCTGGTATCATGTCCTCCCTGCTTTCTGTTTTGGGGGGGGTGGGGAAACTTTCCTTTTCCTTCTCACCGCTGTGGTTCTTCCCTGCTGAAATGTTGTGAGCATTCTCCCTCTCAGCAGCGCTCACTGTGTGGAGGGGTGCGGAAGGGAGCGGTAGCTAGAGAGGAGGCTCTTGGTTCCCTCTGTGGGGAGCACCAGCTATGTCCCAAATGGTGGCTGTTTCTTACTGCTGTAGAGGCGTTACTCTTCACGGCTTACCCCAGTCATCTTCAGGTGGTTGCAGAGTCCTGAGCAAAAGATGGGTCCTGGGATTGTTTTCCATGACCCATCTCTTGTTGGTACAGTGTCCGGTTCAGCGTTGACGTCAGGGCAGCCTTTGCTGCTTTGTGCCGTCTCAGGTGATCAGCTGCTGCTAAGAGTGAAAGTTTTTAGCCATTGGAGCGCTCGAAGATGTGCCTGTGTCCCCCCGAGGTCCAGACGTGCTCTTGCTGGCACTAGTTGTGTACTGCAGCTGCTACGGTGGGTTTTAATCTGCTTGGGTCTAGCCATTTCCTGGGGATGGCACAGGCTGGCTTCCAGCTCTTAATTCCTTAGGGCTCCATCCAGTTTTAAATACCCTGACTGACTGGATCTCCCAAGCAGGCCTCTTCTGGGGGAGTAAGGCCCCTGTGGAAAAGCACAAGTTTGCTGTTCCTGTCTGAAAATGCATCGGAGGCTGTTCCACCTGTGAACCTGCTCTGAGCTGCTGTTGCTGCCTCTTCCCAGGGATGCTGGCCGTCCGCCTTAGCCGAGCAGAAGCCCCGAGCTTGCCCCGCAAATGTCATTTTCCTTGTGCTGTTGCTCTCTTGGCAAAGGCCCAGCGTTGTGCCAGTGCCCTGGACGAGGGGGAGCATAGGAGAGTTGTGCTCCATTTGTGACTACTTTTGTTGGCATTTTTAACAGGAAACGTGGTACGTAGGTATGTGGATATATGATATAATGAAGGATAGAGATGTCGTAGCGATATGACATACGGATGCAGCAATATTTTGTCAGTGTTATTTAAGCTGCATCAGCGAAGTGCTAGGAGGATTGCCAGCATGGCTTTTCTGGCAAATCAAAGTCTAATGCAGGTCAGGACTCGGTGTCACTCAGCTCTCTTTTCCTCCCTGGAAGATGTTGACTGGCAAATGTGTCTTCTGGTGATCTTGTGTGTGGCTCCGTGTTTCCAGGGGGTGCAGGAGCTTTGGATACTGACTTTGTGTCATTGGTCTCCGTGAGATTAAAACTACCCTACCAGGTTTCTTGTAGCACTGAAGTTGTGCAAAAATACACCCATCTAGGAGCAAGGGGCCTAGGAAGCACGGCAGCTGCTTTGCTTCTCAGTTGTGCGTTTCCAGCAGCTCTGTGCGGTGTGACGGGTGAGGATGGCTGAAACGATATTCCTCAGTTCTTCCTGACTCCTGTTTCAAAGTTGCGTGCGGCTTCCCGGCAGGTCAGTCTTTGCTCCTCTGGTTTGGCTTCCCTTCTGCAAGCACCACCCCCAGCAGCCGTGAGTGGAAGGTGCCCAGGAACTGTTACTGGAGGTTGGTGGGGATGGTTTCTGTTGCTGTATTTTGCCCCTCCTCAGCCCCTACCCGGGAGGCAGCACCAGCCAAACCACGTGGAGTGGATGAGAGGCACCCTTCCTCCTTCCTTGGTGTCTGTTCTAGGTCATCTGCTTGGCACCAGGCCCTTCCTGGGAATGGAGAGCTGGTTTTGTTTTCTCCCTACCTGATTTTCTTTGAAACTCAAAGGTGGAGAGGATGATGGATTTTGTTCTAATGGGGACCAATTCATGGTGGCATTTGCAGTTGCCACAGGGCTGTACTCAGCAGGAGCCAGCGTGGAGGAAGCAGTTAGTGTCATTGGCACCTGCTTTTGATTTAAGGGAGAGCCACACTACGGAGGGGCGGCTTGCCAGGAGCCCTGGGCGCTCCCTGCGTTCTTGGCGAGCAGAGCTGTGCTTGTCGGTGCCCTGGGCAGCCTGGTCCCTGGTGCGGCAGGACAGGAGCACGGGATGCCTTGGCTTGGCTATCCGAAGCCTGCACCAAGCCTTGGAAATGGGCGTGCTGCCGTTGGGCGTCCTGACTGGCTCTGAGTCCCGCTTGCTTGGGCCCAGACCTCCCTTCCCACCTTGCGTTCCTGCCGCCCCTCTCACAGGGTGTCGGACAGGCTGTCGGAGACAGGCAGCTCCCCAACGGGCAGGCTTGCCTCGATGCCGGCTGTGACCCTCTGCTGGAGAAAGTGCCATGAGGATAATGGTCTTTGGCACCCTGAAGAGCCAAGTGGGAACCTGTTCTGCTGTCACTGGGTGCATGTCCAGGCTGGGCGCAGCCGGTTCTTTGGTGGCTGCTGGTGTCTGGGCACGAGTGGCTTCCCTGTATCCCTGTGTCCTTGCTGAATTGCCAGGCGGGTGCATCAGGCTGTGGTTTCCAGCCCGCCACCCTGCCAGTGATGGGAGGGCAGGGCCTTCACCTGGCCTGCTTGTCCTGCTTCGTCTTTCTGGGCAGCTGCAGGCAGAGGAACATGCTAGCTGTGCCTGGGCGTCTTTGGGAGACTGCACTTCCCCGATGCGGGCAGATGGTCTGCCAGCTTCGGCCGGAGCTGCTAGAGGAAACGGCACTTTGTCGCTGGGTTTTTACTTTCACCAAGAGTAGATGCTGCTAGGTTTGGGGTTTGGTTTTATTCAGCTGTGACTCAAGATGCCTTGAATCCCAGCTAGGGGATGATGGGGAGCCTCTCCTGATACTGGGGTAATAGCCTCAAGATGGCTTTAAGACTGGGCTGTGCGCTGTGCCCAGAGGTGGGGCGTCACCCTGTTTGGTGAGGAGCTCTGCTGGAGCCAAGTCCTGGGCCAGAAGCCAGGTTTGTGATCCGTGCCAGAGAGGGCGAGACTTGGAAGGCGAAGCAGAGCTCCTCCTGTGTGAGAGATGGCCTGAAATACCGAGCAAAACCACAGAGTGCTCCTTGTTCCTGCCTATGCCCACTGGTCTTCCCTCTCCCTGAAGTATGTGGGAGGCCACAGGACGGATCTGCTAGGGAGCAGGAGGGCTGCGCTCCTCAGGCACCTCTGCTCCATCCTGCCTCTTCCGGAGGCACCCCCTCTTTTATTTTTGGGGTTTGTTTTTTTCCCCCTTTTAACCCTGCCTCTCCTATTGCTGTATCTTCCCCATCCCCATCCTTGCTGCTACTGATTTGAGGGCCACCACCTTGCAGGCGGGCTCTCCAGAGCAATGCTGCGTGCAGTTGTGCTGCTCCTTCTGTCACAGCTCAGCTGAGCAGCTTTCCTTTTCTTTGCTCGGCCGCTTACTGCAGCGGCCGAGGAGAGGAACGGGCCAGGATATGGTTTGTGTAGAAGGTGCTCTGCAGCACTGACTGTTTACAGACTCTGTGCTTCTCAAAATGTAAGCACAGGAAATGCCAGGCTCTGCTGGGGTCTGCGTGAGCAGCGTGGCTTCTGCAGGCTGGGTGTCTTGCAGACTTTGGTGGTAGTGGTGTTCTGCACTGTCACAGGCCAGAGGGGGTTTTCGAGCGCTCTGCAGAAGTAAGGGCTTGGGTTTTTTCACCTCTGAGATAGAGACTGGGAGGAAAAGTGAAAGGAAATGACTTAACCAAAGACAGGAAGGGAATATGGGGCAGAGCTAGGGACAGAAGCGAGGATTCCCAATTCCTGCTCATTGCTCTGCTCCTACTCAGCTGCCTCTCTGGGTCTCAGCCTCCTGTTTGAGTCCAGGCATAAGGGGGCTTTTCCAGCCCGCTGAGAAACTGGAGGTCAGGAGCTTCTCTCGTGAAGTGTCTGCAATGCTCGGTGTGTCTGTGAGCTTTCCAGTCCCCGAGTGTCTCATCTCCAGGATTTGTCCAGCTGAGAAAACTGTAAGTTAGAAAGCTACGGCTGGTGTGGCTACAGCAGAAGTCGCAAAGCGTGTCCTCGGCTAGGGAGTCGAGCATCTGGTTCTCCAAAGAGCACCATGGTCCTTGTCCGATGTGTGTTCTGCAGAGAAATGCTGCTCTCCCGGAATGTTGTACCCTTGTTTGGAGGGCCATTCCCAGGTTTCTCTTAAGTGTGTAAGTTAAAGGAAGCTGTTTCTCTCTGCTTGCGACGTGTCCCCTCCTGCAGTTGGCTTTGTGGAGGGTCTCTCTTGACTTGCCACCCAGGCCTTGGTAACTTTCTGATCAGGTGTGCATTGCTTGCCTGGTCCTGCAGGCAGAGACTCTGTGGAGCATTGCAGTCCTCCTAATAGAAAGTACATTCTTAATACCCTCTTTGGAAGAAAGATCCTGCTGAACAGCTGTGTTTCAGTGAACAGTTGTGCTCCCCTTTAGATGGGAAGGGGTTTCAGCAGTGGGTGCAATGACTGTTGCTTCGTTCTGTTGTTACGCTGTGCTGGGCTCATGGCTTCTTGGGAAAGGCACAGCATGAGGCTGCAATCGCTGGAGGATGCTGGCTTATAAAAAGGTGGTTGCAAGGGTCCTGAGCAGCCACGCTGTAGGTCTCCACGCTCAGGGCAGCGAGGAGCTGCATATGGGGAGCTCCGAAGGGCAGTAACTGAGAGCAAGGGCCACATCTCTGGGTGACTCTTCCCGACAGCAAGCTGGCCGAGGCTCTGGAAACCCCTGCAGCACTGGAGCTTTCACCACTTCCTCGGCAGGATTTGTTCCAGCACCGGTCTGCAGCGGAGGATTGGGCCAGACAGGGCCTGAACGGAGCGGGTCCGGCCACAGGCGAGCCTCAAGCACGGCAGTTAGGCTGGGCTGAAAGCTGCCTGTGTCCTGCCTCTGTGCAGCCTTGTTTGAACTTTTCTCTGGCAAGGAGCAAAAGGAACCGGGGAGACCTAGGGCTGGTCCAAGCAAGTTTCCTCTGCTCTCCCCGCCCCCAGATGCAACAGGGGGAACGGCAGCAGCTCCAGACTGCCATCCCGGAGTGGAGCAGTTTGGGGGGGCTTTGGTCACAACAGCTTTTGAGCAAACACTTTGTTGCCTCTGGTGTTCCCTGCCTTTTGGGCTGTGAGCAGGGAGGGGGAAGTGAAACTGTGGTTCAGAACAAGCCCTCTGGATGGCAAGAAAATTGCTGAGTAGCCGGTTTCCAGGTTGCCGAGGTCCTAGCCAGGGCCTGGCGCCGCTGCCAGAAGCAACAGGCTTGGAATTTCCTCCGCCTGGTGCCAGCTCCTCTTGGGCTGGCCGCAGCACCTCTGCTGGGGCCGGGGCTCCTCTCGAGCCCCGCGGATGGGGCGCTCCCAGAGCAGGGGTTACGCTGGAGCTGGAGCTGCCCCCCTCGCTCTCGCAGCCTGGTTTCTATTTTCTTTTCCAGGGTCCAAGCTGTTTTGAATTATGCAGCCTGCGCCTCCCGCGGGGCTCCTTGAGCAGCCGCCTAACGAGCTGAGCTCCTGACAAACTTTGCTCTGGCGCTGGCTACGCTTGGAAAATTTTACAGCCTTTTCAGAAAAAGGAAATGCCAGGAAAGGCCTGTCTCTTCTTACTTTTATGAGGGGGTCCCAGTTGAGAGGGGGCGAGATGGGTTTGGAAGAGAAGACAGGAAGGATTTTGTATGCTGCGGCACATACGCTTTCTAGTGATGGGGGTGAGCGGGCTCGGTGCCTCCTGCCGGAGCCGGGCACAGTGGGGGCGAGACCTGCAGGGCTCCCGGAGGGTGCACGATGGGCACAGGGAAGCAGCGACTCCTCTTCTACAGGGAAGTGGTGGTCTGCGTCTTCCCTCCCAGCTGCCAGCGTAGCTACTGCCTGTTCAATCTTTGCTCATTATCCTTTTCCTGAATGGCCGTGGTTTTATTTCTACTGTGGTCACAGGCGGAGGCTCCCGCAAGGATGCGCTGTGTTGGTCTGCAAGGCTCCTGGGAAGGACCACCACCAGATGCTGGGCTGGTGGTCTCCCCATCATGAGGAATGGCAGAGTGCCTGGGCAGGGTGCTGGTGGGCACAGGGATGTAGGAACGCAGGTGCCGCCAGCACAACGTTGGACCTGAAAGGGACAGTCTTGTGTAATTTGTTCGTTTGGCTGAGCAACCGTGTTACAGCAGGGGAAACCGGGACACAAGATAAGCTGTGACTTGCCTGCCTTCCCTGGGTAAGACGGCACTGAGAAGGGAGCCAGGAGCCCTCAGTTTTGGAAAAACTCCACCTTGCTGAGGTGCTGAAGGTCTGCCCTTGCATTTGTCTGGTTTCCTTCAGCAGAGCCCACTGATCGTGGCACTGATCTCCCAACAAGCACTTCTGTCTGGAGCGGCACTGGGAGGTACAGGCTGGTCCTCGCCATCCTCTTCGCGTGTCCTCACAGTGTCCCAGATCGCTTTCCAATGGTAAAAAGGCATCTGCGGGGACAAGGATGGGGGTGTTGGTTGGAGCCTGTAAAACTGCAGCAGCCTGGGGAGTTGTGGGGCTTCTCCAGCGGGAAGGATTGAGGTTTCTGTGCGATCCGTAGGCATCAGCTGCTGCCAGTCGAGGTGGATGAGCGTCAGATGTGGGCAGCGATGGCTCTGGGTGGAAGGAGCCTCGCGCCCGTCCTGCTTTGAGGGCTTTGACTGTTACGCCTGTCAGGAGCGCGGCTCTGGATAGCTATTTGATTTGGCAGCCTGTGCAGGCCTGGCAGCCCTAAGAGTGGGATGTGGGCACCAGGACTGTGCCCTCCTCTCCCTTTTTTTTTTTTTTTGTTGCTCCAACCATCCCCAGCTTTCTGCTTTGTTCGGCAGGAGAAAGCACCTCCCTGGGGCTGCGTCCCCTCCTCCACCTGGAAAACGAGTGGTATGTCCCCTTTCCTTTCTCAGGGCTCATGGACAGAAGCTGAGATTGCGTTTGACAGCGGAGGCCAAGCGCCTTCGCTCTGCTGCTGGAGAGTACGAGTGCGGCCCTCCTGTTGGCTTCTCACAGGGATGAGCTTCTCCATCCCACCTCGTTCTCAGAGCTCAAAACACATGGGGAGCTGCTGGGAAAAGTATTCAAAAAATAGTTGAATACCTTTTTTGTTATTGTTATTTACTTCTGTGATGCCATCTGCGTATATCTGGTTTAGAATGGCTGAAGTGGATATTTTGTATACTCTTTAATTAGTTTCCTAAGTTTCAGTGGGGAATCCTGTTTCACATGACACTACAAAAGGAAAGTCCTGAGCCCCGTTTGCCATCTTTGTATTTTAACAGTACAAACCCAAAACAAGAACAGGTAGGCGCAGGGGCATGGCTGTACTTCAGTCAGTAGCACCTTTCCTTCTAAAACACTTCCACAGGTCAGCAATTCAGTAATGATCTGCCTAGGCTTCCCACCTCCATTGGGTAATTCAGTGTGAGTTTTGCTCCTCAATCTCCTTTAAAGCTCATTTAAAAAAAAAAATAATCACAGTATTCGGTGTTTGAATCTGTGCTTTGGAGCCTGTTTCAAAAAACAAAGCCAAGCAAACAAAAAACCCTCTCAAAACCCAAACCTGGTTTCACTCACTGAAAGTCAGTTTCATGAGCTGAAGTTGTAAATGTTTTGTTGATAATAAAGGAGTTAATTTGCCTTAAGCAGAACTTCAGCAAAGACTTGTCCTGCCACTTAACAAATATTTTGATATAAGTGTAATTTTAGCCCTGATATTGCAGGTGCGTACGTTATTTTAGTGAGTCGAGTGATTGACCCACCTGAGCATTTGTGCGGTCAGGACCTTAACTGTAAGCAAGTGCTCTGCACCCTGCATAGCGGTTTCGAAATATTCAGAGACACAGCTACTAGTGGCAAATGTTTATCATGTAGTTTATTATTATGCTTTGTAATCAAATGTAATTTCACGAAGTCCTACTCTAATTAAAATGTATTACTAGTATTAGTAGGGTTTAGTATTTTTTTTTTTCCTTAGTTTTAGGGCTCTGGGTATTTTTCTGATGCTGATATGGACCCCTGCGCAACAAATCTAAGGCTATTGCAGTACTAGGCTGCCTTTCATAAGTACTTTCTCCAGAACTCCCAGCAGTAGCCTAGAGGCCCTTGGCGGTCCACAGCGGGTAGGTTTAACACCAGTGAAGCAAAGCAGCCGCCCTAGGATTTCGTAGTTCTCAGGCTGATGCTGGCAGTGCTGTGCTCCGAGCCCTTTCAGTGGAAAGGGACGATGTTGGCATCCCTCAGGGCTGCTGATCCCTGTCTGGGCGATGCTGAGCTTTGTATTTGTCTCACTGCAACCAGATGGAGAGGTTAATTGCTTTGCCCAACCTCAGGCTGAAAGAAGATTGCAGAAGAGGGTAGCTGTAGTTGATGGTTGGTTCGCTGGAAAGGGAGAGAGGAGAAGTGAGCATGTCCAAGAGCAACGCTGTGTTTTGGCATTGCCTTTCCTCCAAGACCTGATCCTGAGCATGTTGGATGGCTGCTGTTTTGGTGTTTGATCGTGGTTGTTCCTGGCTGCGGGTGGTGCAGTGGCTGGGGCTGTGGTTACTGTTTGCAGTATATTTGGGAAAGCTATCTGGTGTATGCAAGGAATTGATCTCTCTTGGAAATTGATAGAAGAATCCCAATAGCAAACACGCCAGGAGGCCAGGCTCTTTACTTCTCTTGCTAGCTTCTTGCCTTCTCACTGGGCACAGATGTTGATGTGTCCGGAGCAGCTCTCTTGTCCTACTTAGCAGACTCAAACTCAGATTGTGGTGAAGGTGAGGCTTGAGGTGAAGGCCATCCAGGCTCCCATTTGCATGCAAGGTGTGTGTCCATGAGGTCTTCCCTGCTCTGGAGAGCCGTGGCTAACAGCTGACCCTGGGCTTGGGAAGGAGGAAAGGTGTGGGGGAGTTGGGATCCTAGCGTCAAGCAGCAGGGAATCTATGCATCGCCCTTGGCCAGTAGACTAGCCTAATGCCTCATCTGATTTGCATATCAATTCATTTTTATTTTAAGAGGACTCAAGTGGACCCAAGTGCCAGACTGCATCTCAGTATGCTGTAGGAGGAGCCCAGGAACTGCTTGATTTGATCTGAACAACAAGCCTGAGGGTGGTATCGCTTAATGAGCCAAAGACCCCTCTGGCTGAAGTCAGTTCCTTTCCATCCAAAATGGGCAAGCGCTGATTTTTCTGGGGGTTTTAAGGTCCTTTTGAACAGTCCAGGCAGTGAGTGAGTGAGAGAGGGTCGTGTAGACCCTGGCGATGGTCAGGATGCTGTCTGATGGGAGGATGGCTTGCCTAGGACCTGCCGCTGCCCTCAGGCCTCCCAGTGCCATGGGAGCAATTCTCTAAGGTGCTGCTCCCCGCCACCGTACGTCTCGTCAGACCGACACTGCCTGGCTCACCGCATCCCAGGTGCGGGACAAAACCAATGGCAGAAGGGTGGTTGCAGGGTAGTGGCTGGATATGCAGAGCTCCCCTGGTTGGGCCCACTGCTGTGGGCTGGGGAGGAAGCCAACCTCCCCTGCCCAAAGGCAGGAAACGAGAACCACGTGGGCTGCCTCGGAGCCCCGCCGGCACCTTGCGCTCGCCCCAAAAGCAGTGTGGCTGGGTTTGGGCTCACGGCACCGGTGGCCCTGTTCTGTGTCCTCTGAGGGGGGGAATGCAGATCCCCCTCACTGGCGGGGGGGGGTGTGTCTTCCCTTTTGGCTCCACTGCACAGGTGCTCCAGTGGCCAAAGGGGGAGGCTGCAGCCAGAGCTCCTGCGCTCTTCCTCTTTCTGCTGGGAATCTGCTATGCATCCATCCTCAGGCACTGGCCCGGGCTCTAGCTGTCAGTGCCTGGCTGTCACGTATGCCAGGAATAAAGGCAACTCGTGGGCTGTAGCGTGCTGCCTTCGCCCAGGCCCCCCATAGCCAGACTCGGCCCCGGCGCGACGGCTGGGCTGGGGTTTGCAGCCGCCACTGCTTCCCGGGGAAGAAGGGTCTTGCAGTTTTCATGGCAGGGCTTTTTCCTCCTGTATTCGAGGTCCCTCGACAGTCATCCTGAGGTCTTTCTCTGACCCCTAGCTGGGGTCCTGGGACTCCCACTTCCCATCGCTGAAGTAGCGGTTATCGGAGGGAGAGGCAGCGTAAGCTTTTTCAGCGGACTCTGTCGTGTTTGTCCTGTTCAATTACAATGCAGCAGCAGTGGCACCAGCCGCCGCCTTCCTCCCCTCGCTGGGCTGGAGCGCTGCAGGCTCTCGGCAAATGCTGTCTGCGGACATCTGCTGCCTCCTCCCCCACCGCCTCCTGGCAAGCGGCAGCAGCTTCCCAGTGAACAGCCTGCTCTTTGCATCACCCCCCCCCCCCCCGCACGCCCGACCAAAGCTCCCTTCTGCTCTTACAGGCTCCTTCGCAGGACCTTGAAATGGTGGTTTCCCCGGTGCTGGCTCAGCTCCAAGCAGCCTTCCGTCTCACAAGACTGTAGCTGAAAAAAATCAGGGTGCCTGATGGAGGGGAAAGGCTTATTAAAGGTGATGCTTACCCGGTTCTGGCTCGTGATTCAAACAGGCAGCCCTCTCCTTGGCAGGTTTCCAGCCAGCGCCTGGGGCCTGAGGCAGGCGCTGAGTCTGGGGCAAAAAGCTTGGAGCCGTTTGACTGGAGCAGATGCGGCAAGGTCAGCTGTGAGCTGCAGCCCTGGTGCCAGAGCTGGATGGTTTGGTCCGATGTCTGGCTTGGGTCTGTCCTGTGCAGCTGTGAGGGGGCAAAGTTCGCTATTCCAGGTATTCACCTGGCCCCTTCAGGGAGAAGGGAGGTTTGTTTCTTTCTGCTGTGGCCGAGCGCTGGGATGATGTGCTCCTTGGGTGCAGAGGGCAGCAGGGCTGTGGATTTCTGGCTCCTGAGAGTAACCCCCAGGCTCGGTAGTCCTGCCGTCTTGGCAGCAGGAAGCACCCTGCAAAGTGGCATTTCTGTGGCTTCAGCCTCCCGGCGCTGCTACACCAGGTTCCCATCTGTGGGTATGAGTTTGGCACCGGAAGGTGTGGCGGTAGCCTGAGAGGAGATCTTTGCCCCAACACGACAGTCACCAATCTAGCCTGAGGGCTTCTCCGGAGATGAGAGTGGAGGAGCTGGAAGGGATGGAGCGGAAGGATTTAACGAAGAGGGCACAGGAGGCGTAGCAAACTCCTTTCTCCTGAAACTAGTGAAGCAGTAGCTGGGAGCATGAAGGCAACGCTGGGCTGTGATCTCAGGGAAAGCCCAGAAGGAGGGCTGAGGTATGTGGATTAGTCAGAAGAGAATGGTAGAGGATGAAAGATGATTCAGGAGCTCTGACTGCAAAGGCAGGTTTGGAAGAAGGAGCTGGAGGGATTGCAGGTGGGACATGAAAACAGGAGCTTGGAAAGATGGAATAAACGAAGCCGGTGGGGAAATTTGCCGTTTTGTACCTGGATCAGAAAGATGCAAGTGTGATTCAAAGGGATTTAGACAAGAAGGCACAAGTCTGTGTTTGAAGGGAGAGGGATCATCTTCTTCACTGTGACCGACCGTCTTTGCAGTGGAGGGGTGCGGCGGCACAGCCAGGTCCCCCCTGCCAGCTTGGAGGAAGTGCAGTGTTACGGAGGATCATTGCTTGGCACGCGATTCGTTGACAGTAGGTTCTGGCCCCCCCATTTGGTTAGTAAGGCTGCGGTCCATGCCCGTGCCAGGTGTCGAAGGAGCGGTAAGCAGGAGAGCTGGGTGACTGGCACTGGAGGAGCCGGTGAAATCATCTGAGTGCCTGTGAAGGTTGTGGCATAGAGATGGGAGTTGCGGGGCCAGGCTGGGGCAGAGTGTCTGGCTGACAGCGAACGGTGAGGCCAGGGGCTGCCTGGCGAGCAGGGCCAAGGCTCTGCATCGCCACCAGCGAAGGGCCCTGGCGCGCCCGTTGGCACGCTTTCGGGTGACAGTCTGTGGCAACCGGGACTGGTGCTGCTGCGCGGAGGGGAAGAGCCTAGAGCAGATCCGGCAACCAGACCCCAGTTGAGCACTTGGGTCTCCTGTTTGCCTGGGCAGTAACCACAGGCCCCTCCTCCTCATTGGCACGGCGCTGAGCAGGACGGAGATGAAGCGAGGGAAAGATGGGACATGCGTCTGAGAGGAAGATGAGAGATGCCACTGAGAAACAGAATTGAGCTCCCTTCCTCTTTGTGTGCTGGCGGATACTCGGTGGGGTGGGGGCAGCGGGACTGGGCTGCAGGCCAGAAACGCTTGCACACATCCCCGGGAGAGGAAGCTGAAATGCTGCAGGAAGCCATGCTCTCGCCTGCACAGGTGATCCAGAGCTGCTGTGTTGCAGGGGTGAGACAGCAAAGCCATGCCTCCCCCAGCCAGGCAAAGCCTGTCCTGGAGCCTAGGAGGAGGTGGCTAAGGAGATAAGAGAGCCCTGGCAGGCAGCCTTTAAAGCCCCCCCCCGGCGAACAGGAGCATCACCAGCAGCTGGAGGCAAGACTGGTAGGTCCTGGTGTTCACCCGATGCTGAGGAGAAGCAGAAGTTGCCATGTGAAGGCCAGTTGCTGCATCCCCCAGGAGATCAGCGGAGGAGAGTGGGAAGGTAGCAGGGCTTGACGCTCCCCTGGGACAAAAGCGCTGCTGAGTGGAGGCAGAGGGGAGTGCCAGGGCCCAGGGGGTCCCTGGGGAGGACGTCCTTCCCCCAAGAGGAGAAGGCGTGCCAGGGGTCTGGCAGGACCCAGCCCGCGGGAGCGTTATCTCCTGCGGGTGCCCCAGTTAGTGTCCCTGGTTGTGACTTTGTGCCCACAGGCTTCTGAGAGGGCAGTGGCGTGGTGGAGACAGGTGCGTGGGCTACAGGGACCGATGTTTGACCACTCAAGGAGAGCGGTACCTGGCTCTTCCCCCTTCTGCAGGGGTGCTGGGTGCGTTCCTGTGAGCCGCCTTTCCCTCCACGCCAAGGCTAGTGCAGGGCTTTAGCCTGGGCACTCGTCTCTCGCTCTGCTGGGCTCTTGTTTTCCCCTGCTAGGAGTCTGGCTCCTGGACCTAGCCCGCCGGCAGGACTTGGTTACTGGCAAGCCAAGCAGCAGGCTGAGCTTGCACGCAGGCGGCTGAGCCCAGACCCCGGGCGATGCCAAGGCATCAGCTGGTGCTCCGGGGAGGCGAGTTGCCTCCGCAGCCCAGCCCGGCCCCGTGCGGGTCCACAGCAGCCATCCTCCGCACTGTCCCCACACTCCAGGAGAGACGGAAGGGAGGAATCGCCCCGCGAAGGGTTAACGGTGCGCTCCAGCCCGCTGCTCTCGGCAGCTTGGGCCCTGCTGCAGGAGCGGTGTTTAGCAGCTTGCTCCAGTTGGCGTCTTTCCCAGAATGCTTTGGAAAAGCACTGACCTCTGACCCCCAGTACAAACTGAGCCCAGCACGTGGGAGGGAGAAATTACTCCCAGACCTTCAGGCTCCAGGGTTTACAAGCTGCCTGCAATAAAGCAGCCATTTTTTCCGACAGTTACTAAATCTCCCCTTTTAGCTCCGCTGCAAACCTCTACCCGTCGCTCCCCTCCCCTGCCCCCAGCCCCGCGTCCTGCTCCTTCTGCTGAAATCAGAAACATCTCCGAAGGTGAGGCCAGCCTGTTCCCCCCGGGCTGAAGGCTGGGGAGAGCTCGAGCTGCCAGTCCGTGAGCGCTGCTCCTCGCCCTGCAGCGGCGGGACCCGTCCGGCTTGGCAGCTGTCCTTGCGTCTGTCTGCCTGCTTCCTGCGTGAACCGGTGCTGGCAGCAGCAGGCTCCCTGGGTGCCTCTCTGCAGCAATCCCTTGGGGGGGCCTGCACCTGCTCCCCCCGCCCGCGGGGTGCACATCCACACCTCTCTTCTGAGCCCTCACAAGGCTGGCTGCTGGAGATGATACCTTGTCTGGGGCAGCTGGCAGAGCACGTTTCAGTATTGTCTTAGTGTCCGTGCTGGGGACCGGGAGCCAAAGGGCAAAGGTTTTCTTCTCGGCTTTGCTGGGGCAGCTTGGGGCAAGGCCTTGGTTTTTCTGTGCCTCCGTTCTGCTGTCTTGAAACGGGAATAAGAGCCACAGGGTTTGCACTTACCTGTCGTCAGCTCCTTAGGTAACTTAGTCTGTCTGCGCTCCCTGCAGTGAGTGAGGGATTAATCTCCAGGGAGGCTGGCCAGTTTCTATGGGAGATCACTGCGTGGGAGGCTCACGAGGCTTCACCAGCTAGTGTTTGTAATGCCTGCTGCAGCTGCAAAGTGCCAAGTACTGCTTATTCACATACAATTTCATGACCATCCAGTTGTGTGGAAGCGCCGAGTCGGCGTGGGGCGGTGAGCTCTGCGTGTCTGGTGCCATGCTGAGCATGCCAGCGTGTTGTGTTGCCGTAAAGGGCGTGGGGAGCGCGTGTTCGTGTTTGTACAACGCTTTGGGAACAGAAAGCGCTTGTTACGAGTGGCTACCGTGCCATGGTCACTGTGGGATCCAGATAAATAAAACGGGAGCTGGTATTTCAAAACAACCTCTTCCCTGCTCCTCCCACCTCCTGTGCACATTCCTTCGGCGGGGAGCAGGCGAAGGTGGGGAGCTGCCTGCAGCACGCAGCCCTAGCCCACGGCCCGAGAGCAGCCGCAGCGGCAGGCAGCCTGCTGCACAGCTCTCTTCCCACCAGATGCAGGACACCTCGGATGCAGCGGGTCGCCCCGGGCTTGGCTGTGCCACCCGGCAGGGTAGATGGCACCTGCCTGGGGACCCAGACCACTGTCTCTAGCTCTCGAGTTGACTGGAGAGAACCAGCTCTGGGGGCAGCCCTAGAGCCATATAGGCTTTCGCTGTGCTTCTTTTCAGACCCAGCGGTTTGCCGGGAGCAGTGCCGTGGCGGGAGGCTTGCGCTGCGTGTGGCACCGGTAGCGCGGCAGCGGCAGGCCTGTGCTGCGCCTTACTCTGCGCCGAGCCCCTGGGCACAATGTGGCAGGGAAGCCATTTTCCTAAACACGTCTTGGGCCAGTCTAGGATCTGCTCGACACGCAACAAAAAAGCACATTCATCCGAATCCCCTTCTCTCCCCTCTCCGAGAGCTGGGTTTTGTTTTTAAATCTGTATGGCAGGCGACCAAACTGGCTGAGTCAGGCAGCTGGCTGGCCACCAGAAGTAAAAATGTGGTTTTGTCCCCTCCCTTGTTCCCCCCCCGCACCCCCCGGATTTTTTTTCTCCTTCACTTAGCGACAGTTTCATGTATTGACAACAAACCTCTTTCTGCCTCTTTCTCTCTCAGGGCCGGGACAAGTGGAAGCTGGTTTTTATTTTCAGAATCAGTCTAGGGGGAGAAGGTGCAGGATGGCAGCCTGGTTTTGCCTTCTTGCTTCTGCCTGCAGTGATGCTGCCTGGGAGGAGGGGGAGCTGCCCGCTGCGCCCAGGCCTTCACAGGCTGGTGGCAGCGTCTGCTCTTGTATGGACAATTAGATGGAGGGACAGAGAGGTGAAGCGTCTTGCCCAAGGCCGGACAGGCCAGGCCTGGGGGGATGGGAGCTGAGGAGCGAGTCTCCCTCGGCTGCTGCCACCCAGGAGCCATGCTGGCAGTGGGCTGGCTTTCGGGGGCAGGAGGAGGAGGAGGTGAGAGGTGAAGCTTTGTTCCTGAGTGTTTACAAATGCTCCTGGCTGCCGTGGCACAGGTGTGGCTGGTTGAAATGCATGCTGGAGTCAGCTCTTCCGCTGGGAAGATGGGAGCCAACAACCCTCCTGTGTAACAGCCTGACATCTTGTCGAGGGGCAGCCAGACACTGTGTTGTCAAGGGGGGAGCAGGGATGTTCGGCCTCTCCACCGGCAGGCTGTGTGAGCAGCTGGCCGGGTTTCAGGCGACTCGTGCTGTCGGGCCGCGCACGACGTGTATCCTGGGGACGGGGCACAGGCATCTCCTGCGGGCGCTGTTGCGGCAGGGTGGTACGGGAGTTTTCTGCTTCTGCTACTCTGGAAGTCGTCACTGGTAAGCAGTAATATTGCTTCCCACAGCTAGGGGATTGCACGGCTCTCTCCCTGCCTGCTGCACCAAGCACTAGGGTGAAACAGGTACGCTGGAGCGCGGGGATTCGGATGTGGACACGAAAGGTTTGAGAGCCCCTGCTTGCCACTGGCAGCATTCCTGGACCTCCACTTTGGTCTGTTAATTCCCAGGAATCAGCATCCTGGCTTGGGAGCTCAGCTTTCCTCTAGGCTTTCAGGGAAGGCACCCATCGCTGTCCCACCTTGTGCTCCCACCGCACGTATCCTTGCACCCAGATGTGGCTGGGCTTGGGTAGAAGCAGTCTGCATGCACAAGGGGTGGTTTTCTGCGCCGTGGCCTGTGGTTTGGCCATCGACATCATTACTCCCTGTGCATCCAACTTCTGTAGCCCATCTGTGGGCAGCCCTGTGACCTGTTCCCAGGGTGGAGGGGAGATAGTGCAGGAGGTGAGGTGGGTGTGATCCCAGAACTGCCAACCTGGCTCATCGCTTGTGGTAAGCCTGCGTCCCAGCCTGAACTGCGTGACAGGTCGTAGGATCTCGCTGTGTGTCCCAGCTCCCCGGGGGTCACTGGGCACCGGAGCGTGTGGCACCTCACAGGAGTAAAACTTAACTGAGCAAACAAAGGAGGTTCCTCTGGGCAAGAGGAGTTTTCACATGCAAATTGGCCGGTTGGTTTCAGAGACAGATTTTCTTAATTTGTATGTTGATTTTTGCTATTTCAAATGCATAAATCACAGCCAATGCTCCAGCCTGACTCTGGCTTCTGTGTACTTCAGCAATTGGGCTGCATGAAAGCAAGCAGCCGGTTGGCTGCTGTAAGCCATGCGGGTATCTGAGGATACCCGCACTGGTCTGAACTAGTTTGCTGCTTCCTCTGTCATATATCACTGCTCAATTGCAAGACATACTTCCAAGGCAGCAAAAGCAGGGAAGGGGAGAAACCGATTTACTGGTTTTGATTTTAGCAGGAAAGGATGTGATGGGCTAAGAAATGCAAAAGGCAAAATAAATCCTCCAGAATATTTTGCTCCGTTGAAGTGAAGGGAACTTAAGGTGCACAAGGAAGCTTGAGAACACAAGTGGGGAAAGGTGCCTGTGAGCTCCTGGTAAGGCTGAGCCTCTTTGCCACACATCACGTGGGGAATGCAGATGTGAGGGGAATGGTAGTTATCTTAGTCCCTAAAAGATGTCTCTCTGCACACGTAGTTGTGCCCCACCTCTTGTCTGAGGGTCAGTGGCCCTGCCTATACAGCTGGAGGCGGCTGTGAAAACACTGCAGTGTGCGTGCATCTGTGGTTCATGCAGGAACTGTGATAGCAGGACAGAAGTGGTGAGGAAGAGGGAGAAGTGCTGCTGGGGTCTGGTGTTCGTTGGCAGAGATTTCTGGGGCTGGAAATGAGTAGAGGACAATGGATGCTGCACGTTCGCTGGGCACTAAGGGAAGGAGCTTTGAGGTCAGGAGGTAGCTGCTGGGGATGCATCTCCTGCATTCATTTGTGCCTAGTCCTCAGCCTGTCCTCACTTTTCTTCCCTTCTCCATCTCTTAAGAGCTTGTGCCTGTAGGGTTGAGGAGGTGTAGGAAGAGGAGAGCTCTGTGGCAATACCTGAGTGCCTCTCTGATGGAATAACTGCGCTTGATGTAGCCATGCTTTTTCCTAAACTTCTTTGTGGTCATTCACTCAGCAAATGTCCGGGACAGAAGAGCAGGGAACAGTTTGGAAGGGAATATTGTAACTCGGAGCGACTTGCAGATTGCTGGCACCCGTGGCCAGGTGCTGAAGTGGAGACTGTTATTCTCCACTGAACATGGAGCCCACTGGGGCCCTGAGCTGGCACAGGAGCTATTTGTGTACAGTGCTTTTGGAAGCTGTCTATGTTAATGGGTACCTCCTTGATCCTGATACTTACCTGTTTGCTTTTGGTTTGCTGGAGAGAAGGAAACAAGACTTGTCAGTTCCATTTTGTTCTGGTCAGTGTTGTTTGCTGGTTCTCAGGCCCTTGCCTGGGTTGGATTGCGAACCTGTGGGGATCTTGAAATCCCATTGCGCTTTCTGAGAGAAAGTTGGGGGGGAAATAATCCTGAAATGGGTCTGCTGTTTAAATCCTTTCCACCTCACGATCTGAAACCTCTGACAAACTGCTTGGCCGTCAGCCCCCCATTTACACCCTAGCTGTGCTGTACTCCTCAAAATCCCAGTGCTGCCTTACAGCTGCCTGTGGTGTTCCTCCACCCAACAACAAGGTTTTTAATGTTGGGCGAGTGGAGGAGGGAAGCATCCCCAAGGGACTACTTAACTTCCACACCTGCTTACATTCCGCTCTCCAGGCAGGTGACTGGAGTTTGGCACAGTCTGTTTCTAACCTCATCACCAGGAAAGATGCTTGTAACAAGGTCGGACCCGTGGGCAAACTTTTAACCAAACACAAACTCCTGCATCAAATCAATACCTGGATCAATGGGGTTTTTTTTCCCCTCTGTCGGAAATAGCGTATAGCTGTGTTGATTCGGTCTGCTGAGGTTGTTTCCCAGTACATCTCCCCACCAAAGCCTGAAATGAAGAGCTTGGAGTTTCAAGCTCTTGCCATTTACATTGTCACCTGAGTTTAAGCTGTACCTGCATTTTACGCTTCTTGGAAAGTCTTGCTGATAGATAGTTCTCGGAGATAACTGGCTATCTCAAGTACATCAGAGGGGTGAAAGAGACTGGGCACCTTGGCAAACCCTGAGCAAAACTGTGGTGGTATGTACTTTCTGCCCTCTGCCCTTCCTACCTGTCAGGTTCCCTTTTGAATGCACTCCAGGAAAAGACAAATGATGCTTCAGTAGTGCAGCACTCCAGTACAGCAGGCTTGGTCCCTTCCACCAGCCCGCGTGTGTGGGTACAGTCTTGAGGCAGCCCCCTGCAGTGTTTCTCACCAGTGGGCTCTGTGTGTGTGTGTTGGATAAGAAGCTTAGCCCTGCATGTGCTGCGTTGCGGCAGGCATTCCCCACCATGACGCCGTGGGGGTCAGCGACTGGCAGAAATGGAGCGCCCTGAGACAGCCCCATCCTGTACTGCAGCCAGGCACTTTTGTGTTTGAGGCTTCGTCTATAGTTTTACTCAGTCTGGAAGGGAAAATCACTCTTGTGGAAGTAGTTAGAGATGAAAACCTAGCTGCTGTCTGATCCTGGGGCTGTCGTCACTACGTGGAGGATGGACACTGGTTGTCCCCTCCCTGTGGCTGTATGTGCACATCGCCCTGTGATGTGGTGTGTCAGCAGGGCCAGCAGCCAGGGCTGAGCTGCTTTGTGATGGTCCCCACTGAATAATGGGTGTTTAAGTATGAGCTGTGCTTGGCACAGAGCAGGTGGACAGCACTGTGCCCTGAGGATGCTCAGGAGGACAGTCTGCTCCTGGACAATATGGCCCGATTTGGGAGCTGACAGCTTGTTTCCCATTTTGCCTTGTGAGCGTGAAGATGATTGCTGTCTCCTGGATTCACCCACGTGGAGTGAGGCTAATGGGCTTGGCAGTTGGAAAGGTGAACCTTACTGATGTCTTTGATATTTGGAAAGAGCTATGAGAGACTTAGAGGCCTCTCTGCTCCAAGAGAAAGCTGTCATGCCTGCAGTAGGAGCCTTGCCCCAGCTCTCTCTGTGGAGTGCTTGAGGAAATCTTGCAAGCCCCAGCTGGATGTGAGCAGGGTGGTGTGTCTCCGGCCTCACACAGATCAGGCTTTACTTGCTTTCGCAGTGAGGTTCTGGTGCCCGGAGGTGGGGTTGCTGAATTTGCTGAGCCAAGCATTGAACGAGAGAACCGGCATCTTCCCTTCCCTGCTGTGCTGTAGGGTAGGCTCACTGTCTGGATTGCGGTGCCAGGGACTGGGGATAGCGGGACCTCACAGGACAGCCTGGCTCACACTGAGGCCGGGCAGGGCCGGGCTGCAGCGGGAGAGGTGCCTGGCCGTGCCCCGCAGCACTGCCGTCCCGCCAGGGAAGAGGGCACGGCTGGACTGCCGTCGCATCCACTGGCAGAGAGGCTTCCACGTTCTCTCACGCCCACGCACTGGTATAGGCGCGCACACGCGTACAGATGCAGGTTCGTACCGGTGTGAACATGCTCGTGCGGATTCACATGGATCTGCGGTTAAGCAGGCACACCCACGCCAACATGGATGCAAATAGACCCATGCTGGTGCGGGCCTGCTCGCCATCACAGAGGCAGACGTGTTCGTATTCGCACAGCTCCAGGCTTGAGCCGGCACAGGCGCATGCATACATGCTCCTGCGCTCACACACAGGCGACAGAGCTAAGCCACAGCGCTGGGCTATTTTTGGGAGCACTCCTAAGAATTGCGAGCGTGTTTCAGATGTTAGAGTCTTAGATGGGGGAAAGCTAGAACAGATGGCTGGAGGGTTCAGAGCAGCAGCCCTGCTGAGAACAGATATTTATAGGCAGATTTAACCCTTGTGTGGTCTCCAGAGCCACGTTTAAAGGAACAGCGTCTGAAGCGAACATTGTGGAGCTGAGCGGTGACCTCTGAGGGTGTGCTGTCCTATCTGGTTTCTGTGAGCCGATTATCAGTGTAGTCTGGAAATCCCGTCTATGCTCTACCTCTTTCTCGAGTGCAGGGACACAGCTTCCCCTAGACCATGGAGCCTGGTTTCTATAAGCCTTGATGAAACTGGGCCGGTCATGCTTATTACTTGCTGTCCGAGCTGGGGCAGTGGGCACTGCGGCTGCCCCGTGCTTGCGTGACCAGCAAAACAAGGACAAAGATTGTTTTGTCCCTCTTGCCCTGATTTTTTTCCCCTTTTTTTTCCGTTTTCTCCCCCCCCCCCCCCCCGTTTTCCCAGAGGTTACCCAGATTCTTCCTTTTCCTTGTTGGAAGGAGAGATTGTGTTTTCTTTCAGGCATGCTGTCTTGTAAAGAAACACAGATTAAACCCTGCCCTGTCAGATCCGACAGATGTTTTTACCTGCCTTTGTCTTGGGCCCTCTTGCTTGAGTATGTAGGGAAGAGCAGAATCCATCTGCAGGCTGCCCTGGTTTGTTGAACAGAGCTAGCTGCAAAGTGGGGAGCACAGCACGTTTACATTGACAGATCTATTTGCAGCCCTTTCTTTGACAGCAGCCAGCCTCTTGTTTGGGACCTGAAGTAGTGTTGTATTTGACTTGTATGGCGTGTCTTGAAGTGGGTTTGGCAGAGCTGAGTAACAGCAGCAGGAGAGTGGGATCTGGGGGCAAGGAAGAAAGTGATGCCCTCAGGTGGGAAATGTAAAGAAGTGACAGAACAGTTATCTGGGATTTGCAGGGGAGAAGGCTTCGTCTCTGAAAGCATGAACCCGGGTGCAGAGCTGGGAAGCTGCGTGAGTCCACTCAGGCTGCTTGTCAGCCCGGCTCTGGGAAAATTAGGGAGCAGTGGCAGCCCCGAGCCAGTGTGGGACACCAGGAGGCTGGATAAAAAAGAAATGGAGATGGGGACTGCTGACAGAGTTGGTGCTGCCAGGTCAGAGAACTGTGCTGGCCTGTGTTTGTGCTCCTGAAAATGGGGAGACTGAGTCTAGTTGTGAGATGGGGGAAGAAGCTGCTGCATCAAGTGGAAAAGGACACATCTCCCACACGGATAGGCAGTTGGTCCATAGGGTTTGAGCTGCAGTGGTTGTGCACAGCAGCACGCATGGCATGCACCTGAGCTGTGCCTTCCCTCTGTTGGGACTTGGACTAATCCAGATGTTTAGAGCTGCACTCTGCAGCATCGCCTGCAGGCTCGTGCCCAGCACAGGGGTCCCAGGGAGGCAGTGCCGAGCGGTATAGGGCTGTTTTCCATTTCTCTTTCCACTGCTACGCTCCTGTGGACCAGCCGGAGCTGATTCTGATGTTGGAGGCAGTACACAGCGGCTGTAAGTCGGGCTGTTAGTCCACAGTCAGGTTCCTGGGCAAGGGTTTCTCACAGATGCTCAGTGTACACTTCAATGAGCCGAGGTTGTTGTTGTGTACCCTGGTCCCATGCCCGAGGGGGCGTGAGGCTCTGCTGGAAAGTCTGGAAGTGTGACAGAGTGCCAGCCTTGCCTCGGCGTAGGACTTCCCAGCGGTGCTGCCACTATGTCAGGGATCAACTCTGTGTCTTGGGGGTGTGAATTTGGAGCATCCCGAGTTCTCTTTGCACTGATGTGCTGGGGCCGGGAGATGCAAATCTGTAGCAGAGTGGGAGTATGTTGGAGCTGCTTGCTCCCTTGCTTATTCATCCCAGTTTCAGACTGTGGAGGCTTGGAAGGCAGTCACTGTCATCCCCCCCATACGTGGTTGTGTTCTCACTGCTCATGTGTGTGTGTCATGTTGAGGAGTTCTCAGGTTCCCCAGAGGCTCTTGGTCCCAGGTCAGCGCTTGCACCCACCACTGAAATGTGACTTTGGGGTGAGAAAAACCTGGTTCCTCCGGCTCCAGTCCACCCGTAGCGCATCCTGAGAGTGCAGCTGATCCTGCTGGAGACCCAGGTGCGGTACTGGCAGTGCTGGCAGTGCTCAGCAGCCAGCTCGCAGTCTGGTCTGCTGCACGCTGGTGTCGGCTGGCAGCTTTGCGCCTGTGGCTGTCTGACTTCATTTTGTACCCAGACAAATTGGTAGGAGTGAGGTTGCTCGGCAGGGCCACCGGCCACGCTGGCATGGTGTTCCTGCGGCTGGGCTGGCCCTGTTTTCTTCCAGGGCCCATGGGAAGGGCCAGCAGCCACCACTCTCCTCCTACCTGAGTGGAGGAGGAGAGTGCGTGGTGGTAACGACCCACCCAGTGGGTAACTGCCAGTCCCAGGATCTGCCCACACTTGCCTGGCCTCCCACAATGGCCCCATTGTTCCCGAGAGGGCAAAGGAGGAGGCTGCCTGCAGCTCCCTGGGCATCGTTAACCCTCTGCCTGCCAGCAGCAGGCTGCAGGGCCTGCGTGGGGCAGGGGGTCCCGTGGGCAGGTGGAGGGCGGGTGGAGGAGCTCCCACCGCCCTTGAGTAGAAGATGGGGAGCTGCAGGGGAGCGCCAGCCTCTCTCTGCCAGCTGCCTCCAAACCCACCGGTTGCTGCTGTTTTGAGGACAGCTAGCACATGCCTGTGGTGAAGACGTACACAGCGAGGCAGGGCCCCGCTGAGCCTTGATTTCCTCTGACAAGGTGTAGGGAGGCTCTCTGCCTTCTTTCAGGCTGCTTGCTGCTGTGACCTTGCTTTGGGAGCAGCCCCTGTCCAGCCCCACCAGCGGCTGTGTTGCCTTGGCCCAGACGCACATGCCAGAGCAGGACGTGTCTTTAGGAACGGGACGTTTGGGGTGTTAGAGTGCTAATTCCAGTGGCTGAGGTATCGGTGTGGAAGCTGTTTAAAGCGATTCCAGCCTGATCAAAGTGCCTTCTTCCTTCCTGTCCTGTAACGTGATCATGGGCCAACGAGCTGCTCGTGGTCTGCTGTGGCTTCTGGTTCCTGTTGTTGTAGAGGCGCAGCCTTGGAGGGCACAGGCATGCCCTGCCGGTGTGCTCGCTCTGCTGGGGTGTAGGCTCGGAGCCAGAGCGTGATGTCCGTGTGCCTACGAGGACACCAAGTGCCCTGTCGCTGGCCAGAGGAGCTGGACGCCCATGTCCCTCTCTGCTGTCCGGCTCTGCACTGCTCGTCTTTTGGTAGCAGTGATGCTTCCCTGTAGCTTTCTGTTACGCTTGCTTCCCTGTCAGCTGACTCCAGGGATTATAGGGCTGCCTCAGCAGCACCCCTGCTCTGTCGCAGATTTCCTCTCCAGAATCCGTGGGATGAGGGAGAGGAGGCATTTGGCTGGCATGCCAAGACTGCGTGCGGGAAACTTTCTGGCTGTCAGTCTTCAGGGATGTCAATCCCGGCGTGTCTTGTGCTAGCTCAGAGACTTGTGAATTGGCTCAGTAATCCTGACGGCCGAGAACTTTGAAACCTTATAGATACCGTATGACCATCACCAATTAGTTCCACTGCAAACCACACAGCTAATTCGCTTCCATCATAACCTAAACAGCTACTCTGCTTCCGAAAGATCTGTTATCTCTGCTTCTCCTGCTCTTCCCCCCTCCTTTGTACCCCAGTCTTTGTTGATGCAATAACTTTTCTTTTTGGTATGTTCTGATTTTTAAATGACGGTGTAAGTAGAGGAGGGCGTGGAGGGGCCAAGGACTGAGCTGGGAGCGCTTGACGGCCTCAGTTACTGTACCAAGTGCCAATGAAACTGCTGCAGAGCTTGATGTGGCCGAGTCCAGGCAGCTGGGCTTTGGTCACAGAGACCACTGCAAACCCCAAAGCCTCCTGCGAGCCTCAGGCATGAAGGCTGGAGGAGCGTGAGAAGCCCATGCCCACTCTGTGCATTGTAAGTTCATGAGACCTCTCTGTCCTGGCGGAGAAGAGGGGCTTTCTGGGGGCAGCCCCCAGGACAGATTGCTGTGTGGTCCCTCCTTGCTCTCTGTGGGTGCATGGCTGCTGTTAAACAGGGGTCTCACTGCCCGCCCCCCCCCCCCCCCGAGGGCTGCAGTTAGTGAGATGGGGTGATTTCTGGCTCTTTCTGCCTGTTTCTTGTGGGGTGGTTGGAGGCCTCGGTCAGGGTTAGATCACTGTGTCTGAAGGAGCTCGCTGAGCTGTGGGAGGGTTTGTATAAGGGCAAAATAGTCCCTGGGAGTTGGGGCTAGGTCTGTGGGGAAGGCCGTGCCTTTTTGCACCCCCTCCTGAGCAGGGGAAGTTGGGGAGTTTCAGCCTGAGGTGTGGAGGAGGCTTCTGGGAGGTGAAGCGTGTTGAGGAGGTGGAGTAGGTGCCCTTTCAGGGTGCGCAGTGGGGAAACCCCTTTCCAGAATGGTACAAGCCCAGACTCTGCCGGTAAAGCCAGGTGGGGAGCATGGGCTCCCCTCTCCTCAAGGTCTCTCCCTTCTTCTCCAGCCCAGTGCCGGAGTCCCTGTACCAGCCACAGGCAGCTGCCACCGCTCCGCAGCAAGATCTCTGCTGCCCGCACCGATCCGATCCCATCCGCGCTGGGGAAGGTGAAGGGTTTCCCAGGGTGGAATTTCCTGCGAGGCAGATGCGCGGCCGCTTCCCCTCTGACCTTAAACCCCGATGTGCCTTAGTCATGATGGCATGCAAATACGAGGCGACGGGGTGGGGGCTGGAGGGAGCTGCTGGGAAAAGGAAGTGACCTCAGCCGGGGTTTAAATATAGAGCCCAGGCTCGGCTGCGTGCTGGGCCTGGTATTTATAATCCTGGAGGAGCGGTCGGCGACTCTCTGCATCTCTTCTGCGGTCTGGGCTGGCAGAGGGCAGCGTAGGGGCAAGGTGCCGGGGCAGCCGGCCTTGCTTCCCCCCCTCTTCCTTGCATTTCTCTGTCGGCTCCCCCTCCCCAGGTGAGCTGGGGTACCTTCGTGTGCTCCCATGCGTAGACGCAGTGCTGCGACCTGGGCGGTTTGCTGGCCCGCAGGTGCTCCAGCCTCTGCTTTTGGTGCAGGTGTGTCCTTTGTACGGTGCATTTAGTGCCAGGACTGGGCACAGGTAGCGAGCCCAACTCTTCCCCAACTCATGTCTTATTTTGAGAGCGGGCCGAGAACCCTGGGACACTCAGTGATCTGAAAAGTGCGTATAGTCCGGTTAAAGTAGGACTGTCAGACCAAGCCTTCCTGTGCGTGGCTTAAAATATCTTATTTCCTCTGCCGTGAGCTTCCTCAAAGGCAAACCTGCTTGTTGCACTGCTGGTTGTACCGTGCGGTGCCACTGGGGTACACAGTGTTGAGAGGTGGCAGGGGTGTCCCTGCCACACAGGTTTCCTGCCGTGACTCTGTCTGCAAAGGTTGTGCCCGTCTTCAGACTGGAAAGTGGCCTGGGCTTGCACTGTCGGGCTGAAAGGGAGAGCTGTTGTTTTGGGGGAGATTTTCTGCAAGGCAGTGTAGGATGTCTCAACCTGGCTTGCAGCATGTGCAACAGGCATCTCTGTGCTGCCTTTATCTGAGGAAGCGGGCTAAGCGTCTGCTGCAGGGATATGGTACGTGGCTCTGCCCTCCAGCACACCCCTCCGCACCCTGCAGAATCCCCGGTGTGAGGGCTGGGGTGCAGAGGAAGGCCGTGGTCCAGGCGCAAGGCCCCTGTGACAGCCCGGGTGCCTTGGCACTGGCGGGAGGTGCAGCGAGTTTGGCCGTGCTCAGCCCTGGCGAGGCTGTGGACGCCCTGGGTGACGGTGACACCTAGTGGCTTCGTCCCACAGTCTCCACCTCAGGCCCAGAGATGGGGTGCTGGGTGCGACACCCTGGAAAACCTCCTGGTGGTTCCGGACACCTGGCATGAAGCTGGACCAGCCACAGGCAACAGACCCCATGGTGCTCAGGAACCCTGAAGTCTCTGGCTTGCAGAGAGTGGGCAGGGAAGGGACCAAGTGTGATGTCCTTGTTGACGATGGCTAGTCCATCATGGGGCCCTGCAGAGAGAATTCCTGCTAAAAAGAAGAGCAGGAACTATTGTGTTCAAGCTTGGGAGCTCCTCGTGAAGCTCTGGCATTGCTAGGTTCCAATTCTGCATGCTGCTGGCATCCCTTGGGCTTCTTTAGTTATTGCTAAAGGATCCTAAAGCGGTTACTGAACTCTAGACACAGCTGAAAGGCTGTCCTCGTAGACTTAGCAGCATCAGGCATTTACCCAACACGTGTGACTCTAGGCAAGACTTAGCTCCCTTGTGATTCTTGTGGGAAAGGTGGGTTTTCAAGGTCTCAGATACGAGCCCGGCTGCTCAGGAGAGCTGGTGTAGCAGAGGGCAGTGTGAGGCACAGCTCACCAGGTGGGCTTTTTAGCATTACTCACCTAATCCCAGTAACCCCGGTGCACAAACACAGTGGGAATTGCCCGAGGATGCAGTGCATGTAGCAGCTGCACAGGGAAGTCTGTGCTCTGGCCCTGCATTGCAGCCTGCAGTGTTATCTGACAGAAGTGTTTTCACAGGTAAACCGCCCCCTTCACGTATAGGTGAGCTTGTCTTTGTGCACCACAGCATGGCTGTGCTGTTGTGGTCCGGGATGGTCTCCTGCCCTGAGCTGCATATGATGGGGCAGCTGGCAGTGAGCGGTTGAGGAGGTCGGGTACAAGGTGCCTGCTGCAGAAGTTTTGTGTATCCCAGTGTTGCCACCTGCCTGAGCCATGCTGCTGGCATCTACAGGCTAAGATCCTTGAGGCATTTACCAAAGGCTGCGTGGGGGTGTCCAGCTGTCACAGCGGTCCGTGACTCTGGCCAGATTTCACATACTGCGGGAAGAGATCCTGCCTTGGAAGAAATCGAAGCTCCCTGAACAGCAGCAGCAGTACCTTTGGAAGAGATTTCTGGCTTTGCTCCCTGACCTACTAGATGCTGTCACACCACTGCAGCCTGCCGAGCTGCAACATGCAGGTGGCTGTGCTAGCCTGCACGTGGGACACTCGGAGCTTCCTGCAGATCTCTTGCTGACCTGTCCCTGGCAGGTCACACAAGCTGGTGTATGAAATAATTCGTCATTATCATCCCGATAGAGCCGCATGTGACTGTCAAGTAACGTCTGGCACATGCAGGGTTTCTGTAGGGAATGTGCCAGTTGGACTTGGAAGCTGGAAGGATCTGCAAATTTGGTGATAGACCTGGAGACTCCCTGAGCACAGGACAGGAAGCCAGGCTCTGCCTGGGTGTGCAATAAGCAGCAGAAGAGTGGGAGAAACTGTTGAGCTTGGGGCAAGGAAATGCTAAGAAAAGCTCTTCTAACACAGATGGATTGAAGCTGTGACAGGAGAAAGGTAATAGGGTGCGGGGCAGAAGGCATTCCCGATTCACCTCGCCCTCTCCGAGCCTCAGTTTTCACCTGTGTTGTGTGGGAATGTCTGTCCCTAGGTGGAAGAGAACGGGAATCTGAGGTTTTGTCCTACTAAAGACCTTTGAGACTCATGGCCAAGCAGCCCCACTGAAATGCATCATTCCCGAGGCAGCTCCAAATGGCAGGAGATCAGCAGGGCCTGCCGAAATGACTCTGAGAACTGCTAGGATTCAACAAGTCATTAGGTTCTCTCTACAGGTCTTTTAGAACCCTTCCGTACAGCTTGTGAGGGTACCACCTTTTCTGCCATTTAAAAGGGCGTGAGAAGGATCCAAGAAATGGAGAGAAGATGAGAACGGGCTTCTCTGGGCTATCAGTCTGGTGGCATAAGAGCAAGATAATTCCATGACGCATTCAAAACAGATAACTCTTTGTCAGCGGAGCGTTGCCCTGTGGAACTCCCTGCCTCCCAACTGATGCCTCCGAGCCTGGCCGGCTGAAGCAAGGCTCACATGAGAACACCTTTAGCGGTAGCAGCCTGGGTTAAGGCTGTTCTCGCTGGTGATAAATGCACTCAGGCGAGTGCTCCCGTACAGGGGTTAGGGAGACGATCCTGCAATCATTGGTTGCTAAATAGCGTGCTGGCTCAGAGCTGTGCTTGTCGGGCTCGGGTGGGTTCCAGGGCTCGTCTGGCTGTTAGAGCCCATCGCTGACTCTTGGCTGGAGCTGGCTGGGCAACAGCAATGCTGTTTCGCTACTGGTTTTGAGGGTTTTGTTTCTCACTGGAACAGACTCAAAATCCATTGAATGGTCTTGCGAAAAGGATTGTTTTGGAACAACCATTTTTGCATGGAAAAGGTCAAGTTTCTGATTCTGGTCTTTTTCTCATATCAGAAATGGTCTGAGAGTCTCAGACTTCAGAAATCTTGTTTCTGTAAAGTCTGTCGTAGTCTTTGCCTCTGTGAAATACTCTGACTTTAATGAAGTAGTATGGTATTTCTCTGGAGGTGTTCCAACCCCTTCTGCTGTTAACCCTGGGAGGACTGGTCATCTAGGGGTAGTGTTAGGCAGTGTGCCCGTGATCTCATCCAGACTTGGGGTGAGAGGTATTTCGGGAGGGGGTGGCGGGTCTTTTGCATCTCTCCTTTTGCTGTTCTCTGCCTAATGCCATTCTTCAAGAAGCCCTTGAGCTTGCTTAGGACCTCTCATTTCCAAAGCCAGGGTGTTCCGCTTGAGTTGGTGGTGGTGTCCACAGGATGTTTTGGATCGGGCTTGTCCCCGGATTGCTGCTTGTAGTGAGCGGGTGGGTGGTATCAGCCTAGGCGATGCACTTAGAGGGTATTTGCAATGGCAACCTGGTCTCATTACTTCCTGGACTGGCCAGCGGAGAGGGGCTGGGTGACTTTCTGCACATTGCGTCACTCTGTCACGACCCATCTTGTACGTTGGGTGTTTGTGAGCTGTGGGGCATGTCAGCGCAGCTCGGGAGGCCTGGGTTCTGGTCTTCACTGTGTGTGTGCAAGTCGGTAGCTGTCTGAGTTTCACAAGAGGTCTCCCCAGCATCTGATAGGAGGGAGGTGCGGCGAAGCTCCTTCCTTTTTGAATCATGGTGACTCTGGTTTCCCAGCTTCCTCTCTTGCCCTTTCTCCCGATAGGGATAGCACGGCAGCAATGTCAGCCAGCACTGAGACGTGGAAGCTGCAGGGCAGGCAGGCTGGCGGCTGGGAGGCTTTCCTGCCCCATCGAGAGGCAGGCACAGGCTCCGCATTCTTGCGGGAGCGTTGGGAATCTGTGTTATCGTCCTTCGGAGCGAGCCGGAGCATGATTCACCAGAAAGTCCTCTGGGAACGCAGTGGGGTTTCAGGTTTCTTGAACTATCAGCTAGCAATTCCGGGATTGGGAATATGTCAGCCCAGTCTCTCCTCGCCTGGAGCTTCCTCCTTCCCCCTCTGCTGCTGTTCAGACCATACCGGAGGAGACTTACTGAAAGCAGTTTCTGTTGTTTTGTTTTGAGGTTTCTTGTCTGCTAAGGTCCCAGTCTTTGATTTAAAGCTGTGGCTTTTCAGATGTGCGGGGCGCAAATACTCTCTGCATTTAGATGTAGCACTTCATTCAACAGAACCATTTATTGGGCCTTGTAAGCCTCCCTCCCTGCGCGAGGTAGGCTGGGTTGTTCCCCCGTTTAATGACGGGGGAATCAAGGCACCCAGAAACAGTACATCTTGCTCAGGGTCACCCATGGAATCGGTGGCAGCGGGGGAGGGGGTAGAAGCCAGGAGTCTGGCTCCTTGCTTTAACCACTGTGAATGAACTTTGCTATTGTCTTTAAAACTACTGGGCTGGAGTGGGTGTGTTGCTAAATTGCAGAGGGAGCCAGATTGCTGTGCAATCTCCTTTTTGTCATGTTCTTTTCAAGATGTTTTGGATCGTTTGTCTCCCCGTGTCAGTGTATTTACTTTCTAATTAATTCTCTTCTGTGGCCCAGATGTGTGGCATGGCTGCTGGAATCTAGTTTGAATCTAGGGGCGTGTGTAAGGAGTTTACAGCAATCGAGATGCCTATCGGCATGCTGCAACCAGACAGATGGGAGGCCAGGGTGGATCCCCACTATGCATCTGCAACAGGATCCAACTGTTGCTACCCCCGAAAGCAGGGCAGAATCCACAGGCAGCTGCTTCTGGCATTTCTCCCGTTAGGAACTGCGAGGTCGGTCTCAGTGAAGACTGGAAGAGGAGGGCTTCCTAAGGTTGAGCCAGGGCCTCCCGCCAGCCCAGGGTGGCTTCCCACCCTGTGGCTAGCCAAGGCAAGGCATTGGATGTCCTCCCTGGAGCACCAGCCTACTCCCAAAATGAAGGAAGAAGATCAAGATGCCCCAAAAATGTAACGTTCTGGAGGGACCTCGCAGCCAGTGAGACTCATCCATGCTGCAGGCAGCATCTGAAGGTTTCGTCGTGGCAACTGCCAGGTCCTTTGGGATCGATGCGTGTGTTCCCTGCGATCTGACCTGAGAACTAGAGGGGTAGGGGGTGCATCTCAAGCGTTAGTCTCTGGACTCTGCAGGCATGGTCTTAGCGGGGGCCCCGGTTTCCTTCCTCCCTCCCCAGGGTATTTGCATGCCCATGCTGTGCTGTACTAGGGTTGTGCTGCAATGCTGCTGAGCGTTCACATTTTCGGTGAAGCACCTTGGTATCTCTTTTGAATGCAATATTGTGTCAGTGCAGACGTGCCACAGGCAGACCTACATCTCCCAGTCTGTCGTCGTTATGGACGGTGGCAGTAGCACCTCCTCGGCTGGTCTAGCCGAGCCCTGGTGTCAGTGGGTTTGTGACCCTCAGGACTGCGGTGCGATGTGTTGCGAAGCTCGCCGAGTGCGGTGCAGCAGGCGGGGGCTCTGGGCCACCAGCAGCGGGAGCTGCTGCAGGGCTTGCTTTCTGGAATGCTGTCTGGCAGCAGCCTCTTCCAGCGGGGCTGAAGGCTCCCTGCGGCTGGCCAGCCAGCGGCTGCAGGCAGCGTGTGTGCTTAACGCTGCAGCTTGTGCCATATGGACCTTCTCCTCCTCCCCGCTTGCCCTCTCCGTGTCTCCTTCCCCGCTCTGCTCCCCTCCCCCTGCGAGCGGTTTGACAGAGCAATTGGGCAGGCACTGGGACGGCAGCTCTGACATAAATCTCTCCTGGTGTGGAATGAGGGGTATAAATATCCAGAGAGTGATGTGATCTTTCCAGCTGCTATTAATAGGTCCCTGGAGAACAAGAGCGAGCGAGCGAGACTGGCTGACACTTAAAGGGCTAGCAACTCCCTTATGCGCTGTGAAAATTAATCAGCGCTGTGGCTCACCATCTTCCTCCAGGCTAGAGCAGAGCCCTCGCCGAGGTGCGTGGGGAGGAGGCGGAGGAGGAGGAGGGAGCAACTAACGACTCGCTAGTTAGGAAACGGTGATAGGCCAAGCTGTGCACGAACGATCCCACTAACTAACTAGGAATGCCTGGGCGGGCTGTGCGATAGTGCTGTTTGTGCAGGCTGCCCTTGGTCGGGCGCCGTGGCGTGCCAGCCAGCCACTGGCTCAGCCTTGCCTCGCAGGGAGGCAGGTGCTGAGAAGTCCCTTTTGCAGGCAGGGCGCTCGCTGGCGGTGGATGGCAAGCTGCAGCCTGCGCCTTGTGGAAATCGCTGTCTTTGGGGGATTACGGGTCTGCCAAGTGTGCTTTGCTCTTTGCTTGTGTGCTGTTCTGGATGCGGCGTTTCACACTAGCGGAGCGAGCGCTTGACTTTTGCCAGTGGTATATCTTCAGGCCCGCCTTCGGCAAGCCAGGAGCAGCGTGCGTACTGCTGCTGAGCTCCTGCGGCGCTATTTAGAGATGCGGGGTTTGGTCTGGAGCCGGTGCTTCCTGTCCCTGGGTGGCAGAAGAAATCTGTGCGCAGCATCTGGCCTGCGTGGTCCAGATGGGAGAAGCAGACCACAGGCCCAGAACCCCCGTGTGCTGGGAAATTTATTTGCCTGCACACAGGAAAGGTTCTTGAGTGCATTGTGGGGGTGTCATGCAAAGCACATAGCAGATGTAAGCAAACAGAGAGTAATACCTCAACTTCCATGGACACATGGTTTACTCTTCTTCCCCCCTGCTCCCCAAGGAGTAGAGCAGGCTGTGACAGGCAGTGGGGGTCTCTGCAGCTTGGGGGGCACTGGCTGGGGCTAGTGAGGAGGCTGTAGCAGAGGAACGTGGGGCCCCTGATGCAGGAAGAGTTACGTGCTCTAGATGAAAGCAACCCAGGAGTAGTTCTCATGGGGGCGTGCATCTTTCTGAGCTGGGACTGTCTCTGAGGGCTTAGCAGTGAATGTGGTTCAGGCCAGGAAGTCGGTGTGTAAGAGCAGTCCGTGTCCGAAGGTCAGGGACGTCCTCTGCCTGCTCCGGTAGCCCCTGAGGTGAGGCTGGCTGATGTCCCACACTGCCTGTGCCACGCTGAAGAAGGCTACTTGCTGCAAGTAGGAGGTACTTGTAGGCCAGGAGGGATGAACCCTGCAGTTACCAGGCTTGTCTGTTGAACTGAGGGTTGGTAGCAGCCTTCCAGAACATGCAATGTGCTCAGGTACTGTGGAGCTGCATCCCAGTCATCTCTAATGCCCATGCAGAGCTCCAAGAGGAAGAATCCCAGCGCGAGCCTAAGAGACTCTGCCAAGGCAAACAGATCCTGCAAGGAGGGCTGCTGCAGCATTGCTCAGCTGTGTGCACGTCCTCCGGCCCAGAAGCCTGCGTGCTCTGCCCTAACTGCCTCTTCCCTGAAACTCTCTGCCTCAGCCTGCGGGGCTATTCAGAAAGCTGGGTTGGGTCTGGAGCAGGAGAGCCTCACCCTGCTATCCCGGCAAGCCTGTGGCACGTTGCATCATCCTGCTGGGCTGGAAGCTGCCACTGAATTGGACATTCCTTCACTCAGGGCCTTGGAGCGGGAGCCGGAACTGTCCCTCAGGCCCCTGGGAGAGACAGGGATACCGCTTAGCTGATGAGTGCCTGCACTTCCCAGCTTTGCCCTTGCCCTGCAACCCACTGCCTCCTTCTCCTCATCTGCCTCAACCTTCTTAGTCCTCCCCTGCCCCATCCCAGCTTTCTCTTTATAGGCTTGCATCAGGACCATTTTCTGTCTGCTCAGTTGTCTCCTGCCTGTTTTGCAGAGCAGAGGAAACTTACTCAGCAGCAGAAGGGCTCCCTGAAACCAGTAGGGCCCCAGATTTCTGTTCATAGTCACAAAGTTGTCTGAGCTCTGGGAACACCTGCAAAATAGCTCTAAGGGTCCTTCCGCTCACCAAAGGGCCTGGCTGGCATGGGGCACCCCATTCTCGTCATGGCCTCAGAAACGAGGGCTCTCATGTCCGTGCCTGTGCCTTGGAGCGCTGGCAAGCCTGCCAGGCCTGGGTGGGAGTTTGCCGCTTCTCCGCACGCAGCTAACTGCGGAGCAGGATCCTTTGCTTGAAGAGGCCAGGGCTAATTCCCAGCACGAGCAGCTCAGGGTTGTGCCCTGCCGCAGGTTTTGTCTGGCCCTGCAACCAAGCAGCAACCCCAGCACCCCGGTCCTGGGCAGTGCCCCTGGCAGCTGTGCCCGTGCAAGGGGCACCGTGCTCACTCCCTGCCCTCTTCTCTTGCAGGTTTCTGACCGAAGGGCCTGGGAGCTCCCTCCACTGGCGCTGTGGGAAGCTTTAGCCAATCCAATGCACCCTGACAACAAACTGCCCAGCCATGGCAAGGCAGGCAGCAGCGGTGCCCCGGCCCAGCACCACAACGTGAGCCAAGCACCCACCTGCAACCTGGGCTCTAAGGGTGTGGGGGCGGGCAGCCATGGCAGCAAGGCCACTCAGATCTCCCCTGGCAACTCTGGACTGAAAAACAGCCAGAACACTGTCCCAAACTTCAGCTCCTTGAAGGGCAAGGTGAAACGGGAACGAAGCATCTCGGTGGACTCCGGAGAACAGCGAGAAGCCAGCACCCCTTCACAGGACGCAGAATCAAAAGGTAATACTCTCCTAAACCTTGCCTCAGCACGTCCTCCTCACAGTTGCTCCAAGCGTCCTGGCAGGACCTGGGATGGGAGCAGCTGTGAGCATCTTGGGTTTCTGTGCTGCGGCTTCTGTCTGGGCTTGTCCTGGCTGCCTGTGCGTCTTTGCATCACTGCTTGTCACATCCGTGGTTTTGAGACCGGAGTGGATGAGCATTGTCTTTGCATTTCATCCCCTAACCTGTGTGCTGCACTGAGAATCTGGGACTCTGGTTTCCACAGGCTAGTGAGGCCAGCTAAGCAAGAGCATGGCTCACTGAAACTGCACCAAACAGCTCTGCTTTGCAACGTGCAGACTTTAAACTTGGGACCGAGTTGAGTTGTTTTCCGTCTCCTTGCTGTTGGCAAAGAGCTGCCTTTGTGGTGTTCTTGCAGCTGCCCGACGACTCAGTCGTGGTTAGCAAGGAGGTGCTGCGAGGCTTGCTGTCTGAACAGTTCTGTGGTTTCGTCAGCAATGGATGACTCTTGTGTTACAGCACGTGGCTTCTGGAAAAGGGCTGAGTCAGTGCTTCCAAACCCTCTGGCTTCCCTGTCCTCACCAGCCTTCCCTGTAGCCTCTTGCGTTCCACTGAGCTCCATGTTCAATGGCTGCATGGGATGCTTGAGCATCTTGCAGGGGGTTGTCGAAGGAGAAATCCCAGCGGTGCCCTTGGTTCCAACCAAGACTCACACCTGGTCCCCAAACGCAGAGACACTGTTCTGGCTCGTGCCCCTAAGCATTTAGTTTCACAGCCAAAGCTTTGTTGCCAGACTGGCTTAGGCCAGAGCCGTGCCTGGGAAGAATGGGTAGAACATACCTGAACAGACCTCCTGTCCCCAGGAAAGCTTTCTCCCCATTGTCTTGGGGGCTTACTGTATGCCACTGATCATAAGCATTTGTAGTTTTATCCCAGTACTGTCTTGTAGCCCAGACTTCAGCAGCAAAATTATTAAAACAGCTTCATCAGGAATGCCCAAATTTCCTATGTTCCTGCTGCAGTGCACTGATAGATCTTGTGAATGTGGCCTGGAAACTACTAGATGGTGTAAAAAAGGGAGGCCAGACAGCGTTATATTAGAGTTAAAGCACAGGACTGGAAGTTACCCACCCTGTGTCTGATTCCTTTCCCTGAGTCCCTGGGTGCCTTTAGGCAAGCCACCTCCTCTCTGAGCTGCATCAGCCCCATCTGAGAAACAGAGGGAGCATCTGAGTTTACAGAGGGCCTAAAGGCCCCTGCCTGATTGATGTCTGCCAGGGGCAGAGGCTCTCTGTCTCTTGTCCTACAAAGGATGCGAACATGCCCTCCCGTTCTATTTTCAGGTTTTAATTGCTAGATCACAGACCCCTTAAATTTAGAGTTAATGTCCAAAGCTCTCCAGTTTGGAACAGCAGTTGGACATGTCCTGTGTTTGCAGACTCCTTTCAGATGGTAAGAAATACATCTCATTCTGAATGGCTAGCTCTCACAGCAGAGTCTCACCAGGTCTGGCTGCAAAGTCAAGGAGCCCAGACTGAGCAGATGCTTTAGGATCTTTACCAGGGCTGGGCAGATGTCGGTGTAAGGCTTCTTGCCCAGTGCATCCTGGCTGGGTTGGCAGTGCCAGCGTGCAGCACGTAGCTGAGCACAGCCCCAGTGTTCCCAGCCCCTGCCAGGTCTCCTCAGCTCTTCTGATGGCTCTGTCCCTTTGCAGGTGAGGTGGCTCCTCGTAGCAAGCGACGGTGCGTGCTGGAAAGGAAGCAGCCATACAGTGGGGACGAATGGTGCTCTGGGCCAGACAGCGAGGAAGACGACAAGCCCATCAGCAGTGCACACAGTGAGTGTCTACCTCCTTACCAGCTCAGAAGCTTGAATAAAGCCAGGTCCTTCCTGCAGCTCAGCAGGGCAGATGGCACTGGCACCTCTCGCTTCTCCTTTGTGTGCTGACTTAGCTGGGTGTGTGGCGTGGTGGGCCATTGCAGTTGCGGTCATTGTGCTGGGAGAATGTTTGCGACCACGCAGTGAGGCGTGGGACCTACTTTGTGGAGATGCTGCCGAGATGCTGGAGGAGAAGGCGTTGAGGTTGAACGTCCCTGCTGTACATTGCTCTGGCCACACTAGCACCAGAATTACCAGGCAGCCAGACCATGTGACATGCGTTGCCCTTGTTGCAGCAGCTAATTCTGTGCCAGGCCATCCACCTGGCTCTCCGCAGCTGTGCTTTAAAGGCAGCTGAGTCTAAAGAGGCTCTCAGGGTCTTGACAGTGGGTCAGGCAGGACTGAGCTGGCCAAGGTGTGCACCGTTTGGGGCAACAAACTGTAGGTCTCCCGTTTTCCAAAAGCATCAAAACTCTTTGAGTTTTGGCATCTAGAATTCGGTTTCAGGTTGCGACAGGGAGAATATCTGAGAGAAGAGGACAAGGTCCTGTGGGGCCCAAGGGCTGCAGCTGATGGAGACCATGGAAGTGTATAAAACCAAGTAGAGGGCGGCCTTTGTACCTGCCAGTGCACTGTAGCCATCCTCTCCAGGACGTTCCCTTGTGCTCCTCTGCAACCTCCACAACCGTGGTGGGAAGGGATAGTGTGGCCTCCCTGTTGCGGCCCGGGCCAAGATCTGCCTAATTAGAGCAGGTCAGGGTGGGGCTGTCCAGGGGCAAGGGCTGGCAAGCGAGGCAGGACGTCGTCGTCGTGTGACGCCAGATTGCCAGTGATGTCTCTTCTCTTTAAATGCTGCTGTGCCGGGGTTGGGCTGCTGGGGCTGGTGTTCAGCGGGTCTGCCGGGAGGAGAGCAGGTGAGCAGGTGAGCCTGCCTTGGGGGATGCAGCGTGGGGGGCTGCGTGTCTGTGCGTGCGTGGCGTGGGTGTGCAGGTGAGGAGCTAGGCAAGAGAAGGGCACCGCATGCTCCTGGTAGTGGCAATGCTTACTAACGTTAATTAGGAATATTATTTCGTAACGGCTGACGAGTAACAGGCCCCGCTCCCCTGGACGGCATCCCCCCTTCCCCCCCGGCTCCCGCGGTGCCCGCCCCGCGGCCGCGGCCCGGGAGAGGCCCCGGTGCTGGGGGACCGGCAGGAGGCGGCCGCGCCGCCCCGGGCCGGTGGCCACCCAGGCGGCGGAGACGGCCGGGCGGGTGCTGCCACCTGCCGGTGGCCCGGGCGGGCGGCGGCTCTTCCCCTGCCCCGGGGCCGAGCCCAGCCCCGCCGCCCCGCCGGTCTCTGCCCCGGCCCCCGGCTCCCTCCCGCCCTCCGGCCCGTTCCTTCCCGTGGCGCAGGCCGCAGCCGCCTCCCGGGGTCTCCCGCCGCCCCGGCTTCAGCAGCTTCTCTCCCGTGCTGCCGCAGATTGTAATGTAGCAGATCCTGCGATGTCCACGGCCTCACAGCTTGGCCCAGGGTCCAACCCGCTGCCGAACCTGAATGAGACCAGCTCCTCCAGCGTGCCTCATGGTGCTGCCCCCGGCTTACGGTCAGATGCTGCAGGAGGCGGAGGCGGCGGAACAGGAAAGCAGCCTTCGCAGTTCGTTTACGTCTTTACAACGCACCTTGCTAACACGTAAGCAGCAAACTCTGTCCGTCCTCCGCTGGTATAGGGCCGGCCTGTCACACCTGCCTGCTGCAGGCTGCACTTGAGTACACGAGAGCTGGACAGACCTGCGTCTCTTAGGTTACACAGAGCGGGTCCCCCCCCCCGAGGTTCAGGAAGTTTGCTGGCAGCTACTGCTGGTGGGCAAACTTGGTCTGAAATGCACGCTTCCTCCCAGCGATGCCCAGCGACGTGTTCTGCGACACACACCGTAGAGTACGTTTGGTCAGCATCCAACGAAAAGATTGACCCAAAGCCGTGTGGAGTGCTGGTCTGATTTGGAAGTTTTTAAGGGGCTGGGTGTCCCGGGGAGTGCCATGTAATGCTTGGTGTTCTCCACTCGATTCCTCCTTTCTGTCCTGCATTGTCTCAGCCACGGACTCTTAGCGAGGCCGTTTAGTTTTAGAGCTCTGCTGTAGCACAGGTTCGGTGCAGCAGATCCCAGAACATCTTGGTGAGCTTAGGGTAACTGGCAGAAGACAGAGCCGAGTGCCCATCACAGGACATGGGAAGAGGGAAAATCCAGGGCAAGCGATGATCAGTTGGGGAACCTCACTGGGGCCTGTGCAGGACAGGTGGGAGGACTCTGAGAATATCCTCTCTTCTTGGTGACCTCCAGAGATTTCCCTCTTCCCGCAGAACTGAAGAGAGGAGGTGGCACCTGGGGCCTGGTATGGGTGGGATGGGGCACAATGCCTGTTCTCAAGTGGTTTGTGCTCTCTCCCCAGAGCTGCAGAAGCTGTGCTGCAGGGCCGAGCTGACTCCATTCTGGCCTACCATCAGCAGAACGTCCCACGGGCAAAGCTAGACCAGGTATACCAGCTATGAACCAAATGGTCCTGTTGGCATGTGCTGCGGACTGCTGACCCTTCCCTTCTGACGTGGCCATTCTCCCCCAGCTCCTGGCTCAGCTGTGGAGGAAGGGGTTGTCAGAATGCCCTTCCAGTGGGGTGGGAAGCTGCTTTGCTGTGGAATCTCTTGGGAGTGAGTCCTGGCTGCTGTCAGCTGTGAAAAGTTTGGGATGGGGCACAGCACGTGGTCCTGCAGCCATGTGGGCAGAGTACCTGGCTGTGCGTTTCCAGGGTGTGTAACAGGGCCTGCATCTTCCCCACAAGGAGTGAAGGTGAACTGCCACGGGGCATGTTTTGGGGACAGAGAGGTCTCCTGCAGGGTGCTGGGAAGAATACCTACCTAGGGTTTTTCCTGCTCAGGTTTATTTCCCTTTTCTCTGCCAGGCGCCAGCTCCTAAAGTGCTGGGGGTCGCTGAGCCGCTTCCAATTAACCCTCCTGCTGCCAACACTCCACAGTCCCAGCCACCGGCCCCTCAAGCGAGTCAGCCACAGCCGCAGCCTCCCCCGCCGCAGCCTCCACCCCCACCTCAGACCATCAGTCAAACACCTTTGCCTGCGCCCAGTAGCCTGCCCCAGGAAGGGACAAGTGAAGATGTCCGGAGAGATCTGACTCCCAACTCTTTGGGGAACAACAGCGGCAGCAACCAGCCTGGAAGTAACCACCCAAATACGCCCACCGCATCTGCCAACACCATGCAGCCTGGGCAAGTGGACTCTTCCGCCACGTCCAGCTCCAGCCTCCTCGCGGAGGGCCCGGGCCCAGGGATGCCGGGGAATGGGCAGGCAGGCCTGGGCCCCAGGAACCCCATGAACTCAGAAGGGCTCTCGAAGGAGCAGCTGGAGCACCGAGAGCGCTCTCTGCAGACCCTGCGGGACATTGAGCGTCTGCTGCTGCGCAGTGGGGAGGCTGAGCCCTTCATGAAGTCCAGTCAAAATGCGGGTGAGGGTGGGACTGCCCCTCAGCCGCAGGCTGCCCCTGCCCAGCCCCCCGTGCCCCCCACCAGCATGAAGAAGTATGAAGAGCCTCTGCAGTCCATGATCTCCCAGACCCAGAGTCTTGGTGGGCCCAACCTGGAACACGAGGTGCCCCACCACCCAGGTGCTGACATGGGGCAGCAGATGAACATGATGATGCAGCGGCTGAACCAGGACAGCCTGACACCGGAGCAAGTGGCCTGGAGGAAGTTGCAGGAAGAGTACTATGAGGAAAAGCGACGGAAGGAGGAGCAGATCAGCATCCATGGCCGGCCCATGCAGGAGATCATGATTCCGCAGTCAATGGGGAGCATGATGATGCGTGGGCCCCCACCACCCTACCACAGCAAGCCTGGAGAGCAGTGGCCGCCAGGGATGGGCAGCCAGCTGCGGGGACCCATAGACGTGCAGGACCCTATGCAGCTGCGGGGAGGGCCACCCTTCCCAGGGCCACGGTTCCCTGGGAATCAAATGCAGAGAGTCTCTGGCTTCGGAGGGATGCAGAACATGCCCTTGGATGCTCTTGGGCCCATGAATGCCATGCAGAGGCCAGTCAGGCCTGGCATGGGATGGAGTGACGATATGCCTCCTATGGGAGGCCCTGGGAACTTTCCGCAAGGCACCCTGCCCTACCCGTCAGGGCAAGGGGACCCCGAAAGGTTCATGAATCCCCGTGCCAGGGAGGAGATCCTGCGGCATCAGCTGATGGAGAAACGCCCAGTAGCAATGCAGAGGCCCATGGGGATGTCTGGCAACTCCATGAGCCAGGGCATGGAAATGGAGAGGATGATACAGGCTCACAGGCAGATGGATCCATCCATGTTTGCTGGGCAGATAACGGGGGACAGCCTGAGCAGTGCCCCGATGGGAATGGATTTTGCAGGCACTCGGGGGATGCTGAGCCCCCCTATGAGTCAGTCGGGCCTTCGGGACATGGATGCACCTATGGGCCCTGGCAACCTCAACATGAACATGAATGTCAACATGAACATGAACATGAACCTCAATGTCCAGATGACCCCACAGCAGCAGATGATGATGTCGCAGAAGATGAGGGGCCCTGATATGATGGCCCACCAGGGTGTGAGCCCTGAGGAGCTGGCCAGGGCAAGGGCTCAGAATGGCAATGGCAGTGCAATGCTGGGGGGACCCCAGAAAATGATGATTCCCTCCCAGTTCCCCAACCAAGGACAGCAAGGCTTCTCGAGCGGCCAAGGGCCTTACCCCAACATGCCCCAGGAGATGGGCAGCAGCTCAGACATGTTCAGCCCTGAGCAGGGCACCATGCCCGTTGGGAGCATCAGTGGCACCACCAGGCTCAGCCACATCCCTCTGCCTCCAGCCTCCAATCCCACTCCCACGCAAGGGGGCAACCTGGCCAACATGCACCCAGCACCTTCCCGGGGGCTGGGCCGCCGGCCCTCTGACCTCACCATCAACATCAGCCAGATGAACTCCCCCAGCATGGGTCACCTCAAGTCTCCCACCCTCAGCCAGGTGCACTCGCCACTGGTCACCTCCCCCTCTGCCAACCTCAAGTCCCCACAGACGCCCTCGCAGATGGTCAGCATGCCACCTTCAAACCAGTCTGGACCCCTCAAGTCCCCCCAGGTGATGAGCTCCTCCCTTAACGTCCGGTCTCCAACTGGCTCACCAAGCCGCCTGAAGTCCCCTTCTATGGCTGTTCCTTCCCCCGGCTGGGTGCCATCTCCCAAAGCCACCATGCCGAGCCCAGGAGTCAACCAGAGCAAGCAGACTCTCAGCATGAACTCGTCTGCTTCCATGGGAGGACTGGATCAGGGTATGCCGGGTATCTTGTGTGCGAGTGTGTGCGTGTGCTCGGTTTTGGTGAGTGTGTGGATGGTGTTGCTCTCCAGCCCACGTGCTCTCGCAGGAGTGGGGAGACAGTCGTGCCTGTGTGTGCCCTTACATCTCATGGAGCAAGTCTTTTTTATCCCTGGAATCCAAACAGGGCATTTTCAGGGTGATGGGAGGGCAAACAGAGCAGCTTTTACTTCGGCCCTGGCTCATGCTCTGTGATACAGGCAGCAAAAGATGTGTCTGTGCTGGGCAGTCAGGGGCAGTTTGAATTGGAAGTCCATCACTGTTCTGGAGCAGGGTGTCAGCATGAGCCTCTTCAGGGTCCGGAGGGTGCTGGGCTGCGCCAGCTCTGCGTTTTGCAGCCTCCTCTGGTTGCTGCTGTCGGAAGGAGGGGATGGGGCTGCTGTCTGACGGGAGCAAGCCACAGTGCGTGGGCAGTACTAAGCTGGTCTCTCTCTTGCTTGCAGGTTCTCTCCCTTCTGGGCCTCGGAGCAGCTCTTCTGCACCAGCCAGTAACACCTCTAGCACCATGAATCCCAACATGCCTTTTACTTCCTCTCCAGATCCATCCCCCTCCCAGAACCCCCTCTCGCTGATGATGTCCCAGATGTCCAAGTATGCCATGCCCAGCTCCACACCGCTTTACCACAATGCCATCAAAACCATTGCCACCTCTGATGATGAGCTGCTGCCAGACAGGCCTATGCTCCCACCTGGAAGCATGTCAGGTACATATTTCTGGGGCTGGGCTTGCGAAGGGTCAGACCATCTGGTGGCTGCCAGCAGGCCTGAGGCACTAGGTGGAGGAGGCATTAGAAACTGTTCTCCCACCAGCTGCCATGTCAAATAGCTTAAATTTGCCCTGGTTTGTAACAGTCTGCTCACTGTGCCACCCTGTGCCCAGGCTGTCTGTCAGCTTTTGGCTTGGGTGTGCTGTCTGGAAAGACCTGAGCCAGTCTGGCATTTGAGGCAGCCTTCTTCCACGAGCTCTGCGAGTTTTTGGAACTACCTTTACCCTGCGTGGCATGGATTTTCATGGCTCCTGGAGTTGTCTCAGGCCCAGGACTTGCAGGCAGAGGTCTGCTGCTTGGACCCCTTGTGTTCTTGTGCAGCGGGACAGGGACGCTCTGAACAGGGTTTGGGAGTCTGGTATTTTTAGTGGAGCCCAGGTGCCTGCACAGGCAAGGCTATGTCGTAGCATAGTTCTGATTTCAGCAGGCGACAGCTAGATACGCTCCACTAGCCAGTGGCACTAGTGGGGACAGCTAGGCAAATGAGTGTTTTTTGTCACTTGATGACCAGCCCGAAGGGGAATTCCAGCACGCAGTGCCACTTGATCTAGGGGTTTAAAGCTGTCTGGTAAATATTTCTGGCAGTTTTCAAAATGAAAAAATCAATTTTTTGACTCTTTCACTGCTGAGTAGTCACTTAGGTTGACCACAGGCATGCAAATGCATTGGCTCCCTCCTAACCTGAACCCCTCCACAGGCACTGATAGCTCTGCTGTACTGATGAGCACAGTCGTCCCTCCCTCCCCGGACAGCACCTGTGTCATGTCAGGCTGTCAACTCGTTTGCTTTTTTTCTCCTCGCCGCCCAAGGTCGTGTGGTCACAGGAGCTCACCGGGTGGCTAACCCTGCAGGCAGGCAGTGGTGAAAGGTCACTCCTCAGTGCCTTCCAGGCAGCTGAGCACTCTGCTGAGATCACGGTGTAGGGCTGTCCCAACACGCAGAGCCAGCCGGAACTCTAAAATCAGTGGGGTGTAAGGAACTACAAATCCGGCGTGGGACAGAATGAAGCTGGAATGGTTCTCTGCTGCTTGTGGGCTTGGGGAGCTGGAGTCTGGGGCACTTTTTCCTGACGTTGGTGCTCTACAAGCCCATCTTGTGGCTGCTTACTGAGCAGCACGCTCAGGGCTTTCTGAGCAGGAGTGCTTGGCAGGCTTCCAGGGTGTGGATTTTGCAGCCCCGAGAGGTCTGTGGGCAGAATTAACTCTTCTCTTGTTTTCCTCTCCATAGGCGTGACAGGGAACCAGCCGAATCAACTGCACTTGAACTCTGTGGGACCTGGGTCTTCTCAGAGCCCCATGGGAATGAACCTGCCCGGTCAGCAACCCCTCTCCCACGAACCACCCCCCACCTCCATGATGTCCTCCCCGAACCCTCTGGGCTCCAACATTCCTATGCACCCGAGTGCGCCAGGGGCGGGTGTGCCCCCCCAGAACCCCATGATGCTGCCCCCGGGGCCCCAGGACTCGTTGAACCAGCAGTGTGGCCCCGTGCCCAACAGTTCGCAGATGATTCCTTCCAACCAGCTCGTGTTCCCCCGCATGCAGCAGCCCCACAACGCCATGCCGTCTCCTGCCGGAGGCATGCCCATGGCCCCCGGTGGGGGAGGTGGCCCTGGGATGCAGCAGCATTACCCACCGGGGATGCCCTTGCCACCTGAGGACCTTCCCTCCCAGCAGCCCGGCCAGATACCCCCTCAGCAGCACATGATGGGCAAGAACATCCCACCTCGGATTGGCGAGCCCTACCCACCCGTGCTTCCTGGGGTGGCGTCGGTGCTGAACGACCCCGAGCTCAGCGAGGTCATCCGCCCCACGCCCACGGGCATCCCCGAGTTTGACCTGTCCAGGATCATCCCGTCGGAGAAGCCAAGCAGCACCTTGCAGTATTTCCCCAAGAGTGACAGCCAAGCGCCCAAATCGCAGCCTTCCAACCTCCACCTCATGAACCTGCAGAACATGATGGCTGACCAGCCCCCGGTGCGGCCAGGTATGAATGCCCCCAGCCTCCCCGGGCAGCAGGGCGTGCAGAGGGGACTCAGCATGCCCATGTGCCATCCCGGACAAGTGCCCATGCTGGGCAGGACAGGCATACCGCCCCAGCAAGGCATGATGGGCAACAGCATGCACCAGGGCATGATGTCTCCACAGCAGAGCCTGATGGCCCAGCAGAATTTCATGCTGATGCAGGCCAAGCAGAGGAGCATGTCTGTGTCGGGGGAGATGTATGCCCAGACAGGACACATGATGTCACCTCAGGGCTCTCTCATGGGGCCCCCGCCTCAGCAGAACCTCATGGTCACGCACCAGATGAGGCAGAGGAGTGTCTCCCTGGACAGCCAGATGAGTTACATCCCCGGGCCTGGGAACATGGCGAACCTGCCTTTCTAACCCCGGCTGGTGCTCAGGGGTGGGGAGGGGACGGGGCTGCCTGTACAAACATTTTTAAACCTTTCTTCGGGGGAGGGTTGGGGGCCAACGCCGGTGGAGGACACCACGGGGGATGCTTTTCATATCGGATTCGCCTCTACACAGAAAACCAGATGTGCAGTAAACTTGATGTGAATTGGGTTTCTTTTTTCTTTCTTTTTTGGGGGAAGGGGAGGGTGGAGGGGCTGGGAGTGGGGCTGTTACTTTGAACCCTGCGTGGTGACCAGGGACATCCAGACCCTGCGGCAGTTTGTAAAGTTTTCATTTATGGTTTTCCTCCGTCAAGTGTTTTTCTTTCCCTTTTTTTTCCTCTCTTTTCCTTTTTCTTTTTTTTTTTTTTCTTTTTCTTTTTAAGCAACCAAAATGTGCAAGAGGGTTTTTGGAACTAGCTGTAAATAGGTCGCTGGGAAAGGCAAAACTTGTGCTGGTTTTTAATTGTTCTGTATTTCTGTGTTTTAATAGAAGCCTCAAAACATGTTTTAAAAAAACAGAAACAAAAAACATGCTAAAGGCAACAGTGTACAAGGATTGAAAACTCTCCTTGGGGGAGGCAGGAGGATCCCCCAGGGTGCACAGGGCATTGAGAGATCCCATTGTAGAGTGACTCTGTGTCAAACCTGTGTTGTTCACGCGTCTGAACGGTTTGCATGTGCGGGGTGTATAGTTTCACGCAGATCTTAGGCCCCTGTGGAGGCTGTGCCGAGTACACGAACACAACCAACAACTGAGGACCGTCGGGGAGGTCAGAGCTGTGGCCCCAGTGAAACGCTGCCGGAGCAGTCCTCGTCCGGCAGGGCAGGGGCCACAGCTTCACAGGATACAGCTGTCGCTGCTTGGTGGTGAAGCTGCCGTGGCTGGGACTGGGAGGATGCCGGCCCTTCGGCTGGAGAAGCGGCGAGGATCTGGGCTTTGCAGATGATAACATGCTGGACCAGCATGTCTCGACCAGCCGTGTCACCTCTAGTCCCTTCCCTTCACGCTGTGTCCCCTGTGGGCAGGGTAGTGCAGTGTGGAGGGGTAGATGGGCTCCGAGAAGAGCGAGGCGATGCATTCCTGTGCTTCCAGGAGAGGCTACCTGGGAACCCTGCTCTTTTGCAGCCTTCCTATACCAGTCTTTTACCCATCCATCGCCCTCTGCAACTGTGCCGCACCCCCTCTATCTCTGCCGTTGAACACTCTCCCAGGTCTTCCTCACGCTTGTTGGTCCTCCTTCTCCAGAGTTTCACAGGCAGCCTTTGCTCCATCTAGCCCTGAGCTACTGGCAGCAGCCCTGCCCTACTGCACAATAGAGGTCCAGCCGCTGAAGAGGACCTGTCCCTGCGTGCGATACTCCACCTCGGTATAAGAGTTGTATTGTACGGTGTCAGCGGTGCGGCTATCCTGTGCTTCAGACAGAAGAGGCTGAGGTTGCGTTGCAGCCCCTCATTCCTAGGCTGGCGGAAGCATGCAGTTCGAACATCTCGGGCTTTTCTGGATGCGCTCACCCTCCCCATCCTCCACTCCGTAAGGTCTTCCTGCACGCGGTGCTGATGGGTCTTTCCTGTGTTTGTTCACAGAGGGGACTGTGGGGTGACGCGCATGCACTTCCGCACGCACCGCAGTTCCTCTGGACCTCCGCGGGGACCGCATTCCAGCATGGTGTACCCTATGGGTATCCAACGGTGAACTCGGGGCACGCGATTGCCGGAGGAACACCAGTTGGAGGATTATCTCTGCAGAGCCAGACTTAGCATACTACCTCTCTTCTAACAGAGCTCACCTTTCCCTACTTGCTACTGCAGGGAGGAGAGGGCTTTCGGAAAGGGAGATTGTCAAGTAGTGAGCAAACAGCAACACTTTTTATCACGTTGCAAGCTCTTTGGAAAGGCCGGCGGGTGCTGAAATGTCAGCCCAGCGGCTGCCTTGATCCAATCTGTGAGAAGGTGGAGCCACAAAGTCCAGTTAGGAATACCTTGAAGCTTTGGGTTGTTTTGTAGTGAGCAGTACTGGGCAGGAAGCACGGGTCTGGATTCAAGGAAGGATTTCACTCTGGTCTCCTGCTTTGTGTGGTTTTGTTGCATACAATGTGAGCGAGCAGCATTTTCGGAGATGGCAAAACAGGACTGATCCTGGGAAGTGTTCATCCCTGCCTTGGCAGTTGGAGCAGAGGAATAATCTTCAGCCCAGGCTAACAAAGAGTGCTTTGGATCTGACAAGTTAGCTGGTTGGATTCTCCATCCTTTCAGAGTGTGCGTTTCACGTGGGAGGATGTGGCTTGAACAGATGTAGCTCTTTCTAAGCTTGACTTGCCTGAAAGGCTGTGGCTTCTCTTGGCTGCACTTCGGGGTGTTGGCTGCTGGTAGTTTCTTGTAAACATCCAAATACCAATGCCAGCCCCAAACCTTGCTCATCACCCACCAGCTAGTCTCGGTTAATTTGAAGCCATAATATTTTCTATACGGAAGTTTTTTTGTTTGTCTGTAGACAGCTGTTGTTTTAGCCCAGTTGAGACCTTCATGTGTCCGTACCTTCCCTGTTATTCCTTTTGCCCAGCCCGACTGAGGGCTTGCCTGGGGCTTGCGGTCCTCGCTCTGTCGGCAGCACGTCTGTCCCTGTGTCATCTGGAGCCCGCTGGCTGCGGCGCACCACAGTGCAGTGCTGGGGAAGTTGGCGCTCCCCACTCGCAGGGACAGGGCAGCACAATGCTATTTCTGACTGGTGGCAGGAGGAACACCTGTCCTTTGGTGACAAATAAGTAAGAAGTAAAGCCTTTTGACTCAGCAGCTCTGGATACAAAAGGGAAATCCTGATCCTAGGTCAGAGCTAGGGACTTTGGAGCAACAGTCGGCGCTCTTCCGCAAAATCCCACCTCCCTGGAGCCAGCCCTACCCCTACCGCTGCGATGCCTGACCAACGGGGAGAAGTAGTGCTGCCTAACACCCCTCTGCCCCGGGCGCCGCTCCCAACCGTGTCTGCGAACAGCAATATGGCAGGAGCTTCTCTGGAAGCTCAATAACAGCCAGTCCTTGTTAGACCTGGGCAGGGTTTGCCATCAGCCAGTTGCCCACTGCCGTGAGCTGTGTCTAGTCTCGTGTCTTGTAGTTTATTGCTCGGCTTCTCAGCTTGAGTTCTGTGTACTGACTCCACCTAATCACAGTAAAAGGTTTGCCCATGTTTTAGCCATGACTTTGCCATGTTTTTCCAGCTCCAAAAAAGCGAACGCTGGGAAACCGCATCTTTCAGTATGTCAGATAATCACACACCCGGAATTAGCTTTCACGTTGAGGTAATGGTGACTGACCTGTTCTCTGTCATCCCATGGAGAAACTTCCCCAGTCATTTTGTACCATTATATAAATATATATATAAATATAAATATATAAATACAATATGTGAAGACATCTTATTGGTTTTTATTTGAAACAATTTTTAGGCTTGTTTTTGGGTATCTGTGCTGCCTGTAATGTATTGACCTGTTTTATAGGTGCCTTTTTATTAAAAAGACAAATTTCAAAACCTGACCCTGTACCTGTCTTCAGTGGGCTGCATGATTTTCTGTAGGGCTGCAAGCATGTGTGCTCAGCCCAGCCTCCGGGGGCTCAGCCAGCATCACCCGTGGCAGGCTGGGGCTGATCCGAGGGGCTCAGCTGGCCCTGCTATAAATGCCTTATGTCAGGTGGGGACTCCGAGAGGAGAGGAGCTCTTCTGGTTTGTGGGAGTCATCTGTGCCTAAGGTATGCTGAGACATGGCTGCAGTTGGAGATTTCTTCCTGTGAAATTTGGGCAGCCCCCTCTCGTAGTGGGGTCAGCTGTTTAGTGCCTGCCACGGTCTGTGCGAGGTGGATGATTTGGCCCTCCTTGTCCGCTTGCGTGCTGGCTCCCTGGGATCGAATGAGACCCAACCACGCAGCTCGGAGCGGTTCTTTACCTTATCGTGGATTTTGCTGCCTTAGTCCAGGCCGTGCTGGCTGTTCTCTCCCATCCTCTGCCGTGCCAGCCCATCCTTTAGCTCCTGTGGCTTGAAACGTATCATCTTTTTTAGCCGCTGCAAACAAGTAACAGTCATGAGGTGAACAGCCTCATTTTCCCCTCCTGCTTGCGGTGGGTCCCCTGCCTCCATGGCGGTTCCTGAGCACATCTGCTCCCAGCCACTCGTGCCTGGCAGGAGAGCTGCAGGCCCCCTGGGCAGGGCGAGGTGAGGGAGAGGGTCCCGCCGCCTCAGCTGCACGTGCGGCTTCCAGTGCTGCAGGTCCCATCTCCTGCGACTTTGAAGCAGTCGCTGCATGTCTCCGTCTGAAGTGAAGCTCCTGCCCTTCGCGAGATGGCTGCGAGCTCCTTGGTGGAGCTGGGACCACCTGCGCTTGGTGCAGACCTGCGTGCGCCCCTGCCACGAGGCTGCGCCCTGCCCGCAGCGGGCAGGGATTGCGACCTGCTGCTTATGGGCGGTGGGAGCTGGGCCGGGACCAGGGAACTGCCTTTGCAGTACGTGGGACAGGACAATCCTCCCAGGTAGGTGGAGGAGCATGCACAGGGCTGATGGGGGGGCCAGGCAGGGCCACCCTGGATGCCTCAAGTCCCTGGGCAGACTGCAGAGCGGAGAGGTGACCTAGAGCAGGGACTTGCCCGGAGCCCCATGGTTCCCTGTTCTTCTGGGCATCTTGTGGCCTAGCAAAGCTCACGTGTGCCATAGCTGCTGCATGGTTGTGGGGAGGCAGAGCCAATGCAGAGCACTCTGTGATGGCAGCAAGGCGAGAGGCCGGTTCTGGGGGCTCAGAGAAAGAAAGGGGTTGTGCTGCTGTCTGTGCGCAGAGCCGGGGTGGTGCACGTGGCATGCTGCCCAGGACCCAAGTTCACAGGCCTCAGTGGCCGTGGTGTCATATGTCCAGAGCCACCTGCGCTCAAAATAAGAAAGATGCAGCAGGCAGCAGTGCAGACCCTGAAGTGCTTGAGCATCTGTTTGGTTCTGGGAGATCGGGGTGAGGAAGTAGGTCATCTTCTTGATAGGGAAAATGAAACCCCGTGCGTGAGTCACAGCGGGGCAGGGGGTGCTAGAGCTGCTAGGAGGGGTGCGAGGGCGTAGGGAGAGCCCCTTCTCTGCAGCACTCCCAGGCACGCGTTCATTCATGCGTTCGCTGGCTTGCGCTTGTCGGTGCACGCTCCGCTGCCTGCCACGGCCCTGTGATCGCTGCATGTGTGTGGCAGGATGCTCTGCTGAAAAAGCCCAGCGCTGTCTCCTGGGAGACTCAGTCGCCCCGTAGGAAATGCAGAGCAGCATGCCGTGGTGGGGGCCTTTGTGTCCCCTTCTTTGGGATTGCCTTCGGGTTGGGGACCAGGGCTTTCTCTGGGGTGTCTGCTCCAGCCTTGTTTGCAGAGCACAGCCCACGGCCAGGGGCGCAGAGCGTGCGCTGTGGGGGGTGGTGACGTGGCCTGCCTACACGCCGCCTCCCCGCTCCCTGCAGGAGCGAACTTGGAGCTCCCCTCGGCTCAGACCCCCTTCCTGGCAGCGTGGGGGGGGGCGGGCAGAGCCCGTGGGCTGAGCAGAGTTCCCCAGGGACCCTGAAGGTCTGCCTGAGGGCTGCAGTGTCCAGGGGTAGCTCTAGCAGCGTGAGCGCTTAGCAGGGAAGCCTGCTCTAGGCCAAGGCATGTGACAGCCATGCAAACCTCAGGGAGATGGGGAGGATTTTACAGGGTGGAAAGCCCAGCTTCCTCTGCGGTGAAGGAGAGTTCCTCTTGCTTTCTTCTCGTCACCATTCAGCAGGCTGGCTGCAGGCAGCTGCAGGAGGAGCAATGTCTGCTCTCTGGGGAAGGGTCTGCCAGCTCTGAGCCAAGACTTCCCCAGGCTGGCTGAGCCGAACGCGGGTGCAAGGGCGGCTTTCCGCTTGGGTTAGCAGCTGCTGTAAAGCTGGGGTAGGAGGTGCTGCAGTCAGTGGAAGAGGCCCTGTAAAGCAGGGAGCTAACGTAGGTCTGGATTGGCTCCGAACGCAGCAGAACCTTTTGAGGCACTGGTGAAGGGAAGTCTGAACAAGGCGCTCTTACGAGCCCTGTGGCCTCCATGTGCAAACAGCAACACTTGTCAGAAGGGTGCCATCAACCCACATAGAGCTCTCTGATACGTTTCCCTTGCAAAAGTGACACGACTGCAGACAACTGCTTACAAGCACTATACACAAGAAGATGGTCTCTTAACTGTTTATTACAGCTCACATCAAAACTTTCTAAAAGTTTACCAACATACCGGTACTAAAAACTATAGTAACTATAGATGCATAATCTGTTCACTCTTATTTTGCATGCAGATTTTCTTTTTACATTGTGAACACTGTAGGAATTTTACACTCTGTTCATTTCTTCAGTAGCATTTTTGTGGGGGAATACAGCTACCATCAGAACCGGGTCTGGGAGGTGTTTACAATGCATCTGCAATGGGTTTGCACACCGGTACAACCGTGGAGATAGCAAGGGCAGGCTTCAGAGAGCTGCTCTTCCTCTACTGCGCATACGTGCTTGGACAACTACGGTCGCCATTACCTGCAGGTTTCAGCTTTGAAGATGCAGCACTGCAGGAAATGGTGGACTGCTTTCTGTATAAAAGCCTTATGCTTGGGGAGTTTTCTCCTCGAGTCACAATTTGAGAACAAGCTATTGAGATCTCTGCCTGAGCTGGACTGATGTAATGTGACCCCTTCAATAATGACTGGTCTTTTTAGCAGGGCCCTTGGGTACGATGAAGTTCAGCTGCAACCGAGCCCTTTGTTAGTGGGTTGAACTTCAGAAGTGACTTTAGCACAAAATTCCTGCTGCAGCGGGAGAACTGATGTTGTTCCGACTTCACTTAAAAAGTGAGGTGAATGGTAGAGTGGATTTTAAAGTGTGCTCGTGATTAAGGTTGTGCTCCTGTGGCAGTTGGTGCGTATGGCTCTCATACAGTTCAGGCCACAGCACTGCTTAGCTGGCGAGGGAGATGCAATGGAGCAACGCTGTGTATGCGCTGCGATGTTATACTATGACAAAACCCACTGGGAAGCAGCGGGCTGCCTGAGTCTGCTAGGGCTGCCCTGTACGCCAGCTTGTGGTGCAATCATTAATGACAGTGAAAGCCGCCACTCTTAGTTTGGGCCAAATTGTTATCAAGCGGCCCTGATCCGAGCAGTTGCTGGATACTCGTGGTTCAGAGCAAGATCAGCGCCCAGGTTTGTTCTGTGTGAAAACTAGATGTGCTAAACCTCTGAAAGACCCATAGGTGCAGGTGGAGCAACAATATCAGAAAGAACAGTGCGAAGCAAAACGCTATGGTCCCTTTCAGCCCGCTAAAACCAAACAGAAATTATGCAAATGAGCTCTTTTCCTTACTTGGGGGCAGTGGCTCTCCTTGCTCTCAGAACCCACAAATTGCTGTACAGCTAGCTGCAAAAAAAAAAGTTACACCTTCAGCCTCACACAGCTGCGTGGTTCATCTCCCCCGTGCCCAGTCACTATACAGAAGCCGTCTCTACAGACAGCTTTCTTCCTTAAAGGAAAGCTTTTGCATAGTTAGGCATTCAGTTCGGCAGTCACTCGCTGGCACTCTTAACAGCAGTAAAACAAATCAAATGAGCTGGAAAGGATGCGGCTGGTGTCAGGAAAGGAATCTGTGACAGTCAAATCTTTCAGTCTGTGGCAGGACCTCCTGGCACGAGCCGTCTTGGGAAGATCAACTTGCCGTGGCTGGCCAGGGCTACGTTGTGCAGCAGGAGGAGTAATATTGCAGCCAGAGACTGTCCAGCACCATGTGCGCCTGCTATTGGAGCGAGCTCTTCATCCCCCGGCGGTCCTACCTGTATCTCTCGTTCCAGTTGCCGTGGCCAGTGAGTCCCACTGCTTCCTTCGGGCATGTCTCTACCAACCTGTACCGGTGAAATGGAGACCTGCTTAGCTTTCATCCTCAGTCCTCACTCGCTGACACAACTCCACATTTACTTGGCTGCACTTTTTTCCTTGCCCCTGGCACCCCAGTCTTGTGCCTGACTCCATGCGCAGGACGCCTGCAGTCAGTTTTTTGAGGGAGAGGTGGAAACGTCGGGTTCATCCCACTTGGGTTCATCCGGCCCCACCAGAGTGACCATCAGCCAGCCAGTGTTCACCAACAGCTGCCAAGTGGATTTCTACAGGTATGAGAACCGGGAGGAGCCAGGGAAGGTATCTGGTGGGATTTGGGTGTTCGGTGGCTATCGGACCTCAGTTTCCTGAGGAGCGAAGGAAGTGGTGGGGACACTTGTGAAACTTGGGACTGAGGCCACAGCACGTGTGCCACTGTGAAGGCAAGCCCCAGACCAGTTCTGCCCTGCAGGCAGCCTTTCCCAGCTAGAAAGTGGAGATAGAGGTGGTGTTGTCAGACTCAATCCCGCTGCCCTTCCTCGTCACCTCCAGGATCTCCTGCAGGGTCTCCTGGCTTATGCAGCCGAGCTCCTGCAGGATTCGGAAGAAGTCGTTACGGAACTTGACTCCAATGAAGGCATAGAGGATGGGGTTGAGGCAGCAGTGCGTGAAGCCAATGGCCTCTGTCACCATGATGGCCGTGTCCAGCTGGTCTTCTAGGAGGCAGTTCTTGGTGAAGGCTTCTAGCTTGGTAAGTGTGTTCAGGAAGATGACGATGTGGTATGGGCTCCAGCAGAGCAGGAAGACGCCTGTGACCAGGATGGCCACACGGACAGCTTTTTGCCTCTGCAGGCGCTGGGACTGACAGAGAGCCCGGACAATGGCCGTGTAGCAGTAACACATGACTAGCAGGGGCACAAAGAAGCCCACGGTGTGGTAGAGGAAGCGGGTTGCCAGCCAGGCGTTGTTGCCATCGATCCCAACCTCTGGAAAATAGCAAATGCTGCGGTTGCTGTCATCTGTCCAGACTTCCATGAAGATGAGATCGGGTAAGGTCAAAAGCAGTGAGCAGAGCCAGACAGCTGTGCAGGTGAGGTGGATGGAGCGAGCTCTGCGTTTGCGGTAGGTGTGGATTGCATAGACGATGGCCAGGTAGCGGTCCACCGCAATGCACCCCAGCAGCATGCTACTGCAGTAGAAATTGATCTTGTGGACAGCACTGAGGATCTTGCAGAGGAACTTCCCAAATACCCATCCAGCCAAGCTCTCCACCACGCTGAAGGGGAAGGTTAGCAACAGTGCCAGGTTGGCCAGGGTGAGGTGGAAAAGGAAGTTTTCAGTGGTAGTGCGAGACCGCTTGAACCGCTCTAAAATGACCAGGACCAGGGCATTGCCCACAGTCCCCAACACGAACATCAGCAGATAGATGAGGGGCATGAAGACCTTTCTGAAGGGGTCTCTCTGGTTGCCAACCACAGATGAGGCTGGGTTGAAGCAAAAGTAGCCTTCCAAAGAAGGGGTGGTGTTCTCGTCTTCGTAGTAACCGCTCAGTTCCACCTGGCTCTGGGGAACAGAGAGAGTCTGGTTACCGGAGGGGAGTTTCCGAACATGAGAACCCAGTCCCTCAGCCACACCTGGCAGACCTGGAGCGGAGCATCCCCACGTCCCACAGCCCACCTGTGTCAGGAGGAGGTGATGCCTGTCTGCAGCCTGACAACCTGGGAGGCCCCTCGGGTGCCGGGAGGTGCAGCAGCACAGGGAGAAGGTTGTCCTATCTCCAATTGCGAGGGCTGCTCACTCTGTAATCTTTAACTAGCGTATTTGGGGATGTTCTGGTGTCCAGACAAATGACCAGTTTCATCTTCTGGTTCTTGTTGAATTACCTGCTGGTGGCTTTTGCTTTCTCACACAGCATGGAACCCTCCTCTACCAGCTTTCCCAATTTTTCCACCCATTTCTGACACTGACTGTCCCTGTGTTGTCTGCTGTCAGGTATGAAGGTGGTGGGATTCACCACACAGCACATCTGTACCTCAACTTATGTGCACTGATCCTGTCTCTTTCTGCCTCTCCTCCTCAGAGACCTCAGAGCTGCTCAGGGCAGAGCAAGGTGAGGTGGGGACAGCAGCAGCTGTGCTTGGGATCGCTTTCCATGCGCTCAGAGAAAGGTGTGGGGCGGGTGTTCAAGCACAACTGACCGGAGGAACGCCTCTGAGGCACCACCGTGCCACAGCTATGGGGATGGATGCTGGAGAGAGAAATCTGTTCTGTTGGTAAACCTTGCGGTTCTGAATTAATTGCAGTCAGAGCAGGAAAGGGAATCTGAAAACACCACTCAGACCCCACGCTGATACCCAGTAAAGAAAGTGTGATAGAGGCACCGCAGGTGTGATTCGTCCTTGGCCTGCTGTAGCTCCTGGCCAGGTGAGCAGCCTATATTCGGGCTGAGACTGCAGGCAAGTCCTGAGTGCCAGGAAGCTGGAGCCGTGCTCGGGACGAGCCCCCTGGACAGTGGGCATGCTCTGGCTGGCCTCAGGCACCTGGCAGAAGCTGGGCATTTACAAACACAAAGGGCTCGGATGCAGACAAGCACAAAAAGAGAGTGGCACAGGAGGCTCGTGGCAAGCTGAGAAATCAGTGACAACTGGGAAGAGCTCGGCAGCAGTTACCCTGAGCTCCCCCACCCACACCCTCTCTGGAGACCAGTGCTGAGACTTCAGTGTCAACCACAGCGGAAGTCTCTGCTCGCTGCTTTCATACCTTTCACTGCCAGCTGTAGCCGTTTGCACCTGCTGCTCCTTCCCTTGTCAGCCAAAGTTCCCATCTAAAAATACTAGCCCTGCTTTAAACAGTTTTAGAGCTAATTTTTGGGGGTTTTGCTCCCCCCATGTGCTGCTAAGCCAAATGACCGTGACCAGCCTTGAGTTCTGCATTGTGTCTAGCTACAGAAGGGTGATTTATGTTTCTCCTCTCTTGGGCAGCCTTCCCTGGGCGACGCACTGGGTGCCTCCAGACACGACTGTCTGGGGTAAGGAGGTGACTTCGCAGCGGCAGCGCTCATCACGAACTGCTGTGCTGCTGAAACAATCTGCATGGCTCCAACGGGAGCCCGGGCATGTTGATGGGGAAGAAGTGTACGGAGCATTATCGAATGTGTGGAGCAGGCAGCTGGCGCAGGTGGTCCCCGAGCAGTGGACAGCAGGAGGGCAAACGAGCCCTTGGGGAAAGCGCGGAATAAGCTTGCCCAGCTCTTGTCCTCTTCCCTGGGCCTCTACCTTTGGCTACTGCCAGAAAGAGCGTTGAGCCAGACAGACTTTGGTCTGACCCAAGTTACTCTTGGTCTTGCCACAGTCCCATTCCCCACCGGCTCTGTACCCAGCGGTGCTGCTGCTGTGCTGTGATGCCACGGTGCTTCCTCCCGAACGGGCAAGAGCCAGTCCTCTTGGGGGCCAGGAATCCTCCTCCCTGCCCAAAACCTCAAATGCACGTGACTGTCTTCCCCTTACGTAATGGTGGGGCTGCAAGCCTTTGGTGAGAAACATTCATATTCCCAAAGAACAATTATTTTTCCTGTTTAGGGTATGATCCTGGAGATTGGAGATTACTGCTAAAGACAAAAGCCTTTAAAAATCCCTCCCAGTTTGTTTTCTCCCTGGCTTGAAAACATTTCCTGCCCAGTCCGTACCTGGACCCTGTGTCAGGGCGTTACCAACGTGCACAGAAACCTGTGATGTGTTGGCCAGGGCCAGATCCTTCAATCTCCCCCCAAAAAACAAAACCAAACCAAAATCCTTTGCAATTTGGTACAGCGACCAAACCAGGCTGCTCAGGATGCATGGGTGACCATGCTGAAAACTCCAAAGAGAACATGTGTTGGAATGGGAAACTTCACTGGGGAGAGGTTGGAGGGTTCCAGCTTTAAAGGGAAAAAGGAAAACATGGCAAATGGACGGGTTTGCTGGCCGGTGTGTCGGAGTGCTGCCTGGAGCCACGCCAGCACCATCGATGACGGTGGATGGGCAGCCTGCGCGGTGTTCAACAGCTTTGGCTGCTGAACGGTTTCCAGCATCACCTTGCATTCAGAGCCGGAGGTGCGGAGGCTGAGTGCTACTATCAGACACCATCTGATTGCTGATAAGACGGCAGGTAGGGCTCTTACTGTAAGCCACTTGCCGCGGGCAGGGGAAGCGTGCGCTGAGCTGTGTCTCAGGCGTCCTCTCATGTGCATCTCTGAGCAGAGCAGCGAGTGTGGGTGGGAGCGGACAGAGATGAGTTGGAGACAAATAGAAGAGGATGAAAAGTCAGAGTCCGGGCTGAGACAGGAAGGGCAGGGACCAGAGCCACAGGAGATGCGCTGAATGTCACAAGCTGAGGCTTTTGGGGACTCTACTGTGATTCCCGTTTCTAGGACTGGAAGCAGGTGGCTGCCTGATCTGGGATGGGAGAAGTCAACAGTGTGCGCACAGGGAGACCTTTGCAGAGGTCTCCTGCAATACAATTGCAGCCAGATTTGGGTGTGGGCGATTAAGGGATGTCTTTTTCTGTAACTGAGCAGTCAAGTGCATGCCTGGGAAGCCCGTTCCTGTGTGCCTTTTGTTCAGGGATCCCTTTTCCCCTCTAACCCACATCTCAGAGTTATTCTGGTCTCCGCGTGTCAGCTGCTTTTCTCAGTTCCCTACAACTGCCAGCGATCAAAACATTTGGCTGCAGAAGAGAAGCAGCTTGTGCACTATTAGGGATTTTCCACGTGAGTCATTCCCTTCTAGCCCATGCCAGGGCTGGGAGAAGCACATTTCATTCCCAAAGCTTTAAAACTGAAATTGCCCATATCAGTGCAAGTTACTGACAGAGCTTCTGCTCATCCTCTCTCCGGGTGCTGAACTAGGGAAACCCATGAATAAGAGCAAAGCCTGTGGAAATGCCAAGTTACTGTAGTGGAGCTGCCTTTATGGCTCTTGAGTCACATTGGTCCCATTACAATGAAAATTGGCCTGGAGCACCTCAGGAGACCTGGTGGAGATCTCGGTGGTCTTTCTGCAACCATGTTTTTGTTTCTCCAGTCTGCAGCTGAGGAAGGTTAAGTGGGCAAAGTTTTCTTGCTATGGAGAAACGGAGTTACTGTTTTGGGCCCATTACTTTGCCACAAGGTTACAGAGACGAGTGGTCTCCTAAGGTATCAAAGTTTAGGTGAGGCCTTCACTGCACTCAGTGGGCAATACTGAGATAAATGCCCTTTTGGTGCAAATGTTGTCATCATTTTTAGTTCTACACTTGCTCAATCGGTCAAGCGATCCTCGCTGGTGAGTGCACAGGGCAAGGTTTGTCACTGCTTTGACAGGACACCACTGAGGCCTTTTTTGCAAATCTCTGTGGGTAGGTTGCTGCGACAAGCGGCAAGTATAAGTAAAGCAACATATGGCACCACCAAAGCAAATGTGGCGTTGCTTGTGTGAGATCTGTGGCCTGTTCTAGGGAGGGAGCCAAACCTGGGAAGCTCCCAGGAGACAGAGGTGGGAAATGTGTGTCACAAACTCCCAACTGTGGGAAGTCTGAGAAAAGGTATAAAACTGTTCTTGCTGTGGCACCTGACTGTTGGCGCTCAGCCCCAATGTTAGCCGAGTTCCCCCAACCCCTCCCACGGGGTCTCCTTATAACTTAAAATAATTCACAGTGGAGGTAAAATTGCTAAGCTAAGGTTCTGGAGAGTATTGCATACAAAGAACAAATCCCAGTGCTGCTTAATCCCCCTTGCAATAAAAACAATGCAGTTTTGCCACAAGCAGCCGCTTGCTGATAGTACGTGACATGCTGCGGGCAGGTGGACAGCACGCTTCAACTTTGCTGTTTTTCTGGTGGTGGGACAGATTTCCAATGGAGAGTTCAGCTGGAGGAATGAACCAGCATGGAGATGAAAAAGGTTTGAGTTTGGTTTTAACCTCTTAGCAAGCATTAGTGCTGCCACTGAACTTCAGCAGAGGTCAGTGAGAGAAGTGTCTTCTGCAAAAAAGTTCTAAACGAATGACCACCACTCACAAACAATTTTTATACTGGATGAATCAGAAAAAATAAGGAGGGTAGGGCTTTCCCCCATCTCCTCTCTTCCATGGTGTACGGGACAAAGGAGGGACAGAAAAATTGGTAAAAATTAAATCCAGCATTTCTCTCTTTAGAGAAACTAAACAACCCCTGAGGTAGGCTGCAGAGAGCCACTGTATTAAAAAACAAATGCTGAGCTTCAACATTTGAAAGCCAGGCAAATGATAGCGCTGCTGTGGACTTCTTGGATAGCACAACGTACTCTAAATGTGCAGCTGCCATCTTTCACTTGCAGACGCAGGGGAGAGAACTACGGGGCAGAATACACACTGACATCACTCCCTATTAGAAGAAGTACTTGCAATTCATCTTCCCCTTTTAAAATTCCCCTCTTGTAAATATAATGCATATTGCCCTTTCAGCAGAGTCTACGGCAGCCTCTTCGTGGAGAAGGCAAGCAGGGGTAGGAGCGTGTGTGATTGTATCAAGGGTTTTCACAGGTGGCGAGACAGCATTGGGTTTGCTTGGGTATTCCTGTTATGTAAAGCTACTAGATGAGATTTCCAGGGCTTTGCACGCTGTGCGCACAGTCATTTATACCACCGAAGGCTGGTGCAAAAGGCCCCTGACTCAGAACAAGTGCTTTACACCCACGTTGAGTCAATGGCTGCGCAGAGAGCAGGGCAGCAGGGAGTAGAGACTGGGACAGGCTGGCAGTGCAGGATGGGGCTGCGGCAGCAGCCTGGCTCTCCCAGTGAGCCGCCTGGCCCTTTGGCAGCGACTGTGGTCTTGGTCCCCGTGCAAGGATGGTGCTTGGGCTCAGCACTCGCCAGAACATCAGTGCACGAGGTCCTGGTAGTTAAGCAGCTGTCCCCAAGGGAATACCTGGCACCATTGGATCACAACGGCTACAGCCATGTTACGCTGGCTCTCCGCAAGCACGGCGCTGTCACCTGCAGTCCCCTTGTTGGTCAAGTCTGGACTTAAGGGATGTGAGGGCTGATTGTGCTGGCGTAAGAAATCGCTCAAGCTCTCCCTCAGCCAACTGGAGGGTGAGAAGACGGACAGATAGAAACCAGGTCTTTCAGCCCACCCCAGCTCTACCTGCTCCCCCCATTAGCAAGCAAATCCAGGCCTGACTCACCAAGTCATAGGTCTCTGATGAGTAGCTGACAGGGCCCATGGTTTCAGGGGCAGGATCCGTCTCTCCTCCAGCAGTTTCAGCAGAAGTTCTTTTTTGGGGTGGAGTTAATCATTTAAGTGAGTAGGGAGGGACCCATCATGTAACAATAGAGTATTTGCAAGGCAAATGAGCTCCAGGCATAGAGTGACCTAGTTGATTTAAAGATTAGCATCTAGCTTTATCATCTTATTTTTTAGTGCTGTAAGTTGATTTTTAAAGTACGGTTTGAAAAATCCACATTCCTTTGGTCTGTACCAGAGAAGATCCAGAATGTCTATAGGTCTTCCCTGGAAACCTCCAGGGCTCTTGCCTGCAGCCACCTTCGTCCCAGGTGGTCCGAAACGCTTTGGAAAGCTCTGTGCCAAGGGACACCATTACCAGAAATCTCCCCAGATCCGGGTGCCTCTCTGGAGCTGCACAAGACTATGAAGACACCTGAGATGAAATGCGTGGGTCCTGTCTGTATGATCATTGCCCTCCACCTCGAGGTCCTCCTGGCTACTTTAACCTCAGTGACCTGCGGACATCTTGTGCTCTTTCTACTGCTGCTTCACACCTTGCCTTGGCTCAGGGGCATGTGCTGCGGCTTGCACGGGAAAGCACAGCCTCAGCACAATGTTGCTAGCTAGCAGAGGCTGGACCGCTGTACAACACACAGAGAGGCCCCTTGATTAGACACCTTCCTGCAGTGCTTGCCTTGCCCGTAACAAAGATGGGAAATTAAGATTTCCTCTGCTCAAGGAAATGGGCGTTTTGTCCAGTAATGTCACAGCAGCAGGTTCACGGTGTGAAAACCCCAGCCTGGGTCAGCAGGATAGGATGGCATCACAGCTGGCATTTTGGCAGAAAGCTTTTCCTCTGTGAGGAGCAGCAGCGGTTTGACAAGCACCGTGCCTGTCCTCCTCTTGTCTGGGCACAGTTGCACCAAAGCCTCCATACCAGCAAGGAGTCTGTTGGGACTCAGCCTGGTGAAGAAGGAGGTGGTGTTACTCTGATAAGCATTGTTCAATTTCATCTGCTCCTTAAGCTTCTTAGCCAGAGCCTGGTGCTCCCAGCTTGACGGGGACCTGGACCTGCTGCCCTGAGGACCTTCATGTGCACCTGCATGTGCCCACTTGACACACCAGCCTCTGGGCACCCCTTCTCCCAAAAGTGAGAGGATGGAGAGCAGCAAAGCCGGAGGGAGGGCATGGGGAGCTCGCGCTGTGCCTCACATCCTCTGCCTCATGGGGGGAGTACAAACTGAGCAAGCCCTGTCCCACACGGCTTGGCTGTCCCGAGGCCCTGCGCTGCCAGGGCTGTGGGGTGAGGTGAGAAGTGGGGTACTGCTGTGCCTGGGAGAGGTTAGGAAGGATGTTTTCACTCAGCTAGAACTGGAGGGTGGAGCACTCAGCATCGGGGACTTCCTTTAAGGGCCAGCAACGAGGGTGCTGCTCCCCACAGCAGGGCACGTTTGGGACCACCTCTGTCTGTGAGACAGCTCGTGACCTTCAACAAATGCTCCCCATGCCCCCCCCCCAGCCCCACCGTGAGCAAAACAGAAGTACCGTGCAAAGTAAGGTACTGCGAGTCCATGGGTGACGGCGATGCCGCAGAACCTCTCGGGTCAGAGGGACAGTCTGCAGGATGCGGCTATGGGGAACTGTCGGCTGGAAACACATCCCAGGCTGCAAGCTCAGACGTGGCATGGGAGTGACAGGGGTTCAGGGAGCCCACTCCAAAGCAATACACGCAAATGAGTTCACTTGCAAACACATACTACACCGAGGAAATGACTGCTACCATACAGATGTGACCTACAGGATCCATGAGTTGTTGTAATGTGAAATGTGAGAAAGATGATAATGAGAGAGACAAGCATGGGAGAAAAATAAATGGGGAGAAGAGAGATTTAAATGAAAAAGAATGTCACTTCACAGGCAGGTAAGGAACTGACTATGGAAGAAAATCTTCGCAATATAAATATTTGGGGATTGTTTGGGTGTCTGTATATGGGAATTCCTGGCTGAACTCTGATTTTCTGCCACGGTGTACACTCTCACTGGAGATACATTCTTGTTTTGTCAGGAACATAAAATTTTGTTAACTTGTGCAAAGTATTCTGGTAATAGGAAATTAATCAGTTTTATGTAAGGATGAAAAAATGCGCTACTTGTGTATGAAGTTGCTCTGTTCTATATAACTGTGTGCCTAACAAGCACAACTACCGACCAGTTTGATGCTGCACTGACTTTCTGGCTCTGCTTGAGAAAAGCCAGATCACTTCTGGGTCCTGAATCTTCTCACCTCTAATGTTTTCCATTTGCCTTATTTGCTGTTACCATAACTAAAGCTTTGTGACGCATGTGCTGCCTACAGATGTTAGTCATATTTACTAATCTGTTAATTTCTGTTGTCATTTGTTCTTTTAAGGTTAGAGCATGCAATTTCCTGTACAACTCGGTGCGAAGTGCGATGCTTAGGCCTGCGAAGAGTTGAGATGAAATGCCGGTCCCCGCGCAGCAGGGCCAGAGCAGCAGCAGCAGGCACCGGAGAACAAAGGTTGTGCCCAGCGTGTGCCTCTGACTGCAGGAATGGGGGAGTTGAAGCTTCTCCAGCCATAACTGCTGTGCCCTTCCACCAACAAGCGGCACACCAAGCTAGCAGAGCAAGAAACAGATGAGATGCAGCTTTTCTGCTCCCCTGGCATTTGAAGGCACAACGCCTGTCTTTTCAGGTTCCTTTTCCACTTGCCACACATGGAATAGAAGCTTTAAGAAGAAAGAGGGACGCATCAGGCAGGCGAGAGGCTGACAAGGGAGCTCGGCGCCAGGGACCACCTCTCTGCCCCAGGGGACAGCAGTTCAGGACACGGCAGCAGCCCCGCAGCGGATCCACAGGTAGCCTGGGAGCAAATGGAAGAAAGAAATTAAGGACGAGACTGTGCTGATCTCATTTCCCATGAGAGTCGGGCAGGAATATGTGAAATTATCGCAGTGGAAGGGTCATCAGGCCTGATGGAGGTGATGGGGCTGTGGCTGGCAGAGGAGGGAATGGTGTGGCGTCTTCCTCCGGCTGCGACTCGTGGACCTCTCGTGGCGCTACGGGCGGGCACACGCACCTCGCGCACCACAGTGCTGGCCCCGCGCACGCGTTTTGCCGCAGAGGGCAGGGATAAAGAGTGATCTAAAGACGGCTGTAAGATGGGAGGAACTAGGAGAAAACGGAAAGGTGAGAGGAAACAAACGGGCTTCCCCGTTTCATTGTGCCCATTTTGGAAAGAAACATTTGAACAAAAATTTGTCTGCGAAGCAGTTTGGGAATTACCAGCATTTTTAGGCCGGTGTTGAAGATTACATCCCTGTTGTGCCTCAGTTCGGCAAGATCCTCGTCTAAGCCACAGCCATCCGAAAAGGAAATGGTGACTTGCACCCCGTCATCATCGGCGGTTACGGCTCCTGCAGGCCGCGGGTCAGTCTTTTATTCTTATGTTTGTGTCAGCTGTGTTTTAGTGACTACGCAACGACGTCGCGTTAGCTTTGCAGGCTTTTTCTCGGGAAACAGGAGCGTTCCCGGTATCTTTTGTGACGAGGTCCACGCCGCGTGCTGCTCCCGAGCCAGAGAAGCCGCCGGCGCTGGCGGCCTCTACCTTTGTGGCTACGCGTCCCCCTCTGCCTTAGGGAGACGTAAATGGCCAAAAACGCTGCCGTAGCTGCGGGAGCGGTGCCCGCCCCACCGCCAGCGGAGGACGGGGCTGCCCCCGCTCCGAAGCCTTTATTCCTTCCGCGGTCCTTCCGGGACCGCTTCCCCCGCCGCCGCCGGAGGACCGGCCGCGGGCTCCACCGGGAGCGCGCGCAGGGGCGGAAGGACGGCGCCGCCGCGGTCACGTGGCCGGCGGAGCGCGGTGCGGGGGATCCCACGCGGGGCCGGGCGTGGCGCGCGCCGGGCGTGCGTGCGTGCGTGCGGGGCGGGGCCGGCCTGCCCTGCCGGGAGGGGGAGGGCGCACGGGAGGAAGGAGGAAGCCGCCATCTTGGAGCGTCGAGTCGCCATAACAAGGCACCAAGGGGGAGCGAGAGGATTTTATACCTGGGCGAGGGGGGGAGCGCGGCTGGTGGCGGTGAGGACGGGCCAGGGCGCCGGGGCGGGCGCGGGTCCGCGGGAGCGGGGCGGGGAGGGGGGGTCGCCGCCGCCGCCGCCCGGCCGAGCCTCGCGGCCTGCGGCGGGCCGCGGGAGCGGCGGGGCCTGGCGGCGCCGAGGAGCCGCGAGCGGGGCGGGGGCGGCCGGCCCGGGCCGCGGCGGGAGCGGCTGGGCCGCGGGGCCGGCGCGCGGGGCGGGGCCGCGGCGGCGCTCGCCGCCGGCCCGAGCGGCGGGGCGGCGGGCGGGGGCCGCTCCATTGTTCGCGGCCGGGAGGTGCCGGTGTGGCGCAGCTGCGTTTCGCGGGCGGCGGCGGCCCCGCCGCAGGGCCGCGGCGGCCGCGCCGCCCTCTGCCGCGGCGGGGGCGACGCCGCAGTGCGGCCCGGGCTCGGCGGAAACAATGGGCACGGCGGGGGCTCCGGCGGCCGGGCGAGCTGCGCGGCCGCTTTGTGCCGGGGCCGGCCCGGCCCGGCCCTGCTGAGGCGCGGCGCGGCGGGGCCGGCTGCTGGCAGAGGAGGGGAAGGGTCTAGCGGCGGCTGCCCTGACCGCTAGCCCGGCCGCCCGCCGACCTGGTCTGCGCCTGGAGGGGAGAGTCGTGGTGCGGGGCGCGGGGGGGGCTTTCTTCCGTTGGACCGCCGGTTTGCGAAATGGTGGCGCTTCTCGTCTCGGAACGGAGAGGTTTGTCGGGTTCGGTGAGGCTGTGCGTGTTCTCTTTTAATCTCTCTCGTAAAGGGTAGTTAGGAGCGAGGGACTGAGAGGTTCCATTTCCTACGATATTGGGGAGCTCCTCGCCGTTGGTGTCCGGGCCTTTGAGGCGGCCCTGGTTACTTGTGTGACTCGTCCAGTTTTCAGAAAGTCAGTGGGCAGGAGCGGTCTGCTTTCAAAGATGCCTTGAAGGAGTCCTTCCAGTCAGGAGGATAACTAGCAGGAAAATCCTAGTTCTGCAAACTTTAAAGTTTTGCTGTGAAGCTAGGATTGCCACCCGTGGAAACAGCTGGGAGGTCTGGGAAGAGTCTGAATTCCTTTTCCCCATTCTCTTGGAATGCCTTTTATTCACTGGGGAAGCGCACGTTTTTTGTGGACGCTGAAGTTAGGAAGCAGTAGTCTGCTAGTTTTTCTTTGCGTTTTCCAAAGATACAGATGCATCGTGATGAGAAATTGTACAGGCAAGCCTATTTTCTGCTGCTTCTGAAAGGTTTTGGACTAGGAGTGTCTTGGCTCCCTAATATCAAGTTCTTCGGCTCTGGTCTGTGCTTGCTTTATGTAAGGTGCATCTTTGTGTTAAATACGGTGTCAGCATTAGGTCATGTGTACCAAATGTTATCCTTTGAGCGCAATAGGGGTTGTTACTGACAGCTGGAAGGTAACGTCATGTGGAAGACATAAGCAGGAAGCTAGATATCTAGTGTAAATGTATATTACTCACTGCTTCAGTTTAGGCTCAGTCACTTAGACTTAACAAAACAGGAAGCTACTGTCAGTTCAGCTTGATGATATCATTAGTTTTGCTATTCTGAATGGTGTTAAATCAATGCCCAATTTAAAAGTTTGAGTAAGCTGGTTGAACTAATTTTTGGGTTGGAGGAGGGTAAGCTGGTTTTTGGGGGCTTTTTTTGTTTGTTTATTTCCATAAAAAAAGATGGTTTCTATTTCCCTTTCAAAGTGCAAAGGGCGATCAGAGTAATTTAAGAGTTTTGTCAGTTCTGACTGGAATGACCACTTGATATTGTGGTCTTGCTTCCTGTCACAAACTTGTGCATAACGTTGTTGCTTAGCATTTTAGGGCTGTTTTGCTGTGTCCCAGAAGTGGGGGAACCTCGAGAACTGGCAAAGCAATTGATATAATTCATGCTTACTTTATGGGGTGGGGGGAAGGACAGGTAGTGTATTTCAAGTGGTTACTCACTAGAAGGCTGCTGAAAATACAGTTGTTCAGAAAATTATCTTTGGTGACTGAAGGTGGTGGGCACAGCTTTATAGAAAGGGGAAAAAAATTTGACATGTGTCTTGGTAATAATCACCGAGAAAACAGAAAAGCAAGTACTGTTGTTGCACAGTGCCTGTGAAGTAGTGGTTCTTAAAATGCAAAGGTAAACTGATGTGACTTATGTAGATAAAAATCCACATACTAATTGTTATCATCTGCTTCTCTTTCAGATTGAAGCAAGTGAATTCTGATATAACTCAACTTTGTTAGAGGGCTTTTTTTAAAAAAAAGTTGATCCACAGTGCATCAGAGCAAGTTACTACTTTACTTTTGAGTGACTTACAGGTGCTTGCCTGCATTGCAATAAAGGACTCATATATTGAGCAAGACTTATTTATCTCTTCGTTTTGGAGAGTCTAATAAACTGTTATTACAGTTTCTGTACTGACTTTCAAAGTTTTGAAGTCTAAAAAGACATCTTTAAAAATAAAAACATGAGCACGGCCAGAACAGAGAACCCTGTTATAATGGGTCTATCCAGTCAGAATGGGCAGTTGAGAGGCCCTGTAAAACCCAGCGGGGGCCCAGGAGGTGGAGGCACACAAACTCAGCAACAGATGAACCAGCTGAAAAATGCCAACACAATCAATAACGGCACTCAACAGCAAGCACAGACTATGACCACCGCTATTAAGTAAGTGTTTGTATCGGCTGCTACAAACATAACTTTTAAAAGTCGCGTATGGGAAAGCGTTCTTGGGTTCCCAATTTAAAAAGTTTTCTTCTGTTGTTTGATGACACTGGCGGCTAGAAGTGTCCTGTGACGTGCATTATGAAAAGAAAGCTGTATTTCCATTTGCAAGTTTCTCTCTGAGAGTGTTTGTTGTGAAAATTGAATGTGATCCTTTGCTTTTCAGAATGTGTAGCCGCTTGTCAGAGGTAGCCCACTGAGCAGCAGCATCATCCTGTTTTCTTTGCTCATTGCAAGTAGTATGAGAGGGAAGTTGGGGAGTGGGAAGGATCTGAACTGAAATTTAAGACAGAGGAGGAAATGCCACCTAGTCTCAGTCCAGTTGTGTATGCTTTTCAGTTGTTTGTTGCAGTTCTTTCTTATGGTGGAAAATTCTTTACAGTCGGTTATCTTCTGTCATCGATCTTAAACAGTAGCCCTTGCTCTCCTCGGTGTGATACTCCGGCTTTAATTCATGAAAGCCTGAGCTGAGATAACGTGGTACCACTGTGATACTCTACTACCATCAAACTGGTTTTGGAAGTGTGCTAATAAAACATGAGTGGGCTGGTTGGAAATTCTGAAAGATGTAAAAGACTTGGATGGTATGGTAACGTGTTCCTTTTCTTTTTTTCCCTGTGGTTCCTCCTCCCCCTGAATAACATTCACTTTTATTTTGTTACTTGATTATTTGTGAAGGAAATGCCAGCTGTTGTCGGAGAGTGCGTGATGGAGTACTCAGGTTCTTAAAGTTTGCCTAACTTGTTCCCCCCCCCTTTTTTTTATGAGTTACGCTAATGAAACTGATGAGTTAAACTCATCAAAATTCACTCCTGACTTCCTGGGACTGGGGGAGAGAAGGACTTACTCTCCTCTGTACAGTGGCTTTCAAGAGAGGATGGGTGTCTAAATCTCATTGAGAGCAAAAGACAACATTTGATCAACAAGCGGAGTGTGTACTTGCTTGATTTTTCTCCCCAAAAGTGTTTTTTATCTTCTCATATTACTCACAGATTAAGAATGGATGTTCCCTGGACAAGAGATTTTTTTTGGTGTTTTTTTGGTTTTGTTTTTTTTTTTTTAAAGTGATGAAATATTCTCATGTGGATTTATTATAGCCAGTTTCTGTCATATGACTAAGTCAGTGCTCAGTTTTAAATCTGTGTTCTACTGGATTGATTCAGTGCCCTAAAAATGGGACTTGAATTATGACTGGATAAAGATTTCACAAATTCTCTGTGCACTTGGCAGATTGCTGGTTTTCTGTGTTTACAGTTTCCTGCCTGTTGCATCCTGCTTAGCTCAGAGAAGACTTGAGCTTGTATGTGTAGGTGCTTTTAGCTTTCAGGAGGTGAAAATATTACATGTTCTGAGAGACATGTAATCTGTATCTAAGAAGCTAAAAATGCAAAATAAAATTATGAAACTTTTTTTTAAAATTTATTTTTATTTTATTTTTGCTATAGACCTGGTGATGACTGGAAGAAGACTTTAAAACTCCCTCCAAAGGATTTGAGAATCAAAACTTCGGTAAGGATGGTTGAATTGTAGGAATAAATATTAAATAAAAGAGGGAGGAGAAGCTGCAGTGGCAAAATATTTGTCCTAAACAACAATTCAAAAGCAGTTCAGCTCCTGCTGTTTTAAATGAAGAATTAATTTGTTCTACAAATGCTTGGGGGAGATGCTTCTCTTGGAAAGCTCAAAAACAGCATTTGCTGTGAATTTCTTACTTTATTAGTGTTACAACATGGGACTGATTGTCAGTGTCTCTTGCAAGGCAGATTGAAAGATGTCATTGTATGTTTACAGTACTGTATTTGGTTATGAGAAAGCAAATGTTTCCTTCTCCACTGAATGGTATTGCACAGATTAGTGGGAACTCCTGTGTAGTAATGGAATGCACTTTGTGGTCTTCCTGCATTGGTAGTCTCTCATGGAGTGAGACCAATCTACAGCTGCGGGTTGTATGACCTAATCTTATGGATGTGCTTTTTTTGATTATTCAGGACGTGACCTCCACAAAAGGAAACGAGTTTGAAGATTACTGTTTGAAACGGGAGTTGCTGATGGGAATTTTTGAAATGGGCTGGGAAAAACCATCTCCTATTCAGGTTGTTTACAAACAGACTACTTACAAGCAGTATTTAATTTTTAGAAATTTATTGTAATTCTTATTCATGCTTAAATGTCGGATACTCATGTCATGATTTGGGAAAACTGGGGTTGAGAATTTCTATTACCTGAATAAATCACAAAGCCATGCAGTGGGTGACTTAGAGATGGGACTGACTTACACTTTAGAGAAGTTAACTTGGATTTTCCTTTTCGTTCTGGAGGCATTAGTGTGTTAATCCTCTGTTCAGTAACACCCTTCACGTAAGTAGTCCTGGTGAGAACAGGGCTGTTCTGTAAATTTTCCCGAAAACTGAGTTGCCATAGGCTGCATGCCTTTAGTTGTTACAAAGATAACTATGGCTTTATTACGCAGTCTTGGTTTTTTTATCATAAGCATCTGGAAGGAGTGTAATGGAGATTATGGGAGAGAGATTAATGTTAGAAAGTTTACTTTTCTGTCCCTCCATCTTGCTTTAGCTTTTAAGGCTTGTTCTGTTAAGAACTGTTGATGTGTAAACTTCAGGGGGATGGGGAGGTTGAACCCTCATTTAATTGCTCTTTGGAGGGTTATCATTGACATACCTCTGCCACTGTATCTCCTTTCTGCATGAGAAAACTGTGGCTTTTAGGTAATTTGTCTGCTTTAAAACAGATTCTAACTGTGCTGCCTTTCCAAAAGGCTGAGGGTTCTTTAGCTGTTGCTGTAAAAGACAGCGAAATGAAAAATACTTGGGGCCTGTGTTTGAATGGCTGAAGTTTCAAAAGGAAAGCCTGCTGGTTTTATGTAAAGTATATCACAAGAGCGTGCAGGTTTGAATTACACGGCCTGAGGTGGTTCTGATGTTAAGATATAGGTGGGTATCTTTTTCCATAGCAGGAGTTTGCTAGTAACTTGTCATTGTGTCTTCACTTTTTTCCCTAATTTTTCACTTTTTTGCCTAATGTGTCAGTACGGGTTTACTGTTCCTGTGGTACCTGATCCCTGGTTCTCTTATGACCAGGCAAATTAAAGACTTTTAAGTGGGATATGGGGAGCAGAGCTGTTGCTTTGTTGGGGAACTCTTTACTGATAGGTTTAACTCCTTCCTGCTGCGTGTCTGTACTACTTGCAGTTGCAGGATATTCTGCTCATGAAACAATTGGATTTCCCGTGGTACTGTTAGCGAGGAGAGTTAAATTTGGCCAGCCTCTTGAGCGAGCATGGCTTATGATTGCTCATGTACTGTTTGTCATTGCATTTCAGGAGGAGAGCATCCCCATTGCTTTATCTGGTAGGGATATCTTGGCTAGAGCGAAAAATGGAACAGGCAAGAGCGGAGCCTACCTCATTCCTTTACTTGAACGGCTAGACTTAAAGAAGGACAATATACAAGGTCAGTTGAGATGGATCTCACTTAGTTGCAGCCGGGTAATGGTATCAGTTGCTACGTTGCAGACTTGAATCTAAAACTGGTCAAGGAAGTTGAGCAGCGTAGGTTATCTGCTTGTACTTTCAAAGAAAGTTAATGGGGAGTGGTGGAGGGGAGGTGAAATGGACATCTTCTGGACTTTACTGTCTTGCCCTGGAAAGTGGATTTGAAGTAATAAGGAAGCATGCTGGCTGGGGGACTTGCACGGAGGGAATATCAAGGGACGGAGAACCCTTTCACAGAATTTGCCTTGTAAGCAGTTTCTAGGTCTCGTTCAGGATATCCAGAGTGGAACTCCAACCCCATAGAAGTACAGCTTTCCTAAAGTCTCTATCGCCTCTAAGGATTACTATTTAAGATACAGTGTGTTACTAGTAACTTATGCTGACACTTTTAACTTTCAGCAATGGTGATCGTTCCCACCCGTGAACTAGCCCTGCAGGTCAGTCAAATCTGTATCCAAGTCAGCAAACACATGGGAGGTGCCAAAGTGATGGCAACAACGGGAGGAACCAATTTGCGAGATGACATAATGAGGCTTGATGATACAGGTTGGAGCACTTCTGCTACACTACAGTTGTTGTTTGTTCGTGGCTTTTACAGTGTGGCAGTGGAACTTCTGCTTGTTGTTACTGTTTGCCTGTTACAGGACAGACTGTGGTATGTCTTGTTTGCTGTTTGTATGCTGTTGTTATTCTCTAAAACTGTTCGTATGAAATGTGGCCATGAATGCTAGAAACGTTGGTTTAGTCGCCTTAACCTTTTTTTTTTTGCTCTTCTAACCTTACAGTGCATGTGGTGATAGCTACCCCTGGGAGAATTCTCGATCTCATCAAGAAAGGAGTAGCAAAAGTTGAGCATGTCCAGATGATAGTATTGGATGAGGCAAGTTGCTCCTGTTAAATGTCTTGGGATTTTAACACCAGGTTAAAGCAGTGATGTGTCTTGGCGAGTCTCCTCATTATGCACAGCAACAAATCAAACTTTGCTTAGAGACACTATAAGGTTATAGCTCATCCATTTCTCGGTATTTTTGAGAAGTTACTTTGGCAGAAGAATTGTTCTGCACGTGATTCTCTTAAGAAAACAACCTAGGAAGATTTGCCTTTCCTGTTGTCTTTGCAGTTCCTGGAGAATGGATTAACAGTCTGTCCTGAAATGAAGCAATGCATTTCATTTGGTTTCAGTTTATAATGAGTGAGCTGTGCTTATCACATAATTGTCTATAAAACTGATTTATGAACATCCCAATAGCATACAGGCTTCTGAGTGAGAGGTTGAGAAAAATTCTTGTGTGAAAGCTCTTGGGTGACTCTGATAGGAACCCTGATAACTTTTCAATTTAGATTCCATTTATTTTTCCTGAATTTGATTCTGTTTAAATCAAAGTCTTGAAAACCAGGAGACAGTAAACTTCCTTTTACTGACCAATCCTGTCTCCAGCAGCTAAATCACATATCTTTTGGAGTGTGGCATGTGCTCCAAAGGGGACGGTCCCATCATAAGGGCAGGGAGAATGCTCCTGGTGTTTTGTTTGTTCGCCAACCCTGCCATGTGGTACTACCAGAAGACTGATATCTTGCCCCATTAATTTAACTTACTCTTTATTACTTCTGTTGTTACAGGCAGATAAGTTGCTGTCTCAAGATTTTGTTCAAATAATGGAAGACATTATTCTCACGCTACCTAAAAACAGACAGATTTTGCTCTACTCAGCCACTTTCCCTTTGAGTGTACAGAAGTTCATGGTGAGTGCAGGTGTAATCATATACATATGATGGCGGCGACATTGCTTGTGAAGTAAATCAGCCTAAATCTAGGGCAGAAGTTTGAAAATAATTTTTGACCCACAGTAGCATTCATAGGAAAGCTAGGTATGCACAGTTCTTGCCTATAAGGTACTGTTTTCCACTTTGTACATCAGCTATATGCCATCTGCACTGATTTGCTTCCAGAGGGTGCTCCTGTTTGGCCTGCTTGGTCACCTTGGATTTATAAATAATCTTTTTGTGAAATTTTACTCACCCTGTCTGTTCTGTGTATAGCATGAAGAGCGAGTGGCTAGGTAGTGCATCCTTGCAGTGGAGGAAGTTAAATGTGCTGGAGGGTGGGAAGTACTTATGTTGCTCTGTGTGTAGGTATGCCTGCTTTATCCTTATCTTTATTTTTCAGAATTCCCATTTGCAGAAACCCTACGAGATTAATCTGATGGAGGAGCTGACCTTGAAGGGAGTTACCCAGTACTATGCCTATGTAACTGAGCGTCAGAAAGTACACTGCCTCAATACGCTGTTTTCCAGGGTAAGCAGTAAGGCTGGGTCAAGAACATGCAGAAGCTTTTTTGCTTTTGGAACCAGGAATAGGACTGAGGGTGGCAAAGATGGCGTAACAACACTTTTTGCTTGTCAAAAAGTGCTATTTAGCTGAAGCTAAAAAAGCATGCTTCTTGTCCTGCACACCTTTGTGTTACAGACCTTTGTTAATTTTTTTCCCCTCTTGTACAAAAATATGTACTGTGTAATTTACCAGCAGCATACCTGATTTGCTTTCTTTCTGGAAGAGATTTAGACTTAATGTCTTGGATCATTTGTTAGTAGAATTCTGCATTTACTGAGCATGTTACTTATATGTTCAGCTCCAGATTAACCAGTCGATCATTTTCTGCAACTCCTCTCAACGGGTTGAATTGCTAGCCAAAAAGATCTCCCAGCTGGGCTATTCCTGCTTCTATATCCATGCTAAAATGAGGCAGGTGAGTATGAAGTCTACAGCGGTTTATTCCACACCACCTCAAGCTTTACTGCACAGCTGAATTAAGTCTTGTGCTTGCTTTAAAGTTGCATATTCTTTGAAAACTGAAACATGTATTGCTTTGCTGTGGATTTAGTTTTAGACTGTCTCCCCGCCATCCCCGTCCCCCCCCAACCTCTTTCCAGACTGTTCAGTATTAGCTGGTCAGTTGGTACTTAAGAGTACTTCAGGTCAGGTTAATTAGTCCAGTGTAAGCACAGATCACAGCCAGAAGGCACAGTTCTTAGTGCTTGCTGCCTCTCTTTTGCCAGCATGGGGAGCCATATTAGACCACACAGTGTAACTGACAGAGATGAAAACAAGCCTGATTTAAAACAAACAACAAAAACCCCACTACTCAGCCGATTGAGCGATCTGTGTGGCTTTGCAAACAGTAAATCTTGCACTATGACTGCAGGGGAATCTGAGAAGTCAGGGAGGTGGCTTTGATCAAATGTCTTGGCGAAAGCCGTGACTGGTGTATGGTGACTAAGCACCTGTGGTCTTGGTGTAGATGCTGAAAAAATGCCAATGCAGCTTTGTTGGTGCAGAGGTTTCTGTTAATTGTATGTTAGCTCACATGTCCTCGAGCTTCATACTTGTAATATCCTTGTTTTCAGTAAGTGTACTAAAAGATATCAGAAGGTTGAAGTGATCCATGTAAAACAGCAGTACTGTGAAATTTTTTTTTTTTAATTTTATATGTAAGCTAGAATAAATTCAAATGACAGCTTTAGAGGAAACCTAGCTTGCTGTTCATCAAACTGACAGGTAATGGTAATGTTTGCTGGGCCATATGCAGACCGGTAATCAATTAAGCAGAAATAGAAGTGGTGTCAGTATTGAGAACAGAGATATGCAAATGGGTTCCTTGAAGTCTGAATTTTATATGCTTTTGACCAGTCCATAGACGATCTTTGTGGCAAAATGCAGGTATGTTTGTGTGGAAACCTTCAGCTTGTTCATTCCTGCTGTTAATTTCGCTCCTTAACAGTGATACTCCTTGATCTTTGCGTGGCCCAAAGTGACTTGTTTGTGGGAGGAGAGTCTTCACAGAGCATTGTCTCATCCCACCTCTAATTCTGAATTGGTAGTGAAAAATGCTACATACTGGAGAATGAAGTTACTGCTGGTGTCAGTTTTAAGGGAATGAATAAAACATGCACTGCATGTGGCAGGGGGCTGGGGGAAGACGATGGTTAAACTACCAGTTTAACTTCCTTGATGTGTGTTTCACGTAATTATAACAAGATACTCCTATTCTGAGGCGGCTTTGATGCAACTGTAGGAGGCTTTAAAACGCAGTCAGTTAAGTGTCTAAAAGTCGTACCAAGGGCCACTCTGGTAAGTTCTTTAGAATATGTGGGTAAGAAGTGCTAAAAAATATGTACTAGCAGCTTTCTTTGACTCAGCTGTTCTCTAATGATGAGGAGGAATTCATGTGATTGAAGTTCAGTGTTTGTAACTTGAATATACCTCAAAGTCACAACCAGTTGGTGGGGTTTGGGGGTTGTTGTTTGGTCCCCCCCCCTTTTTGTTTGTTTATTTATTTATTTATTTCCAGGAGCACCGCAATCGTGTGTTCCACGATTTCCGAAATGGCTTATGCCGCAATCTTGTTTGCACTGGTAAGAGTTCCTAAACGTTTTCCTGTTTCTAAAGGTTGTGATAGAAAGCAGATTAGCTGTTAGCCCTGGTATAATAGATCGTGTGATTTGTAATAAAATCATATGTTTTGATAAGATGCCTTTGTCAAGCCTGCATGTACTGCTTTAGGCATGTAGATTTTTGTCTTTTGTGACAAACTGAAGGTGCAGCTTGCTGACAAATAGTTTTACAGTGATAGTATTGTCTGCACTAGTTCTGTTTTCTGCATATTTTCACGTGAGTGCTCTCTGAGTTGTTGGGCTGTAAGCTTTACGAAATATCAGTAGAACTGTGGCTAGGATCACCCGAGTGAGTTTTGCCGATTCTTTAAATGTTTACAGCTCGTCTTTTCTAAATATTTTTACAGTTTCGATTGGCCTGTGTATGATCCAAGTTCTCCATTGTATGGCCTGTTTGGGCAGTATTGTGGCAGTGTCTGCTGATCACTACATGTGTCTGGATCCTATTAACAAAAATTACTAGAAGTGGAATAAAAATAGTTGAGCTAGTGGGATGTAGTTCTGCTCTCAGGTCTGTTGCGACATTGGCAATGCACAATCGTGTGAGGAGACGCTTGTGTAAGACGACCTGCTCAGAAGTAGTCTTAACGTGGAAAAAACTAGCTCGTTCTAATTACTTTTTCAGCATAGATGTGCAGATCTGGTGTTTTGGTTATTCTTCTTGTATTAATCATGGTTATAATGGATAAAGAGCAAGAAGCAGCCATAACAGAATTGTATGTAAGCTGTCCTTGATACAAGGGAAGCTTATATGTGGAACCTAGTGCAAGCCAATGTTAATCATTGTTAATCTTTTCACCCTAAATACTGTCAGCAATTGATCTCATTTAAATTAACTTTCTTCATGACCTGGCTTGTCTTTCAGATCTGTTTACCCGAGGTATTGATATCCAAGCTGTGAATGTGGTGATAAACTTTGATTTCCCAAAGCTGGCAGAGACTTATCTCCATCGTATTGGCAGATCAGGTGAGAGGAAAAATATCTTTTAGGTACAAAGTTGCTGATGACTGTGATGTTTCTTAGGCTTCAGTTGGCTTCTGGCTTTTATTAGTCTATCTGAGAACTACTTTAGGTAGCTTTGATTTTTCTGAGAAATTTATTTTTGGGTATCATCTCAGATGGTTATTCTCACAAATGAGACTGGCCTAAACAGCCTAATGGGGGTGGGGGGAAAGCATATTTTGCTTTAATCTCAGGAGACTTATAGATGCTCCTGTTTGCAGTTTGGGAAAATTCTCTACTGAAAACTTGGCTTCTGTGGTGTCTTAAGCATGGGTTTCTTCTGTGTGTGTTCCAAGGTATGTTTCTAATGTCTGGACATCAGCAAAATACACCCTTAAGGAAGGCAGTAAACAAAGGAACTCACTGTACTTGAACTTTGTAGTTTAGACTTGTTCAAGAACTCTGTTATTGAAGAAAGGCTGGATGTGCATAATGCAGTACTGGAAGACTTTTCATGGGTAATTAATGAGGAGGTTTGATCAGAGCATTTTGAATCTCCTGGGTTTTCTTATTCCTATAGCAGTATGAAACTCCCTACCAAAAACTGATATGAAAGGTGTAGAGACCTGTGGTGGGTTCTGGATTTGCTTTTATCATCAGAGACTGATGTTAATAACTCCACAGTCTGCAGACTTTTTCAGTCAGCCTTCTATTTCTCAGGTCTGTTGTCTTTTTTTATCTTTTTTTTTTTTCATCATCAAGGTCGCTTTGGTCATCTTGGCCTGGCCATCAACTTGATCACCTATGATGATCGATTCAACCTGAAAAGTATTGAGGAGCAGTTGGGAACTGAAATTAAACCCATACCAAGCAACATTGACAAGAGCCTGTATGTGGCAGAATACCACAGTGAACCTGTAGAAGATGAGAAACAATAAACATGTGCGTATGTAAATGCCTTTCCAAATAGAGGAGTTGTGTTGGATGAAAGAGCTGATGTGTGAATGTTATCCCAGGGGAAGAGGGAAACTGATGTGCTGAAGAGGCTCTGAATGTGGGAACAAGGGTTTGAAATAGACGGTACAAGGAATTCTGTGAATGTGCTGAAGCTGGGAGTGGAGGATGAGTAATTTTTAGTTGTTTTAATTGAAATGCTGACCATGTTAAGGAGACCAAAAATGGGGTAAAAGGAAGCAGGGAAGGGTGTATGGAGAGGCCAGGGTGGCTACTAGTAGCCTAAGGAATTCTTTCTGTATTGCTTAGCTAACATGAGAAATTTGTGAGGGGCAGAGAGGAAGGTGACTCTCAAAAAGGTGAGGAGAGAAAACGGATAGCTTTGGGAACAGAGCACTAACAAGAGCCAAAGCACCTCACCAGTTAAGAAGGAACAGGTTCAAGCTAAAGGTGCATCCTTTGGTTCATAGAACTGCGAGTAAACAAAGTTGGTAACAAAGCTGTAATTCATCTTTGCTGCCACTTGAGGTCGTCTACATAGCTTTAAGATAAGATGAGGTTTCACTGTCGGAGACTCCCGACTGTGCTTTTTCTGATTATTGTCTGAGGAAAAACTGCTAAGTCAAGTCCTTTTGTAAGAAGAAAACTCGCCCTGGATTGGAGTCAGGCAAAACAGCTACAGTATGATGTTTTATCTGGTTTTAATTAAGATGCTATATTGTGCAAGATGAGACACTGTACAGTTTGGGTTGGAAATGCATTCTTTTGTGTGCTCTTCTCAGAGATCATGAATTAGAAAGTGAATCCCAACGAAGCTGCTGAAATTCTTCTTGGGTGACAAAAAAAAAAAGGCGGCCATAGCAGCAGAGTGCTAGATGGCATTAAGATGAACCTATGTTCCTTCTTTGAAATCATTTAAGGAGGGCCCTAGCCAGTCACACCAAGCTGACTTGCAGCCTCTGCTTTGCTGGCTGAGCTTTCTCCATGTTTTCTAAATAAATACCTCCCCACCCTGGGTGATGAACTTGAAAAAGGCTCTAGGGTGGCTTCCTTAAGGGGAATGCTGTGACCTTGCCTGAGAACTGTTTGCCATTTCCTAAAGGATAAGAAACCAGTAGGTAGTCATGCTCCATGGGTATAGTCAGGCATTTGCAGCACCTCTTTCTGCAAAGCTGTGGTTGCGGTTGAGCTGTTCCAAATGCCCTTTGCTTTTCCAGAGCTGCTGCGCAGTCAGTGTGATTCATTACTTACGTTCCGGTTTTGCATAGAATTGATTTAACTGTGGGTGTTGTGGTTGTTTTTTTGGTTTGTTTTTTTTCAGGCTTTGATTACACATGCTAGAAGGTGAAGCCCTTTGATCCAGATCTGTGACACATCGTTTCTTTGGGGATACCCTTCTCTTTGTGGGTTTTTCTTCGTCTTTTCATTTCGGAACTATGAAGACTAAAGAGCTCGGCCTTTTTTTCTTTTTAAATTTGGCAGCAAGGAAGAAAGAAGATAAAAAGAGGAATGTCTTTTTGTTTTTCCACTTGTTTGCACTGTGTGCTGATTGAACATTAGTTGCACTAACTGCTGGTTTTAAATTTTTTTTTTCTTTGGGTGGGAGGGGCAGCAAGGGAAGAAGAGAAACCCTGAAAAGAGAAGAATCTTGATGAACACGAGCTTGTCTGCTATTTCAAATTCTTCAACCATCGACTGAGTGCATTTCAACTTCTCCCTGGTTACTCATCTGTTTTTAAGCTAAAGAGCTTGTTACTTATTCGTGCAAAGTGCCTTATGCTATGAGACCATTCAGAATATCACCTTTCCGACACAGCCCAAGGAATCAACAGCCGTTTTTGGTTTCAGGTCAAAGTTCCCCTCTCTTCCCCCTCTCCTCCTCCCCAAGTACTCAAGCCCAGGGCTGGGAGGTGAAATGTATTGGTAATACTACTTTTTTCTTCAACTTTTTTTTTTTTTTAATTGGAGGAGTTGATATGCATCTGCAGTTCACCCACACTGTAAATACCTGTATTTAAAACGAAACCAACTTAAAGTCTGGGCTGATTAGGTGCAGCATCATAGCTCCAGAAGGAAAGAGCAGCCTGTCATCCTTTGCAGGAGCCATAAGAAAAGCCCTATGCTCTAGCAGAACACTAAAGACTGGTTTCCATAAGAGTCTCCATTAGTAGTTACAGCACTTGATATGTAGACTTGTTTCAGAGCCATGGCCCTCTTTCCTCTGGTGCAGTGTGTCCCATAGAAAATCAGATGTGTATATTGTACAAACTTTGTAAATATGATTTTTTTTTTCTGTTTGGGTTCATATATAACTTTTTCTTTTGTGATGAAGGTTGCTGGGGTTAAAGGGATTAGACTGATTATGGGAGCAGCTAAAGATGAGAGGGGCTCAGTTTTCTGCAACACTAAACAATGAGAAGGGCTCTGACCTCTGTGAAGAGCAGGCCTCTACAAGTGTCCCTTGTCAGGGTGGGTTTGCCCTGGTGCTAGCAACACTGTCCTGTACCGCTTGTGTAGAAGAGATCACTTGTGGGGCCGCAAGGCCTCAAAATCTGTAGCTCAACCTGTTCGGAGATGCTCTTCGATTTCCCCCCTAGAAACTTCAGGAACTTGACAAGCTCTGAAGGGAGCCATGACCTGTGTTCCACCATGGCATGAGGGAAATCCAGTGCGTGTCAGTGTTGCTGAGCAGTATATGTGTAAGGCGTGGATTTGGGTTTAAGAGAGACCATAGAAAACCAATTTACATGCATAAACTGACAGTTCTGGAGCTTTGTGGGATTGATTGACTTCCTGCAGCATTGTGCATTTTCTGCCCAGAGTGGCCTCTATACAGACTTGTGAGCAGGTAAGGGCAAACCCCTGTTAATGTCAGAAGCTGCAGAAAGCTGCTTGCCATCTCCTCTGTTTGGCATGAATTGCTGTCTGTCATTTTGCATTGTATATTGCTGAAAAGTGCTTTCTGGTCAAGTAGTGTTGCTTTAAATTGTGCCCCTCCCAACATGCTTGATGTTTGGCCTGATCTACAGGCAAAAGGAGTGAGACAAATCAAAAACCGTACTCTTTTTAAATTCCCTTTTAGCCTGTTCACCAACACTGGCAGGAGGCACCTGGATGAATGCAGTCCCTTTTGCTCAGTTGTTTATTGTGTATACAGATGCTGCACTCACACCACGCTTGCTTACCTTTGAGGCAGAAATTAATTGTCTTAATTTCTCCCCATTTTGACCCTTTTTCTTTTTTTAAATTTGAGTAAAATTGTTTGGAACTACAAGGCGGACTTACCCATCCGTTTCCTTGAGGATCATAAATAGAAGCCAGGTGCCTCCTGACAACAACTTTACATGATGGAAAGGTTTTTGTGTTTGGGATTTTTTTTTTTCCTTTTGTCAGCAGTGACTCCGTAATTGTAGCAAATGCTGCACTAGAGTACAAACTCAAGAGCTTGGTCACAGACACTCTGTGAGCCACACAGCTTACATCTGACTGGCAGGTACTAAATGTAAACAATTTTGGGGTGCTTTTTGGGGGTGGGGGGGTGGGAGTTTGTGGGTGGTAACTTTGACCAAAAGTAAAATCTTGCTCTTGTACTGCAGCCAGCTTATGATTTTTCCAGAGAGACAGAAGAGGGATCATTTTAGTGCAACAAAGACATGAAAAATGTAAATAAAAGTTTTGTATCTTACCAGGGCATGCACATGTAACAAGAACAGGATAGCAATGTCGAGTCAGACGTGTGTGCTCTGCTTGGATTTGTGGTAGGTTAGCCTGGTGCCATGTGTTGATGGTCCCTCTTGAAGCACAGAATTTTTGAAAGTATTACTTTAAACTTGGCCTCTAATTGAGGATTGGCACTTACCTAAACTATCGGGGGCACCATTTTTAGGCGGCTTCTTGTCAAGAAGGAAGCAGCCTATTTTTGGTGCTAGTAGGCTATCTCTAACAGATGCAATCTTGCAAATGGAAAGATGCTCCAAAGGACTAGGATAATCCTAGTTTTTTTGTTTTTTGGGTTTGTTTTGTTTTTGTTTTTTATTATTGTTTTGTTTTGTTTTCTGTTGTTTTTTCGCTACCCAGGAGTAAGGAGTGTGTATAAATCTTGGTTTCCCGAGATTCCTTGTGAGCTCCTGTTTTTGCTGGTCACGTACCAGCCTGTGCATTTATGCGTTAGTTGGAGCCTTCAGTCATGAGCCCTAGGTCAAATACTTCCTCTGACAAAGGTGACGTGAATGAGAATCTGATGTATTCTGCACTTTTCCCCTCGGAAGTCTAGAAGCGTCACTCCGTGAATCTGATGAAATGGAGCTTCACAGCTGGGTGAAGTGGCTGTGAAGAGGGTGACGCCAATCTTTGGCCAGTGTACTCGAGATAAACTGTAGGCTGGTCTCTAGGTGTGTGCCATCAGGAGTGCACTACAGTTGCTGGAGGGCTTTTCCCCAAGGGAGGGGGGTGGGTTGGTCGCAAATACATGTTTCAATTACCAGAATGAGATGGGAGCATCTTTCCTTTGCCCTCTGTGACTTTTTTTGTGGGTAAGAACAGGGAAGCTCAACATGAATTCATGTTGTGTACATGTTGGTATCAAATCATCTCATTCTGATCTTTTGTTCTTTATTTTTACTTGGGATGGGGGAGGGTGTCTGCTCTCAGGATTTAAAAATGCTTCACACACTTGTTTGGGGGGTTTTGTTTGTGGTTTGCGGGGGGGGGTGTTGGTTTTGTGGGCTTTTGTTTTTGTTTTTGTTTTTTTGGTTTTTTTTCCCCAAATGACTGATAGGACACAAACCTGAGCAGACGGCTGTCCTGCCTCGGTTTCTGTTCTAGAGATTACAGAGATGCCTTGCCATGTCTCCTGAGCTGCCGTTGCGGTGGTTCTTGTCCCAGTGCTGGACTTTGTAATGTCCCTGGTGCCGAGCAGCTGCTGCTTTCTGAGGACAAAGTAAATTTTGTTCCCAGGAACTCCAGTGGTATGGCTGCCATGGTAAAGGGTGGGCAACAGCAGTCCGCGCAGGGAGTTTTCTGATTGCTGTGAACTTCTGGTCCATCTTTTGTGAATCGCAGTTTATCTTCGTAATAAACCAGGTCTCCGGACCAAAGAGCAGGCATCTGATCTTCAAAATGAGGCTTTGGCAGATTATCTTATAGGTTTTGCTCGGTTCACCGTTGTGTTGCTAAAATGTCCCTACATGGAAGCATTGTTAAATTCTGCTGTAGACAAGTTAGGGAAGGGTAAGGAGGGGTGGGGGGAGGGATGGGTTTATTAAGATACAGCCTTTGCTGTATTTTAACCAATAATTATGGGGAAGGGGTGTCAGGAGAAGAAAATAGTCACTGTTCCCTTTATTGAAAGAAACTGGAACTTTTATTTCAAGAAAAAAAATTACTTGCAATTCAGGTGGAATATTGTAATCCACTGGTCCCTAGTCAAGAGGTTGGTATTCTTACTGTTAACCAGCAAAGAACGTGGAGTAGTCCTTGAAAACATTCAGGGGAGGGAGGGGAAAATTGGCTTTCTGTTAAATCGGTAATTGGCAAACTCTCCAGTGGAGCTCAGATTTTGTTGAGAGTGTATTTTCTCTGACTGTATGTGCGTTGCTGCACTGACTTGTGAAGAGTTTCATGAGTTCCGAGTGCAAAAAAGATGAATGGTAAAATCCTGATTTTGTTGATTAAACTCAATAAAAGCTCCCTGGAACTCCAGTTTGGTCTCGTCTTTTTTCTTTTAACTGTGCTGAGCAAAAAGCGTGCTGATCTAGAGAACCCTGGCATACGTTGGATACTTGCAACGAGCTTTGGAGAGAAGCCAATCTTGATAAATGGAAAGGCTGTCTGCCCTCCAGAGTGACCTGCAGGCACAAGAGGCATTCTCTTGCCGTACAGACCCTCCACCTTAGGTGTCATGTGCTCTTCCAGGGTCTGATGCTCTGCAGGCTCATCTCAACTAGACTAGTAGACTTTACCTGGCATCTGCTTGCAGTGCCAAATTAGCCGACTTTGGCAATGAGAGTTTCTGTAAGGGGCTGGAGCAGTGCTGCAAGAGTTGGCTGGACCTGTGTCTTTATGTCTTTCACCAAGAGTCACCCCTGAGCTCTGCCTTGCTGGCTGCTTGTGCTGCAGGAAACCTCTTGTGTGTGCTGTGTCTCTGGTCATGTTAGTTCAGGGGCAGGGCAGCTGTGTGAGTTTCTCTTCCAAGGCTAACGAGAGGGCGTGGGATGTGGTGGGCTCTTCTGACCAGAGTGACTTGTGGTTCTCAGCTGAAGTATCTGTGAAAGGCGCACTGCTTTTTCTCGCAGTGATGGGAGAGCTGGCTAGAAAGGGAGGGAAAGCTACTGCCATGCTTCAGTATATACATTAATACTATGTTCCTAACCTAGGGTCAGTTCTCGCAGCCGGAGTAGCTGAGCACCATCAGCAGTTAAAACAAGGAGCAAGGTAAAAACTATGTGGGTATCCTTGTGGCAGAGGCCTTATAAAACATACGTGGTGCACACAGCTGAAGCACAGTGTGAAAATTTCATGGCAAATGTTGAAAACGAGGCTGCAGCTTTTCATCAGAGAGCTCTTGAAGTCATTGGGGGAGGGAAGAAGGTTGTCCTATTCAAAGCACTTCTTGATCCTTAATGCAGCAGTGCTGTGAAAGCTCTGAAAAGAGTTTGTAAGCTGTGACCAAGGCTATGCGACAGGGAATGGTGCGAGACCTTCCTGAGACTGGAACGTGACGGCTGCTATCCGAAAACCTCACAGGTAATTGTCCAGCATAAACCCAGCGGTAATTGTGTATGCTGAGTTTCTGATTCAGCAGGTCCTGGAGTTCTTCCATCTGTTGGATTCTTTAGCTAGAGCTGGCCTCATAGGCAGTAGCTGCACTTTTGCAGCAAGCAGGGTTGCATAAAACTTGAGACGTTTTCTCTACTGGTCAGTGAAGAAAAGGGAATGAACACTGGAAATAAAGTAATTATGAAGGACAGTGACTTTTGCAGGCTTTTAAAAATTTCTGTGAGGTATTGGTTTCAGGTGGCTTTGCTGTCACCTGCTCTCAGTCAAAAATTCCATAGACCAAAGCATAGGTGAGCCCTTGAAATCTGCCCAAATGAAAGTCTAATGATAAATTAAGTACTTTTAGTCTGGTTTAGAAGCGTAAACTGACATCTCCACCATTTTAGGAGCTCACATGTCTCTATTGGGCAGTGACAGGAAAAAAGCCAGTGCTGCTAGAGGGCTGGGATGTACCAGCATTATTGGGAAGGCTGTGGCTGGCCCCAGATGTGGCATTGTGCAGAGGACAGCACAGCAGGTAGTGCTAGAAGTGGAGGCTGAAAGTGGGACTCGATGATGCACAGCAAGGAAGGGTGCTGCTGGCCTGGGAGCCTCTGTCCTTCCTGCTGTAGCCTGCTCCTGGGACAGGCCTGGGACTGTGCGGGACCCCGGTGTGCCAGCCCTGCCTGGCGCTGCTGCCAGAAAATGAGGAGCAGTGCCTGCAGCGGGACTGGGCTGCTTGTGGGCTGGGGGGGGCACTGCTTCCCTGCAAGTGACAGGGGGAAGGTGCTGTTGGGGATTGCGTGCTGTGCTGTGCTCCTGTGCCTCTTTAGTAGTACCCGGTGGGGTTGTGTCCCTGTGGCCAGCAACCCCCGCTTCCCACCTGCCCTCTGCAAGGTGCATGGTCACTGCAAGGCCTGGCTGCCCACAGGGCCGATGGGCTGCGCTGTGCCAGGCTGCAGACACAGGCCAGACTGTACTGGGTCTGGCTGTAACAGTTAATGTTCTCCACAGCAGCCCAAACTGTGTTTTGGATTTGTGACTAAAACACTGTTGGTAACACACCAGTGCTTTGGCTACTGCTAAGCAGCACTTGCACAGTGCTGAGGTTTTCTTTTGTCTCTTTTTTTTCCCCTCCCGTCAGCAAGTAGGCTGCGGGTGCATGAGAACTTGGGAGGGGATGCAGCTGGGCCAGCTGACCTCAACTGACAACAGGGATGTTCTATACTGTCTATACTGTATGATGTTGTGCTCATCAGTAAAAGCTGTAAGAAGGGGGGAAGGTGTTTGCAGTTACGGTTTGTGTGTCTTCCCAAGGAACTGCTACGCGTGCCGAGGCCCTGCTTTCCAGGAAGTGGCCTGCCAATGGGAGGTAGCGACCAAGTTCCTTACTTTGCTTGTGCATGCAGCGTTGCTTCACCTATTAAACTGGCTTTATTTTGATCCACAACTTTTCAGCTTTTGCTCTTCCAAGTATCTCCCCTCTCCTGCTGTGGGGTAGGGGGAGCTGAGCTGCCGGCCAGAGTGACCCTACCACGCAGGCACACGAGCGAGGTGGGCGTCTCAAGGCAGGGCCTGTGGCCGATGCTGCTTCGGGCTCCTTGGAGGCTACAGCACAGGGTTTCGACACGTGCCTCCCCTCCTTTTCCCCCACCTCCTCTGCTGAGCTTGTAGAGGTGGCGACGGGCAAACGAACGCGGTCAGACCTGGCTGCTGGGCCACACATGGCATCGGTAAAGCCAGACGCAGCCGTGAAACCGAGCTGGCGCCAATGCTTGCCCGTTGGCAGACGACCTCCGGACGCAGGGGAGGAGCAGGGCCTGCAGAGTCCCGCGCGGCACTGCCTGGATAAAGCACAGCCGGGGCACCAGCCCTTGCCCCCCCCCCCCCACCTCCCAGGGCCAAACTCCCCCGCCCCGGGCAGCGCCGGTCCTGCCCGGAGACCCGTTCGCGGCGCGGTTTCCCGCAGGTAGCGAAGAGCTGCCGGCCCGAGCCGCGCGTGAGCAACGGCTCTCGCAGCGGCAGAAAAATCAAGCGGGGGCGCAGGCGCGGGACCGGCAACCACAAGGAGGCCGGGCCGGGCCAGGCGCCGGCCGGCGATTCCCCTCTTGGAGCACCCCCTGCGCCCTGGGGGGCGGCGGCCTGCGGGCCCGGCGCGGTGCCGAAGGCGGGACGGCCCCAGCAGACGCGCCCCCCCCCCCCCCCCCCCGCCGCCGAGGCCCGCCGGAGGGACCCGAGGGGGCGGGGGAAGCGGTCACGTGAGAAGCGAGGGCTGGGCCCGTCCCCAACATGGCGGCCTACCTGCAGTGGCGGCGCTTCGTCTTCTTTGACAGAGAGACGGTGAAGGAGCCGCCGGGGCCCGATGGGGCCGGCGGGAAGCCCTTCGCGCTGCCGCCGGGCATCGCGGTCTGCGACTCGGGCCGGGGAAGCCTCGTCTTCGGGGATATCCTGCACGGCGGCGGGAGGCGGCGGCGTCGGGCGCTTTGGCCTGCGTGGGGCTCGGTGGGACCGGGAGCCGCGGCCGGTCGGGCCGGGCCGGGCCGGGTCGGGTCGGGTCTGCGCCGCAGGCGAGTCCCTGGCGGTGTCTAGCGCGGGCACGGCTCCCGCGTGGGCTTGGGGCCTCTCCAGCCGTGGGAGTGCGGCGGCTTCCTGCACTCTCTTGCCCTTTGCCTGTTAAAAAACCCCGGGCGCTGGGTGTTTTGGTGCTCTTGGGTTGCTCTGCAGACGTGTGTTTACTGTAGCCTTACAGAGGTCAGCAAGAAGCAAGCGTTAAGGTTTTTGATTCCGGTGCGATTGGAGGTGTGGGTTTGGGTTTTTTTTTTCCCCGCCCCTTTGTGTGCCTTAACCGTGATCTACATATGGAAGGTCAGATTTGGTTTTTGCCTCGCTCCCTTCAACTCAGTAGCTTCCAAGCTTACAAGCTAAGGGTAACGCATCTGTACCAGCTGAAGCAGCACAGTATCTTGGTTTCTGTTGGTGAGGACGAAGAGGGTATTAACCCCTTGGTAAGTCAAACGAACAAGAGAGGAAAATGCATTTGTATTGGGGGGGGGTCTTTCTTAAGACTACGGCGATTACCTTGGTTGGCCTTTCTTACCTTAAGTAGCTTGCTCAGTCTGGGCACTGTTATATTTGATGCTGGGTCTTGGCCGCCTAACACCTCACGTTTTGCTTATGCCAGATCGTCATCGTTTGTAGGTTAAAGTCTGGAACCTGGAGAAACGAGATGGTGGCAATCCTCTTTGCACACGAATTTTTCCAGCGATACCGGGTAACAAGCCCACAGTCGTATCCTGCCTAACTGTCCACGAGAATCTTAACTTCATGGCTATTGGTAAGTAAAACTAAACAGTAATAGTTTAAGAAAAACGTTACGGTCCTGACTCAGATGTAAGGAAAACGAATAGATAGCACAAAAACTGGCACAGAACCTCAGTTTTTCTTCTCACGCAGTTTTCATGTTATTCTCACAGGGGGATAGTCTATTTTGTGCTGTTGGAGAGCTTGAGAAGATAAATACATAAATTTAGCCTGAGTCTGTGTATATTACAGTAATAACTTTGATACTTAAAAGGGAAGCACATATTTTTAGTTGATGTCATCTTTCCCCACCAGTCAGTAAGATTATGCATTTATCGAACTTTGTATGAAATTTAGCTTTTGTTGTAGTACGGGGAAAAAACATAGGTTTTCTGATACCTAATGTTACAGAGAGATTTTTTTCAAGCACTGTATAGAAACCTTTTTTTAAAAGAAAAAAGCCAATTTCCCTTTTTAGATTTAACCATTCCTTTGTAATATTTCTTGCTTAACTTCTGACAGAGTGAGAGCAGTAATGCTGTGAGGTTACAAGTGCTTTCAGTGAGTTGGCCCCTGCACTGAAATCCAAACGCTTTCCATATGCGTCTTGTGGCTTTCCACCCTGGCACAATTTGCAGGACTGGGGCTGCCGGCAAGCTGTGAAAACAGCATGTTTTACTTGCTCTTAGGAAATCTTCCTCTAGTCTTTGTAACGGTGTGTAGTATGTTTCGAACAAGCAAGTGAATTAAAATGATAGTTACAATTGGTGGATGAGAAAGCTATTTGTAAAACAAAGTACACACAGACTCAAACAAAAAAAGCCCCGTGAGTGAAGTTTGCATGTGGAAAGCAAGTTGAACCTTGCTGAACTGCAACACCCTGTGTGCAGTCGGGTGACAGCTCTGAACCATAACAGGAGTAATCGGGGGTTGTTTGGCGCCTACTTCTTGACATGAGAACCTGCAGCAATTCTTTTACGTAATACCTTGCTGGTGAGCAAGGTGTTGTCACTGACTGGAGCTGCCCTAACTTACTCTGGATAATATTTCAGGTGTATCATATAAGTAACAGTTTAGTGTGTCCCCTTCACCAGGTTTTGCAGATGGGAGTGTTGTACTTACAAAAGGAGACATCACTCGAGACCGGCATAGTAAGACCCAGATCCTACATGAAGGCAGTTACCCGGTTACTGGCCTGGCTTTCCGACAGTCTGGCAAAACTACACACCTATTTGTGGTGACCACGGAGAACATCCAGGTGGGAAGTTAATTGGAAAAAATGAGACTCTAACTTGCAAATTGCATTGGCGTCAGAGCCTAGTTCAGAGTGATCCCCAAAACCTTGCGTTTCCTCTCTAGTCTTATATGCTTTCAGTGAAAGACTATCCTCACCTGGAGCTGGACACTCATGGATGTGGATTGCGCTGTTCATCTCTCAGCGACCCCTCCCAGGATCTCCAGTTCATTGTGGCGGGAAATGACTGTGTGTACCTTTATCAGCCAGATGAACGTGGCCCCTGCTTTGCCTTCGAGGGACAAAAGCTGATTGTTCACTGGTATCGGGGGTACCTCATCATTGTCTCCAAGGACCGAAAGACTTCTCCAAAGTAGGGCTCCTCGGAACAGACGAGTTCTTTTTTGCTATTGCAGCTTCCTGCTTTCCCCCTCTTTCCTTCTTCCCTGTGAAGCTTTGCTCTTGGGGCCGACTGCAACTCTCTCAGAGGTTGTTAAGATTCATCTGGACCCATATATCGATTAACTTGCATTGTGAGAGTAGTGGAGTTAAGCATGCTGAATGAGTGGGATTTTTTCCCAGTCCTATGAATTTCTCAGTCTAACGCATAGATGGAATTTGTGTATAAATACCTGGTGTTTTGCCTCTAGGTCCGCTTAGTTTAATCGCCCAAATGGACCCACATTTGTCTTGCTCTCTGGACATCCCTAGTTTGCATAGGTATCAAGAATTTAAGTTATGGTCTCCTTGTTTTCCAAAACTTTCTTCTGCTTTCCAGGTCAGAGTTTGCTGGGAATGAGGCACAGAATTCGGACAAACAAGTCCTGAATATCTATGACTTGTGCAACAAGTTCATTGCATACAGCTCAATCTTCGATGATATAGTGGATGTCTTAGCAGAGTGGGGTTCTCTGTATGTACTGACCAGGGATGGGAAGATTCACGTACTGCAGGAGAAGGACACGCAAACCAAACTCGAGGCATGTAAATCTGTTTTGTTATTAGTCTCTGCCTTATGTCTGCAAGATTGTACTGGCTCTGCAGATTGAAAAGTTGAACCATTCAGGTAAGTGAGTTACATAACAAGTGACCCAACAGCTTTTCAGCATAACCAGTGTTATAAGGCATTTGGTATTTAAAAGCCCGAGCATGTGTGTGTGTACGGCACCCAAAAGAAGAAACGAGTTGTCTTCCAGGCGGGTTTGAACTTGTTTTGTGGGGTGCTATTTCCCTCATACTGCTCTTGTCGTGTATTTAACAGATGCTATTCAGAAAGAACTTATTTGAAATGGCCATTAACCTGGCCAAGAGCCACCACTTGGACAGTGATGGTTTGTCAGAGATTTTCCGGCAGTATGGTGATCATCTGTATAACAAGGGGAACCATGATGGAGCCATCCAGCAGTATATCCGGTAAGCGGGGGTCTTATGGAGCCATGACGGTGTAGTCCAGATAGGAGCTACGGAGGCCTTGGTTTCTGTTTCAGCCCAGGGATAAAACCAAACCAAAACAATAAAGCATGGCTTGAGGTGAAAACTCTACCAGCAGAGAGAAACATGTCAGTGAGATTAAAAGTCTCTGAAAAAGTTGCTTGAAAATCGCTCTGTACACCTTAAGTTCTCCTCTTTGATCATATTTTAACCTGAATAATGAAGGCACATTGGGATGGAGTGGGGCCTGATGACATCATTATAAACAAGGGATCACACTAGGTGAGATGGGTAGTGTGATTTGACCATGTATGGCAGTTTTCTTGGAACGTGCTCAAACAGCTTAATGTCAGTTTTAAAATGTCTTGGGTTTTTTAAAACTTGGAGCAGCCTGTTTTGGGGCTTCATGTTCGGTCTTTTTAAAATGCCACAAAGTGTTATGTTCCTGTAGAACTGAAACTTTGGAGTCCGGACATCTAGTGACAGTTGGCACGTATTTTATTGTCAACTTGCATTAACTGTCAGGATAACTGTGGCTAAACTGCTCTGTGTGGGCATGGGTGTTTAAAGGTGACTTTGAGTTATGCGACTGAAATGAAGGAAAACGTAGCTTTTGTTGCCCTTTTTTTGGGCTTCCCGGTTAGCTGTGGTCAGAGCGTAGTCCATCTTCTCACTGCCTCCTTTAAAGGAGGATTAACTCCTTGTGTGCTGTCAAGTCTCATCCCGATGGCAGCCTTTGTAGAGGATTGTTTGTTTCACTGTGCATGCAGATGAATGGGTGGTCTTATACCATACCTAGCTGTTACTTCTGATGCATAGCTGAGTGGTCCCAAGTGGGTTAGTGCCTGCTGAAGTTAAGGCTTCTCTGTGCTCTGTTAATTTCTCCATTTATTTTGACTTCCTGAGTATATGGTCTCTTGTAACGTGACGCTTCCCCTCCCAGAACTATAGGGAAGTTGGAACCGTCTTATGTTATTCGGAAATTCCTGGACGCTCAGCGTATCCACAACCTCACTGCTTATCTGCAGACGCTCCACCTGCAGTCCCTGGCCAATGCAGACCATACTACACTTCTGCTGAATTGCTATACCAAACTCAAAGACAGCTCCAAACTGGAGGAGTTCATTAAGGTATTGGAGGAAGGTGAAGTCATGCAAAGTAGTTATGTCACCATCATAATTAAGAAGGGGTAGTAGTGACATTGTAAATTGGCTCCCGTGGGGCATTTGAGAGAGAGAGCATGGATTTGTCCCCCCATACCCCTGTCTTTGCTCCTTTATTTCCAAGCTCTTGGTTATGTTCTCAGTTTGCCGGCTTGCTGTCTGAGTCCGGAGCGTGCTGGCTTTTGCCAGTGTGACTGGCAAGCTAATGAGAGGTGGTTAGACCACTTCCTTTCTGCATGTGTGATCTTTCCCGTGTGTGAGAGGTACTAAGTTGTCCCTGCTCCAGCTTTCCTCCTCTTACATAAATGATTGCTGCTTGTGGACTGTGGGAATGTTGCTGAGGGACCATCTTTCTGCTTTTGTTCTTGTAGACGAGTGAAAGCGAGGTCCACTTTGATGTGGAAACAGCGATCAAGGTGCTTCGTCAAGCAGGTTACTACTCCCATGCTGTATACCTGGCAGAGAAGCACGCGCATCATGAATGGTACCTCAAAATCCAGCTAGAGGACATCAAGGTGAGGAGACGTTATTGCTCCCATGTTCTTACTGAGGAGAATACCACTTCTCTAGCCTCCTCTTCAGCGAGAATACCATTTCACTGACCTCTTCCCTGCAGCTAGCGTGCTGACAGGACTGCTGAGGCAGCAGTAACAACACCTGCTGCTGCTGCTTGTGTGTTGGCTTTCCACCTTTGGCTTCTGCGGTAGACTAGGGGTGGAAATTGGAGGGTCTTGTTCTCTTTCAGATGTGGCTTTTTACAGTGCCCTTTAAAAGGAAGGAGGGTCATTAGTGAGAGATTGATCTAAATCGTGCTCTCTTTCCCCTGGGCCACAGCTGGTCTTCCTCTCTGAGGAAGAAAACAAGCAGGAATAGTGAACCAGGTGATAATTCAGAGCAAACGGTGTTTGTGGCATACTTGCAGCATGTCTTCAGTGCTTTCTGTCCTAACCTCAAAGCGGAGAGCGGAGGCCATTCTCATGTGATTATTTTGCTGGCTGCCTCCACAGAACTACCAAGAGGCTTTGTGCTACATTGGAAAACTGCCTTTTGATCAGGCAGAGAGTAACATGAAGCGGTACGGTAAAATCCTGATGCACCATGTCCCTAACGAAACCACAGAATTGCTGAAGATCCTTTGCACTGATTACCGGCCGTCAGGAGACAACGAAGGCCCTGGGATGCTGGAAGGAAAAAAGGTACGGTTTGTGTTGACTGAGAGTTGTTGCTCTTGAGTGGTGTCTTTGAATCCCATTCGCATTCCTGCCAACCCGTAACCTTTCCAGGTGGGCACTGATAACATGAGGCAACTCAGCTTTGCAGCAAGCGAGTGCTCCTGCGTGCCTTGTGGTGCAGGCCCGATGTTTTAGGTATAATGAGAAGCCCCGTCCTGGTGTACTGGTAGTCCCAGAGACAAGAGACTGCTTAAAGCTATTGCTCAGAACTGATTCCTGCCGTGATCGGCATCCTGTACCGTGCTGTATCTGTCGTGTCATAGACTCTGGGAATGACCACTTGGTGCGGCGAGGAAGAAGTGCCAGTCTGGCTGAGACTGATCTGGGTGCTCAACTTTTTCTGGCTGTGTTACAGGCTAATTCAGAGGAGTTCATTCCGGTCTTTGCGAACAACTCCCGAGAACTGAAGGCTTTTCTGGAGCACATGACTGAGGTGCAGGCTGACTCTCCGCAGGGTGTCTATGACACTTTACTGGAACTTCGGCTCCAGAACTGGGCACATGAACAAGATGAGCAGGTTTGAGCTCCTCCAGCTTTGTGTTTTGAGAGGGACATTTGGTGTCTTTGAATCCGATTTGCATTCTTGCCAGCCCTTAACCTGTCCAGATGGCCCTTGGTAACATGAGGCAATACATATGCTGTGCTGGACAAATGGCACATAAATGGGAAGGCGGCCTGCTAGCTGGGAGAATACGCCTTTCAGTGAAGCTGAGCTTGTTTTGTATGAATCTCATTTAAGAACAGATTCTAGACAATACAACCTCTGTGGGCAGATGCTTCTCCCACAAGAGTAGCTCTATTTGCTTGCCTAGATCTCTGAGGATGCTGGCTGTTTGGGCGGAAGAAATCACGTCCTGTTTGCTTAAAAGGGATAGAGGGCAAACAACAAAATTGTCCTCCTCTTTGAAAGAGCTGCAAATTGTTGTCAGGTCTTAGTGCAAAATGTTCTCTGCGCGTGTGTTGCTCTCCCCGACCTCTCGCCCTTCTCTGTAGATCAAGGAGAAGCTGCACAATGAAGCCCTCACCCTCCTGAAGAGTGGAAGGTTCAAAACAGTCTTTGATAAGGCCTTGGTCTTATGTCAGATGCACAATTTCAAGGATGGTGTCCTCTACCTATATGAGCAGGGCAAACTGTGAGTGTTGCTCTTGTCTGTAGGGTCCTGTCCCCCCCGCCCCCACTGCAGGGATTTCTGAGCCATAAATGTCCCTGCCTTACAATGGTAACGACCTCTTTAGTATCTCAAGATGGGAACTGTAGATTGTTGCTCAGCTGAAAATACCTTGTTGATAGAGCAGGGCAGTTATGTAGAGAGTGAATGACAGATCTGCCTTGGCTTCTGTGTGAATGTCTCGGGATTGCACAGCTGGGTGAAAAACGGAGGTCCCTGTAACAACTCAAAAGGAAGGATTGTTGCAGGTGATGAGTCTCTTTCTCCTGTAGTTTCCAACAGATCATGCACTACCACATGCAGAACGAGCAGTACAAGAAGGTGATCGAGGTGTGCGAGTTGTATGGAGACCAAGAGGCTTGTCTCTGGGAACAGGCTCTCGGCTACTTTGCACGCAAGGAGGAGGACTGCAAAGAGTATATTGCTGCGGTGCTGAAACACATCGAGAGCAAGAACCTTATGCCTCCGCTCCTTGGTAATAACGACATGGGGCACCCCCAAAAAAACCCAACCACCAAACTAGTTTATAGCACTCTCTGTAGATTAGAAATTTGAGAGAAGTATCAACGAAGTTTGAGCCCACCATTGGAAGTAATAACGTGCTCTATAGGGAAAAGCAATGCTGGTCACAGGCCCCTAATTAGGAAGAAAGATGTGTGGTATCAGTCGTAGAGATGTCTGTATGTGACTTCTATTCTGTCAGTGTGGGGAGAGGTGAAGGGCTTGCTGAAACTCCTGCTGTGCCTTGCTGGAGAAGTTGAAATGGAATCCAATCTACTAGATCCTTGCTTTGCCCTTTTTGGTCTGAGCTATCCAAACATGCTCCCAGTCACCCATTTCTGAAAGAGGTCAAACTGAAATCGAGTTTTTAAATGAGCTCTCCGATTCAGTAAGAATGCTGACTGCCTTTGCCTGTAGGTGGCCTTTTACAGGAAACCGGTCTGTCCAGGTAGGACTGTTTAGTGTAGCTGCAGTTTTTTTGCTTGTGTTTAAACTAACATCTCGGTTGCTCTCAGTTGTGCAGACGCTGGCTCATAACTCCACAGCCACACTGTCTGTGATTAAGGATTATCTTGTCAACAAGCTGCAGAAGCAGAGCCGCCAGATAGAGCAGGATGAGCAGAGAATTCAAAAATACCGAGAAGAAACTACAAGGATCCGCCAGGAGATTGAAGAGCTAAAAGCAAGGTGCGGGACTGTGTGCTGTCTTGTCTTATAGGGGATAAAACCGTTGTTCTCTTTTATTAAGGAAAAACATACTTTGTCTTTCTCGCCCTTCTGCCTCCTCTCACTCTCTCAGTCCCAAGATCTTTCAGAAGACCAAGTGTAGCATTTGCACCAGTGCCCTGGAGCTGCCTTCAGTCCACTTCCTGTGCGGCCATTCCTTCCACCAGCATTGCTTTGAAAGCTATTCTGAGAGCGATTCAGAATGTCCTACTTGCATGCCAGAAAATCGCAAAGTGATGGACATGATCCGAGCCCAGGAGCAGAAGAGAGATCTGCATGACCAGTTTCAGCATCAGGTAGGGTAACATGGCCTGTCGTACCAAGTTTAAATACGTAGGGTTTAGATTCATTTACAGATACCCAGAGGCTGGCAGAGAAGGGTAAGGGTGAAAGTATGTTGTAAAGGAGGTTATGCTGACTGTGAATAATGAGGCATTAAGTCCTTGGGTTGACTGCATTAGGTATAGGGCATAATGAGTCCTTGATGCTCTCCAAAGGTGAAAGAGAAAGTATTCTCACCAGACCCTGAAAGGGATCGAGATGTACCGGTCTGTGTGACAGCTGGTCCACAAGTTGCATAGAACAAATTGAGGAGAAAGGAAAAAAAAAAAAAAAAAAAAAAGTAGCGTGAGTTGGAACGGGGACAGGATGGTGCAGGCGGGGTACGCCAAAAGTGTCGTGTCTGCATCATCCTCCCCAAGGATGAAGTGGCGAAGTTGAGAGCGGGGCATCAGCTGGAACATGTTAATGTAGGTGGAAGCTTGAGTAGCTGAGGCAGTCACTTTCCTCCTTAAGATAATTGTTCATTACCTTTTGAGCATGTGGCTCAAAACGTAGGATTGGAACAAGAGGCGCAAGGGCCAGTGGCAGAAAACCTTAGCAGTGGAAGCTGCTGGGGCAGCAGTCGCCTTGAACTAGCAGAATAGCCAAGGAGCGAGGCTTGGGCTGCTGTGTCTCGAAGAACGGGGCTGCGGGGCAGGGGCTGAAAGGGGGCCGGGGGCTTGGGAGGCTCTTCCTGACGCTGCTGCTTTGTCTCCGGCAGCTCAAGTGTTCCAACGACGGCTTCTCCGTTGTCGCCGACTACTTTGGCCGAGGCGTCTTCAATAAGCTCACCCTCATCACGGACCTGCCCCCGGGAAAGGCGGCTACGACGATCGAGGCGGGCCTGCAGCGGGAGCTGCTCATCCACGCCAAGCGCAGTACCTGACGCCGGCCCGCGTCACCGCGCGCCCTCTCGGGTTGTACGGGCACCCCCGCGTGCGCTCGGGCTTCTTCGTCCCCGTCTGTCCCTCCGCTCCCCCCCAATAAACCGGACTGGCAGCCGGGCAGTGCGCCCAGAGTACCGGGCAGCGCGGGGAAGGGCGGGGCCTCCGGGAGCGGGCGGCCTTCCGCAGCGGCGCGGCCGTTACCGGTGCCGGAGGGTCACGTGGGCAGCCGGACGTGACGTCCGTGGGCGGGGCGGGACCGTGCCGCGGAGCGGAGCGCGCTGAGGGGCGAGGCGGCGTCATGGCCGAGCCGGGCGCGGCCGCCGTGAGTCGGGGTCTCGCGGGGGCTGGGGGCGCGCGCGGCGGGGGGCGGGGGGGAGGCGGGCGAACGGGGCGGCCGCTGACCCGGTTGTTGCCGCAGGGCGAGAACGGCGTGGGCGGCAGAGCGGTCCGCGTGGGCACCCGCCGGAGCCAGGTAGGCAGCGGCGGGGCTCCCGTCCTCGGCGCCCGCGGAGGCGCAGGGGGAGCCCGAGGCGGCGGCGGCGGCGGCGCCGGCCGGGAGCGAAGGCGTTCGTCCCTCCGGGTCCCGCAGTTCCGCGGCCCGGGAGGCACGTTCGAGTGGGGAGTCGGAGGGGAGGGGGTCGGGCACCGCGGCGGCTGCCGCTGCCGGCGCTCCGGCTCAGGGGCGCCGAGCTGCCCGGTGGGAGAGCCCGCGGGAGGGAGAGGGCCCGCGTTCCGCTGCCGTTCTCGGCACTCCGAGGGTCAGCGGTGGAGGGACTTTCTTTGGGGACTTTTCGACTCGTACGGCTCGCGCAGCTCTTCCAGGGAGGCGGGAAAGCCACGGCCCGACGAAACCCCCAACCCCTCGTGGCTTCGGGAAGGGGACGCCTCTAGAGAGGCGGTGGGTATCTCTGGCCAGCTGCGTGCAGCAGGGAGGAGCAGAATCGCCGAGGGAGATGATAAACGTCCTGCAGGCCTTTGTTTCTTCAGAGATAATCTCCTTCGTTCTGGTAGCACGTTCTAGGAAGAATTCTGTACTTCCAAGGAGGCGTTTGGCGTAGACACTGGGGCAAGGGGCATAGCTGTGCATGCTTGCTACCTCTTTTTCTAACCTGAGGCTCTTGTGGCCCTTTACAAAGGGAAGCGGCTACTTATACTCGTTTTACATGTAGGGAAAGTACAGTCCTGAGAAGAAAGTTAATTGCCCCAGGCTACACAGCTCATCAGTGGGAGAAAAGCTGAAACTCACCTGCGGTTGCTTGAGTCTGCTGCTGCTTGCATGTGTGGAATGATCCTCTGCTAGTGTAATTCTGGTTTGATTTTGCTTGCTTCGGCTTATGCTCATGCGAGAAGCTCCAGGCAGTGGGTGAATCTCCATAGAATCATTTAGGTTGGAAAAGAACTTCAGGATCATCAAGTCCAACCATCAACCATGCCCACTAAACCATGTCCTGAAGCTGGACTGGGGTCTGACTTGCAAGAGCTTATAACTATTTCACTGCCATTATCTGACACATTCCCAAAAAGAAAGATGATGGAGGGCCAAAAGGATTTGATATTTGAAGAGTATCAATTCTTACTCAAAGTTGAACTAAGGGCAAAAGCAGTGGATGGGCTTCCTTTCAGGAAGTCTAACTTAACCTTCTAACCCAACTCATCTTTAGCATGGGCCATTCTTATGCAAGGGAATGTTCTTCCCACCCTTTACTGCTTTCAGATCTGTTGCTTGTTGTGCATGCAGACCTAAGCTGTTACTTTGTTTTGTCCATAGAACCTCTAAATAGAGGTCTGATCTTACAGAGTATAAATAACTCATATTTGCCAGTAACTATAGATTTTTCCAGTGTCACTGTGAAATCCTATTCGCTTCTCCCAGAACTTGCATAATTGGTAAAATTCATGCTCGTAGAAAAAGCAGAGGGTACTAAGCGTGTGGTACGACTTGTTGTCCTTTCATCACTGAGCAACAGGAGAATGGTTTTTGCTTACCTTTCTGCCTGCTTGCTGATGAGTGGGCATCTTTCAGCAGTCGTGTTCCGCAGAGCTGAAACCAAGCGGCTCAAAGGTAGGTAGGTAGATGCTGTCTATGAATAAGGGTGCCAAGCTGGTATAGAGAAATGGAATTTCTGACTGGGGGACAGCTAATGACCTTAGTAACACAGCTGGAAGTAGGGCATGTGGATCCTGACATGTAGGCTTCTGCTCTAGTCGATCTTCCTAACTCAATAAAGTCTTTGTTTGGCTTGTCAGTGCTTGGATCACAATGGTGCTGGACATGGGGAGATGTTATTCTGCCACTTAGTTGATAAAATAAGTTCTTCGGTGAAATGCTGTGGTCATGATAGGAGTTCACATGGTTGAAGGAGTTTGTACCTATGAGAGATTTTACTTGGGGCTACTTATTTCTAATGCTTTTGATTTAGAGAATGTAGCAGTCACGCATGCCTGACCGTTGAAGAATGGCAAAGTCCCCTCCAGGTACTGTATGGACGATGTGCTTTTTGTTTAGGGCTTTGTTTTCTGCCTCGTTGCAGCTGGCCCGGATTCAGACCGACAGCGTAGTTGAGATGCTCCGTGAGCTATACCCTGACCTCTGCTTTGAGATCGGTAAGCTTGTTTTGGATGCTGCCTTGGGGTAGTCGGCAGCAGGAGCCAGCTGCTTATCTTTGTGTGCAAGAGGTGTGTGTAGGGCGCTGTCACGAGGAGGAGGATTCAACCTGCTTATCTAAGAGCACCGTGTGAATTCAGTTAGGTTGTGTGGCTGAGCAACTGCCGCTGGTTTCTTCTAGGGGAGAAAGATGGATTTCATAAGCTCCTGATGATTGAAGCTCTGAGTATGTCATGCAGATGGTGTTATGTTGCTCCATTTGAGAACCTGGTATCCCTCTGGCTGCACCCCACTGTGCCTTAGGGACATTTTTCTGCCTGGGGCTTGAGGTGTTCAACAGGAGTAATGGGATCCCAGCCTTGCAGTGAAGAGAACTGCCGAGTACCTGTTTACTGGTACTGCAGAGAAAGACAGTGGCAGTTTCCGTTGGGCCAGCTCTTCCCTAAACCTGCCCTCTTTCCCCTTGTTCTCTTTTTGAGGACAGTGAAGAAAAGTCTCAATTTCACTTGTCTTGAGCGCAGTGTATTTCTAGAAGTGAGCTGCTCTTATATTTACCTTGAGTCTGTGTTCATGCAGTAGCGTGTGATGCTGTACTGCTCGTTAGGTGTTATGTAGATATTTCCAGTCTAGGCCTAGGTGCTTTGATGGAGCCTCACATTTTACCTGTGCTCTCCCTCTGAGCAGTTGCCATGTCGACAACCGGAGACAGGATCTTGGATACAGCGCTTTCCAAGGTAAAGGATCTCTTCTTGCTCTATGCAATAAGTAATTGTATTTGATGGTACATTTACAGATGTTTCCTTTGTGATTCATGTTCCTCCATTCCTGTGTAGATCGGGGAGAAGAGCCTCTTCACCAAAGAGCTGGAAAACGCACTTGAAAGAAATGAGTAAGAGCTTGTTGTTTTCTCTCTCCCTCCTGTGGCATTAGTGGTGCTCTTTAGACATCTTTGGCTTACTGCATACTACTTTCTAGTGATCTAGTTTCATTCTGTTCTGGTACCTCTCTGGCTAAGAAAGAAGTTCTTTGATAAGTCATTGTCTTTTTTTTTTTCTTTCCCCTGTCTGCCCTGGGTTTAGGCCACGTATTTTGAAGTGGAGTAGTTGTGTCCCTTGGTCTGCCCCAGTTAGGTTTTTTTCTTCTGTAATTTATGTGTTACATGTGCATCAGAGAAGACGTAATCTAATCAAATTCCTGTTTATAAGTACATTCTTTGAAAAATACTTTGCTTGGTGGCCTTAACATATTGCGTAACTTATTTAGTGTTATCACATTAACGTGTATTAACATATTGCCTGCTAATTATGCAGGAGAACTGGGCATGGGCAAGTTGTGCTGCTTTCTGGGTAACCTCTTTCTACAGAAAAACTCGGTTCAGGCTCTGGCTGAGGCAGAGAGAGATTAGTGGGGCATTTTTCCATCTTTTTTTCTTTTTCAATATCCTGAGGAGGGTTTCAGTGGTGCTTGTGCCTTGGTTAAAGTAGGTTTAAAAACAAAGATATTCTTCTGCATCTCTGACACATAGGCACATGATACTGCATCTTCGAGTAAAGTTGGTGAAAAAATACTGGAGACTCGAGCGTTTACGATGATGTTCGTTTGCCTTGTAAAGAAGCAGATAGCTTTTACTTTGGCTAGCTATTATTTTCAGTTTGAAGCGTAATACCAGACAACGTACTGGTTGCATATTGATACGATGAGTCTCTCTGTGTGAACATCTCCAGCATCTTCCCTTCCTTCAACCTGATTGTTGTAATGTGTCTTGCATCACTGCTGGGAGGAAGGCATTGTCTTAATTTTACAGGTGGGAAAAGAGAGACAGAGAAAGGTGAAGTGGCTTTTCTGGAATAACACTAGAATTGCGTAGTAATTCTGGCTCTAGAATCCTGAAATCCCTCCCTCTTCTCCAAATTAATTCCCAGGGTGGATTCAACACTCTTCTGTGGATTCAACACTTTCCTGTAGATGACCTGCAGGCCTCTGGTAGGTACTGTGTGAGCTCAATCACCTGTTCAGTGACTACTGTCCTCTAATTTTTAGAGTTGACCTCGTGGTTCACTCCTTGAAGGACCTGCCAACTTCTCTTCCTCCTGGCTTTACCATCGGTGCTGTCTGCAAGTAAGTGTGAACGCAAGGCTCGATTCTCCAGGGGACTTGCATTTTACAGTGTTGGTAGTGGTAGGAAAGCAAAGTCAGCTTAGGGCCTTTTAGGTAGGTGTTCAAAGTTTGACCACCCTCTGATTAATCTCTGAAGCGGTGGAAACACTAGAGCTGTCCCAGTGTTCCATAGCCAGCAGGTTTGCTGGCAATTGTTGCTTTTACAATGATGATGGGGTGTTTTGGAGCCAGAGGCAGTTCCTCTGGGGACCAACAGCAGAACTGTTAAACTTAACAGCCTTCTGTTAAATGATGTATCAGCTGTTCTGCACTTGCATTGTTTTGCAGAAGGGAAAACCCACTCGATGCTGTTGTCTTTCATCCCAAAAACTGTGGGAAAACACTGAGCCTCCTTCCTGAAAAGAGGTGAGTGGGGAGAGGAAGGGGGAGACGTGTAAAAATGAAAGAGAGCAGTCAGTTGATACTTCCAGCAGCAAGTTAATGAGCATCTTGCTTTATCCTGTAGTGGTTTTACACTGTGTTCCATTAGCTTTCCATAGACATTACACCGAACCTACTTGCTGAGAAGAGCAGTGCTGTCTCATGGGAGCACTGCACACTCAGTGAGGTTGGATCTCTCAAGCCACTTTTGAGTTGCAATGTTTTCTCAAGTTAGACCCTTTCTTATTGCAGTCTCCAGAGTGAATTCCTGCTCCTTTGTATTGAGCTTACTGCAGGGGAATGCATACAATGGAGGCAGGGTGTCCGGTGCAGTATTTTAGCTTGCTTGGGCCTGAACTATGCTCTTGTTCTCACCCAGCTGGTTCCGATTTCTTCGTTGTTTTTTTTTGGCATTGCTTTCTTACGGTTCTGCTGAGAGCATGAGCAGTTTCTTCATTTTGAATTACCTGCCTTTTCATAGAGGTTATTGGAGTCTTTTGTCTGAGACAGCTGAGTGAAATTACTCAGATTAAGGTAACTATTAGATTTTTTTTTTTCCTGTTTTAAAGTAAAAGAAACAAACTAGCTGTGACACAAACGTGGACTCATGCTTCTATGTGTCTGGATATCAGGAAAATCGCATCTGGTTTAGGTTCCGGAGTACCGAGAAAAGTGAATAGCATACATCTCCAGAAGGGAAATACTGACTGCCCAGACTGGCAGTTTTCTGTGGTTTCCAGTTATGCATCCAACTGTTTCCAAAGGTCCTCCTCCCTCTGCCTTTCTATCATTGATGAAGTCCCTCCATTTTAGTAACTTCAGTCATCTGGCTATGTCTGGTTCAGTTTGGGGCAGCTGAGTCTTTATTTTTCTGTGACAAGTGTTGTGGTCTTTAAATGCAGTTTCATCAGTCCTTGACGGTGGCTAGGGGCAGCCCTCCAGAAGCATCTCCTGTAAATTGGTTCCTTGGGAGTGGCTTGCCTGCATCTAGCTTCAGCCAGGCTTTATAGTAAACCTCATAGAATGGTTTTCTTTCTTGTAAGGAGATACAAATCATTGGCAGGTTCTTGGATCTTCATTTCAATTAAAAAAAAAAAAAAGTCATCATTTGTTTCCTTGCAAGTTCTGACATATCTCTGGCTGGAGGTAAGTGTAGGAGTATTCTGGATTTCATTGATATTATTTTCCCCACAGTGTGATTGGAACCAGCTCACTTCGGAGAGCAGCCCAGCTCAAAAAGAAGTTCCCTCAGTTAGAATTCAGGGATATTGTATCCTTTCCTGGCAAAATGTGGGAGCTGGGTAAAGCTGCAAACAGAAAAATATAACTTAATGTGAAATTTAGATTCAGGGCTGATTTGTACCACCTGACTTACAAGAACAAACTGCTTCCTCAAAGGCTGCCCTCCACTAACCTATTCTGAGAGGGGTGTATAGCGTACCATAGCCCATTCTGTCCTCTACTTTCTCATGAGGCTGTAAAAAAGGGGCCAGCCTTAACCTAGCTGAGATTCGATATGCAGATGAATTTTACCTTAAGGAATGTTTGTAAAACTGCTTGATGGGTGCCTACCATATGTTTGTTGTGGTGGTGTGCCCAAATGCCAATTGGTTCCCAATACCCCAGATGCGATTTGGGCCACTGGTTCCGATGTGGGCCAGTCAACTAGTGGTAAAAGGCACCGTTACTTTAGTCCTAGTAAAGTAGTTCTTTGCTATGCAAAAGGAGTTGGTGTCGAGTGTTAATAAGGTACTTAAATTACATGCATATCTTTTGAGAGTCAGTGCTTGAATTAATCCATAATGGTCAGCAAAATTCTATTTAAAGAAACAATTGTCCATATTTAGCACTTCTTTCAGGATGGTACTCTGATTCTCATTTGGAGGCTGTTGGATTCTGTACGTTCTGTAAATGCACTCAAGTGAATGTTAAGTGGTTATAGGACTGTTTGCCTGCTGTTTCTATGCTTGCTTAATCACTTCTACAGAGAGGGAATTTAAATACCCGCTTAAAAAAGCTAGATGAGAAGGAAGACTTCAGTGCCATCATCCTGGCTGCTGCTGGGCTGAAGAGAATGGGCTGGGAGAATCGCATTGGCCAGGTGAGGCGCAGCAAATACCATTCTCTGCCAAACTGTCAACTGCTTGCCTTTCAGACCTTGCAGTTGTCCTGTCAAAGACAAGCATGCAGTCTGCTGAATCCATTGCCACATTAGCTTGTGATTTGATGCGCTTCGGGGAGGATTTCTTGTTTTCTTTTTTTTTTTGTTGGTTGGTTTTTGGTTTTGTTTTCTTTACACAGAAATCTATACTGTTCAGCTTTCCATGGTGCAGTAACAGTTTGTAATTTGATCATCTCCCAGCATTTCACAATACTTCTGTCTAGCAATGCAGCAATGTGCATGACTAAGATTTTTCTGATCAGCTAATTTACGAAGTGTTACAGTCCAGGTGAAGGAAAGTGCATTATCTCACTTTAGGGGTGGAAACACTGAGGCACGGGAAGGGGGAGGTGATAGTTCTTTAGTCAGGCACAAAATCAGGTGCGGTTAGAGGTGAGCATAAAATTGGGCTCTCACTTCCTGTATTCCAAATGGTGCAACTTGAGTTAACTCTGATTTTACTTTCTTCCAGCTCCTAAGCCCTGAAGATTGTCTGTATGCTGTTGGACAGGTGCGTTACAACTTTTGTATCTTAAGCCATACTGTGTACTGAAAGCCAGCAGCAGTACAGTCTGTCAGAGTAGTTAATTATGCCGAATACTTCTTGTGTGTTGGTTTGTTGGCCATTATGCTGTTCTAGGTACAGCTTGTGGGAAGAAAGGTAGTCAGCTGTTACCTGGTGTGGTGGGGGCTGGTTGCCACTAGTAATGGAAAAATGGTAAAGGTGTGCGTGTGGCACAACTACAGGGGGGTGATGCGGCAGATAAGGGGCAGGCTCTGGGAGGGTCAGTGTTGCACTGTACCAAGATGATCGTGCAGAGCCACCACAGTGTCTTTGCCCTGTGACGCTCCCTCCTTCTCCCTTATGCACGGTGCCCGTAGGGTGAAGCTGAAACACCTGCCTTGGAGCACATTCTTAGTGCTCTCGTTTCCAGGCAGGCAAACCATTCCAGCCCATGCTGGCCATGCAGCTGAGTTTACAGTGTTGCAGAGTGGGTATCAAACTTGCTAAACCCGAGCTGGCAATACATTAGTGATTGCAAGTGATCAATCTGCAAGTTTAGTCTGAAATAGTGACTTTGATAATGCGTTTGTCAGGCACTGTATGGTTCCCCTCCCCCCACCCCCCCGTCACATTTCCAGTTTTTTAGGAAAGAATTTTGTCGCTGTTACTCATTCAGCACTTCATCTTTATCTTGAGAAATGTTGGGAAGCTTGGATTTATCCAGGCTTCTCATCGTGAAGGGACACTGGGGTGCGTGTTTCTATATATGCAGTTATAACTGAGGTTCTAGAACGGTTTGAGGTGACAGCATGATCTTGAACACTTGGCTGAAGTAAGTTCTGATCTTCCCTTTACAGTAGCTGTTATAGGATGTTTCTGCAACCAGTGGATCATTTTGTAATTCATTTCTATAAATGTCTAAACATTGCTCGCTTATGAAATACATCTAAGCCCCTAATTTGTGTTTCATGACCAATGCTGAGTGCACACTGAGATGTGTGAAATTGAGGAATTACTATGATTATTATGTTGTGTGTTTCTTATTCTTATAGGGTGCCTTAGCAGTGGAAGTTCGTGCCAAAGACCAAGAGATACTGAATATGGTATCTGCCCTGCATGATGCAGACACCGTGTTACGCTGCATTGCTGAGAGAGCCTTTATGAAACGTTTGGTAGGTGTGGTGTTCTTGCTCTTCCACCTGCAGCAGTAAATACTGCTCTACTAGTTGACGTGATGCCATAGTATGGGAAATCTGTTACACTTTCCTAAGGCTGCAAAGTAGAGATTACTTCTGAATGGAGAAGGGCCTGAAGAGCGATAGGCGGGGTTGCGTGCAGCCTAAACTTTTCAGAGGCCTCTGCTTTGAATGTGTCAGGTAGGAGCCTCGGTGTCAGCTGCTTTCTCTTTCAGGAGGGTGGATGTAGCGTCCCTGTCGCCGTCAACACCATGCTGAAAGATGGCCAGGTGAGGAGTACTTTGTATTTATCTGGAATTATTTCTGAAAAACCTATTCCAGTGCATGCATGTTCCCTGATCCTACCCTGAAGGTAACTCCAGCAGGTACCTGTATAGCCAATTAGGGCAGGTTGGCTCCTGACTTGAGCCTTCTGGGTTTGTGTTCAAAGCAGGAGTACGAGAGTGGGTCTGGCTACTGAAGCTCAGTCTTCTAGAAAAATCCTTATCATAAGGACCAGATTTCCACCCCCCCCTTCTTTAAAGGTAGTGTTGCCCTGAGATTGGAAAGTCTCGCTTCTGACCCCAGAAAAGCAGTGGTTTTACACAACAGAGTGCAATTAAGGAGGTGGGAGGCAAGAAAAGAGTTCAGCTTTCTTCTTGGGGAGTCGCATCTTCCCTAACAGGGATTGTTTTTCTTAGTTTTATTGTACTGCTGTTCTTGCTGATCCCACTGCACTACAAAGGCCTTCCCTTCCAGACTTAGCTTCATATGTTGTGTGGTTGGTTTTTTTGGTTTGCTTGGGGTTTTTTTGTTTTCTTTGTTTTGTTTGTTTGTTTTTAAAAAGGGGGTAACTGGCTTGCTGTTTATTTGTTAACGAGGTATTAATCCCTTCTGTATGTCTTCCCAAGTTGTATTTGACAGGAGCAGTCTACAGTTTGGATGGATCCGATAGCCTGAAGGAGACTATGCAGACCAGCGTTAATTATCCCCAACAGGTATGTGAACCACAGTGGCTTCAAAATCCAAACCTGAAGCTGAATGACAAAACCAGACCTTTTGAAATCTATTACTTTTGGTCTGGTTCCTTGGAAACAGTAACAGCGCACTGTTCTCAAGGCTCCTCAGACCACAGATTTTACGCCGCTTCACATGTGGCTTACACTATCCATTGCCCGCTCCTTCCCGCTGCCTTATGTTGAGGTGTTTATATTTGCAGAATGAAGATGGACCAAACGACGACGTGCAGCATGTTGGCATCACAGCCAAGAATGTCCCTGGTCAGGCCCAGGAAGCTGCAGAGAACCTTGGTGTTGAACTAGCTAGTTTACTTCTGAGCAAGGGAGCTAAGCATATCCTTAGCGTGGCAAGGCAGCTCAACGATGCCCGCTAAACCTGTGGTGTGCTCTGCACAACTGCTAGAACTCTAGCAAGTCTTTACAGCTATGCTGTCATCCTCCTTTGGAGGAAGAGATTTATTTAAATGCCCAGACTGGTCTTACCTGATGTTTGGGCACAAAAACTTGAAATACTAAGTTAACTAACTTGAGTAGTTTACGCTGTTTGGGGTTTTCATCCCTCTCTGCATTTCTCTAAATTGCGAAGTGTCTCTGTGAAGGTTTTTCAACAATTTTTGTAGCTAGGAAGGTTAAAAAAAAAAAAAATTAACAACACCCCCCCCCAGTCTGTAAGTGTTCTCCTATTCTGTTTAGGAACAAGGCACTCATGACAGATTATCATCAGAGACTCAGCTGGGATGGTACTGAAGTGCTGTACTGTGCTGACAGTACCAAAGTACTTTCAGTAGTCATTAATATTATTTGGGCCTGTTCACTCATCAGAACGCTGAAGAGGAAGACTGCTGTTAGGTTCCTAATACTGGGTTCCTCATAGTCAAGTAGCACAGGTGCCATGTTCGCAGGGCTCAGTTAAGGTAAGGAATTAAGTTTGCAGTTACCAGATGCAAATTTGTCAGTTGGCCAGTAATAAATTAGGAAGTATGTGTAAAGCCAGTCTGGTTTCCCTTGTACGCTTGCCTACGAGGGTAGTCTGAGACAGTCATTCACCTACACTAACCCGTCAGTCAGGAGCAGAAGCGGAAGCCCCGATTTGGGCTATTGTGCCTTTCTCTGTAACTGCTAGCCCCTTCCTTTTACTGAGGCTCCTTGCACTCGCTACAGGGTCGCCAGCCTCTCGGCAGGGCTCATGCGTTACAGTGCCTTGTAGAAACACTGAAACGGCACCTTGCCGGGGTCCCGTTTTGGAAACGAAGCATCGTTTATTCTCTATGCAATGTCCACTGAATGTAACAGACGATAAATACAGCTGAATGACAAGCACCCCGGTGTTAAGTCTAAGTCTTTACGGCAGAGCGGCCCTTCTGTTCGCAGTTCCTCTGACGGGGCTTGCGCGGGCACGTTCCTCACCGCCGCTTCACAGCCGGCGCGCCGGGGCCCCGCAGCGCCGCCCAGCAGGCAGCCTGCCCGCCGCCAGCCCCGGCGCCGCCTCCAGGCCCGCCGGCGGGACAGAGACGCGCCCCCTCCCCCCCGCGGATCGCAGCTCTCCCGGTGAGCAATGGGGGTGGCCCTGAAAAGGGCCTTTGTGTGGTGCCGGGGGTGGCCGGCCGGCCTAGTACTCCTGCGACTGCTGCCCGCTGCCCTTCTTGCCGGCCTTGGCGGGGCCCGCGCCGCCGCCGCCGCCCGTCTTCTTGGGCAGCAGCACGGCCTGGATGTTGGGCAGAACGCCGCCCTGCGCGATGGTGACGCCGCCCAGCAGCTTGTTGAGCTCCTCGTCGTTGCGCACCGCCAGCTGCAGGTGGCGGGGGATGATGCGCGTCTTCTTGTTGTCCCGCGCCGCGTTGCCCGCCAGCTCCAGGATCTCGGCCGTCAGGTACTCCAGCACGGCGGCCAGGTAAACGGGCGCGCCGGCCCCCACCCGCTCCGCGTAGTGCCCGCGCCGCAGCAGCCGGTGAACGCGCCCGACCGGGAACTGCAGCCCAGCCCGGGAGGAGCGAGACTTGGCCTTAGCTCGGGCCTTACCGCCGCTCTTGCCACGGCCAGACATGGCGCCTCCCCCCTCCGAAGCTCTGCGGCGAAGTGGGGCGGGAGGCCCCGCACCCAGCCTTTTTATAGCCCTCCGCGAAGTACGGCTCAGCTCATTGGACGGGGCCGCCGCGCCTCGCTATTGGTGCGTCTGCCGGAAGAAGCTTTTTGCTGACTGGTCGCCTGTGCGATACCACCGCGCTTGCCCCGAGTCTATTGGCGACGGAGACCGGCCAATGAGAAGGTAAGGCGCCAAATTCATACGGTGCTGAGGCATACCGGTGCGCGCCGCTGCCGGGGGGGAAGGGGAAGGGGAAGCGGGGGAAGTGCGGCGCCGCTACCGCCCGGCCCGCGGCCGCCCGGCCCCGCGGCAGGACTTGCGCGGTGGCGGGCCTGCCTGCTCGTCAGGGAGCTGCTGCCGGTGCAGTTGGCAGCGGCGGGCCTGCGTTGACTGCGCTCGGGACGAGCTGACCGTCTCGCAGAGGGCCCCTCTGCTTCCCGTCCACCCGCGGGCAGGCAGAGCACCCACCGCGCGAGCGCTAGTGCTCCTGACAGGAGGCGGTAACGCTTCGAGATCAGCTCTGTGTGAGGAGCTTTGCCTGTGTCACCCCTTAGGTTACGTGAGCGAGGGCTGGTGGCGGTAACCCAAAGGGGCGGAGGCGATGGGGCACTCCGATGACCGCACCGGCAAGGTGCCACCCCGGCTGGGCTGCTCCCACAGCTTTTTGAGGAGTGGGGTCGGCCCTCGGGCCCTGGTCTTGGCCCGGCTCCCCTCCGGAGTGAGGCAGGGGGGCTCCTGGGATCCCTGCAGACTGAGCAGGATCCCTGCCCGTGGGGGTATTGGGCTTATGGTGGCATACAGGGGAAGAACGTTTGGGGATGTGTAAAACCTACTGCGAAATCCTTTTTAGGGGATTCTCGGAATGTGTGAAGGGAAGCACCAATGGTGGAGAAGGCGTCAAAGAGGACCAGGAGGAAAAAAACATGGGAGGAGTAGCAGGGTGAAGAAGGTGGTCGTGTGTGAACAAACTGCTGATTGGTAGCCTTTATCTCTGCAGTCTGTCCTGTCTCACTCAACTCCATTTCTAGATTTTTTTCTTCCACTGTGAAGGGACTGTCTACCCTGTGTGCATGTGAATGTCTGGATGTCTAAGCGCCAGCAACTGGTGTCAGGCCACAGGTCAAAGGGGCCAGTGTATATGTTGTACCGGCGAATGAGAAGACTGGAGCATGTGCAGAGGGGAGCCAGGGCTAGGGTGGAATGCCAGTGTGCGTGATCACTAGTGAATGAGCCAGGCTAGCGAGCAAGATAACAGACTTTGGCGCCAGGTTTCCAGGACCAGATATGGGAGCCTTCGGGGTCAGCATGTTGCTTACTGGAGGTAGGTCTGAGCCAGCTTACTGGATAAAACAGGGTAGGCATCTGCAAGTTGGCTACTGGAAGGCCATACATCTGGATCAGCTAGCAGAGAGACTAATTCCTCTCTCTCCCCCCTCTCTAGGAGAGAAGATTTGAGTAAGAGCAAGTAGTGTAGTACTGTGGACCTCAGGTGTTCATATGCCCCGGTGCCAGGAAATCCAGCAGCTAGTTACTGGACAGACTGAGCGTTTAAGGCCAGCTACTGAAAGGATTCATTAACATTTGTGTATGTACACGTATATGTTTATATGAATACACCCTACTAGCAGACTTCCAAACTCATCAGCTGGAGAGGAGGAAGAGGATTTGGCCACTTGTACCATTCACATTTGAGTGCTGTGTATTTTCTGTGTTGATCAGTGTTCCTGGACATATGCATTTCTGCCTACCAGGAATACGTTCTCAGCCTTGCTACCGGCTGGACCTGGGTGTGTGGAGGTGTGGCAGCCTTGCATCTATTAAGTTACTGGACTCAGCAACTTCTACTGTCACCCATCTCAGCGTCCCTGTCTTTGCTGTTGCATTATTTCGCTTTTCACTCCCATTAATCTTGTGCAGACTCTTTAACCTGGTACTCCAAGGCTGTGTGTGTTTATCTGTCAGGAAGGCAGCAATTCTGTGGTGAACTACAGTGCCAGCTACTGCTATATAAATAACGATTTGTATTTGAGGAAGAGGTAATTGCAGCCTGCAGGGTCTTACTTCCACATTAATCTAAGGCTTTTATGAAAGTCCTCTGTTACGCAAGGACACAGCCATCCTTACTCTGCTAGCCTGGTCCAGACATGTCCTATTCCACGAAGCAAGGTGGGAAGGCAGATGATAAAGATGTTCAGAAATAAAAGCCCTTTGGTGGGAACATTCCCCGTAGCTGTGAAAGAGAAGGGAGCCTGCCGCAGAAACGAACAGCCCCCTAGCAGGGTAGAAAGCCACAGAGATGTATCGTGTAACCTAGTTTTGCTGCGTGTCAATATTCTTGAGGCAAAGCATGAAGGGGAAAGGGTACCATGAGTTATTTTATTCTCAGAGCGCTCTTGAGTTTTGGGTATGGTTTATAACATGTCACTCTCTGTCCATGGACCAAAGACAGGATTGGAGAAGCCAGGAGAGGATTCTGGTTTACTTGCTCTGCTGTACAGAGTCTCATGGAAATGGAAGTTCCTGTTTCCTCTCTCAGGGAACAGTAACATGCTTGCTAGATGTATAGAGATTTCATCCTTCCCGCTTTGCTGTGAGTAAACATTTGGGTCATTTACTTCCCCTCTGAAAGGTATTCCCAGTAACAATGATGTTCAAGTAGCAGTGACTCTTTTCTGTCAGCAGAATCGGACAAAAGCCTTCTGTGCACAAAAAAAAGATGATTACAGTTCAAGACTGGCCCACGCAGAGTAGTTGCTTGCATTCTGACAGGTGTCCTGAGGTTCTCGGAGGGCCGGAGTAAGATCAGTTGAATCATTTGGTCAGCAACTGGAGAAAATTGACTGGCAGGTACAACTCTTTCCCCTGCTCCTGACAGCCCAGTCATACATCGTAAAACAAGCGCACTAGTTGGTACCGGATTGAAAAAGCAATCATGCTACCCAGGACCTAGGTAAAAATGAGACAGACAACAGAAACGTTACAGTGTTAAGTAGTTTACAGGCTGGCAGATTCCTCCTTTCCAGATGGATTTGCTGTGCTTTCGAGCGTGCCTCGTTTCACTAAATAACACCACTTAGGCTACGTTTTTAGGTATAGAAAGATGAAAGGCAGAAGTCTAGCCAAAGTCCTCAGTTCTTTGTCCGAGAACTGTAGCTATCCGCAGGAGATTTCTGCGTGTGCCTGCGCGCAGTTGCATTCTGAGGACAAGTGGACGAGATGAACAGTTGGGAACAACTCTTTCCTCCTTAAGGAGAAAACGTAAACCCTATGGTTTGTGATGGAAAATACCTCGTGTCAAAGCTGCAATTCAGCATCCTTACAAGAAGGTGCTGCCAAGACTTCTCTGCTGTGACTGGGCTCAAGATCAAGCAGTACGTACTTCCCGTCCTCTCCCATCCCCGATGTAGCCTGCCTAAGCCCTGCTCAGTCTCCAGGTTTGTTTGCTGGAAGTCCTTCCTCACGAATGGGAATTTGGCTGTCTCTTCTCTTTCCTAGTAAGAATCTCTTATCTTTGATCTGAGGATGAAAAAATAATTTTATTGTGGGCAACTAAACAATGCAGGCCTTTCCAAAAGCAGTGTTTCTACTATATTATGCATGCGAGTTCACATGCTGAATGGAGGTAGCGGCAGTATCTGAGGCATGTTATCCTTGCGCTCCAAGTTGCTTCAAAATACTCCTGCACCCCACTCAGATTTCAGATACCGCTGAGGTGCCTGCCACGCTTATGCAAGTCCGCTGACCGGAGATAACTCCGGGACTGTTATTTGGTGTGACTGAAAAACAGGAATGTGGAAAAAAGGCTGTATCGGGTCAGAGTGACAAGGCACTCCGCTTTCCTAATGTTTTTCTAGCAGCCAGCGATTCGTGCCTTGGGACTCTTTTCAAGCTAACCTTAGGGACTTTATTAGCTCCCAATGAATGGGGCGGGGAGAGGGGGGGAGGAATCAGTTTCCTCCTTGAGCTCTGATTCTCCTCAAGTTGCACAGCTCAATTGCATCTTGTGTGAAGAGCATGACACTTTACTTCCCCCTTTCAACTCTCGAGACCGATTTGGATCTGTTTCTATTGCAAAGTACGTCTTTCTACTGGAGGAACCATTTGTCTGACCTGAATGAGTAGCAACAGGAGAGTGAGATTTCGCTCGTGGGTGGGTCCAATCAGCTTTATAACAAAGTTAATAAGTGTCATATTATTGCACTCGGTGTATTCGCCATCTTCATCTGTTCCACTCCTCACATCTACTATGTGCAAGATCTTGACTGCCTGGGGAAAGAAATGTTGCACGCTATTTCACCAGGTATGTTTGGTGCTCACCGGCTGGTTTTGCTCTAGATCCCTTTTGCTGTACCATCCCTGAAGACTCGCTCGTGCTCTTACTGAAAAGACAGGACAGGCTTATGATGGTCCTGGGACATGGCTAAGCGTGCTGTTCTGAAAGACTGATTATTAACACATTCGACTGACTGCGAGGGAGGGTGACACACTAAGCAGAATATTTTCTTCTGGATTTGAGCCAGGAAATAACTAGTGAACCCAGAAGTTAGGCATTCCCTCCCATCCTGTTCCTCTCACATTTGATCACCACCTTAAAATGCGTCTGGATTTTGAATGTTTTCCAGGTATTACCTTCAGAATGTTTGTTCCCAGGGCAGAGAGACTCTTAGTTTTGAATTTGGAGTAGCTCATCTCCAACTTCCCTGTACTAGGATTGAGCCTAAAAGAAACATTAAAATTTTAGTCTGGATAGAGCAAGGAGACAGAGAGATCCCTATGTAAGCAGACTTAGATCCCTAGCTGAGTAGCTGAGGAAGAAATCCACTGGTGGAAAAAGCAGGAATAATCTGGTATGCTTAACAACAGCTGCTGATACTGCGTCCCCAATATATGCATAAAGCTATATAGTTTTAAAAATAAAATAGAAGAATCTAACAGCTGCAGAGACAATTGCTGATATGGCATAGTGCCACAGAATGCCTGCTACTACGAAATCTTAGCAGATCCTACTCCAACAGCATTAAAAGTGGCCTGTATCAATTTCCCTCAATCTTGTAGCTGAGAATAATCACATTCTAACATTGTTAAAAATCACTCCTCTTTATCTGGGGCAGGCCATAGTCAGAAGAGTTAACTTCTTTGAGAATCCTCTACTGTGTGACTCGCTCGTAGCTGGCAGAGCGAGCCAGCTAACTTTTAACTATAAAATTTATTTTGATGGCTTTTAAAAAGAGCACCTACCACCACCTTTCTCAGCTGGTGTTGGAGATAAAAGGCACAATCTGTGGTACCGTTATGGGTCACTCTGGTACGTTACCTCGGCAGCCGGTGACGGGGACAAGGAATGATGTGGAACAGTTGAGGCAACGAGTAGAGGAAGTTGAGCACTTGTGGGATGAAAAAAAGCAGCATTGTTTTGCTAAAGTGCCCCAAGATCCCCACCACAGCGAAGGTCATGCCAGCAAAGTAGCAGAAGGTGTCCCCAACAAACACTCGAGATGGGTACCTGCAATCCACAGGGCAGAAAAGCAAAGGTCTGTCACAATCGCTGTTGCCATGAAAATGACTTTATAACCACTGAATGTATTCCCACATGGCAGGCTAGGGGCCAAGAGGGGATCTACACCATAAAAAACAATTGCAGGTATTTACGCTAAGAACTGCGGGACTGGGACTAACCTGACTTTCAGAGAATACGGTATGAAAAAATGGCTAGTGAGACATTTGGGGGAGTGTATTCTGTGCATTTTGGTGAGCCAGCATGACTGGAATTGTTCTAATAGAAACAAAAGCTACCGGTGCCTCGATGCTTTGCGCTCTTGGTTCTAGCAAGAAGCCTGTCTACGCTCCAGTGTCCCACCTGCACATTGGTAAGTGGTTTGGTTTGTTTGAAAAGGGAGAAAGTAAAGGGAAAGGATGCTTCTGAAGAAACTCTGAATGTCTGTCCTCTTACCAGTTGTGGTAAAACAGCCCCAGCGTGGTAAAAAAAAAGGGAATCATGAAGTAGAGGGAAAAAATGTGATCATCTCGATAATCTCCTACAGAAACAAGAAAAAAATGCATTTGTGATAAGACAGGACTGGTTGATTTTTAGTAATACCAGATATTGAAATCTAGGATTCTATCTCCCTTTGCTTTTTGCATGTGCAAACATATATGTTATCTTCCTTACCATTTAACTCTACAATGTTGAATACGATGATGGAAGCAGCTATCACCAGAGACTGCCCTGCTTCAATTCCATTAATTCCAGCAAGAATGTTGATGGCGTTAGTGCAGAACACTGCTAGCATGCCCATGTACACATAGTAGAGGATACCTGCAGATCAGAGCGAACCAAGTGCTTTAGTATTCATAGGCAAAGCAGGCCTCGGTCCGGTTCACCAAAGCTCTCGCTTCCTGCTTTGTACAACAATCCATTACCTAGTGCTCTCAGTGAGTTTTGATAGCAGTAGCTTACTAATAAATCACTCCCTGTCCTGTGAACAGCCCTCACGTGTACACGTATGTACAACATGGTGATGGCAGCAAACCGTTGCGACATGGCAGCAGACTGTAGTGCTCTGTTTCTGTCCTTTGGTCATTCTGGTATTGGCAGCCGATCACCCAGCTATCGCCAGAATCCTGGAAAAATGATCAGTGCCTATCCATGTGCAGTTGAACGCATGCTGGGTTTCTGGATGTTCTTTCCAGCCTAATACTTAGTGGGTGAGTTGTGCCCTCTCTTTGGCTACTTAAGCAAATCCTTCGTGTGTTCCCCCTGCAGCACAGAGTGCCATGAGGTGACCCTTTCTGCCGATTGCTCGCCGCTTGGATGATGGCTTTGGGTGATTCATAACTTACCCAGGTCCAAGTGCATGCCCAGCAGCACCCGGAAGGGCTTAGGCACCACAATGGTCGTGTTCCCAAAGTTGGTGAAGTAAACCATGAGCAGCGGGAGGGAAGCCATGGTAGGAAGAAGGAGCTTGTGGCGCCAGCGCAGGTTCAGAACGTCATCGGCAAAGCCCAGGAAAATCATGCAGCAGATGGCGAGGAGCGAACCGATGAGCTCCACGAACTGCGGAACAGAGAACGAACGGGACCCTGATTACCAGCGGCCACTCCCTGCCCATGCCCACCACACGTCCGGCGCCAGGCCAGACAAGCCTCACCTCGTCATAAGGAAAGGCCGCACACTGCTCCTCCACGAAGCATCTCAGGAAGGGCACGGGGATGAAGCAGAAGAGGGTGATCAGGAACACGGCCCCGCTGATCACGCCCTGTGCTTCGGGGCTGAAACGAAGGCAAGGTGGGGAGTCAGCCCGGCCGATCCCCGGGCCGGTCTCGGGGCCGGTGCCGGGCCGGCCCCGCGGTCCACAGTTCAGCGGGGCAGCGCTACTCACACGGGATGCCGCGAGGCCTTGTTGAGGTCTTCGCCGAAGAGCCGCGCGGCGAGGAAGTGGTCCTTGAAGGCCGGGATCAGCGTGACCGTGGCCGCGAAGCCCAGCAGCGACCCGCCGAGGTTGATGAGGAGGGGCACGGCGGGCCAGGCCGCCATGGCCGCGGCGGGCGCTGCCCCTGCCAAGGGCAAAGAGCGGGGCCGGGCGCAGAGCGCCGCCCGCCGCCGCCTCCCGCCGCGTGTTTCCAGCCGGAGGCTAGAGAGGAGGCACCGGATGCGCCCTCCGGCCCACCGGCCAGGGGCGCGCCATCTTTGGCCCTGGCGCGAGCCGCCGGCCGGCGCGGGGCTCTGCGCGGAGACCGGCCGCGGCCGGTACCGCTTTCGGCTGCGCCGAGGGCGTCCGTAAGCGCCCGTGCCCGGCGCGGGAGCCTGCGTGGGTCCGTGCGGGAAGTGGCGCTCGCCCCGGCCCGGGCGCGGCCCCGCGACGGACTCCGCCCCGCGGCGCCCGCAACCGCCATGGCCGCCTCGGCGCCCCTCGAACCGGCTCTATTCCGCCTCCCGGTACGTCACTTCCTCCCCAGCGGGGAGCGGGCGAGCCCCAGCGGAGGAGCGCGCGGCGCGTCGGCAGCGCCCGCCCGGCAGCCGGCACCGCCTTTTGTGCCCAGGTCTGGGAAGCGGCGCTTGCGGGCGGCTGCCGGCGACCCCCGGGCAGCGCAGCACTGCCAGCCGCCTCCGGGGCGGGGAGCCGGGTTACGGGGGGTGGGGGTGGCGCTCCCGCGTCTAGCGCTGGCGGGATGCGCGGGAGCGAAAAACGGAGCGACCGTCGGTCTCCTCGCGCCACGCGTTTCCTCACATGCTGGGGGGGAAAAAAACCAAACCCAACAATAAAACGTCTCACTCGAGCTCTTCAGTCGCCGGGCGATCTGTAGCAGCTGTTAGAGCCCCAGGGGATTATTCCTGCGGGGGGGGGGGGGGGGGGGGGAGTCGGGATAGGCACCGTTTCTCTCCACAGATGTCGCGTTTAGGTGCGAGTCGGCGGGCAGAGGCGGGAAGCGGCAGAGGGTGCGGTAGCAGCCAGAAGGGCTTTCCCGTGGTGACCCGAGGTGGCTTCAGACGGCTTTTCCCGTGCTGCTGCTCTGGGGCGGGGGGGTGGCCAGAGACCCTCCAGCAGAGCCAGGAATCGGCATTAGCCGGCCGCTGCTACCCTGGGTCGCGGCCGTTGCGAGGAGAGGTGGTCGAAGCTCGTCTTACCTGCCCTCCGCAGCGCAGGGGGCCCGAGCTGGCAGCGGGCGAAGGGCAGGCTTCGGCGCGCCGGTGTGTCCTGCGTGCCTGGCGTAGGGCGGGGAGTCGCTGCCGGTGAGAAGGACGGCGGCGTTACGAGAAAAGCCGTCTTAATCGGGGCTCCGAAGGCCGGCGGGGAGCTCGGCTGCCAGGGCGCGGCCGCGCTGCTGCTTCAGGCCGCCGGAAGAGAAGGCTCGCGGCGGCAGCAGCTACGAGGGTGCCCGGACGGGCGGCCGCCCGTCAACGACGTGCGGACCCGGACGGGGGGGGGGCCCACAACCACGGGAGCGGCCTCGGGAGGGGAAGGCGTGGAGAACCGGGCCGTAAGCTACGACCGGGTGGGGGAGGGGGGCGTCGGGCCACGGGGGAAGACCCGCTGCCCCCTTCGGGCCGCCCCGCCAGGCCGCGCGGGGGCGCGCACGGCGGCGCCCCAGCGCCGGAAGAAGGCGGCCGGCGTCGGCACCGCCGCCGCCCCCGCCGCCGCGCGCGGGCCGGGGCGGCGGTTGTGCGCAGGCGGGCGCGCCGCTGGGGCCGGGCTGCGGCGGCGCGCGGCGGGGGCCGGGCCGGGCCCACGTGCGCCGCGGGGCCGGGAGGAGGGCGGCGGCGCGGCCTTCCCCTCCCCCGGCGGGAGGCGGCGGCGGCGGCTGGGACGGCGCCGCAGCGCCGGGGCCGGGCGGGGGCCGGCCCGCTATGCCGGCCGGCCCGCCGTGAGTCGCTGCGCGCGGCGCCATGGGGCCGGATCCGGGCTGGGCCGCGCTGGTGCTGCTCTTCGCCGCCTCGCTGCTCACCGTCGCGGCCTGGCTGCTCCAGTACTGGCGGTCCGCGGCCCTGCGGGCGCCGCGGCGGCGCGGGGCGGCGGAGGAGGCCGGGGCCCGGGCGCTGCTCGCCGCGCTGCTCGCCCTCCGGTCCCTACGAGAGCAGTGGCAGCGGGCCTGGGTGCGAGCCCTCAACAGCCAGGCGCGCCGGCACGGGGTACGGCGGGGCCCGGGCGGGCGGGGGCGGGCGCCGTGAGGTGGGGGGGGAGCGGCGGCGGCTTCTGGGCGGGCGGCGGCGGCGGCTGCCCTTTGTTCTCGGGCTCCGGGGAAGCGTCCGTCGCCGGGCGCTGTCGGGGGCGGCGAGGTCTTGGCCGGCGGAAGCCGGCGTCGCTTTTCGAGCAGCTTCGCGCCGGCCTGGTGGGACGGGAGCGTAACTCAGCGTGAGTATGCCGCCTTGTAAGAGCGGGGGAAGGGAGGTGTCGATGAAACCGGCTGGTGTAGCCGCTTCGAGGTTTCCACAGCAACCTCTTCCGAATTTGCTGGTCTTTATTCCCTTTAATCTCCTAGCGTTACTGTTGTATCGATCTGTAGTTTTGAGGCTTGCGAAGGAGACTATGCCTCTCTGATTCCGCGTGGAAATAATTCCACGGTAGCTCGCGTTGCTTGCAAGGCAGGTGCTTTTGCCTGCCACAGCTACAGTCCGAGTCTGTCATAGTCTCCTTTTTTTCTGTCATCTGAACAGGAAGGAAGGGCCTTTCTGCTAAGTTGCAGGGGAAGTTCAAGAGCTGAAAAAGGTTAGCGTGAAGCTAATGTGTTTGAAGAAAATGAGGTTAAAATCTTGAAGAATGCGATGCGAACTTGTGTTTGAGTTTTCCAATGAGACTGGAAAAGTCTCTCCCCTTTTGACAAAGTTACATAAGTTGTGGACTAGAGGCAGGACAGAAAAGCAGATCTCTTGAGTGCAGCATGACCACGTGAAAAAGTCAGGCGATTGATGAAGGCGGGGAGGAATGAGAAATTATTAGTCCCCCTGCCCCCGACTGTTGTTAGGTGTATCAACGTAATAGGCTTTGTAAAGTCTAACGCTGTAGGTACTGTCATGACTTTGGCTCCTTTGGGAACGTTTGCACAGCAGTTTTTCCAGCATACCTTCTGTAGCTCTTCATTTCTCTGTATTTTCGTTTGCCTCAGTGTAATATCTTGATAATAACTCGCTGGGATGAGAAGAAATTGGATCTTTGAGGGAGGTGACTTAGGAAGAAATGCTTGCTTTTGTTATGTGTCGCCTGCATGGTACCTGTCTCTTTTTGGGCAAGTCCTTTTCTGTTACAAGGCATGAAAGTTGCACCCCTGTGATACAGCCATTTACATAAAGGCTGCAGAACCTGAATGAGTGTCCTCTGTGGTTTGATCGAAGGAGGGCTTAACTTCATTGGCAAGTACAGGGCAGCTCAGTTTCAGCCTTTTGTTTTCCTGCTTAAATTAGATAGCGTTGTCTGTCATCTTGAGAGCAGAAGGGTTAATAAGGCTTGTTAAGCAGTTGTACTAGAAAGTAACTGCACAAGACAGAACAAATCTTAATCACATAAGTCAAGCGTGGTGTTCTTGAAGTTCCGTAGTCCTTAATGCTAGTGGAGCAGAACCCTTTTTGAAAGGATTTTATCAAATGATCTCCTTCAAAGTGCAGAGCAAGAGCTGTGATTATTTTCGGATGATGGTTGCCTCCTGGCATTAGGAGGCACAAAATGACCAGAATTGGGATACTTGTGCGTGATGAGCCACCTTTTGCGTTCCTTTTCTGGCCTCAGATTGGGTGTGTTTTTGTTTTACCGGTGTCAAGCATTGTAGGGCAGAGAATATTTAAAAGTGTTGTCCGCCACTCCTTTTGAAAGGATGTACGAAGTCACCTAAGACCAGGCAATGTGGATTTATAGCACAGACTGTTACAGGTTTTGTAAAGAAAGCCATAGCTGGTACTGCTTGGTCCTGGTACCCTGTATGTTGGCCGTGGGGGAACGGTGAGTTTTCTGAGAGACTTTGTTGTCTGTCGCTTCTACGAGGCGAGATGGTTGAGCGTTACTACTTGGAAGAGCAGCGTGTCTCAAGGCGAGTTTTGTTCTTGTAAGAAATGCATAGAATCAGCCTTTACAAGTATTGCAGGTATGAATGCAGATGGGCTGTCCGCGTACCATTGCGTACCCCTGTTCCCCTGCTGATTTAACTGCTAAATTGTATCTTCTGCCTGTTAGGGATGGATGGGGGAATTGACTTGTTCCAAACTACCTTTCTTAATGCTTGTCTTATGTATGTCTTGTCTTCTGATGTTGAGGTGTGTCAGAGACGCTGCTCGTGAAGCTGGGTGTTGCTTATTGCCACCATTTTGCATGGATTTGGTTCATTGGACCTGCCTCACTGATGCTCCCCAGCTAGTTTTTATTGTTTTCCTTTTGAAGAAACTAAGTTTTTGTTCCTTGTTCCATTGTGTTCAGTCCTTTGCTTTCCCACCTGTAGTTCTCTCTGCTCCATGCGTGGCATGACTTCTTACCTCCTCCTTCCTTTGCCTTGTTAGATTGACTTACCAAATGTTAGATTGACTTACCAAATGTTAGATTGACTTACCAAACGTTAGATTGACTTGGAAAGGTTGGCACAGTTTCTCCTTCATTGCTACTTGCGATAAGTGAAATTGTCCTTTTTAACAGTAATGTAGCCACACCCAGTCTCTCTTTCCCACCTTAGATCTAGCCGGCTAGCATTAGAAAATGGGAATGGATGTTTGTATCCCCGTACAGGCTCTGATGGTGTCAAAGGACAGGGTATTCAAAGTTGTTCGTTGGTTTTAGCGTGAGCTTATCCTCTGACAGGTTTTCAAGAGACTGAGTGCTCTGTTCCCAAAAGGTTGGTGGAAAAATGGATCTTTCCACAAGGGCGCAGTTGGTCTGCCAGATACGGGGATAAAGATCAGGTTAACCATCAAACCGTAAGCTGTGCCTGCTTTTGTGAATTTGGCTGTTACTTCTCTGGTGATTTTTTGTCTTTTAATTTCCTTTAATGTCATGAATTGCTTGTGCTTAGTTGTCAACAACTGAGAAAACGGTAAGGTGCCTGTTCCAAATTGGGTAGGAAGTTTTCATAGCTGGCAGTGGGGGGAAAAATTGACTGGCCCTGTTGTTGTATTCAAGTCCCATTTCTTGTACTGGTTACTTGAACGAGTTCAGAAGCCTTCATCGTACTCTAAAAAAGAGTTAGAAAACAGTCCCTTAAGTATACCAAGGGGAGGAGGAGTCCAGAGTGGGGGCCTGACTCCTCTGAGAGATGGTAGGACTGATGACAAGTAGTAGCCTAACGAGTAGCCTAACTGGGCTATGTTCTTGATCTTACAGGATGAGGTACAAGAAGATTGAGAGGGTGGCACTGTATAAGGCGGATGTGGGACTACTACATGCTGCAGGCTGTTGGAACTGAATCTTTTGTCTGGAACTAAACAAGACTAGATTATGTAGTGTAAGATTATGCTCTTGATAGTTACACTGGGTAAGACATGAGAAACTTGGTCTGGTGTTTAACATGTCAGCTGCTAAAGTTCTTCCTTCTGCCTGCCTCCATTCCCTTCTCCCTCCTTCCTCCTCCCCGCCTTCCCCTGGTCGTGCAAATAGCCAGCTGCAGCGTTGAACCCGCGATCCACATCCTGAAAAAACTGTCGTTTTTGCTGCGGAAAACTTCTGAGTGTCAGGATACGCTCAGCCGATTTATCGTATGGAAGTCAAACCCTGCAGATCCTGCTGGTGTTGAACCCTCAAAGCCAGCTCTTTATTTTGTGATGGAAAGTAAGTTCATTCTGATACGATGCATATTGTATTGAGGGGATCCGCTGCCATGAGTGACGCTTAGTGGCCCCCCTGCAGTTGGCTCAGTACAGTGCACAGCAACTGCTTCTTCTCTTTTCAAGACCTGACAGGAAAGTTGAGGGCCTTTCTCCGGGACAGAGTATGCACAGGTAGAGGCCATCCCTCTTCGGAGAGAGGGACCGAACAGAAGCGAGAAGATCTGTGAAATGCCCCTCTGCCCCATCCCATAGAAACACACCCTCTTGTCCCGTGCCCCTCTTGTCAGAATGCTGTGGCCATGGTGGCCAAGTGTCAGCAGTCACCCATATCTGATGCACTGTGCTCTTCCGTTGTGTGCCGAATTCCTCAGATTCTCACAAAATGACCTGAATTTCTATGTTCCAGAATTTAGAACTCCTGTAAGGTGAAGATTAGCTGATGGCTGAAATGGCACAGAGGCCCCTGGAGGGCCATGCTTCGGTTTCTGCTGCAGTCATTCCTCAGAAAGCGGCATTGCCGCAGTGAGTTGCTGGGTCTAAAAGCTATTCTCTGAAGTGGGGCCTGGTGGTTACCCTGGGGGGCTGTGTCTTATGTGGGTTTCTGGATAAGATCAGGAGTTACCTGGAGCTGCTTACATGTGTTTAACTGGGAAAAATACTCCATCTCGGATCCTTTTCTTCTCACGCCCCTCAGGTGTCCCATTCCTGCCAATGCCTTGCTTTTGAGCTGTAGAATTCCAGTGCTCAGCCCCCTGGTCCCCATAAAATGGGATAAAGTGACCGATCATGTAACTGGGAAAGAGATAACAATGATCTTTTTGCGAGTGTTTCCTCCTTGTGCCTTGGAATTAAGACATGGAAATTCTTTTGGACATGTGGAAGAAATGGCACAGACTTCGATCAGGGATAGAGGTGGAAGACTTAGTGTGGGCCATGAATCCAAGTAAGCTTACAAAGCCATGGAGATATGTAATTGTTGCTCAAGATGACTACTTATGTAATGATTTCAGTCACTTTGCAATCCATATAGAAAGTTACTGCGTTGCAATGTTTGGCCTAGACTCACAACTGTCCTTTGTAACACAGTTATTTTTGAGGTATCTGTCAGGCAATAAAACAACTGAAAATGAGCATTTTGTCTTTTAGCTGGCGCTTCAGTGTTGAGTTTTTGCAAGATGCGTTCTGCTGAGGAACTCTTTGCTGACTTATATGAGAACTTTCATGTTACAGCCTGTAGTGCTGGGAGGCTGTACCAGTAGAAGAAGAAGTAAGACTGTTTTAGTCTCCATTGCAACTTCGCTAACATATTGCAAGGCTGAGTAACTTTTCGTGCCATGCCCTGAGGAATTATGTTTTCAGGTGATCTAGGGGACTGCCGAATGAGAAGAGGGTAGGGACTTAATAATATGAAAGCACTCACTGTAACTGAGAAATTTTTTTAAGCAATACTGCTCTGGTCTTTTAAAAGTTTAGTGCAGTTAGGGGAAGTCAGCCTCAGGTTGACTACAGTCTTCTCCATATAGTCCATGCACACCTTCTGAAGAGTGCAGAACAGACTTGTTCTGGGCTTGGTGTGTGTTAGGTTTCTTTGTTTTGTTGTTGTGATGATGTTGCTTAAAGGATAGTCCTGCCGTCTGCCGAGGTCTTGAAGGAGAAGCTGCATCTCCTTTTTTTGCTGTGCATTGTAGTTCTCAGGTAAACCTCAGTTTAGAACTGATGGCAATTCCGTTGTTGAAAATAATTCCATCGTTGAAAATGCGCTGGCCTTGTATTCCCCTGTGGCCCCCTCTGCCCCAGACCCCCCCCGCCCCAGTCCCTGTCTCCTACGAAATTATTCTTGAATCTGGTCAACGGAAGGGACATAAGGCCTGATAGTGCTCATTGCAATTGACAGTGCCTCCTTCCCCACTCCCAGTCTGACTCCACCCCTGCTCTCCTTTTAAGTCCCAGAGGGGAGTCGGGGATAGATTTATGCTTAGAAGCGAGTGATCTTGCTTTCTCCCCAGGTAGGCTTATTCTTAGCTCCTTTTGCTGTCACATTTTTTTCATTTTAGCTTATCAACTGACAAAAAGCTGTAAGGAAATGCAGCTCTGCAAAGCTGGGTTTAATAGTGGAATCGTTGTGGAGGAGCCGATGGTTGTGAGTACATCAGGCTGTTGGTGTGAACTCAGAACAGCGGAGGGTCTTGGCCCTCAGATTCCGCAGGCTTGTTGGTGTGGCTGGGAAGAACCGTAGATTCCTGTCTTGATTGCCTGTTTGAGAGCTATCTTTACTATCCTCTGGGTGTGCTGTTGCATTTTCCCTTGTGCGTAGTCCCAAGAAAGGGAAAGGAAAATGCTGAAAATGGGGTGGAAGTCTCATGGTTTTCCATAAAAGGATAATAGAGGGAGGCTAGCGTTCCTGAGTCCTAGTCCTGGAGGAACACTCTTCAGTCGCTTCCCTCTTGATAGTCTGTTTCCTTCTGTGATTTTCTTGTTTCTGCATGGGTTCTTTCAGCTTGGTGAATTTAAAAAGAACACGTCCTAATCTCATTCAGGTCTAGACTTGCCCACGCTTCCTTGCGTTTCTGAATCATGGTGAATGTGAGAACATAATATGCACGGTGGGAGCTTTATAACAGCGCATTTGTGGTCAGAGCACGCCAGCATCTGAATTCGGGCAGATTCTGCTAGGAGCGTCATCTGAGGGAGCTGGCAGTGGGCAAGTGAGGGTCGGTCTGCCTACTGGACATGTCTCATTCTTGTGTTTGGTACTCCAGAGAACGGCTTCAGTCACAAGGTCTCACTTTTTTCTGTAGATCTTTAAATGTTAGCAGCTGGTATTTCATATTTCCTGTTTGGATTTCAAGTTACTTGCCTTAAAACCAGGCAAAGACTTGGAAAGAATTGAGTTGCTTCTCAAGTGCATGCTACGCTCCTCATTTTATTTTTCTTCTGTGTTTTTTCTCTGCCTTGGGGTAATTCTAGATTTGCACTACCCTGTGCATGCAGTTCATTCCAAGTGGGCTGAGTAATGAGATCTTCTGAAGTTGGCCAATGCCACCCAGTTTGGTGAGACTGCGACGTGTTCGGAAGAGCAGGGCAACAGCTTGCTGCTGATGATTATATACTTGAGTCATTGGGTAGAGGTTCTGGTTGTGGAGAGAAAGGGCTGATCTGATAATCTGGACTGACCCAGGTGGGTGAATGCACAGCTCTGGTGGAGGAGGCTTGTGAGAAGAAGAAACAGCAAGCATTAATAGCATGAAGCAGCAGGGAGTGATCCGACATTGTTTCTCCATTGAGTCTTTCAGTTTTGAAGTTTAGTCACTGGGAGAGCTGCCTCGTGTCTGTGTTGAGAGGAGGGCAGGCGTCTGGACTAGTTTTTGGTGGGCAAACGGCTCTTCAGGTGGTAGTATGTACGTCAATCAGATTAGTGCCCGAGAGCCCTTTCCACCCACCTTCCGCCTGTCACCTGGGTCAGTCTGTTGCAGAGGTGACAGTGCACAGTCTTGTTTGCTTGAGAAAAAGAGCGTGGTTTCCCACACCTTTATCCTCCCTTTCGGTCACCCTGGCCCGAAAACATGAGCAGCTCGGCAAACAGTCATGTCCTTGTGCTCGGATTGCCTGCTGTCTCTCTCTTCTTGCCCCTTGTGAGCAGAGGGAATCTTTGGGGGATAGGTTTTCTGCAGGCGTGCTCTCAACTCTTTATCTTGGTCTTATATTTCTTGAGAAGGGTTCTCTGTAGAGAACTGGTCCTGTTATATGGGGAAAATCCTCAAATGAAGAAGAGGGATGCTTCTGCAGTGGAGATTGTAATCTAATAAACCAGGAGAGGGTGGAAAAAGGGAATGAGTCAAGCACAGGAGCTGATGTACCATATGCTGAGGGTGGATTTTGTTGTTGTTGATTGGTATTGTGGTGTGTGTGGGGGTTGTTTTGTTTGTTTTGTTTTTTTACTTGGGGCAGGATTAGCGCAGAGAGGGGAGAGAGAAAGAGAGAAGAAACACCAAAGCTTTTGCAATGAAGAAGGGTTCACACACTTGACTTATAGCTGACTGCTATCCAGAACAATTTTCTGTTCTCATTTGGGCTTGCCTGTCTGAAATTAACTTGGTGTTTGCAACTCTAAGCCTTGACTGGAGACCTTGTTTCCTTTCTCTGTATGGACAAGCCGAAGTGGGCAGTGTGTGATGGTTCCGTGTGCTGGCCAGGTTCATGGAAATGGACTGGAGTGTCTCTAGGGCCCAACATCAGAATCATTTGTCGTCTTTGAAACGATCTGGGGTACCTTGACCACTGGGAACTAACAAACTTTTTTTTATAGAGTTCAGTGCAGATCACATTTGAAGAGGGTCCTCAGTTACCACCAGCCGCAAATATAAGTCGCGTGACGTGCAAGGGACAGTCGGACCACAGCATGGTAAGGCTTTGCTGTTCTGAATTGTACAGTGTGGGTTTTTTCCATCAACTGACAGTGTGTTCTGTGGAGATTGCTGAGGCCTGCGCGATGGGGATGATGGAACCAGGGAAGTTTTGGGTGAGATCTGTTGTAGGCTTCGGAGGTCTGTCGATGAGCTTGTGAGATTGTCGCTCTGGGACTGCACATCAGTGAGCTCTGGGAGAGCCCCGGTGGCAGATGTGTTGCTGGAGCTGGGGCGTATGGATGCCAAGCCTGAATATTGGGTTCCTACAGTGGAGAGGAGGAGAGAGCTCCTGTCACCAATAGGTCTTTACTGCCTCATGTACAGAGTCTGAAATGGCAGGTTGGCAGTGCAGAACTGGGTCTGGTAGTAAGCCTGATGTTTCTTTCCTGGCACAACGGGTAAACCTTGCCCATCGCTTTTAGAGGTTTTGCCGTTGCTCGGCTGCCTCTCACCGAGGATATAAACTCATCTTTCTTTTCTGTCTAGGTGCTGTACTGCCATCTGTCAGCTGAAGCTGTGAAATTCCCTGTCTCTGTTACTCAGCAGTCCCCAGTTGCTGTTTCTGTGGACACCTATCATGTCACTTTGGCTGTGCTGCAAGCTCAGGTAACAGCTGTAAAAAGTTAGCCATTGAACTTGTTCTTTCACCCGGCCCCATGCTGATCAAGGAAGGAGGACCTGATTTAGTGCAAATAAAGGCCTTGTGCCGGAAGAAGCAGCGTGCTGTCACTAACGTGTGGTGGGGTGGCAAATATTCCCAATCTCCGTGCCGAGTCCTGTTTTCTGAGTCTCATTTTGCAGATCTTGGCCATGTAACATAGCCGTAACAAAATCCAGAGAGATTTGAGGCATGGCAGTGTTCTATACTGTGTTTTTAAGGGGGTGTTTAAGAAGCAAAAGGTCCACAGATTTCAATTCCCCTTGCGGTGTGATGGATAGGGAAAGATGTGTCCTGTGCGTATGTACGATTACGGTGTTGTCCTGGTTGTTGGTGTGAAAAAGAAATCCACAGTGAGGAGTGGTTTCCTTGTCAGTGCTCCCCTTAATACACTCACAAGAGTGTGATACAGACTTTTTCTGTGCGAGATGCTTCTTCCAGAACAGAAGCTCTGTGAAATTGCAATGGGTGGTAGCTCTGCAGTCACTTTGTGGCTGGATTTGCTTCTCTGGAATGTGATTTTGTTCCCATTGTGAAGAAGGGCTTGACGCTGGAGACGGTATCTCGCTTGGAGACCACGGGCTTGTCTGCGCTGTAGGGAGACATGGCAAAATTAGAAGTAACTTTGTGGTAGCAGAAGCCGATCCCATGCGGTTGCATTCGGAATGTTGTTCTAGGATGCCTTTGCTCTCAGAAGCTTTAGTGAAATTTTCAACCAATGTTTATCAGATCATCCCAGTTTGGTTTTGTGCCTCTGTTCCATGGTCATTTAAATAGCTTCTTTCTCCCTCCTCGACGTTTGGCATGCCTGCTGCCGATGTAGTTGTGGGTGGCAACTGCCATCGCTTTTCATCTTTGTGTAGTCTCTGGGAGCCAGGTGGCCTTTGTCACATCTCATCAAATTGCTCCTCTACTCACTGGCATTTTCTAGGTCTCCTTGTCTGTGCCTGCTGAAGTTTTGGGTTGATTGTTCTTGTAGAGAATTGCATGTGGTATTCTAATTGAGGTCTTGCTGCTGCATTGTGAAATGCTGCTAAGGTTACCGTATGCCTGTTGGTCGGAATGCTTTGAGTACTGTATCCCCAGTTGTGCCTTGCCTTTTTTATGCACATCGTGTTGGTTGCTTACCTGGCTACCGTGTCCCAGATTTGTCACATTGGACTGGCAACCTTCTGTGTTCATGGTAGATAAATGTCAGTCTGTCAATTGCTTTAGAGCTATGTTAAATTTAACTCCCCTGTTTTTACTAGAGATACCAGCTCAGGAGTTCTTTCTGAGTGGTTCTGTTTCTGTCTGTTGCATTAACGATGCCTGTCAGGTGTATGGGTGTGCAACTTTTCAGCTGAACTACAGGATGGTGTACAGTCTGGTTTGTTGCTGGTGGCAGACTATTGGTGGCCTGGATGAGTTTTCAGTCTGAGGATGATCTCCTAGAGACTCATTGCTAACTTACAAATGGCTGTACTTAGGTTTGGCAATGGTTAATTGATGTAGCTTAGTAAACACCCCGTTTCAGTGCCCAACTCGCTCTTTTGGATTGTCCTGCAGGCTGCTTCTTCAGCTGTAGAAATAACCTATTATTTTTCCCTCTGATGGCACGTGGGCATCCAAAGGCAGAGAGGAAGCCAGATATTGCTACAGAGCAATGAGGCTTCTGCAGCTGCTTCTTCCCCTAGGCCCGGGACTACTTGTGTTCTTACGTTCTGTCTCTTATTGTTGCACTGGTGTGAGGGCCTTTCAGTTGCTGAATTTGAAGCAGAGCAAAAAGCACCTAATGGAAACAGAAACCGTTCCTGACTATGGGTATTTGTTCTGGGCCAGGTGGAGATCCACTTGGAGGAGATACAGAACGAAGGTCTCCTGGTGTCGTGGATGTTCAAGGACAGACCAGACTTGAACCTTTCGGTTCTTCCGAGACATCAACTTCGCGAGGTGAGTGGCAAAGAGTGGGAGGCTGGACTCGAGTGGAGGAAAGGTGGGAGGGGCAGAAACAGCACCGAGCCAGGAGGAAAGCTGATGCAGAGTGGAGGGGTTGGCAACTCACTATTGTGGCCCTTTAGGGCGAGGAAGGGGATTCTTTCACCCTGGAGTCCATACTAGCTCAACTCTGTCAAAACAGTGCACCCTCAAGAGGGCCGAAGCAGGTTCTCATGTCTGTTGTCCGAGTCTGGCATAATATCTGAAGGGGAGTCTGCATAGCAAAAAAGGGCCATCTGGCTATGTAGGTCCTCCTGCGTTGTCAGGTGTAGAGCTGCAAAATAAGCTGGGTTGGTTAGGGTTTTTGTTTGTTTGTTTGTTAGTTTGTTTCTTTTGTTTGTTTGGTTTTTTTTTCAGAGGTTAGTGTGGGGAACCCGTGGGTATTAGAGGTTTAACAAGCTGAATGTGGGCTTGCTTGCGCTTCTGTGATCCAAATAGGTTGGTTGTTTGTTTTATTGACACCCTTGTTGCTTTATCCTGAGTAGATGTAGGATTTTGGCTGTTCTCCTGAAAGTGCAGTAGTAAGTACTGTCTCACGAGGTGGTGAGGAGGTGGCAAACTGTAAAAGCTGTATTGTCAAAATTTGCCATGGACAGACTACAGATGTGGAGCCTTAGTTTGCCTCATTTAGACAACTTACATTTGCCTGCAGCTGTTACATGGAAACTTTAAGCACTGGGGAGAGCGAGTACAGGATATGGGAAGAGTACCTGGGACATTATTACTGGGAGGAAGACTGTGTAGCGTCTTAGAGGTTCGAGAGGCAGTTGGGGCTGTATAAGGAGAGAATGTGTCTGCCTCGTTATGACTTCCCTGCATTTTCTCCTGATTTGCGGAGAGAAGAATGAAGGGAGAGTGGATCTGTCCACCATAAAGGATCTGATCGAGGATACCATTGTCAGCACACAGCCAGCCATGATGGTGAATCTGAAGGCCTGCACTGCTGGAGCCAGTGTGGTAAGGCTCTCTCCTTGTGTTCTTCTTGTGCCTCAAACACTGTGCCCCAGGGCTCTTCTGGGGGCTGAGGCTCAGGCAGGAGTCCAAGGGTTGAGACTACTCACTTCTGGGTGACAGCTGCATCCTGGCTTGCGCTGTCATAGGAGTTGGGTTATTGTGGCGTGGGGAGTAGGGATAACTAGAAACTGCTCTGAAGGGCAGCTCTGTTTGTATCTTGTTTCCTGAACACTAAGTGCCGCTTGTGTTGAGGTGGAGCTGGACTGCCTGGGACGCATCTCTGCTTAGGCAGTCTCTCTGTTGCTCTGAACGCCAAGGCTCCACCCAGGGCAGCCTTTGCAGGCATGGAATGGTCCGTGGTTTGTTGTCTTCAGTTGTCCGAGTGGCAGCCAGCAAGCTTGTTCTTGTCTGTCTCTTTTCCCGTCTGCCTTAAATTTTCCATCTGAAATAACATGGGTGCCCACCAGAGGCCGATAGCTTGGGGAACCTGCAGCATCTCTTGATGGCTCTGTGGGTATTCACGTATGTTTGTGTGAGGAGCTACCTGGTAGATGCAAGGACAAACATCACGTGTCTTGCTGCTGTCTGCTGCCGAGTGAACAATAAAGGCATCCGTCTCACTCTTGTCATTCCTCAGGTACCCAGCAATAAGTTGACTCGAGAGTCCCTGTCCGGAGGAGCAGCAGCCCCTCTGGGTTCTAAGCTGTTGCTCCGGAATCTTCGAGTGCTGAACTTGGGCTGCCAGGAGAAGGAAGGTAAGCATGAAAACTTTGCTGATCTGCAGGGGTGAGCATGCAGGCAGTGAGATTGGAGCCAGGGTACGTTTTGGATGGGCTTGAACGGAAAAGAGGGGCGTGTGTCCGCCAAGCCGCTGCCTAGTGTTGATGAGACCATGTGTGGGCTCTGTCCCTCTGTTGCAGGAGTTGGGGAGATACTCTGCGTGGCAGAGCTGGACAGCCCGCCACAGCAGAAGCGGACGAGGCCGGTGACAGCTGGCAGTGCGGGTGCTGCAGCAGAGATGGAGTGGAATGAGGAGCTCTTTCTGTAAGTGTTTGCCCTCTTTCAGACCAGCACAGCAGAGGCAGACTGGCACGGTCTCTGGGTGTTGTTACCGTGCTGCAGTAACTGATGCGGATGGCACAGAGGTGAAGTCTGTGCTGCAGGGCATCATGTGTTTGTGCTGCCCGCGTGCCAGGCTACCAATTCTGGCGATTGGCCCCAGCTTGCATATGTATTTCCCGCTCCTTGGGATGCCATCCCCTTTAACTGGATGGGCAGAAGCGCCAATCGTGGGCAGTGTGTGCAGAAGGCCCGGAGTGTAAATCTTGGCCTTTCAGACAGATTTGCCTCTCAGCTTCCCCTGGCAGCCTACACAGCCCTGCAGGGGACACGAACCAGAGTTTTCCTCTTCTGTGTAGTTTGCTGCCCCTTGTCATGTCCTCCAAAGTAGCATGCATATGCTGGAGCTTTGGGAAAGGTGACGAAGTGTGTGAGATTTGAGAGAGGGAAGATACAGAATGGGGTTGTTTGCTCCGGGGCCATTTTGCAAAGATTGCCTAATACCAGCCTGTCTTTTTCTGTTTCCGCAGGGAGTTGGGACCTAGAAGTAAAGAGCTGAAGCTACAGGTGCTGGGGAGCAGTGATGGAGGGGGAAGTGAGTATGGACCGCCATAAGATGCATTGTAAGACGGGGAGACAAAAATGCCTAAGGGACTTTCTGTGCTTTGAGCCTGTGGTAGTTCTGTGTCAGTACAATGCGTGATGAACTCTGCAAAGGATTTTTCATACCTGTCTTTATGTGAGCCTCTGACTGCATGAAGTAACTCTGGAGTCCGTTGTTCTTAGTGAAGCGCTCTTACTCTGACCTTTTTGGTAGCCGGGAGGCTCCTGTGGCCCGCCAGTCTCTACTCTGAAGCGGGGAGAGGGATGTGGGGATTTGTCCCTGTGTATTGGAAGAATGTTGCAGAAGGCTCTTAACTCTGTTCATTTGTCCTCGGTCGGGACTAAGCATAGCACCTGTGTTTGAGGAAGGCTGTGCAATGGCCACCTCTTTAAGGCAGTCAATTTCTGGATTGGTGAAGAGGAGTGGAGGAGTGCTGCCTGCCCCCTCCCCGCCTCAAACCTGGGAGCTACCGGAGTTGTGGGGATCTGCTTCGTTGGCCCACAGGGCTGCTTCCCAAAAGCAGAGGTTGCCTGGGAGACATCTGAGGTGCCGAGGTCATGTGGTGTGTTTTGTTTTCCTGTTCGTTCTCGCAGATGTGCTGCTGGCACATGCCACACTTTTGCTTGATTCTTTGGCCAAACAACCATCTGGGAGACAGGTCTGCTCACTGGCCCCAGGAGCTGGGCGGTCACTGGCAGCTGAAGCTACTGTTATGTTGGAGGTGAGCTCACTACTCCATAAGCTGGGCCCAAATGTGTGCTCTGAAAGCGTTCATGATGTGAGCCTCTAGCTGGAGACAAGCCTGATTGCGCCTGGGCTCATCACAGGGGATTGGCAGACCCTTAGGCCAAGGAAGGGTGTCGCCTGGCCCTTGGTCCCTGACCCTCCCTCTGTTCAACTGACGATGTAGCAGGGATGGCTCCTTGGTGCCCAGAGCAGTCGCTTTTGTCACCTGTATGCCTGCCTTTCCATCTGGGAGGAGCAGAGCCTCTCTGAGCTGTGCTTTACTCTTTGTAGCTGCTATTCCAGGAGTCTCCCACATCATTGAATGCTCAGCACGCCACATCTCTGCGAACCAGCATTACTCCCACAAAGAAGGTGGAGATGGACCGGACCATCATGCCCGACGGCACCATCGTGACTACTGTCACCACGATTCAGTCCCGGCCCAAGGCAGACTGCAAACTGGGTGAGGCTGCCCCGCAACAGGCGTCTTGTACGGGTGGCCGCTGTGGGGGTGCAGACTCAGCTGCGATATTCCGAAGGCCGCTTGTGCTGGCGGTAGCAAAACTGTTGCGGTTGTTGCAGACTTGCACCTCGTGTGGTGCTTTTGGCTTCTGGGTCAGAACATGGGCATCGTCGCCGTTCCCTTAGCGTCTTGTGGCTGGCTGGAGACTTGTGTGTGGCCTTGGGGGGCAGGAATTGATGCAACCCTGTGTTTGGGGGGAGGTGAGAGAGGGATGAGCCTCTCTGATACCCTTTGGTGGTGGGAGGTCCTGACTCTAGCGTGTATGCCGCTGCGTAACCTCTGCGTGGTGTCGAGCTAAGTGTTGTGCCGCTCTTCCTCTATTTTCTTCACTGCTGAAGAAGTTATGCTGTATGTTCTCAATGCGGAGCTGAAAGCATGTTGACCTTGCTTACTAGCGGTTGTTGCTGCTTGCAGTCTGATATCCTGATGAATGTGGTGCTGGATATTCCACGAGGTGGGGCTGGGAAATGGCATGAACGGGGTCTTGCGATGGGGCTGTTTCACATGTCTTTTTCCGATACCCTTCTTACTACTTTGTTGCTGCAAAGCCTCATGGAGCCAGCCTCTGCAGGCTCTCTGTGTGCGCTCGAGGCTTTTTGGGGGGTGCATGTAGGGGACCATGATACGGTAGCGAAGTTGCCTAAGCTTCGCCTCTGTTTACTGGTGTCTCTGTGTCTCTGCCTTTCTTTTGCCATGAAGATTCACCATCAAGGTCTCCTTCCAAGGTGGAAGTGACTGAAAAGAAGACAACAGTGCTTTTGGAGAGCGGCTGCCCTCACAGCCCCTTGCCCAGCAGTAGCCGTAAGTGCTTGGAAATCCAAGGCTCTTACCGGAGCAACTGTGTTCCTTAGCCTTTTTTGGAGGGTAGGAGTCTGAATGTGGGTCACTGAACTCATCTGCGTTTGCTGCAGAAGAGAATGCCCAAGTGAAGGTGAGGTGGAGGGGTGGTGGCAGGTGGGGACAGGTAAAAGAAATTCCACTTTGGCTATACAGTCCATGACTCTGGGTGTTTCCTTGCTTGACAAGAACATTCCGGGCTATCCGGACCCAAAGAGCTTCGCTCACCGTGTACTTGGGGCTCTCATTGTCTCCAGGACAGAGCACTGCAGCTGCATTGAGGGTTTATGGCCAAGGCTGCCCAAACTCTTGGGAGTCTTTGGAAGTCTTTGTTGAGAGGGAAGGATATTTTAACAATATGCCTGGTGGGAAACGAAACTTTTCAGGTGCCTAAAAGAGCCGAGACCTATATGGAGCTTCCTTCCTTTGGTTTATTCGGACAAGTCCATAATAAATTCTGTTCTCTACCTTTGTGCACGTGTAGTTGCCTATTAGAAGCATCATGATCAGCAAGCAACCTCTTGCCCGTGCTGAAGGCTGCTACTTCAAGCGTTGGTATCTTTCTTGTGCTCAGGGGATAGCCGTATGCCCAATGGCTTGGATCCGGTGGCTGAGACGGCGATCAGGCAGCTAACCGAGACGAATAACAAGCCCACCAAGAAGACCCCAACAAAACGTAGCACGCTGATCATCTCGGGAGTTTCCAAGGTCTCTGGTAGTTAGGGGGCTCCATTTCCAATCTGGGAGGTTGTTTCTAGGGATGTGTGCGTGAAACCACCCTGTCCTGTAGGGACCGGTGTGGGAAGGTTCCAGCACAGACGACTTGCTTGGCAGAACCCTCTTGCTGCTTCCTTGCAGCTTGTCGCTGCTTCCCAGTGAGTGTCAAAGGTACCTTGCCAGTCTGCAGGGCAGCTGCCAGTGGGAGTTCACAAAGGGCAGCCGCAGAAAGGGAGGCTGCTGCCATAGCCGGTTGGGAACCTCGTGGAGAATCTAAGGAGTTCTCCTTGGACTTGCCTACGGGAGTGAGGGAGGTGCTGCAGAATGCTTTGGAATCTGCCACGTTCCACTGTGTTCCAGCAAAAGCATGATGATCACGCATCGGTGCTGTCTAGCACTGATGATTGGAACCGGAGCATCCATATGTAGGTATGGATGGAAGATGGGAGATGAATGTGATCCTTTAGACCCTGTCTGTCTGACCCCCCTCCAGGTACCTATTGCTCAAGATGAAATGGCACTTTCTCTGGGTTATGCTGCATCTCTGGAGGCCACGGCGTATGGGGATTCTGCGGCAGAGGGTGTGACTGACCGGATGCACGATTCTACTGAATCGTCACAGCTGCTAGAAGCATTGCCATCGGGACAAAGGGCCAGCCAGGAGCTGGATGAGACGACGCGATCAGATGTCTCTGAGAGACCATCAGTGGAAGATGTTGAGTCTGAAACTGGCTCCACGGGAGCCCTTGAGACGAGGAGCTTAAAAGATCACAAAGGTAAAGATGAACTGTTAAACGGTAGCTAACGTTAGCCTGTGGTGTTAGCCTGTGGTGCTTGAGGACAAAGTGATGTTCAAGTTCCCTGCCCGAGCGTGGGGGCTGCATCTAGCTTTTGACATGGCAAAGAGTGGCTTCTGCTGGGGCCTGGAAGAGCCTGTCTCTCTCCCATGCTTCTCACTGGAGCGTTTCCAAACTCCTTTATTTGTAGGTGTCTGATTCCTGTGGCCTTTTCAGTTTCTGTGCTCTCTTAAGATGGGAACCCTGTGCAGCTTGTGTGTTCCCGAGAACCTGTTCTCTCTCCCTGGCCTCTGGGTCCGCAGATCAGGCACACGTCCGTAAATAATGATCCTTCCTCTGAATTTGGCTGCCTCTAGCGTGGAAAGGGAGGCTGCCCGACAGTGTGGGTTGGACGGGCCTCAATGTCCTCCCTCTTTCTCTGTTAGCATCAAAGCAGCTAGCACCTCTGACCTGTCGTATCGTAGGATGTCCACACAAATTCCCTGCTTCTAAATGATAGAGCGGGCCTGCCCTGACAGAGCTGCTGTTCTGGACTTTCCAGGCTTGCATCAATTAGGAGGATGGCGCACCTTGGATTTGTCTGCTTGTAGCTATGATGGTTTCTGTTAGCTACAAACTTACATAAACAAAGCCAAAACGCAAGCCAAAATCTCAATTGCTCAGAATACAGGAGTGGGACGAGTTTTGTGGTGGTTGTACCCTGGTACAATCAGGTACGGTTTGAACTGTGGTGGCCCCCTGTTTGCACGTCAGTGGGTAGAAAGATGTGTAGCCCAGATTCTTGAGAGACCTGGCGGGTGGGAAAGAGAAGGAAGAAAACAGAAAGCAAGCCCCCTCTGTAGGTAATACTGTTGTAGCTTTGTATGGCGTGCAGGTTTTGGATACGCCTTTTTGCACCTGTTTGGGGCTGATGGCGATCGGCATCTCCACCCTGTCCTGCCTGCTCCAGAGTCATTGCCGTTATTTGTCTCCAGATTTGGGCATCGTGTGAAACCGCGGGCAGTTGTTCCAGGGGCTTGATGACTGGCTAATCCGGGTGCCCTTGAGACAGGCTAGTCTGAGAGGCCTCTTCCCTGTTGTGTGTTCCTCCCAGTGTCTGCATGTGGAGACATTCTCACTTGTTTTCCATTCATACGAGTCTTAGCTTTCTATAACAATTCTGCACACTTCCAGCGAAGGGAGGACATTGTTGTGTAAAAGGAAGTTTATGCAGAGGGGATGCATGACAGTGTGCTTAGTGAAGCAGCTTGTTGGTGTTGCAGTCTGTCCTGAACGTAGACTTTGCCTTGTGGTTGGGAGCTGGGATTTGCCGACCTGCTGTGCACTTCTGCCACTAGGGGTGGAAGAGGTCTTTGCTGCTCATTTGAGAGCGCCTGGGGGCGTTGCCACCCCCGACACTTGCCAGGGCATGATACTATTGTGGTTTCCCTCTCCTTCCTTTCTGTCTCTGCAGTTAGCTTTCTTCGGAGTGGTACCAAGCTCATCTTCCGGAGAAGGAGCAAGCAGAAGGAAGCGGGCCTGAGCCAGTCACATGATGACTTGTCCAACGTCACCGCCAACTCCGCCACCAGGAAGAAAGCCGGCAGCTTCTCCCGCCGCCTCATCAAACGCTTCTCCTTCAAGTCTAAATCCAAACCCAAAGCTAGCGACAGCACAACAGCAGGTGAGAACTGAAGGAAGGAGAAGCCCGTCGGAATGATTGCGCAGAGATCTTTTTCTAGTCTCTTGTCTTCCCACTCCGCGGTATCTGTGACCTGCTGTCCAGTTCCTTCCAACCTTGGCTGAGGGAAGACACCCCAGTGCTTTATGCCGTTTGGGGAGTGGAGGTGGCGAACCTGGGGCTTAGGCTGCTCGTCTGCCTTGGCTTATCCTTCTCCGACTGTCATACCCCACCGTGCTCTCCCAGAAAAATTCAGGTGGTGTGCTAATCCCAGCGGGGGTCCTGGGAGCTGCAGAAGCGACTCTGCCTGTGTAGCTGTCTGGCATCGCTGGTGTGTCCTGGAAAGGGGTGGGGGGTGGCTCTCAGGTGGCAACCATCAGAGTTAAAGATCGAGAAACTACTGGGTTAGCTACGTTGCCAAGAAGTGTGGGCTGTAGCCTCACTTGGCATTTCCAGTGAGAGAGAATGACACGGTCACTGGCCATCTAAATGCTCTCGTTGCTTCTGCTTGGTGCAGAGGCCATAACCTGACTGAGGCATGGTGTGGGGCAATGCGTTCCTGGGCTGTGAGCTGGCAGGAGAACAAGCTGCGGTTCTCCACCTGGCTCTGCCATTGGAACAGTCTCTGGGTTGGAGAGCGCTGACGGATGTCTGCTTTCCGTGCTATGCTGATGAAGGAAGGAATCTCAAAGAAGGAAGTTTTAACCACTGGGCGAGTTTTTGTAGAAGCCCAGGCCCTTGCAAGAATGTCTGGTTGGTGCTGTCAGTGCTGCCATGCTGTGACGCAGCTCTCCTTCCACATCCATGTTCTTGAACGGGGAAGGGCCCTTGCTGTATGTGCACACCAGCCATTGTACGAGCGGAACTGTTTCCCTGGGGGGTGTTGCCGATGGGGCATCAGGCTGTCTTCTGGACCTGCGGAGCACCTGGCCTCTTGCGGTTCTCGCGCCGAGGACTGGTGCTATGCTGGGGATGGATGGCGAGAAACGTGGTGATGCTAGCAAAAGGGCAGTCTGACATGGAGCCTGAAGCGACGTGGAGCCTGAATCCATGTGACGGAAAGAGGCAAGAGTTTACATGTTTTCACTTGATGAAAGGGTTTCCTGTAGCTTCTAGAAGGAGCCTTTCTTGATTGCATCTGGTATTTCCTTTCTTCTAGCAAACCCGATCCACCATGTTCAAGCAGTGGGCATTTTCACAGCGGGTATTTGCTGAGGGAGAGGCACGCAGGGGAAAATCAACTCCTTGCACAGGAGGAGACTGCTCTTCCAGACGAACCACTTTCCAGTCTCCTGACGCGCACGCATTGTGAATAACCCCAGAGGCCCAGTTCGGATAGTGTAATGATGCTCTTTGGAGAAACACTCATGCCCTGTCAGCGCGCCTGTTTTCAATGGAAACTCCTGCTCTCCTGTGAGTTGTAGAATTAAGGAGATGGGGCAAAGGGGAGGAAAAACCTCACTGAAGAGCAGTCGTCTGGGCCTGACTGGATTCGCTAGCTCTGCCCTCCTATTACAGTACCTCCTGAGGTGGGGGCTGTCGCCCCACTTTACACAGGATGCAACCAACTGAAAAAGCAGTTGTTCTCTTGATGGTGCACATAAAACAACATGTGTTCTTCAGAAGGACAAATCCTGGCTTACAGATATGGCTGTTGTGTGCCATTTCCAAAGACTGGAATGCGTTTGGTATGCTGCTGTGGAAGGATTCGTAGCTGGGAATTTCGGGCCATCTCTCGAAAGTGTCTGGAGGAAGCGAAGGCCAGAGTCACCCAGGGCTTGGATTGTAAATGCCAGTGTGTGCCAGCAGGAGGGACTCTATTTCCTGTTTTTCCTGCTGATTCCCTGCGAGGTTGGGCATGTGTGAGAAATTGGACTGGTCCAGCTGGCTGACCAGGAATCTCTTCTCCATCTGTTTGTTTTGGTCCGGGAGTCTTTCTGTCACCCCTGAGATCTTTCATGTCTTTTATCCTTTGTTTCTTTCCTCATCTGCACGGTTCTGTGGCTTTGTTTGCAGCTCCGTGCGCTGCAGATGTCAGAGCACTAGCCGTTTCTCACTGAAAATCATTTTCCTTGATGGAAGTGACCGGTTCCTGCTGCAGCACTGGTGGAAGTTGGCAATCTGTGGCTCGCCTCTAACAATCCGGTCACCGGTTTGACATAGCCTTCCTTTGTTGGGTTGGTGTGGCATCTGATGCGGCACTGTCCTTTGCAGGCACGGCCTTGCTCCCAGAGCCTTGGGGTTTGGTTCCAGTTTGGCATTCTCTCTTGCACCATCCCTGCTGTGACTCTGCCTCTGTCGCTAACAGTACTTGATGCCCTGTTTTCAGTTTTTGTTTATTCTTTTTTAATACAATGTCAAGGTTGCTGTTGTGGTTTTAACCCCAGCTGGCAGCTAAGCACCACATGGCTGCTTGCTCACTCCCTCCAGTGGGATGGGGGAGAGAATTGGAAGAGTAAAAATGAGAAAACTTTTGGGCTGAGATAAAGACGGTTTAATAGGTAAAGCAAAAGCCATGTGCACAAGTGAAGCAAAACAAGGAATTCATTTGCTCCTTCCCATTGGCAGGCAGGTGTTCAGCTATCTCCAGGAAAACAGGGCTCCATCATGCGTAAGGGTTACTCGGGAAGACAAATGCCATCCCTCCGAACATCCCCCTTTCCTTCTCCTTCCCCCAGGTTTATATGCTGAGCATGATGTCATATGGTCTGGAATATCCCTTGGGTCAGTTGGGATCAGCTGTCCCAGCTCTGTCCTCTCCCAGTTTCGCGTGCACCCCCAGCCTACTCGCTGGTGGGGTGGGGTGAGAAGCAAAAAAGGCCTTGATGCTGTGTAAGCACTGCTCAGCAATAACTAAAACATCCCTGTATTATCAGCATTGTTTTCAGCACAAATCCAAAACATAGCCTCGTACTAGCTACTGTGAAGAAAATTAACTCTACCCCAGCCAAAACCAGCACAGTTGCTTTGAATGAGAAGTGCTGGCTGAGCCCAGACAGCACCTCTTCTCTAGTGGGATGGCTGTGAAACCTTCCATCAGAAATGCTGGTTTGAATGGAAAGGAACTTTGAGAAGAGCCAGCAGCTATTCAGTTGTGGGTTTATCACCTTCCACAAGTCTTGTTTAATAGCCCTGTATTCTTTTCTCTACACAGTAAGAGCAGCTCAAGCTGTCTCGGTGCAGAGCAGCTGGAGGCGAACGCCCGAGGCTCCCACCCGTGCTTCCGCAGCGTGAGTCTGGGGCTCGTGTACATGAGGAGGTCTGCAAGGGCTCGCAAGCGTTGTCCTTGTTGCTGTAGACCAGAGGCGGAAAAGGCGAGCGAGGTTCATGTCTGACAAACACATACTAGATTTCAATCAGAATATTTCAGCCTGGCTCAGAGGAAGGAGGCGATAGGAAAGCTAGGAGTAAAACCAAAACTTGCATTCCCCACTGGCCCTGGGGACCAAGGATCCCTTTCTGGCCATGTTAAATGGGCAATTTCTGCCACATGTCCATGGGCTTTCCTGAATTTGTTCCCGGTTTGTTGGCTCCGGGCTATTGATGAATTGCAGCGGAGGTACTGCTTTTGATTTTGAGCTTTGACCTGGCAGAAGTCTCATCTGGGAATCGCCTGCACTGCAGCCTGTGGAACGAACGGCACATGGGACACATGGCAGTTGGTGTCTATCTTCCCTTGAATTTTTGGCAGTGCTTTTTATCAGGGGCAGTAAATTGCTATGAAAGTTTGTGTCTGGTTAGACAGATTGCAAAGGAAAAGCATATTGTGAAGTGCTGACAGAGCACATCCCCAAACATGAATTCCTGCACCCGCTTGTGTTTCCTAGCGGAGATGTACTTTCTGCCATTTCATTTCTTCTCAAAGTCGTATAGCGTAGGACTGATCGTAACCTTTTATCTTCTTCTAAATGTTCTTGGTAAGTGCAGAATGTTTTTCAGAGTGTTTGGGTAGACGGCTCTTTGAGGGACAGAGGGGTAGGGGGGAATGGCTCAGCTGTGTGCACTGGGAGTTTTTTAGTTCTGATACACTCCCAATTAACATGTTGATCCTTTCTCTTTGTATCCGTACATGGCTTCCTTTCTCACACGCACAGTTGTTTTCATCCCCCAAGTAGCAGGCAGCTGGTTTTGTTAGTCCCAGCTATGCGAGCACAGGTGACTCCCAGCTTCACGAAGCTAAGAATGGTAATGAATCCGCTTTGTGGGGGAGGTGTGATTATTGCTGTGAGAAATGATTCTTCTATCCTAATCTCCTCGGAAGGAAAGGGAAAGTCGCGTAGGTCTTCGGCCTCCAGAAACTATAAAGACAGTTCCAGGGAGGTTTCCCCCCATAGAACTGCTGCTTAAAGAAATCTCTTTTGTGTTTAATACCTGCTTGTGCTTCTGGCTTTATGACAGAAGAAATGCTATTTGAAATCCCTGTTTAACTTCTTCTGGATACCCATGCCCTCACCTCGGTGCCCTTGTAGGGTCTGTGGCATTTCATAATGCCTGGGACCACGGAGCAACCCCAGTGTGCGGTGCGGGCCACCATTGAACTTTTTGGACTTGAATGATCTGCAGTTGCCAGATTGCTGTCTCAGGGTAGGCTCAATATTTGCACCTTGTGAAATCGGTCCTCGACCGAATATATGGGGGAAGAGGAGCGGCAGAGCAGCAAGCTTGAACGCACAGACGCTTCTGAAGGAGTTCAACCTGCTTATGAGGGCCTGCGTTCCAAATGCTGTGTTTTGCTGCCAGCTACAGAAGTAGAAACAGTGACTGGTAAATGAAGCCAAAGTATACATTTTGGGTTTGGGTTGGGTTTTGGTTTTTTTGGTTTTTTTTGGTTTTTTTGTGGGTTTTGGGTTTGTTTGGGTTTGTGGGGGTTTTTTTTGTTTTTGGGTTTTTTTCCTATTTTGGCTGAACAGAGTTACTAGAACTTACCTATGCCGTGTATTTTTACTTCTCCAAAGAAAATAGATTTCTCTAGCTCTAAGTCTGCTTGTAAGTATATTTCTGTCTGGATACATCTTCTCCCTGTGTTTTGGTAAGGCTGTTTAAGAGCCCTCAGTGTCAGCCCGTGAAGGGTATCCTCTTGAGGCGAGAGAAAACGGGCATGGGAAGAAATGGAGGGAACCGCAAAGCCTCTGTTTTGGGGGTGCTGTAGGCTGTAGCATGATGGATGTCTGACTGAGGCCCGATACTTGGACAGGGTGCTCGAAGGCCACACGTATTTGAGGGCAGAGGGATTGTGTGCATGCACGTGTGTTTGCATGCTCTGTGAATGCCTGTAGTGGTCACGCTGCGAAGTGACTGAGGACAACAGAGCCGATTGGTGGGTTGGGAGAGCAGCCTTACTAGCTTCTGGGGCATCCACAAAATACTCTTACATGCACCTCCGCAGGGGCAGACTTGAGCAAGCAAGTCCAGCTTGTGCCCCTGCAAGCACCCTCATGCTACTTATGTAGTTGAGGATGGGTTTTTAGGCAGATTGGCTGAAGTGGGGGAGAGCGAGGGGAGACTACTGGGTAGAGAGCTAGTTGGAAAACAGTTCAGTGGAGGAGAGCGTAATGAAAACTTCTTCAAACCAATATAAAAGGGCCACAGGCATGCACTGTTTCTAGACTAGAAGCAGGTGCACAGCAAAGCATACTCTTAGAAATGTTTTCGTTCTGCTTTTTTGTCTTTAGCGATGCAGCTTCCTCCCTGTGACGGTTTCTCTCGGTTCATTGTTTGCTAAACCTACAGAGGAGTCATTTCTGGGTAGCTGGTGAGATGCTTGAATGCTAGGTGGCTGTCATTTGCGTGTTTTGGGATCTTTTGCATTGTTCTTTTCTCCTTCCCCCTACGTCACGGTGAATGTCATGGTAGAGTAACAATCCCAGTGGTGGTCAAACTTCTGGAAAAGGTCTTTGTGTACTTGCGATATCACAGCTCCTTCTACAGGCATGACTGATCCATACCACTTTTCCCTGCTCGTACAGGTAACGGACCAAATACCCACGCTGAATTTGAATTAGCACCCCTCCTTGTGCGTGCTCTTTTGTACTTTGATGCCTTCTCTCTGGGTGGATTATTTTAACCCCAGATTGTTTAGAGGAAAAAAAAATAGGAACTGTAGCTATTTAAGAGATGAGAATAAAATTACTTAATTCGGACTAAATGAATGAAGTTTTTGCACCTTTGTAAATGTTGAAGAATTCCATTGCTGTGTAATGGCTGAACCTGTTAACTTATTAAACCACACGGAAATCAAAACCTGACCCCGAGTCTGACTTCATATCTGCTGGAGTGCGGTGAGCTGGGCTTTGGCTTTCTAGACGTTCAGGGGGGTAGCTGTGATTTGTAGCCCTCTTTTGTAACACTGTCATCTCTCAGCAGCCCTTTTTGCCAGATGCAGATACATGGGTTTACAGTCTGTAAGACCACGACAATGACTGTAGCCTTCATGGTGCTTCTAGGAGGCAAGGGATTCCCGAGATGGCGACATCGGCCCCAGAAGGCGTGAGTGGTGCCGAAACCTTTGGCTGACCCTGGATATGCGGCAGTACCCTGGGAGGGCCAGTTACAGCTTCTCAGGGCACCCTAGCGGAGCGGGGAGAGCCCTGCCCTCTCCCTCGTTAGTGCCTGCTTTGGTATTTTCTTCTCCCTTAGCCTGCCCTGCTTTCCTTTGTTTCTTGTCCTCGCTTTGTTGCAGGGCCTACAGTTCCAGCTGCAAAGTCAAGGCAGGCCAGAGAGGTGGTGGCCGTGCGTTTCTGTTCCAGGAAGGGCTCATCCTGCGGGGAAAGAAGCGGTGTCGGGCCAAGGCGCTGGCCTTGCTGCCTGGGGCGGGGGGGGCTTGTCTCCCACACGGTTCCTGTAGCGTGCGATGTCTGACTGCCGTAATCCGCGCGTTCTGAGCGGCAGAAGGGCCGTGAGGGGCTGGGAGACGGATGTGGGGCTGTGTGTAAGAGGGTGAATGAAACATTGCGGCCTGCCGCTGGCGGAGCACGGGAAGGGGGGGATCGAGGCGGAGGAGACGGGCGTCATCACGCGGTCAGGACGCGGAGAACGCGGCCTCTGGGAGCCGTCGGCCGGCGGAGCAAGCCGGGAGCGGTAGTCTGCCGGGAGCGGTAGTCTGCCGGGAGCGGTAGTCTGCCGGGAGCGGTAGTCTGCCGGGAGCGGTAGTCTGCCGGGAGCGGTAGTCTGCCGGGAGCGGTAGTCTGCCGGGAGCGGTAGTCTGCCGGGAGCGGTAGTCTGCCGGGAGCGGCCTTCCGGGCGGCGACGTTCGTTTTTTGGGGCTGGCGGCGAGGCGCAGGCTTTCTTCCAGGCGCTGTCCGCGCGGGAGGCGCAGTTTCCTGCCGTCGCTTTGTAGCTTTTTTTGCGGGGGGGCCCGCGCCGCGGCAACTCGATCGAGCCGCCGCCTTCGCTGCCGCCTCCCCGGTGTCCCGGCAGTCGGTACTGCGGGCCTGGTGGCCGGCCTTCTGACGCGAATTCGGTACTGCCGCCGCCGCCGCCGCCTTCTGACGCGAATGCGGTCCGGCCGCCGCCCGGCAGGCGAGCTGCTGCCGAGCGCGCGCCGCTGCTGCCACTTGGCGCCGGGCGGTGGCGCAGCGTGCGGGTTGCGCGTGCGCAGTAGCGCTGCCGCCTTCCCCGCTGCCTGGTAGGAGGAGCAGGAGCACGGCGCTCGCGCATGCGCATTGTCCCGGGAGCGGCCTCCAGCCCCTCCCGCGCGGCGGACGGCGCATGCGCGGTGGCCGGGAGCAGCATGGCGGCGGCGGGCGAGGGCTGGGACCAGCGGTGTGGCGAGGGAGACCTTTCGGCGGTCGCAGGCTCGGGGGTGTCTCTTGGGGCGGCCCCGAGGACTAAGTTGCCCGATCCTCCTCTGGGGGTGTCGTTGACTGCGTCAGGCTTAGGTTTGCTCGCGTCGTCCCTGGCTTGCTTTGTTATTGTAGCAGGGTGGGTGAAAAGGGAAGGGCCTAATATTTGTCTTTTAGGACTAGCTGCTGTGGCTGAAGCTGAAGAGAACAGAAGAAGGCGCACCAGCTGAAGAGTGAAGCAAAGCAGATCCAACTGGAAGCTGCCTCTATCTGCAGAATACAGAAACCCTGCCTCTTTGAGTGAGGAACGCTCCTAATTAATAGATGTCGGCAGATTACATCACTAATGTATAACGCAGGGTCTGTATATGTATCCAAATATATGCAGTACGTCCATGTATTGTGTGTGAGCGTGAGATGCTGTGTATCTATGAACCCTCACATTTAAAGAGCTGTAAGACACTGTCTGTGCTCTCCTAGATGGATGACAGTTGAGTAACCGGAGGTACAGAAGAGGAAGGGGGGAGAGAGCGAGCTGGAGAGAGAGAAGTGTCTGAACTGTATGTTTCTCCAGGTGGTGCCAAAAGCGGGAGCTGTGGTGAGTCCCAGGCCCTTGGGCGTGTGTCCCCCTTCTTCTGCGTCCCGGTTCCTCCCCGCCCTGTCTGCATCCCCCACCCCTCCCAGGTCCCTGCCCGTCTTTGCTTTTCCCTGCCTCTGTCTCTCTGTTGCACTGTCCTTCATTCCTCTGTTGTTCTCTTTTGGTCTGTACACCTGGCTCCCTGTCCCTCTGTCTGTCTCTCTGACCCTCTCTCTTTCCCTCTCTGTAGTTTTTTCCACTTAGCCGTACTCCTGTTCTCTCTATTCTTGTGTCCAGCTCCCTGTCCCTCTCTTTATCCCTCAGTCCTGGTCCCTGCCGCTCTTTCTGTCTCCCCACCTCTCTGTCCTTCTCCCTGTCCCTATTTTTCTTTCCCTGCTCCCTGTCCCTCTTTTTCTGTCTCTGTGCTGTTCTGTGCCCCTGTCCTTCCCCCCCCCGGTCCAATTCTCTGTTGTTCTCCCTGCCTGTCTGCTGCTGCCATCTCTCCCCTGCCTGTCCTGCTCACTGTCCCTCTCTTTTTTTCTGTATTTCATTTTCTGGCTGCCTGTCCTTCAGCTTTTTTTATATTTGTCTTGTCCTCCTTTTTCAGTATTCCTCTGTTCCTCTGCCTGTCCCTCTCTTTCTCTCAATATCATTCTATCCTGCCTCCTATCAGTATTTTTATTTTCTCTGTCTCTGTCCTGTTCAGTGTGCCTCTTTTTCTGTCCCAGTGTCCTACTCCCCGTCCCTCTTTTTCTCTCTGTTCTTCTTGTTCATTCCCCTCGCACCCTGTTTCTTTTTCTGTTCTCTCCATTGCTTGGTACTGCTTCCAGTCCCATTGTTTCTTGCTATATCCCTCTGCTCTGCTCTGTATCCCTATGTTTTTCTTACTCTGTCCTGCTGCACATTGCTGTTTTTTAAATCCATTTCTGTCCTGTTCCCTAGCCCTGTTTTTTTCTGTTACTCTATCCTGATCCCTTTCTCTGACAATCCTGCTTCCTGTAAGTCTTTTCTTCTTTCTCTGTCATGGTCCCTGTCCCTTTCTGTCTCTCTTTGTCTGTCCTTCTTCCTTTCTCTCTCACTATTCCTTTGTTCCTTCTGCTTCTTTCTTCATCTTTATCCTGCTCTGTGTCCCTTTTTTCTTTTTGTCATTCTGTCCATCTTATTGTCCCTATCTTTTCCAGCTTTCTCTGCCCCGCTGCCTGTCCCATTGTTAATTGCTATATCCCCTGTCCAGCTGGCTGTCCCCTTACCACCCCTCCTACCCCTCCCACCCCTCCTTGTTGTCTCTCCAGCTTCTTGGACCTTTTTGCTCTTCCTCTGTTGGAGCCCTGCAGTTTTTCTTTCTCTGCCTCTTTGTCCTGTCCTGCATACCTTCTCTCTGTTTTCAAACCTTTTCTCCTGTTCCCTTTCTTTGGTTTCTCTCTCCATCTCTATGTCCCATCTCTCTCTCCTCTCCCCCCCATCCCAGTCCGCATCAGCAGTTTTTCCCTCTGCAGCTACTCTCCTGCTTCCATCATCTTTCTCCCTCTATTTCTCTGTCTTGCTCCCCATCTTTATTTTTTCATGCTCCATATGTCTGTCCTGCTGTGTGTTACTGTTTTTTTGTTCTCCGCTTCTTTGTATGCCTCCCTGTCCCTCTCTTTCTCTGTTCTCTGTCCTTCCCCCCCCTAGTTTTTTCCTGCTCCTTCTTCTTTTTTCTCATCTGTCACCCTGTCCTGCTTCCCATCCCTTCTTTTTCTCACTCTGTCCTTCTTCCTGTCTTTTTCTCTCTCTGTCTCTTTGTGTCTCCTGCTTCTTTCTCCATCTCTGTCCTGCTCCCTATCTGTTTGTCCTCTCGTCGTCCCTCTGCCCTGCTTCCTCCCCCTGTCTTTTCTGTCTTTATTTCTCTGTCCCGTTACCTGTCCCATCCTGCCCCCCACAAAAGCGGCACACACGCATGAGGCTCAGGGAAAAGCGTCCAGTGGGTGGGGGGGTGTGGGGGGTGTGGGGATGTGGGTGGCATGGGACTGGGGAGTCGCGGTTTGGCGTGCAGCGGAAGGACACTGAAAGGTGGGGAAGGCTCTGGGTCAGCTCGGGGAGGGGGGGGGCTGTGTGCGAAGAGCAGGTCCCAGGGAAGGCCACGGCGTGTGGCGGGGGTGGCAGTGCAGTCATGGAGAGGTTCTGGGGATGCAGGTGGGCAGGACATGTAGTGCCAGAACCAGAGCGGTCACGGTAGAGCCCTCTGTGGCCATGTTGGGGACTCTGGGCTCCGCTGTGGGAGGGAGTGGCGTCCCCACAGGGTCAGAACTGAGAATGCTGCGGCCTGTGGCATGTCACATTAGCTTCTAGTGCAGGCTGGGACGTGTAGTTCTCTACCAGGTTTTCAATCCAGTATGTGGCGCTCTGTGGCACACCTGGAACTCTATGTCAGGTGCCAGTGTCTTCTCACCCCATGACGAAGCCTTTGCATGTCTGTTCCTTACCACCATGTGCTGCTCACACCCAGCCCCATGAGTCGCCAGGAGCCGCGTGGTGTCCCCGGTTTGGTGCAGAGGGTGTTTCCTGACAGCGGTGGGATTGGGCAGAGCTGGAGCCATCCCAGTTGACACCAGAGATATGGGGAGTGTATGGAGGCAGAGGGTATTGGCAGCAGTAACTTAAGTCCCTATCAAATAATTACTGGCTGACTAAAGAGATTGGTATCGACTCCCAGGTCTTGCTGTTACTGTTACAGTAACCTATTGTCAAACATTAATGAAAGTTACAGCAGAATCTCATTTGCAGGTGAAAGAAGCCTTGTCCGCCCATCCGTATCTGGAGCAATGTCACTCTGGAAGCCGGAGGCTGGGTACATGTGAAACAACACCAGAGGAAGAATCTTCTTGCACCTCAATGGAAAGGTCCATTTCAAGTACTGTTAACTTCACAGATGGCAGAGAACGTGGAAGGAACGAAAGCCTGGATACATGTGGCACATTGTAAAAGGAGTACATTGTCGCAACGGGAACTAGCCCCGAGCCAGAAGCAGGGAATGGTACAAAGCAGACCGTTTCCCTCAAGGTCAAATATGGACTGGGAAATAGGAGAGTGTACACCTCTCAAACTGATGTTGAAAAGGAAATAGTCTAGTGAATTACTCTAGCGAACAGTATAATTGGGAAAGTTATACTGACTTAGAGATCTTACTGAGATTACTGGTCTCTTTTCTGTTTGTAACGTTATTTTTCATAATACTCATTGTGAACCACTGTCAGGTTTTAAAATACTACGGAGCTACTGCCTGTTACATCTTTGCCCTGTGCTGTAAGAGGGATGTGCTTTAGGGAGGTGTAATTCTTACTACAATCTCTTGCAAAAAATTGCAAGATTGACAGATTCTTTGGATTGTTGGATACGTACAGCGTTGGCTGTCTTCCCACTGACTCCAGGCTCTGCTGCAGGCCCACACACTAAGCCAGATCCGGATGCATGTAGCCTGTTTCATCTCATGATGTTGGCTGCAACATCCAATGTTAATCTGGGAGCAGAGCAGGTGAGCAGAACGCTGCGGCACTTCCGAGGAGGCTGTCATCGGTGTCGACTGGCATGAAATCAACTGACCAGCACTCTGTCTGCAGATGAGGAACTGGAACCGTGCGATTGCAGTGACATCCTAGTTAGCTTGGGTGGTCTTTGTCGAGGATGGATTCTGATTCCCAGCCCGCTCAAAGCTAAGTTGAGGTGCCAACACTATCCACGCGCGGGGTGGCAGGAAGGGGTTTTACATTCAGTGCAGTGGAGAGGACAGTTTGGAGCAGGACATGTTTGGGCAGAGAGAGAGTCCACATTCCTTTCCACAAAATATGTGCATCTGATGGGCAGGGCAGTTCCTGCCTGTGTGTCTGTTGTTGTGTAGTTTGTATAGTCTGTCTCCTGTGTTCTATGCCATACCTTTATCAATTCATGATGTTCCTGTTGTTCTTTGTGCCCGGTGGGCATGTAGCTAGCTATCCCTAGGGTCTTGCACATGTCGACTCATTGGCATAGCACCAATCAAGGGTCGCTTCACTTGTGTTACAAGCACAAAGCACGGATTGGTCTCGCGTCTCGGAAGTTTCTGGTGTCTTTCGCTGTCTCTTCTGTGGTGGCATTCTGGTCTGTTGTCAGCTCCACTCTCAAGCCGTTTGTTTTACACAGAGCCCTTTTTGTGGTCCTTCTTCCCCGCGTCCTTCTGTTCTTAGGTCTTAGAGCCATGCTTCTTGCACATGTGTCATCTCAGTTTTGACCATAACATCTTGTCATGGATCATGACGTTTGACTCTTTCTCTGGGGCCGCCTTAGGGCCTCCTCGTCTTGTGCTTGCAGCCCGGTAGGTCTTGCTGCCTAACAGCGTCTGCGGTCTGGGAGTTGTTTTTCTTGCGGAGAGTTTTCTCTCATCTCTGTGTTGCAGCATTTGTGGTGTTTGTGTGTGTCCAGGTAGCGGCTCCTCTGCCTGGGGGCCGTAGCAATGGTGGGGCCAGGGGAAGAATAGCAATGAGACCCTCTGCTTAACCTTGATCTACAATCTATGACTGTTGAGTTGCTGACCGTGCAGTGCATTTCAGGTCAAGTAGCTGTCTGCAGCAGGCAAGGGTGGTCATTTCCGTAGTGATTTGTAGGTGCTGAGGGGGTGGCTGGAGCCTTCTGGGAGAGGCTGCTCGAGCGGTTGTTCAGCAGATCGGGTATCCAAGCTATTAAGGCTTGAATGTGTAGGGCTTAGTGTCAGGGTGGTTTTGTGGTTTGTTTTTGTTTTGTTTTGTTTCGGTTTTTAGTTTAATGGCAGGCTGCAGTTGGGATCTAGATGGTATTCCTAGATGGGAACAAGACCTCTGGCATTGTTCAGCTATCGCTCCTGTGTATATATAAAATAAAAAAAAAGGACACTAAACCAAAAAAAAGGTGGATTTTATATATGAAGGAATTTGAAATAGAAAAAAGTCTGGATAGAGCTATCCACATTTAATGTGTGTTACACAGTAAGTCTAAGTAGATATTATATGTAATCTAGAGAGTATAAATAATATTTATAAATAGAGATTATATATAAGTGTAAATAGATATCTAAGTCCAAGTAGATATAATTGTAAATAGATATCTAAGTCTACATACATGTAACTGTCAAAATATATCATAAGTGTAAATAGAGATAACATATGTCTATGCAGATACTATATAAATGTCAAAAGATAGATATATATATAAATTTGTCATTATAAATGGAAATAGATAATATATAGAGAACATAGATATATTTAGGGAATATATATATGTAAGCAGATATGTAAGTGGAAATGTCTATGTTATATAAAGTTTTTAAAATGTAAAGAAGCCCTGTTTATAGAAAAGATTTAAAACCTCGACCCCCCCCGCTAAAAATCTCTCTATTGAAGATAGAAAAGTGCTTTCAAAAGCTGCCCCTTCTCCTTTTCCCCCTTTTTCCATTCTGATTTTGGGCCCATTCCCCCAACAGGGACTTTCCCCTGTGAAGCCAGGTACACGTAGCAGGAGCCAGGGCCACGGCACAAAAATACCCCAAACCCCCCAATTCTGGGTCTGCAACGCGAAAAAAACCCAACAGTTTGGGAGTCCTGGGAATGACAAATCTGCCTCAATATGTTCAGCTGGAAAGCAAAAAAACCCCCCATTTCATGCACAAAAGCAAAAATCATGAGTTTTTATGTTGTGGAAAAGCGATTAAAAAAACCCAGATTGAATGTATGGAAGGAGCAAACTCCCCCAATTTTTAAAATATGTAAAAGCAAAAAACCCCTCACTTTGGGGAAATCTTGGAGTGAAACATTGGCAGTTTCAGAGGTGTTGCTGTGGATTATCCAGTGTGGGTCAGTTGTCTGGAGCAGATTATCTTTTGGGGGTTATCCCAGGTGAGTTCTCGGCTGTGGATTATCCTGGGTGGGCTTCCTGGTGTAGGTCATCCCCACACATGTGCCCCCATGCATCTTTCTACCCACACATACACGGCCCCTGTCTGTCTCTCCCTGCACCCCCCCGGGTCCGTGTCCCGTCCCATCCCCTCCCCAGCCTGGACTCTGTGGCTTCCCCGCTCCTTCACCCCCTCTCTCCACCCGGGTCCATGTCTTTCCCCCTGACCCCCGTCCGTGTTTCCTGTCTCCCCATGAGTTCCCCCCACTGCGAGTTTTTCCCCCACCCGAGCTTTTTTCCCCACATGAGTTTGCCGCATTCGCTGCTGCCGCAGCAGGGACAGGCAGAGCGATTAGTGGCTGTGGACAGGAGCTGCTGCAGCTGAAGCTGGAGAGGCCAGAGAAAGGTAAAGCTGCCGAAGAATAAAATAAAGGGGATCCAGCCAGCAGCTGCAGACAGGAGACAGCCTGCCTCTCCAGGTGAGGAAGGATCCCTGTTGGCGTAGTCCTCAGCAGATCCCATCACCAAAGTGCACGGCAGGGTCTGTACGCATAACCAAAAGCACAGTACAGCCATGTAGCGTGTGCGTGTGCGAGGCTGTGTTTGTAGGAAGCCTGATATTGCAAGAGCTGTAAGACACCAGTCTGTTCTCTTAGGTGGGAGACTGTCAAATGACCAGAGCTACAGAGGAGGAAGGGAGAAGGGGAGGGAGACAGACGTGTCTAAACTGTCCAATTCTCCTAGCAGCTCTGAGAGCGGGAGCTGCAGTGAGTCCTGGACCCCCGGGGATGTCACCCCTCTTCTGCATCCCGGTCCCTCCCTGCCCCTGCCTTCTCTTTCTCTCACTGCTGTCTTTTTTTTTTGCTTCCTGCACCTCTTCCTCTCTTGTTCTCCAAGTCCCCCTCTTTCTCTGTTGTTCTGCCTCTCTGTTTTCTTTTCCTCTCTGCACTCCTGTCCTGTCCCATCCCTCTTTTTTTTTTCACCCTGTCTCTGCCCTACAGCCCATCACTACTTTGTCTTTCTCCATCTATCTGTCTGTCTTCCTATCCCAATCTTGCTAATTCCTCCTTTAGCCCTTCACAATTCCCACTGCTCTCACCTGTCTGACGCCATGTCTCTCTTTTTAAATTCCTCTTTCTCTGTCCTGTATTCTCAATACACTTTTACTTTCTCAGATTCTCTTTTTCCAGGTCTCTGTCCCTATGTTTTAACTTCTTCCCTCACTGTCCCATAGCCCACTTTTGTCTTTATCATTCTCTCTCTGTCTGGCTCCCAGTCCCTATTCTTTATTTCCCCTCTCTCTCCCCTTTAGATCATCAATGGTTTTGGTATTTCTCAGTCTTTCTTGTCCACTTCACTGTTCTCTTTTTTTAATTCCTCCTTCTGCCCTGTGGCCCATCACTAATCTTTGTTTTTCTCCATCTCTCTGTCTGGCACCCTCTCCTGTTTTATTAGTTCCTCCTCTCTGTCCTGTAGCCTATGGCTATTCCCCCCCCCCTCCCTCCTCTGTCTCCCTTTCCCTGTTTTTCAGTCCCCCCCCTCTGCCCTGTAGCCGATCGCTGCTGTAGTGGGTTTGTGTGACAAGCTGGGCAGGGGCAGCAGGGGTGGGTTCTGTGAGAAGACACCAGGACTTTCCCCCGTGTTGGGCACGGCCAGTTCCAGCTCCAAGATGGATCTGCTACTGGTCAAAGCTGAGCCAACCAGCGACGCTGGCAGCCCCTCTGTGATATTTAAGAACGGCTAAAAAACTGCTGTGCAGAAGCTGGGATAGAGACAATGGGAGTGTGAAACAGCCCTGCGGACCCCAAGGTCAGTGAAGAAGGAGAGGGAGGAGATGCTCCAGGTGCCGAAGCAGAGATTCCCCTGCAGCCTGTGGGGAAGACCATGGTGAGGCAGGCTGTCCCCCTGCAGCCCACAGAGGACCCCCCGCCAGAGCAGGCGGATGCACCCGAAGGAGGCTGTGATGCTGTGGAGAGGAGCCCACACCGGAGCAGGTTTTCTGGCAGGACCTGCGGCCGTATGGGAGTGACCCCGCACTGGAACAGAAGAAGAGCATGAAGGAGGAAGGAGCAGAAGAGACAACTTGTGATGAATGATTGCAACCCCCCACTCCCTCTCCCCCTGTGCTGCTTGGCAGGAGGAGGCAGAGAAGTCAGGAGTGAAGATGAGCCCAGGAAAAAAAGAGAGGGGTGGGGGGAAGGTGTTTTTCACATTTGTTCCTATTTCTCATTATCGTACTCTGATTTTGATTGACAATAAATTCATTTCCCCAAGTCGAGTCTGTTTTGCCCGTGACAGTAATTGGTGAGTGATCTCTTTGTCCTCATCTCGACCCACAAGCTTTTCTGTTGTATTTTCTACCCCCCTGTCTTGCTGAGGAGGGGGAATGATAGAGCAGCTTGGTGGGCACCCGTCAGCCAGCCAAGGTTAACCCACCTCAGTTTCCTTCTATCAGTCATGCTCCCTGTCCCTATTTTTTAAATCTTGCCTGTGTTTCTTGTATGCCATCACTTTTGAAACTTTCTTTCTACCTCTCCATTCCTATTTAAATTCTTGCATATGTTTCTTAAACCCATTTGCTTTTTAAATTTTCTTGCTACCTTTCCCTCTCTCGGTCTCCCTGACCTTATTTTAATTTCTCGCCTGTGTTTCTTGTACCTTGTTGCTTTTCAAAGTTCGTTCTTACGTCTCCCTCTATGCAGCTCTGTGTACCCACTTTTTGATTCTTGTACGCTGTTGCTTTGAAAATTTTCTATGTCGCTCTCTATCCATCTCCCTGTCTCTAGTTCTTAACTCTTCCCTCTCTGTCCTGCACCCTGTCACCTCTTACATTTTCTTTCTATCTCCCTGTGCCTATTGTTAGTTCTTGGCTATGTTTCTTGTATGCTGTTGCTTTTTGAAATTTTTCTGTATCTACCTGGCTCCCTGTTTCTGTTTTCTAGTTCTTGCTGTTTCTTCTCCCCTATCACTTCAGAATTTTTCCATCCCTTGTTCTGTCTTCATCTTGTTGTCCTGCCAAGTCCCTTCCCCTTCTCTCCCCCACTTCCTATTATTTATTCCTCCATCCCTGTTGTTTTGCTCAGTCTCTCTGCTCTCCTCTCTCCACAGCCTTGTCCTGCTCCTTGTCCCTCTCTTGTTCCCAGCATCCCATTTTCTGGCTCCCTTTCTCACACCTCTATGTCCCTCTGTCCTTCCTCCTGCTTTGTTTTTCCCTTTTATCCCCCTGTCCTGCTGCCTTTGGGCACTGAGCCTTGTAGCCAACTCACTGTCACGATTTCTTGTGTGCATTAATGAATCAATTTTTCCTGCCTCCTCTGTGTCCCTGGATGTGGGCAAGGTGCAGGGGAGGGGGTGATGTGCTGTGGGGCTTTGGCAATGGCTCCTGTTCCCGGTGGGCTGGGGCAGCCCCAGGTGTGGCCAGGGAGGCTGAGGATGGAGCTGGCCCTGCTGGGTGAAGGTGGATATCTGCTCCACCGTGGACCTCCATGGGCTGCAGGAGGACAACCTGCTTCACCACGGTCTTCCCCACGGGCTGCAGGGGAATCTCTGCTCCGGCACCTGGAGCATCTCCTCCCCTCCTTCTTCACTGACCTTGGTGTCTGCAGGGTTGGTTCTCTTACATGTTCTCACTCTTTTCTTCAGCTGCCGTTTCTATGTGCCGCAACCCCTTTCCCCTTCCCTCTCTCCAGCTTTTTTTGTTTGTTTTTGTGTACACAAAGGCACTACCACTATCACTGACTGCCTTGGCTTTGGCCAGCGGTGGGTCCGTCTTAGAGCCGGCCGGCATTGGCTCTGTCGGACACAGGGGAAGCCTCCAGCAGCCCCCACAGAAGCCACCCCTGTAAGCCCCTGCTACCAAAACCTTGCCACAAAAACCCAATACACTCCAAGCTAAATTACCACTGCTTCTAAAGCGTCCAATCGTGCTAGTATTGTTGATCAATTTGTACCTGGGTATTCTTTTCAGCTGTAACATTTTCTAATACATTAGCTACTGTGTGAGCAGTCTGAATGGATTTCACAAGCGCTGTGGTAGAAACAGCGGCAGTAGTTGCAATAATGATAGCTGATATTATAAAGGCAATTAGCCATCCTATAAATTGTTTTGGGCGACTAATTGTCTGCTTTAAAAGCCTTGATAATTGACTTAATCCTTATTCCCCTTCCCACAATTTGGTCATATTTATAGGGATCCACAATTCAGCACAATGTCGCATTGGCATGATTACTGTAAGATTTAGTTCAGATATATTCTTATGAGTAAGACAGCTAAAATACCAAGGTTAACTCAGATTAGTTTCAAAAACATGGTTACGTAAAGCGATATCTATAGATTGAGCTGCTACAAAACCATAAGGATGTGAAATATACGTATCATCACCAAATCTTTGTGATTCTGTGTCAGGTTCAAACTTATACAAGGAATTGTTCTTTCGATAATCACCATAAGCTATTTGTTGTTTTATAAATGGTATACCTATCACTCATGACTTCATGAAAAAAGGTCCATTATTATTATTATACTGAGCTTGTAATACTGGCCGAGACAATCCTCCCTTGGACCATATCAGGAAATACTAAGTATGTATGTCATTGACATGGATCCATTCTTTCTTTTCTTCTAGTGGGCCAGGAGGTAGTAACCATACCCCTCCCATCCATTTTGTGTCATTACTAGAGACAGGAATCTCTGAATCCCACCATGTTACTGGCCTAAACAAGGGAGGGTCAGTAACACGGGCCCAATAAAAATGTTGCCTGAGCCATGGTGACTATGTAAAGAAAAAGGATTAGAATTCTTACAGTACTGTTGCCAGGTATGCTAAAAAAGGTGGTCTTTGGAGTAGGCTACACGGTGCATCATCACGCTAGCTTGTTGCTGCATTCTCTTCAAATCTCCCCACATGATAGCTTTTTCATTCTCAATGCACCACTTCCTCCACATTCATTTCTCCTCTTTCAAATTCAGAGTCTTCATCTGCAGGATTGGGTTGTTCGAGTGGTTTCGCCAGCTCATGATAGGGTTTGACGCGATGAGTGGGCACCATTAATATATTGGACAACAATATTAACAGCATACTCAGAGTCGCATACTATATTTAAGGGCTTATGTGAAAACAATGTGAGGGCATGCAAAACCGCCCGGAGTTCAATTTTCTGAGTAGATCTATTATGATTTGTTACTGAATGTTTCCACTCATTGTTGTCATGCCACACTACAGCTGCTTTTCCTGTCTTTCCAGAGCCATTTACAAAAACAGTTTTAGCATCATTCATAGGTTTCCGTTGAACAATTACCTCTTCAGCTAGAGGTAAATATATTAAGTTAATTTATGTAAGTATTTATGGGGTGGATAGGAAAATGTAATTCTGTCTACAAAATCAGCCAATGCAATCTGAAACTGTTTGGAATTTTCTAAAAGGAATTGATAATTAGAGGTAGTGAGCAGCAAATGAATTATTTCTGGATCATAACCTGTAATACTTTGCACCTGAGTACGACCTTTCATTATAAGAAGAGCATACAGTTCAGCTGCAGTAGTGATTGTTTTCTTCAGCGTGTTGGGGAGAAAAATCCATTCCAAATAAAATACTTTGTTTGTAATTTCTAGCTGTCCTATTAATCCAATTGCTTCATGCTCTGTCCTGAGAACAAAGAAACAGACAGGCAAAGAACTCCTTATGCAATCTGCTTTCATCTTTGAAATGTGTTCAGTAACTAATTTCAGCTCTTGCTCTGCAGCAGAGGTCAATGTTCGCTTTGAAGAGAGATCGGAATCGCCCTTTAATAAATTAAAGAGATTACACAGTTGATGATTAGCTAATCTGAGCATAGGGCGAACCCAATTAATAGCTCCTAACAGTTTTTGTGCATCGTTGAGGGTGCTGATTTGTACATTTAGTTTTAGTGTCTGAGGCTTAACGTGTCATTCAGATAAAACCCACCCTAGATATTTCCAGGGCGGCATGGACTGAATTTTCTCTTTTGCAATTTGCAATCCATGAGCTTGAAGTGCTATCAGTAATTGTTCTAAGGTTTGATCAATATATGTTTGTTCTTTAGCACTGATGAGCCTATCATCCATATAGTGATAAATAATACTAGAAGGGAACTGTTGTGGAACGGGTGCCAGAACAGCAGCAACATACAGTTGACAAATTGTAGGGCTATTCATCATTCCTTGTGGCAACACAGTCCAATGATATCTATCCATTGGCTGTGCATTATTTACAGAAGGCACAGAAAAAGCAAAATGTTCACAATCTTCAGGATGGAGAGGGATAGTGAAAAAGCAATCTTTTAAATCAATTATAAAAAGGTTCCATGGGTAGGTAAAAGGGTAGGATTTGGGATCCCTTTTCCTGTGCTGGTAAAAGGGTAGGATTTGGGATTCCTGGTTGTAAAGATCCCATTGGTTGCATTACTGCACTAATAGCTCTCAAATAATGCAATAGTCTCCATTTCCCTGATTTTTTAGGAATAACAAAAATGGGGGTATTCCTTTGGCTATTAGACCGAACAATGTGCCCTGTTTGAAGCTGTTCCTGGACTAGTTGTATGGCATGAGTTAATTTTTCCCCTTTTAATGGCCATTGATCAACCCAAACTGGTTTTTCTGTTAACCATTTCAGTTTGAGCAGGGGGCTTAATGTCAATGACTGCTACAATGAATTTGACTTTTCCGTGGTTTAAGTCATGTCCCATTGCTGCAACAAGTCTCGTCCCCATAGATTCATGGGTGTTTGCATTACATAAGGTTGAATCCATGCCCCCTTATTTTCAGGGCCAGTTACTGCTAACAAATGAACACTCCAAAGTGGTTTTTGCAACCCCCCTGTTCCTGTGATGGTAGTATGTACTGGTTCTAAAGGCCAATCAGGTGGCCAAACATTTTGAGAAATAATGGAAACATCGGCTCCTGTATCTACTAGTCCTGAAAACGTTTTTCCCTGTATTTGAATTTCTAATGTAGGCTGTTTTGTAGTAATAACTTTTGTCCAAAAGACAATTTCATTTGTGCTACCAAGGTTCCCTTCACCTCGGAGAACTTGGTTTGAATTTGGAACCCAATATGGAAATAAAAGAAGCTGAGCAACTTGTTGTCCTGGCTGCAGAACGTGATAGCCAAACAGGACGATAATCAGAATCAATAACGCCAGGTAGTACTAATATACCTTGTTTGGAAGTACTAGAGCGTCCTAATATTAAGCCAACCATGCCTTTTGGAAGGGGACCGCAAATTCCAGTACTAACTACTTTTATTTCTTTCAGTGTATTTAATACTACTTCTGTGGCAACTGCCAAGTCCAACCCAGCACTTGCTGAGGTTGCTGAACGTAGGTCTGTGACTCTGTATTGTTTAAGTTGGCTAACAACTGATTCGTCTGCACCATATGAGGCAGGGCCCCGTAATTTTAAGGGGCGCAGGACTGGATGCCCCTCCTCCCGTTTCCCCAGAATGGGCAACCATGTTTATTAAATTTTGAGTGGCATTGATTGCTCCAATAATAACCCTTTTGGCATTTAGGACATAATTGAGTTGGCTTTTTGTCTCCTGATATTTGTCGTTTTTCGGGACAGTTTTTACTGATATGTCCCTCTTTTCCACAATTGAAACATTTTGGAGAAGTCTTTTGTAATAGAAGTTGTGATATCGCAGCTGCTAATGTGGATGCACGGTGAATTTCTGTGCCTATAATTTGACATACCTTTATATATTCACCTAATTCAGTAGTCTTGCCTTTAATGGGCATTAGTGGCGCCTGATAATCACTGTTAGCATTTTCAAATGCCAATGGGAGTAACAGTGCATTAGCAGCTTCAGTATTATCCACTTGTCTTTGAATTGCATTCTGCCATTTGTCAATAAAGGACATGTAAGAGTCTTGTGAACCCTCTTGAATTGTAGCAAAAGATCCTGCTCGGTTTCCTGTCTCAGGCACTCGCTTCCAGGATCGAGTGGCAATCTGGGAAGCTTGTGTAAAAAGTCGATGATCTCGTACGACTTGATTTTGGGGGGTAGTAAATTGCCCTGTTCCCATTAACATATTAATACCAACAGGAACACCATTTGCTAGATTTTCCATTGCCTGCACGGTCGCTAATTCTTGGTATTCTAATTTCCAAACAGAGTACTGTGCCGAGGTAAGCACTGTTTTCATTAATGCAAACCAGTCCCAAGGTGTCATTATATAAGAATTCGAGATAGCATCTACGATTCCAACTGTAAACATGCTCTGTAAACCATTTTCCTGTATGGACTGTCTTAATTCTTTAAAAACCTGATAAGGCAAGCCACCGTGAACAGGGTTTTATTCTGGCGAAATATTACAGGGAAAGGGAAAGTAGTAAGATCTCCTTGTGGCATAGCCTCTTCCCTGCACCGCTGTAAGGCAGAAGCCACAGGACTAGACAGGGGCATAGAGTCAGAGGGATTAGCAGGAGAAAGAGGTACAGGCAATGCAGCAAAGCCAGGTTCTGGTTTAAGTTCTGCAAACCCTGCAGGGGGAGTACCGGGGCACCGGGGGCGGGGAGGGCGGCAGGGACCCGCATGCAGTGGTGGGGGCCGGCAACCCCGCGAAGCCGGTGCTGCCCGCCCGCTGCCCGCCGGCGGGCTGTGTGCGTTAACGGTGGTGGGACGGCAGCGGTGGAGGTAATGGGGGATATAAATCTGGTTCTTGTTTGGGGTCCGCTGGAGCCGATGGAATAACATCATTAGAGTCATGGTTATTACCACCATCAGCCTCAGGTTTTTGTTCTGCATCGGTCTCGGAAGCCTTTAATGGTTGTAAAGCGGCAAAAAGGAATTTCCACGTTATAATAGCTCAAACAGGAATTGCAAGCCCTAGCTACTTTCTCGTTTGCAAGTGCTCCCCCACTCTTTCCCAAAGCGTTGCATCAAAGGTACCGTTCTGCGGAAACCAATTACAACGTTCTTTTACCAAGAGCAGTAACCGTTCTAGTTGCTTTTCAGTAAGCTTATATCCCGCTGCACGAACTATTTGTTGCAAAACCTTTAAGTATAAACAATGCTCTTGTGATACAGCTTGTCCCATAGCGCTATTCTACACAACCCTGTAGCTTTTCCATTCAACGGATGCTACTGTTCCTTATTTTTAAGGAATTGCGGCCACAATTACTCACCCATCAGGTTGCGGGTCGCTGGAAAGTTCGTCTGAGCTTTCTGCAGTCTGCTGGAGCCTCACACGGGGCACCAAAAATGTGGTGATGAAAGAGGCACTCGGGATGACAACAAGATGATTCCAAAGCAATGGCAAAAAGAGCTCTTTATTGTCTCTTACAGCACATTTATATGTTACTAAAACAGGAGCGCATACCTGGCTCTGCTGGGATGTTTGCCAGTCCTCAGAATGCTTAAACACGCTCCACACACATACTCGTGACTGTCTTCAGCCACATCTTCCCAGCCACACACCAGGCAGTCCTCCGACCTGACCTTCTAAAACTTGTTCTTCAAAGGCTTGGCAAACATGCAGCACAACAAGTTCTAATGTTCGCTCTTGATTCAAATGCCAGGTGTTCTGAGCTGCTCCTACAATAGACAAAAAATTTAAAAAGTGAAGGCACTAAAGAAATGCAAGAAATAATAAAAAATAAAGATGGTGAACTAGATAAAAGCAGACATAGAAAGAAAATTTAAAAGTGACATGCTAAATGACAGCCAGAAAAGAATTAAGAAATAAGGATAGGCATGTTGATAAAAGTGGTCATGGAAAGAAAACTATAAAAGCAATGAGGTACAGTACAGACAGGAGAAAAATTAAAATAGGGACACCAAAGTAGGTAAAAGTAGACATAGAAACAAAATTTTTAAAGCCAAGGGATTAAGAGATGAAAACATTAAAAAATAGGGACAGCAAACTAGAATGGAGACGCAGAAATAAAATCTAAAAAAAAAGCGGCACTAAGGAAGGACAAGAAATAATTCAGAACTAAAGACATCGAACAGGATAAAAGCACACAGAACATTTTAAAAGCAGCAAGGAGTAGGAGAAGTAAACAAAAAAATTAAAAATAGGGACAACAAACTAAATAAATGGAGACATACAAAGGACATTTTCAAAGCAACAGGCTACATGTCAGGCAGGAAAGAATTAAAAAATAGGGAGAGGGAGCTTGACAAAAGTAGGCATAGAAGGAAAATTTAAAAAATAATGAGGTACAGAACAGACAGGAAAGAACTAAAAAGAGGGACAGCCAACTAGATAAAAGTACACATAGAAGCAACATTTTTTAAACCAAAGGATTAAGAAATTAAAGAATTAAACAACATTGATAGCAAATGAAAACACAGAAATAGAAAGAAAATTTTAAAAATGAGGGCACTAAGGAAAGACAAGAAATAATGAAGAAAAAACAGCAAACAGGATAAATGTAGGGGGGGGGAAGACTTAAAAAGCAACAAGGATTAAGGAAATAAGGAAAAATTAAGAAATAGCCATGGTGAACTAGAACAGATGTAGAATAAAAAATTTTAAAAGCAAGGGCACTAAGGACAGACAAGAAATAATGAAAAGAAAACACAGTGAAATAAAAGACAGTGAACAGAATACAAGTAGAAAATTTAAAAAGTGAGGGGGATTAGGGAAAAATTAAAAAATAGGAACAGCGAACTAAAGCAGAGACATAGAAAGAACATTTAAAAAGCAACAGCACTATCAAAAGACAAGATAAAATTAAAAAAAGACAGCAAAGGGAATAAACATAGGCATAGCAAGAACATATAAAAAGCAGTAGGCATTAGGGAAATGTGAAAAATTAAATAATAGCGACATTGAACTAAAAAGAAGTAGAAAACAACTTTTAAAAAACAATGGCATTAAGGAAAATCAAGGGGAAAAATAAAAAGTAAAGACCGTGAACTAGTTAAATGTAGAAAATTTTAAAAAGCCAGGTGATTAAGAGTGGAAAGAACTAAAAAATAGCATCAGCAAACTAAAACACAGACATAGACAGAAAATTTTAAAAGCGCGGGCACTAAGGAAAGACAAGAATTAATTAAAAAAATAAAGACAGTGAACAGAATAAAAGTAGGCGGAAAATTTTAAAAGCAATGGGGATTGAGGAAATAAGGAAAAAATTGAGAAATACCCACGACAAACTAAAATGAAGCTACATGGCGGAAAAATGTAAAATATAAAGAGAGTGGATAGGTTAAAGTAGACATAGAAACTGTAAAGAGTGATAGGGTACAGGACAGACAGGAAAGAATTAAAAAATAAAGATAGCAAACTAAAACTGAGAAACAGAAAGGAAATTTTAAAAGCTATGTGGTACAGGACTGTTAAAGAATTTTCAAATGTGTGTTTCTCTAGGTTTGCTTTATTAACAACTCAGAGTTGGGTCACCACCACACTGAATGGCAACCTTCCAAAAATTTCCCAATGTTATATACCTTTTTACCACCCATTGTCCGAGTCCCAAGTCTTTGTGATTTTCCAGTCGATCTCTGTTCCCATGTCGTTATCATTCATCATCTTATCTCATGAATTCTTGTGTCCTGGTTCTTCTGAAGTTAGTGGTCATAGGCAGAAGGTCTTCGGTCACCACAATCACTTATCTTCTTACACATCAAAGATGACCTTTGAATTTCTGAAAATCACTCAGGCTATTCTATTAATTTATCTTAGTCTAAAGTTAATCACTTACTCCCATGTTGAGGAGATTGAAGTAGACGGACGCCTGTAAAGTTGAAAGCAGATGACCCTTTATTGCTAAAACACACACCTATTTATACTCACATATTCTGCAAAGTCACTGTACACACACACACAAGCATAAAATATGATTGGTTATATCAACTCTGTACACGCGCATAAGCATAAGATATAATTGGTTACATCAACTTAAACATGCAAAGCTTGTCTCAGTCTAATTGGTCGAGATAAACTGCCAAATTGAGTTCTTTTGTGCCAAGTGTCCTTTATTGTGGAATGCACACCTGTGTTCTTCTAATTGGCTTTATTATCATCTTTCTTTTTTTGTCTTCTTGTTTATTCTGTTCAAGGTCTTCTAAAGGTGTCTGCAGTGCTCTTGCGACCGACGTTAGCTATATGTGTCCACAATTCCCCCTTTTTGTTTTTTGACAATTAACACCTGCTGTATTGCCCTTTGCAAAGACCTATGAACACAATTAATTAAACATGGTAAAAGCAACATTATACCTAATAAAATACATAAGAATAAAAGCCCGATTTTTAACAAAGATACAAACCAACTCCCAAGTCCCCATCCCGCAGCTAAATGCTCTAAGCCAAAAAACCCATCATCTTCTTGCAATTTCTTTGTCTGATCCATTAACTTCTGAATACTTTTATGTATCGATTCTGAATGATCTGACAAATTCACACAACACATTCCATTGAAATCCTGACATCCATGCCCGTGAGCTAAAAGCAAAAAATCAATAGCAGCCCGATTCTGTAAAGTGGTGTGATTGATTAAATGTCAGATGCCAAATCACTCAGTATTCTTGCAGTTTGATCTGTCTGTTTGCCTAACCAACATGACAGCTTTCTTAATTGCATTAAAGCTCCTGCGGCTGCTACACTGGGGGTTAATAGGCTAGCTGCAGTGATCTCTCCCCTATTCCATAAATCCACGTTATCATCACACTTGTTGGTTAAAATATGTCACTTATATCTATGTAAATTAGTATGATTTAAAATCATGCTAACATTTGCAGTAAGCAAAGTTAATCGTCCCAATGTACAAGGCCCTCCCCTCCTGCTGGAAGGGAGTCCAGGCCAAGCTCTATCTCCACATATCAAAAACACTCCCGGAGTCAGTTTTTGAGGTTCTGCAACAGCTAGGGACTTATTAGTGGCTGTTTTATTACACCAAAGAGATGCATTTTTAAACAAAGGCTTTTCGGGAGTTATGTCTTGTCCTTCTGTTCCATAAGGAGGCTTAAAGTAAATACACTTTGGGGTTCCCAGACTTCCTAAAATGTTCAGTTCCTGGGGTTCATTGGGTTGCCTTAGGCAGCAAGTCCTTCCATTTGTCCCAGTTTTCTACGCATTGTTCTGTAGTGCTACAGAGGCGCCCACCTGACTCTGTAGTATTACAGGCCCAAAAGCTGTTGCTTTTTAAATGTTCTTTCTATGTCTCTGCTTTAGTTCACTGTTCCTATTTTTGAATTTTTCCCTAATCTACTCTGTAGTATTACAGGTGGCCGATCTGGACCCATTGACTCCCTGGAGCACCATTGCACTGTTCTCTAACGGTACTCCTACCAAACATGTATGAAAAGGCTGTTCAGGTAATGACAATGACACACAAAAAGAGGTTTGGTTAATAGCTTTAGCCAGTGTCACCCAAACATTCTTACTGTCCCACGGCGTTAAACGGTGCAGATCAATCACCAGTGTCACTGTCACGCTGCTTACTACAGTCAGCGTGTTCCATATCAATCTCAGCATAAGGTTTCGTCCATTTAGTTGGAATCCACTTTGGCCCATTTTCTGAGAGTTCCATAGTAGAATGGTTTCTATTGTTGAGACATCCACTCCGGCACTTCCAGCTGTTCGGGCTGGCAATTCTGCCAGACATCCTTCTTGGTGCCATTCTGGGATCCTTTCGGAGCTGTTGGGGTCATCACACCACTCCTTGCACTGTTCTTGTAGTTTCCTGGCAATGGGGTTTCCACCTCGAGGTGGCAGAGCTACACCTTTCTTTGTGAAACAAGATCTACATTGGTTAGCATAATGTCTCCCTTTATGACAATGAGGGCATATATTAGGCCCAACTTCCACTTTTTGTTTTGCCCCTCTTTACACTGAAATTGCAAATGTCCCGGTTGTCCACATTTATAGCATTTCTTAACATTTTTTTGTATCCATTCGCATGGCTACAGCAAAAGCATTGGCCATTAATGTAGTTTTATGCTCCAAAGACCCAACTTTGTTACAGGCCTCTATCAATCATATCTACTAGCATCACTCTTCCTGGCATCGATTGTAGTATTTTTCTACAGTCTGCATTTGCATTTTCCACGGCCAGTTTTATTATCAATGCTTCTTTGGCATCAGCATTATCTATTTGCTTTTCAATAGCATCTTGCAGACGATCAATAAAGGACATATAAGGTTCCGTATTACCCTGCCTTATACTTTGTATTGGTTTTATGTGGCAAGGTTTTGGTAGCGGGGGGGGTTACAGGGGTGGCTTCTGTAAGAAGCTGCTGGAAGCTTCCCCTGTGTTCGAGAGAGAGAGAGCCCATACCAGTCGGCTCTAAGACGGACCCGCCGCCGGCCAAGGCCGAGCCAATCAGTGATAGTGGTAATGCCTCTGTGATAACATTTTTAAGAAGGAAAAAAAGTTGGGAGAGTGGGAAACAGCCGCGGGAGAGAGGAGTGAGAACATGTAAGAGAAACAAGCCTGCGGACACCAAGGTCAGTGAAGAAGGAGGAGGAGGAGATGCTCCAGGCGCCGGAGCAGAGATTCACCTGCAGCCCGTGGGGAAGACCCTGGTGAGGCAGGCTGTCCCCCTGCAGCCCAGGGAGGTCCACGGTGGAGCAGATCTCCACCTGCAGCCCGTGGAGGACCCCACGCCAGAGCAGGTGGGTTCCCGAAGGAGGCTGTGACCCCGTGGGAACCCCGTGCTGGAGCAGGTTCCTGGCAGGACCTGCGGATCTGCGGAGAGAGGAGCCCGTGGAGCAGGTTTTCTGGCAGGACTTGTGACCCCGTGGGGGACCCGCGCTGGAGCAGTGTGCTCCTGAAGGACTGCACACCGTGGAAAGGACCCACGCTGGAGCAGTTTGTGAAGAGCTGCAGCCCGTGGGAATGGCCCACGTTGGAGAAGTTCGTGGAGGACTGACCCCCGTGGGTGGGACCCCACGCTGGAGCAGGGGAAGAGTGTGATGAGCCCTCACCCTGAGGAGGTGAAGCGGCAGAAAATAACGTGTGATGACTGTAAACCCCATCCCTGTCCCCCTTGTGCCGCTGGGGGGGCTTGGTGGAGAAATCCGGGAGTGAAGTTGTGCCTGGGAAGAAGGGAGGGGTGGTGGGAAGGTGTTCTGAGATTTGGTTTTATTTCTCATTACCTTACTCTGGCTGATTTGTAATAAATTGATCAAACCCAGCTTATATAAAATTTTAACTTATCAGAATATTTGTAACATTTCCCCCCTTTGAAAGTTCTGAAAATCATTTCAATACTTTCACTACAATTTTACACCACCTTCACCACCCCAACACTCCTCTCTCTGCCTCTTCCTCCTCCGTAGTGCCAGCCGCCCAACCCTCACCCACTCAGCAGCACATGGTGGACGCCTCCGTGGGCTGCAGGGGGACAGACAGCCTGTGTCACCATGGTCTTCCCCACGGGCTGCAGGGGAATCTCCGCTTTGGCTCCTGGGTCACCTCCTCCCTCTCCTTCTTCACTGACCTTGGGGTCCGCAGGGCTGTTTCACACTCCCATTGTCTCTATCCCAGCTTCTGCACAGCAGTTTTTTAGCCGTTCTTAAATATCACAGAGGGGCTGCCAGCGTCGCTGGTTGGCTCAGCTTTGACCAGTAGCAGATCCACCTTGGAGCTGGAACTGGCTGTGCCCAACACGGGGGAAAGTCCTGGTGTCTTCTCACAGAACCCACCCCTGCTGCCCCTGCCCAGCTTGTCACACAAACCCACTACAGCAGCGATCGGCTACAGGGCGGGGGGGGGACTGAAAAACAGGGAAAGGGGGACAGAGTGATACAAGATGCTCGACAAGCGCTTTGAGCGCGCCGCCACGCTGCTCCCGGGGACCGCGAGGGCCGGCCCGCAGTACGGCGTTTCGGCCGCCAGGCGGCAGCAGCGAGTTCAGCGCCGTCGCGGCGGACGGGCCGGGCAGCAGGCGGCGGCGCCTCTGCGCAGTACCGGCTTTTGGTCGCCGGGCGGCAGCAGTGAGAGAGCGCCACTGCGCCTGCGCCGCACCCCGCCTGCAGTACTAACGTTTCCTCGCTGGGCGGCAGCAGCGAGCTCCGCGACGCGAGACCCGCTGCGCGTGCGCGTCGCCTTGCCCGCAGTACGGCGCGCCTGTCGCCCGGCGGCGCGGCCTCACCGCTTTTTGCCCCCCCCCCCCCAGTGAAGCCCCCCCCGCGCCCGGCCCGGCCTCGGCACAGGCGCCCCCCACCTCCCTCGGTCCGAGGGGCGCCCGGCTCCGCTCCTCCCACCGGCTCCGCCACGGCCACCCGGGACCGGACAGCCCCCCCGCCTTTACGGGGAGGGGCCGCCGCCATCAGCCTCCCTGCCCACGGCTGGAGCCCGGCAGGAACGGGGGGGGGGGGGGCATGGCCCGACCCCCACAGCACACGGCCTCCTCCCCTGGGGTCCCTCACGGCCCCTTGCCCGGTGCAAAGGGAGCGCTTGGCCGGCGAGTGTTTATTCGGTGACGCATCTACCAGGTCCCGGGAGCGAGTCTGCTTCCCCCGACGCTCCCCCCGCCCCGGGACGTGCTGGCGGCCGGTCCCAGAGCCGCGCTCCTCGGTCCATCGGGGAACGGTCGGCTGGCTCCTGGAGCGATGGGCTGCCGGGCAGAGGTGAGGGCTGCCAAAAATGAGGAGCAGGGCACAGGACAGTAGAAGAGAGGCGAAAAGCGGCAGCTGGCGGGACAGCGGAGGTGTAGCAAGAAAGCATGAGGCAGGGAGCAGGACAGCAAGAGAAAGAGACAAGAAAAAAGGACAGAGGCACAGCAAGGGGGGAGGAAGGGAGCAGGACAGAGATGGAGAAAGAAGCAGCAGGGATGGAGGAACAGGCAGAAAGAGGGAGTGGAAGCAGGACAGAGAAAGAAAAATAAGGACAGGGAGCAGGCTGGAGAAAGGAAAAAAAACCTGGGATGGGCAGCATAACAGAGAGGGATTAAAAAAAGAACAGGGGCAGGGAGCGAGACAGAGATACAGTGAGACATGATGGCACAGAGAGCAGGACAGAGCAACAGAGAATAAAAAAAGGAAGGAGCATGAGAGAAACTGGGGGGGAGATGGACAGATAGAAGGACAAAGCAACAGAGGGAAAGAGGGTCACAGAGCAGGACACTGGGACAGAATGAGAAAAAGGGGCAGTGAACAGGACAGAGCAGTAAAGATGCAAGAAGGACAGAGAGAGAGAGAGAGGGAGACAAGGGAGGGGGGAGAGACAGACAGGGGCAGGGAGCAGCAGAGAGGGACGGAGAAAAGAGGGATGGGGAGCAGGACAGAGGGTTATAAACAGAAAAGTAAGACAAGAAGGACTGAGGAGCAGACAGAAAGGTACAGGGGAAAAAAGGATGGCGAGATGGAAAAAGAAATAGGGTCAGGGAGCAGGACAAAAGGACAGACAAAGGAGAGGAAGAAGGAAGGAAAGATAAAGATGGGGACAGGGAGTGGGAGTGGGACATACAGAGAGAGAAAAAGTAGGACAGAGAACAGGGGAGAGGAACTGAGTTATACAGAGAGACATGCAGATTGGTACAAAGATGGAGAAAGTAAAAACAGGGACAGGCCGGAGGACCTGCTTCTGACAGCCTGTCACTCTTGATGTCAATTCCATGGCCTCAAAAATGGGACATGACACAAGACAGAGGAATGAGGGAGTGAAAGAAAAGGCACAGGGAACTTTTTAAAAAAGAATAAAAGAGAGCAAAATAGTAATGGGGAACAGGATAAGGACGGGGAGCGGATAAAACAAGTGCAGAATAAGAGAGACAGGACACCAGACAGGAAGCGAGGAAAAAAGGGAAAGCTGGATACAAGGAAAACAGGAACAAACCCAGTATTTATTACACAGTGTAGCTAATTAAAACACAAATAATCTACCAGCTTGAACAGAAACTGCTCACAATAGTGGCTTAGCCTGTACCTCATCTAAGTTAGCACATTTCTTGGCAGGGTATGCAGGACTATAAAAACCCATAATAAAACATGGAGGGAGAAACATAAGATTTGATATTACTTAAGTCTTAATCCCAGTTTGTACGGTCAATTAATACCCTGATCACTGAATTTCATTTTTGCAAATTCTACATTAATCCATGCTTCTCCATTTAAAAAAAAATTGCATTATCTCAGTGTCAGATATAGGGTTGTTTGAAGATGCTGTGAAGATAAGGAGAGATTTCTGTTTTGCAGGTTCTTTTGAAATCCTACACTGACTTTGAGCAAGAAGAGTATGAGAAAACAAGAAATCTTTACTGCAGATTATTTCAGCGGACATAGCATGTTAAGCTATGTATGGGTACCCAGAACACAGAATTTGTCTTGAATCTGGTCCACGGTGGAGAGAAAGCCTCAACTGCTTTGGTTGTCTGGCTTTTTCAAATCAACAGTGAACCTAAGTTCAGTCCCATGCCCGTGCCATGAAGAGGGGAAAAATATTCCTACATTATGTATAACAAGTTTATTTTCTATGCAAGTATTAATACATTGCCTCCCCCTCCTTGGGTATTGTACAGTATTTTCATTGGCCATGAATTAATGCATTTGAAGAATTTTTACTGTTACTGACTTCATTTATTTTTGGTTTGAAAGAAAACCAAGAAAACGCCACACGTGAGGTAATTCCATTTTAATAGTCTCCGAATTTCCAATATCTGAAAGGAAAAATAATGTGGTAAGTACAGGAGTATGCAGCCATTACCAACAGAAGCAGGATTAGTAAACTTCTCAATATTGCTTTTTAATATTTCATGGGGAAAAACACTAAGCCTAAGATTTCTCATCGGTATGTTATTGGAGGGTGGGGGAAGAAGGAACCTGATGCTCTTAGTAAGTTGCCTGAGAATCACAGCTTACAGTTACTCAATGTCTTCTGGTCTCACAGGATGAGGCAGAGGTATAATTGATTTCTTCTCCGTATCTCTGGAAAGAGCTTTTCTCATATCTGTGACAAAAGAAAACAAAAACTATTATAATAAGGCAGTCATTGCACAATGTCATATTAAGTGAATTCTCTAGTACAATAAGATCATTTTTAATCAAGAAGATTTCATACAATCATAGAGTATCTCAAGTTGGAAAGGACCCCTAAGGATCATCGAGTCTAACTCCCTGCTCCTCACGGGACTACCTAAAACTAAACCATATGACTAAGAGCATCATCCAGATGCTCCTTGTACTCTGACAGGCTTGGTGCTGTGACCACTTCCCTGGGGAGCCTGTTCCAGGGACCGACCACCCACTCAGTGAAGAACCTTTTCCTTATGGCCAGTCTGAACTTCCCCTGATGCAGCTTCATTCCATTTCCTCATGTTCTATCACTGGTCACCAGAGAGAGGAGATCAGCACCTCCCCCTCTGCTGCCCCCCTTGAGGAAGCTGTAGACTGCAACGAGGTCCCCCCTCAGCCTTCTCTTCTCCAAGCTGAACAAGCCAAGTGACCTCAGCTGCTGCTCCTAAGTCTTGCCCTCGAGACCTTTCACCATCTTGGACACCCTTCTCTGGACACACTAATAGTTTGATGTCCTTAATGTTATTCAGCGGCCACGTTATCAATTGGAATGTAACACTGCATGAAACTCAACTGAACAGAAAGGAAATGGCAGGCTAAAAGGACAAATACATGATTTAAGGCATCTGCAACAATGGTAGCTGTCTGCCTGTAGCTCCTGTATTTCAGAGTACTCCTGCACATCAAATGAATAGTGCAAGAAAATAAAAGATATACAGCATGGCCATTTAACCCTTTGGGGAAGATACTTAAAGGAAAGAAGGTCTAGAAAGAAGAAGCAGCTGCTACCTCAGTTTTGTTAACAGAATTAACATTAACATACTTGAATTTCTGTGTTCCTCCCCTTTTAAATTGAAAACGCCACCCAATTCTTTGCCACTGTTGACCATCAACACTTGTAAATTTGTAGTTAGACATCTGAGAAAAACAAAGTTTCAAGTCCCTCATATGGGAAGAAATGAGGAAAGCACTGCAATTCCTTCCCCAAATAACATTGGCAAGAAGGCCAGCCACTGGTTGTGAGCATTCCTGGGAAAGAAAAATTAGGTAAGAAACTACATTTTTAACTTTCATCTTACCTACAGGGTAAGTGTCTTTGTACTTACTAATTTATTCTTGTTTCATAGCTTATTTTGCCACAAATGCTACAGAATGTGTAAACTGCAAGATTCAGTTTTGTACTAACAGAATCTTCAGTAGGGAAAGCTATCTAAAGGCGTATACAAAGATCCCATTCATCAACAACTATCTGAACTTGTTTCATATTAAAAAAAAAAATAATCATATAAACCAACCGAGGAACCCTCAACATGAGAATCATTCCATTCAACTTGAGGCAGAACAAGCACTTACCATAAGCATCTTCATCTGGCTCTCCACTGCTAGCAGAGTAGTACTCTAATACAGTCCGGTACACACTGTAGCCTAGTTGCTTATACATATTTACCGCAACCTGATTTGATACTCTCACAAAAAGATCGACGAAAAATCCACCCTTTCTTTGAAAAAATCAAAACCAAAAAATCACAGTAAGGAATAGCAGGTGAATGTATTTCTAAATAATAATGATAACTTGTAATGAGACCAAAAGCAGGTCTGATGATGAGGTACACTAATCAAACACTTTTTCACACTGTAACAACAGGTGCATTCCTTTACTAAGGGACAAATCCAGTATAGGCACAAATTTCATTTTATTATTTTTGTCACATGACCATTCTTTTACACCAGCCAGTGGGTTCAGAATTATGAACAGAAAGAAGAGGACAAGCTAAACACCCACAAGCCTCATACCCATAAGAAATTATATTTTTTTAAAAATCCACATTTTAGATTGCATTGGCTTAGGGACTGCATCCTTCAAAGTGCATGGCTGAGGAGAGTGGTGGAATCAGTCACAAAATTCAGTTGCCTAGCAGGAGACAGCCCTTCTCCTCACAAAGCAAATTTTTCAAAACTTCGTACTATTTTCCGATTTTACCAACTACAGTGGGGTTGCCCTACCAGCATGAGTTGGGGACATTTCTCTGTGGGATCACTTCATGCTAAATTAAATGTTCTGCAGGTACAAGTAACCAAGCATAAGACAGAAAGTAAGCTAAGATACTGTCTGCTGTACAAAATTTGTTCCCAGATTGTGCCTGAAGGAATCGCACAAAGCCCACAATTACTGAACAAGTATGTTGGGAGGCCCTACTGGAAACAGTGTTGATATTTCGTGAAGCTCTTCTCCTGTCAAGAAAATGACCTTTTATACAGTATCTCTACTGGAATTCAGGCTACTTCCTACTCATTCTGGCAAGTTAGCTTTCAGAGAAACCTTAGGATTTTAAATCGCTGAGCAAAATTCATAATTTTTGTTCTCTAACCATGGGGAATTTCAGCAAATCAGAACACTACTTAAAGCAAAATTCTGGGTCTGTTTCGTGCAAATCAAACACCGAAGCCATGGAGAGGTGTCTGTAGAAAGATTACTTTAAAAGACAAAGATAAGCATAGTACTCACTTTTCTGAAATTTCTTCCAGTAGTTCCATCAATTTAGCGGCCAAACCCAGCCGTCGAAATTCTGGTGCAACAGAGAGAGCCGTAACATGTCCATGCCACTCTTCCCTAGCCACAGAGCCTTCTGCTTTACCCATTACTGTGAACATACATAACATCAGCGCAGTAGCACCTTTGAAATAACACACCACCCACAGATATACATCTTTACAAAAGAACCAAGCACTGTATAAACAAACATTGTGTCCTGGTTTAAGCCCAGCCAGCAACTAGGCACCACACAGCCGCTCACTCACTCCCTCCCCTCCCAGAGGGATGGGAAGGAGAATCAGGGAGGAGAAAAAAAAAAAAAAGTAAAACTTGTGGGTTGAGATAAGAACAATTTAATAACTCAAGTAAAATAAAATTAATACTAACAATAATAATAAAAATATAATAATAATGAATAGGAATGAAATAATGAATAATGAATAATAATGAATAGGAATGAAAAGGAATATAATAAAATAAAATAGTAATTAAAAACCCCAAGAAAAGACAAATCATGCACAATGCAATTGCTCACCACCCGCTGACCAATGCCTGAGCAGCAATCCGTCCCTCCCGGCCAACTCCCCCCAGTTTATATACTGAGCATGACATTCTGTGGTATGGAATATCCCTCTGGCTAGTTCAGGTCAGCTGTCCTGGCCATGCTCCCTCCCAGCTTCTGGTACACCTGCTTGCTGGCAGAGCATAGGAAACCGAAAAATCCTTAACTTGGGACAAGCGCTACTTAGCAACAACTACAACATCGGTGTGTTATCAACATTATTCTCACACTAAATCCAAACCACACTGTACCAGCTACTAAGAAGAAAATTAACTCTATCCCAGCCAAAACCAGGACACGTTGCAATGATCGTGGTCAAAGCTCAAACAGGGATGTCTATCATTCTGTGACTCAGCAACCACTAAAAACGTCATTTTGCTCAAGTATTACAGTAGTGTCTTGACTAGTGCAAAAAAATTTAATTTTTTCAAATTCATTGTTTGAGGCATGACTTCCAAATACAAGTTTTAAGCAACTCTCGTGAGTCTTTAACTGAGCGGAATTCAGGATCTGACTAAAATAGTGGAGGAACAGAGGGCTAGAAGCCCCAAACTAATCATCCCAACAACTACTGAAGACTTTTGGTGACTATAGGGGAATAGAGCTTGGTAAGCTTTGCCAATGTGGCAACAGAAAGCTAAGGCCCTGTGAACATGGCATGTTTAAGGGAAAAAAAAAAACAAAAGGGGGGGAATGTTGTTTTGGGGGACTTCTTTGTAGTTCCTCTCCCTCCTATACAGAGCCAAACCAGTATTAGTTCACTAATGAATGTTTGTGCTTCCACACGGTACTCTTATAAACACCACAGTCGCTGCTAATAAGCAACTAGTTGGATGTAGAGAAACCTTCTGTACAGCAAAAGCTTTACTATGTTAAATACTTGATTTCCCAGGTCGCTGCAAAGACCTTTATTCTGCCCCACACCCCCTCCCCAGAAAAGGGGAAAAAAAGCCCGGAAGGACTAAACAAACCACCAGCTCTATGCAGAACGACTTCTGAAGACCACGAATATTCCACAGCAAATAAAGCAACTGACGTCCAGACCCAGAACGCTCCCTCACAGGGCAACGCGAAACCCTGATGACTGACCGCGTGCGAGATGGGAGCCGAGCGCAGGGACCCAATTCCAGGATCACACACACACACACACACGCACACGCGAGGCTGGAGCATCCGGAGCAGCCGAGGCCGCCCCGCACTCACTGTAACCCATCAGCTCCCCGCCGGGCGCCTCGGCGACGACGAAATACTCGGGCCAGTGGGCCAGGTACTGCAGGTAGAAGGGTATCCCGTACTGGGGCGCTGGGTTAAGGACCAAGCTGTCGCTGTCGCTGTCGCCGCCGCCCGCCCCAGGCCCCGCGCCTCCTCCGCGGCCGCCGGAAGGATACGGTCTCCGTCAGCGGGTCCAGGTTGCTGCGGGGGGGGGGGGGGGGGAGAGCGACGGTCGCCACGGGCCCGGGCCGGGCCCCGAGGGGCCGAGAGCGAGCTCGGGGGGGGCAGGGAGAGGAGCGCGAAAGGCGGCGGGCGCTCACATGTTGTTGAAGCGGAAGAGGTCGTCGCAGGTGAAGGCGCGGAGCGTCGTCATTATCGCTGCTGCTGCCGCCGCTCCTGCTGCTGCTGCCGCCGCCGGCCCGGAAGCGCTCCCGCCGCCCCAGGCCCTTCCGCCACGGAGAGGCGGAAGCGGAAGGCCGCGGCGGCGGGAGGCGGCGGGAGCCTGGCTCCGGGGCGGGGAGAGCTTCTGCAGCGCCCGGGGACGGCCGCGGGGCGCGCAGCCAGCCGGCCCCCGGGGGCTACCGCTGGCAGCAGCGGCTGAGAGCCGGGCGCTCTTGGCCTTATCGTCCCGGCGAAAAGGGGCCGGGCTCACGAAAACTCTACCGGACAGTATTTTACGAAAAATACAGCCTTCCCTCTGCTATATAGCTTGATTTGGGTCACCTTCCCTTACCCCTCTCGCCTGTATCTCCCCAATGTTGGCAAGAGCTAGGAGCGCCGCACAGTAACTTTTTTTTTTTTTTCCCTTTAAATCAGGGTACAGCAGACTTTGTGCACTCTTAGTTTTCTGGAGTTACAGAAATGCGCCCCCCCCCCCCAGTAATGAATCCTCACCCACTTTGTGATACTGCAACCCAGCAGAGAAAGAACAAGCCAGTGACTGTAAGACTTGGCTGGAAGGCTGAGACTGCAAGGAAGGATGGCAGCCTTTAAGATGAAAAAAACAAGAAAAACAAGATGGCAAAATGACAAGAAGTTAGATTTAATTCAAGCTGGCTGCAGGTGGCGTTCTATGATGTTGCAGTATGTACTTTCTGTGAATTCACAAATAATCCCCTCATGTAGTGTTAACTTTTCTATTAAGCCTCTTTCATTAGTAAGATTTAGGGATGTATTACCTCCAGCTTTATTTCCTTTAGCCTTTCCAGTTACTTCTCTATTTCAAAAAGAGGGAGTAATAAATAAAAAGAGACTACCTCAACTATAAGCTTTTTCTTGCTTTTCAGTATTTCATAACATCAAACACCTCACATTGGAGAAGACTGAATAGCTTATTTTTACAAGTCCAAATTCCTTCCAAAGTTCTTGTATCATCTGTTTCCTGGCATTATGAGAAGTGGGAAGTGTTTTGCACAGCACAGTGAATAAAATGTTCTAATTTTCAAAAGAAACAATTGCACAAGAATAGACAGCGGAATCATCTTGAGGTGGTTTGGGCACGCGTTTCCCTTTTTGCACACTTTGCTTTCCTTCGTTTCACGCCTGAAATTCTGAGTTTCTTAATACTTTGCCTGTCTGCCCCAGTCCTTCCCTCCCCTAGCAGAGCCACCATCATATGACAATAGTGGAATTTTCTTTAGCACTGAACGTCCGTCTTAACTTCACAAAGAAATGGCTCAGCAGTCAAGATACCTGCCTCCTTCTTCTACTGACTGTTCAGGTCAAGCACACTAACTAGATAATACTGTTATTGCAGAGTTTAAAGTGGGCCAAACAGTATGAAAAGCAGCAAGGAGTATCAGAGTCTACCAACACACAAACATTCAAGTGTGAACCATTTCTTAAAACGAAAAGAAAAAACACAACCCAAAAACCACAGCACACAACATCCCAAGTCATAGCTCAATATTACAATGTATTATTATGTGCAAAACTCACCATTTACAAAATGAAATACAAACATGTGCCAGGGGTTTCAGATACAGGGCAAACTGACAAAAATGCTACAGATCTCTGTATGTACAATACACATGCTGCGCATGACATTTTTGTAATCATCTGCCTTACGTTGCGCTGCTCACACCAGACTTGGGGAGAACCCCATGTCCCTCTAAAAAGAATAGCCATAATTGACTTAAGTAGGGTCCAGAGCGTCACCCACGGCATGGGCTATCTTGGACAAATCTATGGAACACACACATTTAATACCATTTTATCTTTGCATATGTAGGACTGACTTTAACATCTCACTTACTGAGTAACTTAGAACCATAAAATGCTACAACACATTCTTCAGTCCAAGACACGTTTTGATGTTGGTGACAAGACTGTAAAAAATAGTTAGTGTTCTCCTTCACCTTAGTGATATATTTAATCCTCTGCTAACACAAATAGTATCTGGGATAGATGCTGTCAAATCCCTCTGCAAATCTACAATACTGCTTACATAAAAGTTCCTCACCAACCTCCTTCGCTTATTTTCTGCAAGGAGCCTGAACCAGCAGACTTAGCACGTTTTAATTCTATATTAGGTTCTCTACATTCTTTCTCTGCCCCTTCTCTACATCCTTTTCTTTCAATTTCCTCTTCCAACTCCCTCATTCTATCTAAAACAATGCATATAAACAACAATCCAGATAACAGTACATCAAGTTCAGATGAAGGCACTGAAATCACCAGTGCCAATGTTACAATCTTCTTACAGATAACAGAAGTTTCGTAAGAGCTCTTCTGTAACAGGAAAAGAAGAGAAACCAGAGACTTTTAATGCAATACTCTAAAACCAGCAAGAGATTTATTCTTGTATATTAAATGTTAAAATCACATGCATAATTATAGAATACTTTATAGTTAAAAAAATATTTCAAAAACCAACCCTGACAGTTTACCTGCAACTGCTATAAAATTTCTATGATATATATATATATATATATAAAAAATGGTGATTTTCTGTAATTAAAAAAATTAGGAAAGGATGCAATCATCCAGGTAATTATGAGTTAACTGATGCCCTGCATCGGACAGTCTTGTCAAACTCATGCTGGTGAAACTGAGCTCATACCAGCCAGTTTACTGAAATACTTGTCTAGCGTACATATATTTAAATCAAAATGGCATTTGGCTAAAGGATGAGTGTAGGAAAATAGATTTTTGAACACTACAGCAAAAGACCTGCAGAGGGCCACAGTATAATATGCTTCAAAAGAGTCTGTGGTACAAGAAATTCAGCCTCATGTGCTATTTACTCAAACACGCTGGTGGACTATTCCGCATAACTGGCCATATGCATGGTTTACATGGGTTTTTGTAAGCGATGCTAGGCATGTCTGCGTGTATTTTACTAGGCATTTATGGTTTAAGACCTGTTTTAGCTCCTAAGGCAGCCAGCCAACAAAGATGTTTTCAACAGTTAACAAGGAACAGAAATTAAATGATGAGTTGCTGGTTTTAAGAAGCTGAGTCATCGTTGTTTTGAAAAACGGCACCATATGGATCACTGTTAATGCGCTTGTAGACAAAGTGAAACACCTGGGGTTGCGGACGGCTGTGCAACTCCGCCTTAATTTTCTGAGGGTATGTATCCTCTGTCAGTTGCTGCCAGGTGTCATCAACAAAAAGAAACAGGCTATATTCTTCTGGATTGTCCACTTTAAACTTTTCAGCACAAAGCTGACATACATCTTCGGTGGTGATATATGGTCTTACTAGTAAGGTCTTTCCTGTACATCCACTGTTAACTTCCTGGAATGCAACACGAAGATAGTTCTGTAGAATGAGAAAACAGACATCAGAAACTCAAAAAACCGAAACTCTGAAAACTGAGGAGTCAGCAACAAACAGCAAGCCTCTCCATGTTCTAGTTGTGAAACACACACCGGTGATTCCTCTACATTATGGCCACCTCATGAATTGTGATGGTGGTGGTAAAACTGTGGCAAGCCTGTGGTGGGCATAATGGAAATTCATAAGCTGACATTCTCCTTTCCTTGGCTTACGTTCTAACACTGCAATTAAGAGTAAATAGATACAGCCTTAAAGCCACATGGAAAACAACAGTGGTTTTAATGGGACTTGATGTTTGGCCGTACTAGGAAACAAAATGCTGTGAAGCAAAATAAACATCTGAGGCAACACGCCTGAGAGATGAGGCTGCCACTGCTGGCTGGGTCAATACTATAGAACAGAAGCTTCATGCAGTATGTTAGTCAGAAGGAAAAAGAAAGAAAAAAAAAAAAGAGAAAAAAAAGCCTCTGCCAGCAGCACACAAGGGTGTTGATCTGCAAGTTACTGCACGATAAACTGTTTGCACTCTTACACTGTAGTATGCAAAAGGTAATCCATCCACACGTAGGACATTTTCATTGCGTTAACCAGTGGCAATTTGGTATCTGAGCCTGATGTAACCGAGTTTCATGTGACAGTATTTTCTGTTTTTTAAAATAAGACTTAGAGGGATGGAGAAAGAAAATTTACTCTGCAACATTAGAGTAAATCCATATGCTCTTGAGGCAAAAGTTGGATCTTTTTTCTATGTTGAAATTGACACATGCCCACAGCTCTGTTAACATGGATAAATTCTAAACATGCCCTACAAGGAAATGCAGTTCTACCTTTCAAAAAGCATTTAAAAAGTAAAATAAAAAGCAACAACTAGGACACATGAACAAAGCAGCCTGGTGTCATGTGCTTTTCTTTTTTTAAAAGAAATTAACTGCAATTAAAGACTCAAAAACAGTAAAATTAAAGGAGGTAGAAAAAACATGACAGTGAGAAAGACCTGTTTATTGACTGAGCTGGTACCTATGTTTGTATGCTGGATAAGTTAAGCATGCTAAATCACAATGGTAAAAATTTACATTTCATAGAAACGAGCTGTTAAAAGCTAAGACCAAGAAGAATGTTCGTATGACATAAGTTCCAAAGAGCAGTCTTGTCTTTAATAAAGTATTTTTTGATAGCTTGCAGACTGAAACACTGAAGCTTCGCAACAGCACTTAAACCATTGGGACTGAACAGAACTAATCCATTTTTGTTACCCAGCACGAAAAAATGATCAAAAAATCAGCCCTAGATAAGGCAAAACACACTACAGTTTTAATTTCTAATGTAGTTAACACACAGAAGACCTGTTTTTAAATGCATATGCTTTTAGACAGACAGGATTGCTTCAAGGAGAGGCTGAAGTTTGTACCAATGCCTGTAACTCGCATACTAAATATCAAAATTATATATGCAGTATCAGAAAGTTGTACTTAATCATCATCAAAATATGGGATTTTTTGCTTTTCCATCCTTTTGAAGAAGGGAAGATGAAGGCCTTCCAGGGCCCAAAAGCTAATAAGGCTGTGAGGCTGCATTACAGAAACTCAGTGATCACATCCTGGTTCAGTGTGGGAAAGACGAGTTGCACTAAAGTTGTGTTACATGTTGGTTGTGGGGAAGGTGCTGCATTTTGGAAATGCAGGACATGGAGAAAGGAGATGGAAAACTAGCATTCTGAGCAGGCAGCAAGATGCTTGAATTTGTGCCAAGCGTAGCCTGGAAGTGGTGTGATCTTACTGATTTGAAGCTCTCTTTCAAAAGAGACAACAGAAGCAGCAGCACTGGACACACTCTGTGCCAGCTCTTCCCCCACCCCCCTGCATCTTCCCACATCCAGCATGGCATCCAGCTGTACAATTAGCTTGGCTGAAGTTCATTTGATGAGGAAGAGAAGATGAAACAGAATACAAGATCCTGCTGAAAGAATCTTCTGTCATTTAGTCATCCAGCAGAAATACAAGATGATGAATTTTCCAATGAAAAGTGCAGTGTTTTGCTAGAAAGAACAAAGACTCAAGCTACTTGAATGTGACACCTAACTACAGGTAAGCAGAATATAAAATGGATCCCAGTAAGATGGGCTAGCTTTGTGCACTGGCCATAGTGTGGAATTTCTGTTAATCGGTTCTCCTCTTCCCAAGAGAGACAAATTGCTTCTTTTCCCAACTCCTTCCTGTTCAGTGTTGTGCTGTAGACATTTGCATGGACACTGATAAAGTAAAAGGAGCTTCAACTGAAAGGTTTCATTATCTCCTGATGACCCCACACCTTCGGTTCTCAAGGTTGTAACTATATAATATCTAATTGATGGTTGTCATTAGCCTCTCTGGCAACTTTGCGCTGTGGTATGAACTGTAAACAACTGAACACACAAAGGAGTAAATCCTTTCTTCTCAATTCCAACATTCTCCTTGCTTCAGTCCACAAACTGATGCATCTGAACAGACAATCAACAGCATACTATATGAAAGACATGCAGGCCTGGTTCTAAAAGATGAAGTAATCCCGACTGTTTTGTTATTCTTCAGTTGAAGTTATTGCCCTACTCTGAAAGAGCAGAAAGAAATGGAGGGGAGGGGAAAAAAAACAAAACAAACAAACGTGAAGACATCCATAGTATAGAACTCTACTCCTTGCTTACACTTTAAAACTGTAGGCAAGCTTTTCTCCCACCTCTCCTCTCTATTACCTACTATATGCCACCATTAGCTACTGGGGAGTTGTGCTGATTTATACCACTGGAAATCTGGATTTGTTCTTTTTAACAGTAAAGCATACAAAGAAGCTGAATCTAAGATATGATTCAGTTTGTCCTCACTGTGCGTGACTTACATAGAAGGGGAGGGTGGGAAAGCTCCATTATTTAGTGTTTTCTTCAGACCATCATAATCAAACTCTATTATAAAGTGCAAAGATTTCAAAACTGAGGCAAATTTGCCCGCCATATTCTCAGCACTGCTTCACTCCACTTACCTTGCGGCCCTAAGGGAATCGTTATGAATCATACCTCTCAGATGGGGAGTTCCAACAAAATAACAAACCCCTGTTTTTTTCTTCAGCTCTGAGCTCTACCTGAAAATCATCAACTGAAGGTATCGTCCTGTTAGTTGTCCTCCTCTTGTGCCATTGCCGGAGAGTATCTCTGGCTTCTGAACTTAGCAGTCGGGCAGCTTGTTCTTCCTGGAAGTTCTTGATCAATGAAAGTGCCCCATAAGCACTTGTCAAGTAATAACCTCCTGTGAAGGACAGCAAGGGAAGAACTTTTCAGAGTGGTCACAAACACCACACTAGTTCCAACTAGTCACAGTCAGAAGTACAAACACAATTTTTATATATATATACACACACATGCACACATATATATATATATATATGAAAGCCCCTGTACTCTATTGCCAAAATATTTATACATAGAGAAAAACAGCTCAGTGGCCTGTGAAATACTGGATGGTGTGTTCTCAGCTGCTAAGAGACATGCAGTGGTTGCATGCACTCCCTATTATCAAGCAGCGCAACAGTATCTAACTGTGGGTCCACTAGTGCAGGGGATGGCTGCTTACTTAAATGACTGGTGTGACTCCTGAGTTTTTTGTGGTTTTTTTTGTGTTTTTTTTTTTTTTTCTTTTTACAAAGTTGGATCATGAGTTTTCTTCTAAACAACTTCCAAACAGCGATTTGTTTTCTTCCCGAGCTTCCAGTGTGGATGAAATAAACATAGTTGTTTAAACAAAGTAAAAGACTATCTACCAGTGTTCGGCAACCACCCTTACTGGCAGTGAAACAACAGCTGAGTGTGTGATTTGTACCCTAGAAGTATCCCGAAGAGTTTGCTTTTGGTTTTAAAACGAAGACTGTGTTTGTCACCTTTTTAGCACTCCCCATAATGTCCAACTAGTTCAGGAGGTGATGTGTACAGTCCTTCATACTTCACCTTTATTACGTGAGTGGAGAACAATTAAAGCCATGACAGAGTTGCTGATGTACAAAAGAAGCTGCAGGTCACAAAGCAAAAGGAGTCTCAACAGGAGGTAAGAGTCCTCAACAACATGGAGAAACAAAAGACATGCTGTCATTTATTTCTCTCACTTTTTTTTTTTTTTTTTTTTTTTTTGAGTAAACTATTTGAAGGGAGTGTCCAACTAAGAGGCAGCACAGTCTACTCATGGAGTCATTCAAGGATGCATTCTATGCTCGCAGTAGTATCTTCTGTATTACTGATAGCATGCTCTTGGCCTTCAGCTTTGCAACCAGTTCAATACATGAAACACATGCAAGACCCATGAAACAAATTGGACAATACGTTACATTTGAACTGCACAACCCCAAAGCACTAAACAGTTTTTCCTGCACAGTAGGGTTCAGCTGGTGCCAAAGAGAGACCCAGCCAATGGATGGACTTCTTTTGCTGCATTAAAACCAACATGACTTAATAGTCCAGTAAATGTTTCTGCCTTTCAAGCATGTTATTTATCTCCAGCTTCACATCTCAAGTATTTTCTGTGCTAAGATTCCTGAACAGTGCAATAAAGGATGCTCTGTACACAAAGCATGGAACAGACTAGGGCCAGCTCGGAGGAATCCTGGCATGGTTCTGTCATGCATACTGGCATATAAGAGGACACAGCAATTTCAGCAAGCCAAGAGATAGCAAGAATGGGAAACATATACTTAAACTCACAGCTGAGCTTGGTCACAAGAACCTTTAAACTTCCTCATAAACTGATAGATTCTGGGGTCTACCAAGGGCTTGCAGAATACCTCTGTTACAAACACCACCATAAAAACAGAAAGGAGGGAGATTTCCTTGCCTTCAGTGGACTTCAGCCATCATTCAAGAGTGCCTTAGGAAACATATTCCTAGGACTCATAAGAATACTTTGTGAGAAGCAAATATTGGGAAGAAGCGAAGATCATTAAGGGGGGCAGTATTCTTAAAAGCACTTCCCTTGGAGGGGCAGAGAATTCCCCCAGAAGTTTTTACAAAGCACCTAACCCAAGTCCCACTACGTGTCTCACAATTTAACTGAATGCTGTGGCCCTATAAATACTCTCAGGATATTTTCAGGCACAGAAGGATAACCACTATGACACCTGTACAGTGTATGTGTTTGCTGAGTCACAATGCCTCTCCCTCCTTGGTTGAAAACAACATATTCCCTCATAAGGTAGTATACATCAGTAGATTCCCAGGTCACTCAGGCCTATACTCTGCAAGCTAACAAGCTTTCTCTTACTTTAAGGTGGAAATAATTATGAGAGTCTCTTGTTACGCTACTGACATCACTGACTTTAGGACTCCCCTTGAAAGGTTTTCTACTCAAACAAGGTTAACAGCAACTGTGCTATCCCCCTTCCCTAGTCCTTCACTCAATTCTAATAAAAATAAATAATTACCTTCTCCATGCAGCAAAGATGGATCCAGCAATTCCATCATGTATTCAATTTCAGTATCCAGCTCCAGCATATCACACTGGGCTAGTACATATGTCAACACAGGCAAGAAGTCATCAGCTCCATACAGCCTCCCTGGGTTGAAGAGAACACAGACAGTGATAGACAAACCACAGCCTTTTATCAGTTTCAGTGTTTGAAAGGAAAGCATTATTTTGCTGCCTTCACTAACCAGTGTGCTTGTATTACTACTCTAGAGCCTCCTGTTATCAATGTGCAGCAAAAAGAATGTCATCTGACACTCACTGGACAGGAGACCAACACCAGCTTCAGCCTGTACTTCTAACAAGCACAAATCTGATGATGCACACCTTGAGGCATGCAAGGGAATTTAAAGACTGGGCTCACCTTGGCATCAGCTCAACTGGTGAACTCACAAAAGGCTGCCATGCCAGTCTGGCCTGACCTCCACCTGCACTTCTGTCACTGGCTAAGAGATGATGAATAGGCATTTTCTTTATACATGCAGGGACAACGTCCACTTTCTGGAAGGATCCAGCCACAAATGCCAATTTGAGTCTGAATCGCAGCAGAGAAGCCCAAATATAAAAGCCTATTAGATTTGACATGAGAAGTGAGCTTATTTCCTTGACAGAGCACAGTTAAAAACACCAGTGAGCAAAGCCTCATATCATTCCAAACTAGCCAGTGAAGCATCATTGGCAATGGCAGCACACAGCTAACACAGAGAGACTCTGCTGTACCTAGGTCTGTCTGTGTTCCTATCACTTTTATTGCATTTAAACTTTCTGTTTAGGAAACACTATGTGGCCAAACTGTGTTCACTGCAGAACTGGTGTGATGGTCACTTAAAACCACCAAGAGCAGGAGCCAACTTAAACTTTGGTGAAACTCCAGATGACTGAAGGGCTGATATCTGAAGTCACACCAGCTAAGGCATACCCTCCAGGTATTACACTATTATCTGGCTGAGAGTACAAGACAAAGCAGATACTCAAACAGCTGCTGGCTCAATGCTATGTTTTACAAGTTCACATGACAAAACAAGACAACCCAAGGTGCATTTGCCACATCTTAGTCCAAGCCCCTCAGTGCAACAGTTAACCAGCAGCAGCCCCTCAATATTTTTCTTCTGCATGTTGGAAACACCTTAGTCAATGTGGTTACACAGCATAGAGAAAAGAGTTTACAGTGCTTCAGGCCAAGATTCTTACATCCATTTTAAAATGCAGAATTTTGCACAGAAATAATAAGCTGGGCAGGAGCTTGGACCTAGATCTTGCAAAAGTGCTTGGGCGTCTTTAACAGCCACAAGCTTTCACCATTTATCTCAAATCTCAAAAGAAAGTAGGCTTCTTGATCACCACTGGACCCAGCTACACATTCAATGCTCACTTAGAAAGAAAACCGCCAGCCACCTGCAGCAGCTTATACTTGCTTAGGGAAAAAAAAAAATCTCCCACTACTACCAGCATTGCTTCACCTTAGCTTGTGACCTACCACAGCAGTGCATAAGACATCAGGCAACAGAGTTGCACCTATAAATTCATGCCATCCAGCACAGCATTTTAATTGTGCCACTGACTGCTTGGCAGGTCTTCACTAGTCTGTAGTTCCCCTTCATTATCTAGGTTTCAAGGTTACTTTTGGATTCTTGCTACAGTGTAGAAATAGATATTATTTCTGTTCCAAAAATAGGAAAGAAAGTGTCCAAATGAGAACAGAGGCATAGCAAGCCAAAAATACTGGATGAGAGGCTGCTTTCTGCCACCAGTTAACACAGAGCCCTTGTAGTTGTCATATTGCATACATACTGTTGAATTACTACAGCTAAATACAGGGTGTTCTCTCTATTACAATTTCCAGAAAAATACTAATTTAGAACCAGTGTCAAATTCAAGGTTCACAGGACAGCCTTTCTGACAGCCAACTTCAAAGCCTACAGTTAAGCAAAGCTGTTTTTTTTTAAGCTGCTTCACAACTCTGCTTCACACTGAATTTTAAGATGTGCTGGCAGATGCATCAGAGATATCAGGAAAGAAGCAGAGAGGAAGAATCCCTCTCAAAAGGGCAATGAGATGCTACAAGAGCTCCAGGAGAAGGAGATACATCTGCAGAATCAGGTGGTCTGATTTCCTCTGCCAAAAGACAACCCCAGGTTTGGAGTATCAGTGAACTTGAACCATGAGAAGTACCATACCTGAGTTATTCTCCATAACAGTGTAAATCAATTTGCAAACTCTCAGCAGCAGCATGACTTTCTTTTCAGGTGAATACATTTTCTGCATGGTCATGAACTTCACTTTAATCTTTTCAACATCCACAAAGTCTGGTGTTGGAACAAACACGCCCAGTTCCTGAGGATTCCTCTGCCGCACCAACTGCAGGTTTTCCTTTAGCTGTTTCCAAGAACCATCTGCAGTATGAAACTCTTTCAACATCGCTTCAATGTGGCCCTTCAATGGCTTCAGAATGCACTTATGCATGGCCTTCTCCAGGACAACATCTGCAACGGGAAAACACAAGTCCAGCTGACTTCCTCCTTTAGAGCAGAGCCAGTATTAATATAACCATTCCCAAAAGAGACACTGTAGAGCAAAACCTACTTGCTAAGGCCTATTTATTATACAAGCTGAGTTTCCAGATGTTTGTTAAAAAGAAAACAAAAGGCAGAGCAGAATCTGTATTCCATTTTCATTTATGGCAGTGTGGTAAATACAAAAAACATCACAAAGACAGACTACAGACTGTCACAAAAAAAAAAAAAGCGCAAGCTGCACCTCCAGTCTTTTGTTGGCCAGAAGTCTCCGAGTTTTATTTTACTTTGAGCTTAGACTTTAACTCCCAAACTTAAACACAGTCAAAACCATAACTTTTGTCTGCTTTGGCATGAAAGCCATCCTTTTTGCATAGTTTCCATCAGAAACTATAATTCAACCAAGGTCTCCTAAAACTTGGCTCAGCTTTGTCAAGATCTTTATGAAGTTGGACAGATTATAGGCTTTAAACTATAAATGAAAACAAAGCTGTGTTTGTCCAGCTTTGGATTTCATCATGCAAGCTTATATACAGCTTTGTCATCAAGTTTGAAGTTCTTTGTTTGGCAATAGTGTGCACGTGGCACAGTAACCACTAACTTAGTAGTTGTTTTTTTTTTTTTTTATTCTTGTTCTACTCAAGTTTTTCTTTAACAGTCATTCTCCATTTTCAAAGCACAGACCACATCAACAGAGAAAGCTCTTTGCTAAAGATTTTCTCTGCAAACCTTTACTTTATAAGCTAATTTCCTCTCCCACTCAGCATTCCTATGGCAACACAGCTTACATTAATAATTAGCTTACATCAATTATTTGTACCATAGTGAACTCCCACAAGCACAAAGAAACTGGGGACCCTTCAGCCTGGCCACTGCATCAACACCCTGATGGTGGGGCAGGACCAGAGCCTAGAGTGGGCAGATGTACTAGGGGAGCACAGGGACTGAGAGCAGAGACTGTGTCACTGCTAGATCACACATTTATACAAGCTAGCAGGAGAAATTCCTGTTGCTAGTGGTGACTCATTAAAGTTTCATTAAACCTCATGCCCCTTCCAAGTTCTTTGCCTGTTCTTATGTGTTTTTCTTAGACCATAGTCTCTTTCTTTTCACCCCCCCCCCCGCCCTTTTTAAATTGCAGACTATTTCTAAGGTTTGGGCTTTAAACACACTGCCCCTTCAAACAAGCATTACCTCCTTCTGTTTTCTTGCTTTTGCTTTATGCTTTCATTTATTTTATCCTTGTGTTCAGCCATTTTTCCTTTTCGGTCTTCATACCTCTCTTTCCCATACACACATGTCCTTCACACACTCCTCTTATGGTGCCTTTGCTTCACATGTAGCATTTATTCTGTGTTTGTCTGGCACGCAATTCCTGAACATCCAACTCTGTTGGGAGCTCCCATCTCCCCTATCCCAATTCTGCTGGGGCTTCTGAAGCTTCTCTTGCTATTTCCCCCTCCCGAGACCCTGATGGAGGTGGCAAAGCCATGTCTGCTTCATTCCCGGATGCCTTCAATGCATCTAGGCTTTCTCTCAAAATGGAGACTGCAAAAGCTGCTGGAAGGGAGAAAGAATGCATGTGAGGAGCAGTATTTGCCCTCTAATTTTTCTAGATTTCCCTATGGCCACCAGTAAAGGCATAACCGGTCTGACACATGTTCTTGATGGCCTATCACACAGCTTGAGGGGTAGATCCAGCTTCCCACCAGACCAGAGCCACCAATTATACATAATAAGTGGCAACATTTCAAATGACTGATCCTTATCTATTGTACTTGGTAGAGCCACAAAATCACTACTGACAGTACTACCAAACCCAGTCACGAAAGCAGAAGCATCACCCTTCTGCGCATGACAAACTGCCTCTCCCTGCCATCAAAATCATCCTCAGGGCTCATGGAGTAGAAATATCTTTCCACTAAGAAAAATGCACAAATCTCACCCATGGGTGTGTTAGCTAGCTAAATTTCTAGAGGATACACATAGTTCCTTGCTAGCTTCACTGATGATGGTTTTTTTTGTTTTTTTTTTTTTTTTTTTTTTTTTTTTTTTTTTTTACAATCCAGCTTACTTTATTTCTACTGCCTGTTTAATTTTTTTAAATAGCAAAAACACCAACTGCTTTGCTTGTAAGCAGAGCACCTCTGCAGTTTGCATTCCAACCACCTGGTCTCATTTATGTCAAAATTAAAGCAGTCAGTGCTGCCAAACATTACATTAAGCAAGAGAACTCTCTATCCCCATGAAATTTTAACTCCCACAGGCTTCCACTGAAAGTTCTGCACATGAATAGTTAGCATCAGCTATCCTTCACCTCAGTAAAGCGGGGTCACCACCACATTTGGTCACAGGAGACTCAATAAATTGTAAAGAATTCAGCACGGATCCTCAGAGCCCTTGGTCTGATAATGAGGGAGGCCTCAGAGCCCTTAGTCTGATAATGAGGGAGGCACCTAGCCTGGGATGGGAAATTGGAAAACTCAGTACGCTTCTGTGACTGATCCCCTATAGGCTCCAGGCTAGATCTGGTTCAGCTGCTGCCTGCAGTATCAGTATGGAAGGAGCTGCAGAAGCAGTCTCTCCCCAGAGGCTACAGGAACTCGATGCTGCTGGGAGGGAAAATTCCTCCACAGAGCCACAGTCCTTGGCTGGGGCCAGGCTTGTTATCTGTAGGCAAGAAGTGGAAGCCTCAATTCTTCTGCCCTCAACCCTTAGTAAGTTAGTGCCACTCCCACAGCTTCCCGTACAAATGAATCGCACAGATTTTTACGGCTGTGCAAGATGGTGAGGAGGCGTTCTTTCATATTTGCAGTTGGTGACAGGCTCCAAAAGCGGTGCCTGGAAATTGCTTTGAAATTTACTTGATCACATTCCACAATTTCTCCAGGAACTTAAATCAATTTGAAGCAGCACAGAGGAAGAGAGCAGATAACTCATGTGGCTGTGCTCAAAGCTCTGCACAGGGTCCAAGTACTTATCGCTGAAGGCTGTTCCTAATGGTTCCTGTGCTGTTAATGCAATCAGGTAAAAAAAAAAAAAAAAAAAAAAGAGGACAGGATATTTAGTAAAGCATCCTTCAATGCTGTTCAGTGACTATATTACAGCTAATAGGAGACAAACAAAATAAAAGGACTTACAGCTGTGATTTCAAAGAGACACTAACTGCCTTGGCTTGGTGAGGGTAGACCTAGAGAAACTGTCATTTTAATGCAGCATGTTTGCAGAGTTGTTTTAAAAAACAAAACAAACCCCCCCAACAAAACAAACACCAAGCAAAAAAAACCCCCAAAAAACAAAAAAAACCCCAAAACCACCACACAACCTTTTCTTCTCCCTTATGAATTCTTGGCACAGACATAAGAACCATGAAGTTCTGCCCTCAAATTAAAAAGTGGCAAATTCTAGCAATTTGATAAGGCCAAAAACATAGCAAGACTGATAAGGACTGGACTTTTTTTTTTTAACAGTCAATAATAATACCCATACATATCCTAATTAATATAAAACCTACATAAATATTTATATTATTATTAAAGCTTGGAAGGACAGCATTTCTTGTGATCTGCATCTTAGACCAATATTCAGTGTCGCAAGACAACTATAAGCATGTTTGAGATCAGACCATGCAACTATTTACCCTTTCTTCTGAACTGCTGCTACCGGCCCCTTTCAGAGAAAGGTGTTTCTGGATATGATCCCACAAAACAATTCCCAGCCAGCAGCAGCTTTCACTGCTCAACCTTTAATGGCCACAAAAAAGTATAGGAGGGTCTCCCAGGCAAATTAGCATCCAAGTCATGAATTGAGGACTGATCCTTTGCCTTTACATCTCTGTACATTTCTCGGATCCAAATTGACAACAAAAATTCCTGTTTACTTCAGCATACGCAAAGTGTTTTCAAATATCCTCCCAGGATGCTTAATACTCCAAAACTAAACCAGACACTCTTCATGATTTTTTTTTTTTAATTGAGTACCACTGGAGCTGAGCGCCATGTAGCATTCCTGAAATGATACTTATAATTAGCCTCCAGCCTCAAAATGGGAACTGGAAATGCTTTGATAAATGAATTGTAAAGGCCAGCCAGCTAGTTTCGTTGTGACTTGTGGAAACACATCTGTATCCTGTGCTGACATGCTATTTTGTTTTGCTGCAAACCACACGAGTCTGCATCTAGAGACGACAACATATTAGTCATCACCAGTGTCCTTACGCAGCCTCTTTGCTACCCTCACTGCCTGAAATTGCAGGCGCGCTCTCAGCTTTTTCAGGCTGCCAGTTTACCTGTTACCAACGGTTGTTGCTCCACTGAGATCATCTGTCAGATTCTGGTCCCTGGATTTACACACAGGCCCTGTTTATCATCTACAATGGCCAAACCATTCATCAGTAAAAGAAGGGCTTAGTAAGAGACTGAGCAAGCCTGGGAACCATCACAAAAAGGCACAGTCCTGCACAAGTAACATTGCCTGGGAGACTGCAAGCAGAAGATTGCTTTGGAACACCATGGCATGTACATGCAGGACACCGACTACACTGCATTTGCTTTGTTTTGGATTTTCCTAATACCTTGCATGTTCATAGACTGGCATGACTGATACGGATCTATTTTAAGACAGCTCATGTCAGGATGGCCAAGTGTCCAGTTCTTGGTGGATGTCTACAATGGCACACATCCATGGTGCAGACAAGGGCATCTCCTCCAAAGGAGCAAGACTTGAAAGTAAGAACTCACACAAGCCACATCCCTTGATAATCTGCACAATCCTGAAAGCAGAGGTAGGACTGAGGTGGGCGGTGGTGAGGCAGCAGTGGCAGAAGTTGAGCAACTAGGGAAGAAAGGGTAAACCTCCCTAAAGGCTCTAGGGTAAACTTCCCCTCATTTTACCTACATAAAGCACACCAATGAATCACAGAACCATCTGTGCTAGATTTGTTTTGCTTTAATCAGCTGTGGGTTAATTAAAAAAAAAATCACACTATGGCTGTGTGGTAAACACATGCCTTCTCTTAAAGAAGTAGTAATAAAGGAGCAGGGAATAAGTCACAAAGCAAATCAAAGGGATGGTCAGGAAAGGGAGAACCAAATCCTCTGCCTCTGGCTCAGCGCTTTTACCACTGCTTCTTACTTGCCCTATCCCCCTGCTCCTGTAGTGAAGGGAGGAGTGCTGGGGGACACATTGAGCAGCTCAACTCAACATGAAAAGATACTAGGATGAACAACAGGGTACGGGGACGGGACACCAAAACAAATGTACAAGCACCTAAAAAGTAACACAGTGTTAAAAAAACAGCCAAGAGAAGTTTTTCAAGACAAAATAGTGGCATACCACTCTAATTCCTTTAAGAGGATAACTGGATCACTGAAGAAGAGGGGAGCAGGGGGTGGGCTGTATCTTAACCTTTTTAAGACCCATAACCCTATTCCATGCAACTTTCCTATAAGCAAAGGAAATACTGTCTTGCTGTAATTACTGTAAGGTGGGTGCATAAAATACTGCACTGAGAGCCCAATTATCAATGGTTGACTGTTAAACAAGACAGATATTTGAAAAGAGGTACCATGGGGGTCAGCCCTGGGCTTTAGTATATTTAGTATTTTCATTAAAAATTTGGATGATAAAGCAGAGAGTTCACATACAAAATCCACATGTGATATAATGGCAGGGATGGGAGAAGAGCATCACCAGTCCTTTGAGACCGGGTTTAAAGTCACCTTCATAAACGGGAAACAGGCCTAAAGCTAACATGATAAAAATCTCGTAAGAACAAAAGTAAAGCATTGCCTCTCAGCAGGAAGAATACAAAGGCAGAAGTGCTGCTCAGAGAAGCCTCCCTCAGAATGGCTGGCACACTGGCTCCCATGGGGAATGGACTACGCTCCTCAGTACAGCCTCCAACTCTGCCTGTCTGCAACTCCTCCATACAGACCCAAGTCCCTGCAACAAGGCATGTCCTGCCAGTAAGGGGACAACAAGTTCTCTCCAAGCCTTTTTTAACATTCAATATTTAAAAATGGGTTACGGATTAGAAATACAAAACAAGTAACAGGCAGTATTGTTCAGGCACCTTCCCACAGGACCAGTTAATACCTTATTGCCAAATTATTTAAACCGGTCATTTCTTGGGCTAGGCCCAGATTTGAGCATTGAGACTGAAGTTTTTCAGGTGTTAGATCCTGCCTGGTGATCACTTCGCGAAGCGATGACAGTCAACTTGACTCCTTTCTGTTCACGGCCAGGAAAAGAAGAAACACAAACAAGAAACTCGCAAACATTTACTATTCAAGCAACTATGGACTATCAGGGTCTCCTCTGACCAGCCCAGGTCTTTATTCTGTGGATACACATTCAGATGTGGATGACTTTTTAAAAAATACTTTGCATTCGTCCTGAAACGATAAAAAGCCATGTGCCTCAGTCTTGATTCTGTCCCAACACTGGGAATCCCATTGTTTCAGGAAGGGTTAACAGCCTTCAGTGCTAAGATTAGGATGCACCTGTCAGGAATAATTAGAAACGCTGATGCACATTCTCCTGACGATTTGGAAGAAGTTAAACAATTTGATGTGCCCCCTGTCTGGGAATCTTAAAAAAATCTTCCACAGAAGTCTTTTGCTTGCAGGAGTCTGCAAAATCCATGATGCAGTTCTAGAAGAAAAGCTACACTATCACAAAGATCACTACACAGACACAGGAGAAAGTCCCAGACACCAAGGGCCTCACTAAGCCTGGGGGGGTGCTGCTCCAGCACCTACCGAAATTCAGGAGACAACAGTGGGACAAGGTGAAGTCTGGCTGCCCCAGAACAGGTGACCGGCAGCAGCAGTTCTGCTGGGTGGGAGAGGGAGGCGAGGACTGGCCCCAGCTCCTCTCCAGAGGCAGGACTGGCCCGGGAAGCTGAGAGGCCTGAACATTTTCTGCTACAGGCTCCCTCCACGCCCCGTCAGCACCAGCAGCGTCCGAGTCCCAGCTGCAGGGTGAAGCTGCTGTTACACAAGTGTGGCTGGCGCCTCTTCCTGCAAGTCCCCAGCTGGGCACGGCCGCTGTGCCCTGCTCTAACTCAGCGGTCACCAGGCCTGACCAGAGCCTCTGAGCTCTGACAATGACCTGCCACCACTGTGGGACAGTACATGATAAACAGAAAGGAGGAGTATTTTCCCAGCAGCGTACATCCAGCCCTAGGCTGACAGGTCGAGAAGAAAAACCGGCACCACAAAAGTGTAAACTGACAAGAGAGGATATATGAATACTCAGAAAGTTAAAATTCGGGCTGCAATTCCATACTGAAATAGTCAAGCAAAACCACGGATAATAGGCAGGGCTACATCATAAAAAGTTCTCTATAGAGATGACTAAATCTTGCTGTCACATAGTTATCTGCTTAGATCAGCAACATCTGATGCTCCTGATCCACTGTGGTTGTTTGCAGGCTCGAGCCATAGGCAGTAGATGATTCAAAAGCAAGTTCTTCCTTTGTTTAAACTATCCCACTTCATAAATTAATTGCATTTAATCACATGATCAAAGCCAGACTTTCTGTCGCTGAAGAAAACCAATGTAGTTATTACATTTCACAGCTTATGCTACTCCAAACTACTGAAACATTTAAAAGCAGACAGCACTTTGCCAGTCTTCAGAGACCCACAGTCTGATTTAACCACACCCTTACAACGAAAAGTGCAAGTCAAACTAAGTGTTCACAAAATTACAAGCAAACTAGATCTGTATTTCTTTGTCAGCTATCCAGTACTCTGCAGAAACCCAGGCAAAAATGTGCCTGCACCACTGCTCAATTCGCCATTTTTTCTTTCATATAACACCCACATAATAGTCTTTATTATTCTAGTGGTAATATTACACGCCTTTGAAAAGTCTCGATTTCGAGGACACTCTTCATAGTGTTGTATTTCCTTTAGCAGTGCTTGTTACTTTTGCTTGACTTTGTGTAAATGAAGTTGAGGTTACATGAGAATACTTCCTCTCAGTCAAGGACAGACAGAAATGTCAACATAAAATCACCCTCTAGTCCCAGAGAAAGAACTATCTGCCAATGTTGCACTGGGCCAACTGTTGGGACACTGGGGTACAGGAGAAAAACAAGCAAATTAGGACTGAAGTGAGCTCACAAGGAAAGTATTCTGCCCTGAGGGATGTTTACTTCCTAAATGTGGCTTATAAGGCTCTTTTACAAATACTGCTCAGACTCAGCAAGACAGAGGGGCAGTGAGATTTTATGCAGCGACAATGATTTCACTTCTGTGGATACACAAGTCCATCCCTCTTGTTAAAACATGTATTCAAACATAGCTCATCTGCAACCATTTATAAACATGTACACGTAACAGAGAGGTATAGAAAACCTGAGATTAGCAGCCCCTTCTCTCTCTTGCACACGTTTGTTTTTTAAAACTCTTATATACATTTTTATTTAGCTTCAAGTGTAGGGACTTTGCAGCTTTGCTAGGAGTGAATGAGAATGTTTGGAAGAATGAGATTTATTTCAAAAGTAAGTTGCTATGAAACGTCGCTGCTCTTAACTGTCACTGGTTTCAAATAAATTCTAGTTTTACTGCTATTAATCCATATGGTTAAAATTGGCAGTTTTGGTCAAAGCACTGAGAACTATTCAGGGAAAAATACACATGTACCAGCAAATAAAGGATTCTGTATTGTTAACAGTACAGCAGCTTAAAAAAAAAGTAATAAACACAGGTAAAAAGTCCACATTGCAGCTATTTTAAGGATAACTTTTTATGAACAACTTTGTAGCATAGTTCATAGTTCTTCTGAATTACTGGGGTGCTTGGGGGCAGGGGGAATGGGGGTTGTTTTGTTTTAAGACTTAAATACTCAATGGCTCGAACTCTGCTAGCAAAGTCAACCCCACCTTTCCAAACTGGCACAAAGACTATCACTATAAACACAGATTACACATTTTCACCTTCCCCCAAAACACGGGACAGTGCTTCTTACCTATTTGGTCCTCAGGAATCAGAGATTCAATTGGAGGATCAAGTTCGGAGCTTTGAGACAAATAGTTCTTGACTTGGGTCATGAACTGCCGAATCGTTTGCAGCATATCAGTGCTCGAAACATGGCACTCCTTGTTTTCCTGAAGAAAGCTGACATAGTCCTGCACTAGGCATCCAAAATAAGTGCGTTTGTCCTGGGACATCTCTGCAATTTTCTTGATCATCCTCTTTTCAGGGGTCATGAAGGAACTGAAAACTCCACTGACTTTCCGTAGCTGAGATTTCACAATCTTGGGGAGAACAAACGAACTGTTTCTTTTCTTCTTGGGCTTCAAAGGGGGTGCCATGCTCTCTTGGTCGCTTTCCCCCTCAAAATCCTCCAGGCTGCTGTTAGTGTCCCCCTCATAGCCAAACAACGGCATGCTCCGATCGAAGTCCAGCGAGTCAGACGAGGAGGTGGAAATGCTCATGTCGCTCAGTCTCTGCCTGCCTCCATTCCACGGTATGTGTGACTCAGAGCTGCTAGCTACCGTCTTTTTGGCAGCTGCTGGAGTCGGCTCAGGCAGGGTTTCACCTGGAACGCCAGCAGCTTCGGGCATATGCACTGAGCTGCAGCCAGGTCGAATTACCACCGTGTTCTTTGAGCTACCTTCCACCTCTGAGCTAACAGCCTGCTTCTTCAGCCGAGGAGGCGGAATAGGGGTTGGTTTATTCTGCAGCAAATCCAAGCCTCTCTCTTTCTTATGGTTGACTGTTTCTGGCATGCTCGCCTGCTTTATAGTCCTGGAAAGCTGCGGACTCGTGAGGATGCTATTAATAGAAGGAGGTGGCGGCCGGGGTGGGGGGGAGCGAGGCCTCGCTGCGCCATTCACGTCTTGAGTTCTCGGGCTCTGCCTTTTCAGACTTCCACCGACATCCTGGCTGTGCACTTTCAAGAAGAGGGGATTAATGAAACACAGCGCTCCGTTGGTCTGGCTGCACTCCAGCTCTGAAGGCGTTCTGGTTCGTATAGAATGCACTCCATTTATAAGGCAGAGCTGACGCGAGTCTTTACAAGCACTATCCAAAGGCACAGGCCTACGGGGAGCTGGAGGGTCCGGGGGGTTGCTGTTAGCCGGGGAGCTCCAGAAATCTGAAAATCATTATTGCGTTAGCATAAGAATGCAAAAGAGCATGCACATGGCTTTCAGAACATTCAGCTCAACATCACCCATTTCAAGTATCAAGAAATTTAGACAAGCTTTTATTAATTCAAGGGGGGAAAAAAAAATTCCAATTGAAACTCTTAAAGCACCACCAGACATAACTGCATGTTACACTCCTGGGGCTGCTCTTACTCATTTATAAATATCACCAATGCGTAGCTTCAAATCAGTCCACTGAACTAAGCTTAAAAATAAACTTGAGAATCAAAGAAAGGAATGGAGACTGTAACACAGTAATTCTTACCAACTTGAGACTGAAATGAATATAAACTACTCACTAGCATCTCACTCAGGAGAAATAAGCCTAGGTTCTCAGCTAGTATTAATAAACTCACTCCGTTAAAGACGACAGTTAGGCTGATTTACACCAGTTGATGGCCACTTATGGCAACTCAACAAAAAATTTGGTTTGGTTTCTTTTGATAGTGAACAAATGAAACTACTCATGAACAGACAGCTCACATTTTGCTGTGATGGGTGCACCCATAATCTTTAGCTATACAGACCAAATGCTTGCATCTCTTTAAGAGCACTGGCCTGCAGCCCTGCATTTGCAATGGTGACACAGTTTGCCTGAGGTTTTAGACATTCAGCAGCACATAAATAGACCGAATGTGCCGTCCCACACCAGCAGTGTGGAAAACCTGCGCTAAACCAATAAATTTCAGCTGCAGCCTCCACACTTGCCCCAGCAAAGCATCAGCATGTTTGTGAAACTGAGTCAATGGTAAAGCCCATCAGCTCCCGAAAGTATGAAGACTGAAACCAGACAAGACCTTGAGGACAGCAATCTGACTGAAATAACAGAGGAATACTAGAGTAGGATGATTTTGCTAAAATTTGCCAATCTTGATGCGGCCCCTTTTCCTGTACTGTGAAGATGCCTCATTTGGGCTGTTGAGCAATGACACCTGGGCCCAACTGCATGAATGCCAAGCACTCCACAACAGGGTCCATGCCCAACAGCTGTGTCTTGCCTACAGGGCAGAAGACAGGAAATGGCCCATGGTGACAGGCCACTGCCAGAGAACATGTGTTGACACAGACATATTTCTCTACATAGTCATGCAATGCTGCTGATGTTTTCCAGCTTCATGACTTCACATCCTGCCTGCACATCCCTCAGCAGACTGGCCAGTGTGCTTGGCACGTGGGCTGTTGCAAACACGCATGATATAAGCGCTGCTGCAGGTGAAACAGAAAGGGAATCTTATGTTCAGCATGTGAAACCTTACAGGTTGGCAACAGCCTTGAAACCTTTACCACCAGTTCTTCCTGATGTGATTTGCTAGGCTACATGCTGTTGACCTGACTTCTACAGTTCCCTCTCTGAGCCTGTGGCATAACAAAGCTCTGACAGGAGCTACAACCCTCCATGTTCAGACCAGGGTATTTTGTGCCTACACGTTGCTTAAGGAAAGCTCACACTTAACAGAAATGGCCCTTGGGAATTTTTAGGCACCTCTTAGGTCTGCAGTGCTGAAGAGCTGACTTCTTTGTGTGCTCTTTTGCATGTGGACACCTAAACTCCATCAAAATCTTGACTTAGTTGTCTGGTTTTTGTTCACAGAAACTGTGATCTTTATCTGGTGTATAGTAGGTAATTGATCCCAAATATACCAACCACACAGTTAGACACTGATCCATCAGTCTCCTCCTCAGCTTTCAAATTTATTAGCTTAAAGAAACAACACACAACAATATAGACAGAGACTGTTCAAGAGCAAGACTAACTCCACAGCAAGTAAGCCATGGTGCTTTCGGGTACTAAGGACAAAGTGTGGTTAGTCTGGAAAGCTTGCTCAACACCACCATTATCATCTCCTATGGAGAAACTCACCTAATATTACTTTAAGGCTTCCAGGTGTCACTAGGAGACTGTCTTCACTATGATGTATCCCAGTTAGACCTTTTTTTTTCCTATCCAAACATTCACCTAATCAACAGTTTCATGTTCGCCTCTATTGCCATGAAAATCCATACTTGCACCTAATTATCTAAACTTGCAGATAAGCACTGCAGAAGTCATTTGTCTCCTCTCTAAAACAAAACCCTTAATTGCATTGTTACTGAAGCAAAACAAAATGCAAAGCAGTGCAATACTTCCCTGTGTATGGCTTTGCTGCAAAGTCCCACCAAATAGTTCTAGAGTCTCATACTAACGCTGATTTAGTGAGGATCTGTTTCTAAATCAAAGATGATTCAAAAATCTACTGGGACAAAGAATGCTGACAGTCAATACTCCCTTCCTGCAAAAGGAAATGAGGCCATTCAGCACTTTGCAGAAGTTGCTCAACGATTCATCTGGGTGGAGCCCATGTTTCAAATCCCGCCAGGCTTTGCGTCTCCTGCAAGCCCAAGGTACATTTTACAATGAGCCTGTATTTGGTTGTAGCAGTCAAGCAATGCAAGGACATACTCTTGCATTTTCTTTTGCTATTTTAAAAATTTCACCAAACCAATGCACATGGATACGGTCTGCAGATCCTATGTATACAATCCTCCTTTTAATATGCTACTGCACTGAGCCACTGATCTCAAAAATCACCATTCTAAGATCACATGTCAATCTGAACAGAAGTTTTATTAACAGTGAACCTCAGTTCCTACACTCTCCTGGCAACTCCAGCAAATTATCAGGCTAGTACCTGCTATGTGAGCCTGCAGCCAACATCGGCCCTTGGAGGAAAAGCTACATCAAACCTCTGTCTGGGGACTGTAAGACTTGCTTTGCTCAAGGGCTGCCCAAAGAGGGCAGAGGAGAAGGAAGAAACAGCACTTACAAAAATATCACAGAAGACACAGAAGGAAGGAAGAGCACCAGGGTCACCATTTGGCCAGTACAAGGTCTGGCCTTCCTAATAAGAGAAACTGCTTTTCTAAATGAAATCTGTATCATCACTGACCAATATGAACTACTTAATGATACAGACTGTTTCTTCAAGCTTAAAGAATGCTACAGGAAAAGACATATACATAGAGAAATACTTACTCAGTCCAAGCTGAGCAATCTCTTCAAGTTCAGCTTCTGTCTTTGCTGCAGCAATAGCACAAGGCAACTTCAGGGTGAATGGAAGGACATCCCTGTTGTTGAACAGAAAAACAGTTACAGTTTTCACAACAACATCCATAGTTTTAAAAGCATTTGTTTGCAACACTGGCAGTGGCTGAGCTCTAATTCTTTTAATTTTCTTCTTAAGCTGTGGCAGGTAGCAAGTGCCTTAAACACACAGCACACAGTGAAAACATTACCAACCCCAGGGGTCCTTTATATTGGAAAGTGGTATGTAGTGCAAATGAGAGTCAAGTCCCCAGGACTCTCTTTATGCTCATTTCCACAGAGCCATCTAATATTTTCTCCCATTACAGTAGAAGCTTTTACACCTGGTCTTTTACAAGCATACCAGTGAGATGCAAAAGTGTTATCTGCCCTTTACCCTTCAAAGCAGCTTCTTATTTTTTGAATATGCTGTTGTTTGCTCTCAAAGTTGAATTCCAGTTCTCAGAATAAAAATTCAGATGAGTACTTGGGCAGCTACCCTACAAATTTCTAAGCTAGGATGTTTTAGTGCTACTCTGTCCTAGGCTGAAAACACACTTCATTTAAGAAAGTCTTCATAATTTATTCTTATAAGTGGTTTCTCTTCACTGCATACTAGTTCAATGGATATTTACAAAGGGAGATGCCTGAATGCATGAACAATAGCATAAGCTAAAGCCAGTGTAAAAAGCTTTGACAGAGATTTTAAGGGACAAAGCTACTTAACCATATGTACATTGTATGAGTGGTACCATCAACCAATATTATACCTCTTGCCTGCCCAACTGGTACACCCTCAAACAAGAGTGCATGCTAAACTGCAAAATCTGCAGTAGAAGTGCCTGTGTATTTAAGAGTCAATGAGAACAAATGGAGCACAGGAATCCTACATACAACTGGTGTCAGCATAATCTTTTTGTTAAGGTTGTGAACAAGCCAAACATCTGTTGTAGCACAGACAGATAGTGGGTTTTTATCACATAAATATTCTCTATGGTGTATGTTAAGTTGTTGAAAAACCACGATCTCAGAACGCCACTCAAATTCAAGTCAAGCATATGCACGAGACTGATACACTAACTAAAAAGTATTTGAAAAGACACTTTCAATGTAGTACCACACATAATCTGGTCTAGAACATCATCATGGACTCAGTACAAAGACAGGTAACCCTTGACTCCTCATACAAACTGACTGGGTATCTATTGGAAGAAATTTCCTCTGGTTTTAGGAAATCCTCCTGGTTTTGCTGTGATGTACCAAATGGTACTCTTTCTCATGATAGCTACCTATCTGCTTCCCTAAGAAGTCTATACATTTTCTTCTTGCACCCACTGCAATCCTAGACTGCTGCCTGAAGAGGACAAGGATGCTGGGTAGATGTTGACACTTAAGAAACATTAGGCAAACAGAAACACTTAGGATGCTTCTCCACTAAATGTGGAAATAAGCATCTGCTTCCAAAAGCATACCCACATTCAAAGAGTAAGCTTCATCTACTGAAACCTCTGGACAGGTTTGCAGCTGAAACTGTATTTATTACTGGTATCTGTGGATGGGTTTGCAGCTAAAGTTGTGTATAAAAAGCTGCACTAGGAAAGCTTTAACACCATGTCTAAGTTGTGGTCACCACTCTTTTCACTTCCTTCCCTTTCTCCAAAGGGCAACAAGAAAAGGAACAGAACAATAAACAGGTGAAGAGCCTGTTGATGCAGTTTTGTATTGCCTCCTGAATGGGAGGCCTGACTGCATCAAAATACTAAATTCACACTTGGCTGACTGAAATACCATTATGAAAATTAAAGCCACTTTGCAGAGACACTCTCGGGTACAAGACTCATGAGCAAGGCAACAAGCTACTGTGTGTTTGGGGGCTTACTTTTAGCAAATGCGAAGCAACTTGGAGCCTTCAGTGAAAGAAAATGGATAAACTAATGCAGAGAAACCTACATTTGCGGCATGCTCCCTATAGGCACTTCAAGGGAATTTACCAGAGCCTGGCTAGTGTGCAGAACTGAAAGGGTGACAAGCCAAGGCATCTCTCATCATTAAACTGCTTTTAAATGCAGTTTCAGCTCATTTCGCATCTGAATGCTGACCAATTACTTATGGGGTATAAACATTTCTTTCATCACGTGCATGTACAGCTCGGCAAAATGGAGGCCTGTAACAAAGGGGGTCTAGATGCTTCTCCACCACAAACAAAAACAGTAAGCACAGCAACCTAAGTGCATCCCTAGTGAGCATTTCCCACACCAGAAATCACCGTTGTCAGCACTAATTAGCAACTTCATTGCAGTAAAAGGACCAAGACCATCAAAGTTGCCTCTCCCGGCTTCCTTCAGAAAACATGTAGATGTGCAGTTTGGCCATGTCCTGTCTGTGGATAAATGTAAGGCTTGAGTATCAGTCTGGAAGTTTTCACCAGTAAACTAAAGTCAAATTGAAAAACAACTTAAAAGATAAAAAACACCAGCTATTTTTCCTCTGCATACTACCTGGAAAACAAGCTTGGCAACCATAACCGGAAAGCTCATGAGGCCATTTTTGTTGTTCACAATTTAGATTCACATCTCAGTTGTCATATTCTACAGTGTGATCTAATATTTTTCCATTATGCTCCAAAAAATGCTTTTTACTAGCAATTCCAAGAAACAGACATTGCAAGATAGTTTATGGTGCTTATTAAATAAGTTACAGAGCAGCTAAGAAAACATTAAAAGGTATCAACTAAAGTAAAGTTCAACTTGGCAACACCTCACAGTTTGGTGGGTAACATAACACCAGCCTTCCAATAATCAGTACTAAATAAGACAGAGAGACTTGCTTCCAGTTCTCATCTCTTATTTCTCCCATTACCTTCTAAGACTACCCAGGAATATTTGTAGATTGGCAACATAAGTATCATGCTGAACCAAGTCATCAAGAGTCTCTTTTATTTCAAGACAGTCTAGCAAATGCAACTCAGGACATAACACCATCTTACCTGCTAATACAGTAGAAAGCAATGAGCCTGAATAAATCAGCAAAACTTATTCCAGACCCCTCCAAGGAAAATGCTGCAAAGTTACAAGAGAGAAAGAATCACACATCTATCCACCAGTTCTTAGAAAAGCTTAATAAAACGCACATCAGATTTTTGCATAAAATTACTAAGTTTGCACCATCAAAGTAGCTACTGTTTGGTTAAGAGAAAAGAGTTGTGTGGAGGAGCACATGTCTCTGCTAAAGGCGTTTTCAAGAACATACTGATAATCCTGGTAGTGGGTTTGTTTCTGTATTCCAAACATACGGTCTAATTCCTGGGAAACAGATCAAGTGTGATTAGAATTGCACAATGTTTTGCTAATAAATCAATAACTGAGGCTTTGTTTGCCCCGTGTACTAATATACCTCATCTTAAATCTCTCATTTCCTCCTCTTGCATTCCATTTACTCACTTGTCTTCTCCCCAGATGTGTTAGCACCTAATGGGAGATAAATTTTTATTCACTTTAAGAAAACCATTTAACCTGAAAATCCTTTAAAAAAAAAAACAAAAAACCTCAATACAATTCTGCTTCATGCCATTGCCTTGCACAATGGGGGAGGAAGACACAAGCAATGCCTTTCATTTCCCCCCCCTGCTCCATACCATTGTTTCTTATTGATATAAATACTTGTTCACAGTAATAATGACATAGAAATGATTGCCACCTCACTTACATTAAGCTCTCTCTGATTCCAGTGGCAAATCTCACCCAATGACTACAAAGATAAAGCAGAAGCAGCTCCTACAGTGAAACAATCTAGATCTTTCGCCTCTAGACATGACCGAGACCAGAACAGAAGGAAGAACATTTATGAAATATAACTGTAGTGTAAGACAGGTTCCTGAAGTACACAAACACCGGCCTCTTGCAGCCTCGGACAACTTCTACAAAGTGGTGAACGTGAAGTCTGTGATTGCTTCAGCCCATCTCTGAGTTAGAAAAGCCAGATCACGAGCGTGAATCTCCGGCAAGGTGCGCACACTGTCACTGCTTCACTGGCAGAGGAATGCTTTTGAAATTCATCTCCCAAGGAGAGTACCTCCACTGCTGCAGATGCTTCAGACAGCTGGGCTGAAACAAGGCAGACTCCTGGGCTTGGTGGGGAAAGCCAAAAGCCATGCAGCAGCTTTGGATACCTCAGCAATGCCTCTCAGCGAGTAGTGAAGGCATAATTTTGTCAGTACTCCATGCTGTAAGGCCAGCTTCCCCATGCCAAAGTTCCAGTGCTACTGACAATAAAGTCTGCACATGAACCAGAGGAAAACTTAAGTCAGGTACCGATCTTTTATCCAACCTTTACACTCAAAGACAGGTCAACCTGATCATTTTTGTGCCCAGAAAAAGGGATTTCCTTAAGAGACACACTACCAGTGGAGACAATAAGCATGCAGGTGATCTGGAGGCGAGCTAAGACAAGTGTTCAGATCTCTGACTACAATTAAAACCTCAGTTATGACTGGTGAGTAAAAACATCAGTAGATACTTCCCCCTTGTGGTAAAATATTATTCATGAATATGACATATTATTATTTTATTTTCTAGATGGAAGAGAGGGAGTTCATTAGTTTAACAAGCCTACAAACACAGCCTTAGATCCCTCTTAGATCAACTGTCATTGATAGCTTTCTCTTCTCTTTGCCATGCCTTATTTGTAACTGGAACCAAAACAAGACACATAGAATTAACTTCTGTTGCTGGGTGTGGGGAAGGGAGAGGTAAAAAGGAAAAAAACTCAACTAAAATTATCTCAGTTTACTAATAGAAATACAAGTTAACTATAGACCCTCTGCTTCAGGGAAGTTTAACTGAAATTGTTGCCAATTTTCTCCAGTTTTCACTTTCTTGTTAAAATGAACCATTTGCTCCACTTGCAGGTTCTGCACCACATACACTCACCAGCTGCAGCTTCCTTTTTTCATTCCTATCTCTCAAACATATTTTTCACACCCTCTCTCTAAAGAGATGAGGGCAGTATTGTTCTGAAACTGACTGGAACTCTAACATTTGCTCATTTCTGTCAGAAAACAGAGAGCAAATATAGTTGGAATTAAAGGAGAAAAAAAATGATCTTGCATCAGAAACAGTGCCAAAGGGGTTAAAATCCATCTAGTTATTACATTTAAAAAAAATCAAAAAAACCCCCACCACACCCCAATTTGTAGACAGAGAGCACTCATGACATAGCTGCACCCACGACATAGCTGCACCCACGAACAGCCCCCTGAGTACAAGGAAATACAAGGACATTTCATTAATGGGGGACAGAATTAGAGGTGTTCTGTGCTTCTACAGAAGAGGGTAACTACCCATAATAATCAATAAGTCCTGGATTCAGCAAGGTACATAAAAGAAATATTCCAGTTGTGTCCAGCACAGACTTAAGGGTTTCTGTACATCTTCCCTTCTCCAGGATATGCCTGACCCACTGGCAGAGCCCTCCTCAGGGAGCACTGTAGGCAGTCTGTGACACTATTTGCATGACTTTGGCTATCTTCTGCTGTGCATTTCACCAATGCAGAGTGTTCCTGGATCATACAGGGTGACAAATAGCTGAAAAGTACATAACTCGCAACTTACTGTATGTGCTTTCTTTTACTGCAAATTCTTTTAGGCAGGACCCACAGTCACTGGGCAGACGCAGAGAGATGACTTTCTTCTGCAATCTTGGGGATTTCCTAACCAGAAATATCTGTTGTGGAGAAGGCAAAAGGACATAGATTTAGCTTCATCACAGATACCTTAGAGACAGATTATAGATAAAAGGAACCAGAACAACTTCATGATCTCCAATCTACATAAAACATCTCAGAATTTTACTTGGACCTGATACAGTAGCAACCAATGTCTTGGTGTAAGATGGCAGCAGAACATTTAGCAAAGCATCTCATCCTTGTATAACAGACACACATGACACCAAGTCCATTATGCCCTTCTCTGAGCTCTCCAGTTTAACACGCAGCAAATCCCAAGGTTTGAGTCAAGCTGCAGAGCCTGGAAGAGACCGATGGTGGAGTGCTCCTGTGTCCCACCAGCCCATTCATGCAATCCTGCTGCACCAGGATGAAGGCAGCATTAGAAACATGCCATCAGCCTTATCCAAGCAGACAGGGCCTGGTTTCCATCATAGCAACTTTAATGCAGGCACCAGAGAAGGATAAAATTGCTTTCTCATTATGGGGGAAATACATCCGTTACATACAACCCTGGTTCGCAAGGTCCAGCTTTGGAGCTGTAATTGCAGCGATCTAGTTCTCAGCTCCAGAGGACCCCAAACCAGTCCCCCAGTGTATCAGCTCAGGTAACGGGTCACACTCCAACAGGTCCAGCTGCCAAGTGCTCAGGAAGTCCTTGCTTGGATATCCAAAGCACAAAAGAAATGGGGGTGCAATGTTGGTTGGTTTGGATTTTTGTTTGTTTGGTGGGGTTTTTTTTTTTTTTGGTTGGTTGGTTTTTGTGTTGTTTTTTGTTTTTTTTTAAACTTGCATCAAATATATTGAAATGTAATTTCTTACCCCAGGAGGCTGGGCCTGCAGAATTTCCCTGGCTTCAGCATCATTCAGACCAAGCTGCAGCCACACAGGGTGAGTATGGAGGAGCTTGTCCAATATGCTTAGCTTGTTGGATAGGCTGTCATATCCAGAGTCCCGGGGGCAGCTTTTTACATCATTTTTCTCAGGAGAGACATTATCCATGTCCTTTACTAGACTGTGAAAAATTAAAAAAAAAAATTAAATTAGACATGCTAACCTCCTATAAACAATCACTCAGTTCAGCAGAGTTATCACAAAGCTAATGGTGCTGCTGGCACCCTGGACTGGTATTTCTCCCACCGAGAATTCATATAATTTGTATACACAAAAATTCTCTTATCCATAAAATTTCTTTCTTTCACTTATCCTCAACTTAACAGCTAGCTTTAAGATAAGCCTTAGCATTCTTCTTCTAGCTTGTTGAAATTTGGCAGTCTCTTCAGATACAGGTGTATATGCATATGTGATCAATTGAACATTTCACCTCCTTTCTTTGTTATGTTCACATTTGGAAAAACTTCTCTTCAAAGGTATTTATACAATTCAGAAATTTTTATTCCCAAACAGATTGAAAAAGCTGCAACTTACAGAAATATTCCTCTGTCCTGCCTTCCAGAAAAATCTGTTCAATATTCTGACAATGGAGCAACTCACTACCTGTTGGTGATCACTGCGCCAAACACAAGCACTTTCTCTGTTTGCTTGTGGATTATTTTCACAACAGAAGCCCACAAACTAGCATCACTTCATCTTATCCCCGGACTACTGTCTCTGCTCCACCAGTCCAGTCATCTTCACAGCTGCCTATCCATCTTTATTCCCCTCTATTAATGTGTGGTCAGAGACCTCAGTCAGGAGAAAGGGAAAGGACAAGGACAAAAAAGTTAAATGCCCTAAATAACCCTCCCTAAGGCACAGCTTCACTAAGAAATCATCCTAAGTGGTGGTAATTTTTTTATGGGCCATGCTCCAAATTCTCTAAATATTTACATTTTTTCCATTTATGAAAGGTCCTTACCTCACATTTTAGTACTACACTTCCCAGGATCAGAAGCAAGTAAGGAATTGTATATTTATGCTCTTAATTCCTTTGGCTCTGGATCGACTCCTATGTGAGGAATAAAGGCTAAACTAAGTGCGAATGTGGCAAACTAGTGTAAGGTTAAAATTTATTTGGGGCAGAGCAGCTAAAGTTACTGCTAAACTCAGTAGTGAAGTACAGATCCTGGAGGCTATAGATACATGTTATGCATTAAAAATCCAAATAAATGGAACACTTTGAGAACTCCTTTTGTTATGCAAAGCTTTGCCATCCTTCACATAATACAGAACACCCAGTACAATCGCACGTGTGTTGGTGGTTCGAATTCCTCATCTTTGAGCTAGAAGTACATCCTGCGGTTCTTCCAGTGCTAGGAATCACTACAGAACAGCTACTCTGGTAACAGCTTCCTGATAGCAATATTTAAGCATAGACCAAAAATGCTCTGCAAGCTCAAGATCTGACCTGCTAAGACATCAGGCACAGAGGTTGTGTTCTCCCTGCAGACCTTCTCTGATGGCAGAAGAGGCCCTGAGCAGCAGAGGGCAACACAGCTGCATTTCCCCACTGCAAACTGTCTCGTAGCTCTTCTCAACTTCTCTTTTGGACAGGCAGTAAACATCATTAACAGCGTTTACCACCTTCATTATGCCAGTTACTGTACCCAGAGCAAGTGGGTAGAGACTTCACAAGCACAGGAGCACTGAATGCTTAAAACCAAACACAAAAATCTGCTCCCCCCGCCCCCCTCCAATAACACTACCCCAAAAGAAAACCCACCAAAACAAACAACAAAAACTCCAACCAACCAACCCACTTTTTTTCTAGCTTTGGTCAGCTACTTGCAGCATCTCTGGACAGGGCTAGAAAGGAAAGTAAACGGGATAGAGAACTTTCACTGCATGATCAGATAAGAACAGGCACAATCACTCAAACTTTTCACCACTTTGATCACCAGATCACCTGTGTGCCTCTCCCTTCCTTTTTGTCCTCTTTCTCAGTTTGCTTATTTATGATGTGATGCCTTTTAGATTTGCAAGGCATCTAAAATGCAGATGATCTTCCCTCCCCAAGTGTCAAAAGCTGTTAGTAACTGCCAGTATGCCTTCAAGGGGCACAAAATACACAGAAACACATTGTGTTCAGAAGGGAAGTAGTGTTTACATCAGTTATGACAGGGCTATGAAAATGCCACAGTAGGAATCCTGGGTTCCCCTTTCAACCATGGTCCCAGCAGAACCTAGTGTAGTAATGTATGAATCTCCACAAAAGTCAAATCATGAATCACAAAAGTGTTTTCATGAGCTGTACCTCCAGTAAGTATTGCTTGGAAACTTTCCACTCGCCTTCAGAGCCAGTTAGCAATGTTACAAATCAAAGATGGCTGTGGCAAAGTGCAAGTTATACACCGACACTGGCTGCAGGCTTAACAAGATATAACTTATTTTCATTCCTTGGTCAAGAGGTGGAAACTAAACATGTTGCAGAGGGAACATGTCTGCAAGGAAAAAAATTTTTGCCTACAGAAGAAAGTTACATCACATGCAAAAGGAGGTGCGTGACTGGTATCTGCTATAAGGCCTGGCACTGCTTGCTACCAGGAAACAACCTAAAGCTAGTAGGAGTTTGCACACGTATGTAGGGTCACAGTGTTCCTCTTCCGTGTGTCTGGCTTAATGTTGTCAAATACACCCAAACCATTGTAAATTGGAAGATTAATTTGAACAGGGAGCTGTTGGGTTTTTGGAACCTCCAGGTACTTATATGCACAATCCTTCCCACATGCTGGGATCCAAGGAGGAATGCAACATGTGAGCCCACACCTTACTAACCTAGATACACACGCACCTCCCTTTTGCAGCTGCTTCTGCCCCCTCAAGAAATAAGCCAAAGATTATAAGTATCTGATCATGATGAGACTTTCTGCCACTCCTAAACACCACCAGTTCAAATGACCCCTGTTTTGGGTTTGTGTGGTGGGTTTTCGGTAGCATGGAAGGGGCTGCAAGGGTGGCTCCTGTGAGAAACTGCTAGAAGCTTCCCCAGTTCCAAGTCAGACCCACCTCTGGCCAAGGCTGAGCCCATCAGTGATGGTGGTAGTGCCTCTGGGATAACATATTTAAGAAGGGAAACCTGTAGCAGAGAGGGGAGTGGAATGTGAGAGAAACCCCTATGCAGATACGGAGGTCAGTGAAGAAGTAGGGGGAGGAGGAGCACCAGAGGAGGGGATGCCCCTGCAGCCCCTGGTGAGATGGCAGGCTGTCCCCCCCCAGCCCATGGAGGTGAGCGGGGGAGCAGATGCCCACCTGCAGCCCACAGAGGAGCCCACACGGAGCAGGGAGATGCCCCCAAAGATGGCTGTGACTCCATGGGAAAGCCTGTGCTGGAGCAGTCTGTTCCTGAAGGACTGCAGCCCATGGAAGGGACCCACACTGAAGCAGTTTGTGAAGAACTGCAGCCCGTGGGAAGGACCCACATTGGGGAAGTCGTGGAGGACTGTCTCCCATGGGAGGGACTCCACGCTGGAGCAAGGGAAGAGTGAGGAGTCCTCCCCCTGAGGAGGAAGGAGCAGCAGAGACAATGTGTGACAAACTGACCCCAACCCCCATTCCCCTGTCCCCCTGCACTGCTGGGGGGAGGAGGTGGAGAAAATGGGGACTGGAGTTGAGCCTGGGAAAAAGGAAGGGGTGGAGGGAAGGTGTTTAAAGATTTTGGGTTTACTTCTCATTATCCTGTTTTTATTTGATTGGTAGTAAATTAAACTGATTGTGGTTTTTCCCCAAGGTGAGTCTGGTTTTTGCCCATGACTGTAACTGGTGAGCGATCCTTCCCTGTCCTTGTCTCGACCCATGAGCTTTTCTTTCTGTTTTATGCTCCCCATCCCACTGGGGGAGGCAGTGAACAAACAGCCTCCTGGTGCTTTGTTGCTGGCTGGGCTGAAACCACGACAACCCCCATGCACCTCAGCTAGATCAGTACTAGTATGTTACTGCAATCTGCAGGCAGGTAAACTAGGAACAAACAACACTTCAAAATATTATTTCCTATCCACATAATAAAGAAAGAGGCAGAGAGAACTATCAGACCTGGTGAACTCTGGCAAGAGCATAGTTTGGAAAAATCATATCTGGCAAACCACATACAACCTATGAGAAGCCAGTTCCCAAGGTCCAGGCAGTTAAAAGTCCATTAGTCTGTTTTGACAACCTATTTGCAATGGTCTAGCACTACTGAGCATCACAGTCTGAGTTTGTTTTTCATTCTTAAAATTAATTAATGATCTGGGTGCTAAACACACAGTCAAACCCTGACACATGGGAGTTCTTAAAATTTGTCACGTCTTAAAGTTAGACTGTAAAATTATTTGAGACTGGGATGTGTGTGTAACTTCTTTGGAAACAACTGCACGGAAAGAAGGACCATTTGAATTCCTCACGATCACCTGATTAATTCAAGTGTACAGAATAAGAAGTTGCTGTAACCTAAACACTAGCAAAATATGCTCTATACTATGCAACAATTAAATTTCTCTCCTGGTTTTACTTTTAGGTTTTCAGGGGGGTTTGTTTGTTTGTTTTTTGGTGGTTGTTTTTTTTTGTTGTTGTTGTTGTTTGGGGTTTTTGTTTTGTCTTGTTTTTTTACAGTGATTCCCAATAAAAGACAATCTGACTAGCTCATGTTAAACTCAAAATCAAGACACAAATCAACCTCCATGGATGGTCTACTTTAATGCAGGGGCACTACACTGGTTCCTCTACAGTGGGAGAGGAGTTTCAATGCAACTCTCAATGAATTAAAGAAAATACATGATTCATGCAAGTTTCCTTAGATTTTAGAAAACCCATAAGCACGTGGGAAGTAAACAGAGGTAACTGCCAAGACAAACAATGCTGTGCTGCATCCTGATTAGACTTAGCTCATAGTAAAGAGGACAAGGAACAGGTTGAAGCCTGTAACCAGGATTATCCTCTCCCTTATACCCACAGGGCTATAACATACACCTCGATCCTGTACCTATGAAGCAAATGCTCCTGCCCTCCTGCTCACTACTGGAATTTTCTTTTGGTCTCAAATCCTACCTATGCCTCTTGCTCTAACCTTGTAAAACCTAAACTTCTAACATTTCTCCCTTTTTTTTTTGTGGGACTTTGGATAATGAGCCAATCTGCTCTCTGAAACTACTGCCAGTCTCCCCAACCTCCTGCATTGACAAACACTGGCTTGAGGAATGGACTTTTCTCTCTTTGGGATTACGGACACAGCAACAGTGCATCCAGCTTTCGTGGACATCCTCTCAAGATGACCAATGCTGTTACATGGGTTTGCTGTGTTGAATTAAACTAAGCCAGCTGCTGTAGGATTTACACACACACTTCCCTCTGTAGAGGAGCTTACCCATCCTTCTGAGGGCATGAGAGGAGTTGTAGGACGAACCATCAGGATTTGAGGGATTCAGTCTGCTCCCTCACTATGGAGAAGGCTGGTTATCAGCCCAAATGAAAGACCAACCCTGGCTTTAGCCTATCATCCCAGATGCACTCACTAGCCAGGAAGAGGGTCATAGTGAGAGACGAGGTTTGATAGTATAATGAAGATAAGGACTCTAACTTGCACTTGAATGCATCCACATTTCCTCACTCCATTTTTTGCCTGGATTGGCCTCTGTTTTTAGGGTACTTGCACACCAGGATCATGTTACCCAGGGGGAAGGAGAGAGAGAGAACAGGTCTGCTCTTTGCCCATGGCAGTAGGATGCTCAGCATCTCCCCAGTAATGCAACTTAGCAAGCCTTGCTGCCAACTCTTTGCTATGGTGCAAAGGTTTGCAAAGATTCATCGTTCTCCCACTCCATTGTTACTCAGCAGCGAGGAATATTCCTTGTTTCTTCCCCAGTCACAAGTCAATTAGAACAGCAACAAGCAGGTAAAGTGAATCTTTCTAAAGTTTCAGATGAGCATGAACCTTGGTCCAGTCCCACCAAAGGCTCCCCACAGTTAACCCAGTTTGATTCCCCACTGCAAAAGTGCCTGGATTTCTGTAAATCCTGCAGTCTAGCAGGCCTTAATCGCACAAGCCTAGCCTATCAAGCATCAGCTGGGAGAGGGCATAAAGCCTCTACTGAGCATTATCTCCATTCCTCAGCAGCTGGTCTGTCATTTTATTCTCCATGCCATTACAGCTGAAGGGACAGGACAAAGCTGCTGGGGAAAAGGTTGCTGGATACTTGCCTACCTGTCAACAATAACAGAAGCAATTCACCATGCAAGACACAGAAGACAACGCTACTTAATAACTACTGCAGAAAAATGTAGAAGACACAGGTGTGAGGGCTGCTCAGTGCAAAACATATGGGAGGGAGCAAAGTTCTGCCCTTGTTTCTGTCATGGTGACTAACAGAGCAGGAAGGGAATACACTGTAGCAGCTGCCACCACCAGCAAAGCATCCCTGAATCTTTCACAGGCACCAAATGTTCCAGGAAGACTGGGGCTTTACAGCCTTCCCTACAGAGGGACAGCAGTGAGTTTTTTCCCCCTCTCCATCACTGACAAAGACAACAGACATGCAGGGGTCCTAGGGCCCTTAAGGGAGACCAAGTACCACCTAAAAGATCACCTGGATGCCACCAGCCACATCACATGTGCTCCCCCACCCTACGTGGACTTGGGCTGCCACTGCATGCAGAAGCTCTCCAGTTACCCTTTCAAAGGTCACCAGTACAGCGCAGATCAGAAATGCATCCCATTTATGCCCTTTTCTGACAACTCCACTCATTTGCATTACTGAGATACATGCCTGTGCTGGGAAAAAGTCCAGGCATCAAACACTGTGGAATACTGAAACAGATGGCATGAGCATCCCACTTAAAACACATTTTTACAAGCCTCTTTTTTGCCTGGCTTTTATACGCTTACAAGCCAAAGTTGTAGGCCCAGTTATTTGAATCATTCTCAATATTACTTGTCTCCCCTTTTTACATCCTTGGCCCAAGTCCAAAATATAACCGGGGGAGGAGCATGAATCTGAAAGTCACCACACAACCACAAAAACACCCAACCAAAGACCAAAACCAGAACAACAAAACCAACCAAACAAACCCACACACCACACCACTAAAGTTGCAGACACACGATTTCATACACTTATTTTTCTGAATACAGTTGAGAGCTCTTGCAACCACTGCCTTTCTAAAACTGTTCTGGGAGATGTGTATATATGCTAAGGTGAAAAATGAGCAAGGCAAATAGACATTCCTTTTAGCTCAAATTTCTCTAGATGCAAATCCAAATGCCACATCATGATACCAACTTCTGAACAGCAGAACACACAATAATAAAAGCAACCTACATTAATTACGAAGTTTTAAATTAACTACAAAGAAATAAAGTTATGATAGTAAAGACATCTTTGTAGGGAGTCTAGTTTAAATAAGAACGCTGGAAAACCTTAGTTGAAATTACTGTAATCTTGCTCTGTAGTTCTATATAAACAAAAGATATCAGTGCACAACTAATTATATAATTTATACCAACTTTGATACTTCTTCCTTACATAGAAGCACACCGTTTAGATTTATGTAGTCATACAAAAATTTTCTTTAATTCATTTATTCAGATTTCATATTTTACATTTATCATCTTAAAAGTGACAGAAAAGAATGAATTTCTTTTTTTATTGGATGGCTATTATTTCAATATGAAATTGAATTCAGTTATATAGTCATGGAAAGTGCATATTCACTTTATGTTAGCTTTACTTATATATTCTAATAAAAATATATTTTGCACTCAAAATTAACAAAAACAGTTAAAAATTCATTTAAAAAAAAATCAGTACAAAAAAATCCCCACGGTCAGTAAAATGGGGAGATTTAATTGACTGTTTCCAGCTAAGTGTTTCCACCAGGATTTTAGAACCAATAGATCTTAGTCTTTCATGCATATGGTGTATTCAAAGATACAAGAAGCCTCTTCTTAACTGAAAATTAGCTAATAATTGTTGAAATTAATTAGCTGAATCCACCAAAATGGAGAAAGTAGCCTTCCCGCCCCTGTAAAAGAGCTGTGCCTTCAAAAGCTTTAAAACTTGAATAATGCATAACCAGGGGCATAGCCAAGGACTTTAATTAGTTCAGCTGTCTCATGTTCTTTACCACTTGGGCAACAAAGCTGCTGCTCAATGTTTTATTTAAATAATTTAAATATATATTGTAGTAAGTTTTAGCACATTTCAAAAGTATTTATAGAAAGAAAAAAAAAAGCTAAAAAACATGGATGCGATTCTAAATAACAATTTATCATCCACTTCATTAACTCACTGTCTTGAAGAACAAAACCTACCAGCTCCAGAGCTGGCCCAGACTGTGCAGTCAGATAAAATGGAACATCTGCATTGGTTGCTTTCCTCTTGCAACAAACATTTCAACAATAATTATAAAAATGTGTTCTCTTGTTAACACAATGATTAAAATATTGAATATCCTCCAAATGTCAATTTAACAGACATTACCAATCAAGCACAACAGCCATAGCAAAGCCAAAATGCTGGGGTCCCACTATGCCCACTAAAAGGTACAACTTTAACATTACAAATTTCCACAGCACACATCTACATGGCATGATCTATTTTAAAAAGCCAGAACCTTTATCTGCACTGTAATATGCATCTCAATTTTAAGTTAAAGAAATGTCCCCATCTACTTAATTTTTTAACTTTTTTTTTAATGTGCAAGATACTCACATATAAATGAACTTAAACACATAACCCGCATAAGCATCAGCTCCCAACAGTCAATATTTTACTTCCTAAAATAAATCACGTTATTGTATGTTGAATCTTCATAGAGCCACTTGAAGCAGCGGACATTTTTAGTCTTTACAGCCTGAAAGCAAAGCTCATTACCATAGACAATGGGAATAACATTAGTAGTTTCCTGCTTTAGACATTCATCAGTACCCAAGATTTGTAACAAGGAAGTAGAAATGAAGTTCAGTTGCTTTTAGAAGATATTAAGGCAAATACACAGAACAACTGAATCTCTGGGCACTCCTCCTGCACAAAAGCAAATTCCTTGAATCAAGAGCAAGACAATCTACACCCCCTATGTTGCTAGGACGAAAAGTGCTAGGACATAAGTCACCCAAGAAGAGAGCACAATGAAAACATTCCTGTCATGGTACACCTCCAGGAACTATGAAAATAAACATTTTAATCACCTTCGCAAATCAGCAGATTCATCTTCCACTGTGAGATCTGTCTGTACCATCTCCTGTTTCAGTTCTCCGATTTCTGAGGCAATTGTGTCAATGAGCTAGAAAGGGACAAAAATAGTATGACGTCAAGCGAGTGGAAGAGGCGTGGAAAAGAAGCCCGGGCAAGTTTAGTCACCAGAGATCACAAACTTTTTTTTTTTTTTTTTTTTTTTTTAAATCGCATCCTATTTGGACTTCCCCTTGCAAAGGAAAATGTAAGGGTTGGGGCCACTTATAATCGTTCTTGGAGTTTTGTGCCAGTGCAAAACCTTCTAGGTTGGCTAGCTTTTTTATTTGAATATATTAAACCTGCAGCCTCAATATATTATACAGCAGCTTAAAAGAACTAAATTATTTGATCGTTTGTAGCATTTCCTTTCTCAAATAAAAAGATATAATTAGAAGAGTTCCATCTGCAAGAGTTATTTCAGAAGGGACACTAAGCCAGGATTACGACATTGTGGTAGATGAAAAGTAACAAAGCAAGAAGGAAATGGGTGGCTGCTTTTCACATTAGGTCCTGGACTGCACTCGAACAGAACAACTCAATTAAAAGGGAACTGCCTTGTAACACTTCAGCTCAGGTGGAACACAATCCTAATTTTGGACACAAGGACAAGAACTCATTTTAAAGCAGGCGAGATTAGCACTAGGGATGTATCCTGAGAAATATAGCATTTGCTAGCCAGATGCCTGGGAAATGTTTTGTTGAGCAGAAACCAACTATGAAGTTTGCAAAGCACGCTGTCTTGGACATTCTTTGTGGCAACTATATCAAGTTTGCTTGACACACCGCACCATGACAGTATATAAACCCTGGCAGTATTCCCTCTCTCCTGCCTGTAGTGAAACCTAATGAAAAGGTTTGCAGTGATGCCACCTCCTCTACCACACTCCCACACCTGAGAACAAACAAAAACCCTGGCAGATGAAGTAAAAACAGCTTTCCAGTCCAAGTTAGAACAGCCTTCATAGTCACCCACAAGACACAACCCTGAGTCCCACTAGTGTTTGGTAGCTCAGTACAGCAGCGTTTTCAAAGAATTGCAGGCAACATTCTCCTATACTGTTTTATTGGAAGTTTTCCTCTACCTCAAAAATTCACACCCTCCTTTGCTGCGCAGCATTATTCCAATCAATTCAAAAGAAGTTTCAATTTCTGCTTACAATAGGCCAACACCATTAAATATACCTTAAGTGAGAATAAATTACCATCTACTACATCCACACCATAGGTTTCTTTCTGTCAAGATTAGAGCTCCCAGCCGTACTGTACCACTGGCATCACAGTTTACAAAGATCTTCCACCTGCTGACTCTCAAATAGCCCCTGAGTCACTGTGGCAAGATGTGAGCAATGCCTTCCTGACCATGACAAAGAGCAGCAGGAGGAACCCACGTCATCCTGACGGAGCAGCCTTGCACCTCACTGCGGCACTCGGCACACCCATGAAACAGCACCTCCTAGGCACGGGTAAATTCATTCCTCTTTCTGCATAAGGGATGAATCCAGCCCCCACATTGGCTTTACACCATGAAAAATGCACATGCCACTGCTGTCAGATGAGCCTCACTAGAAAGCCATTGCATCATCATGCACATCTGACAGTGGTTATGGACAGCAGCATCGTCTTAGAGGGAAGCTTTGACCTGGATGCTCAGAGAGCAGTACCTGGCTCTAGCCAGTACACAGCTGACTGCATCTTGCAGATCACACTGCATTGGTTTTTCTTTTTTAAAGCCTCTACCACCTTAGCATCATCATCCTTAATATATTTATTCTTGCAATCCTCTGAAATGCAATACAGCTGCAATTCTCACTGACCTGATGGAGGGGGAGTTTCACACTATGGTGTGCTGCCCCTGAACAGGGAGGTTCCACTTCTTCCCTTGGGCTGGCTTGGCTGTTCATCTAGCCCTGTTAGGTGCTTCAGCTTGCTAAAAGATTGGAAGACTTTTTCACCTTGTATTTTTGTTAGTTTTCTGCTGGCTTAATGACCTGAATCTAATCTCAGAGGGGGCCAGACAAGCTCCAGAGCAGACACCAGGATTTCATCAGCCCCAATGTGAAATCATGCTCTGTTCTTCAGCCACCCTAGCAAATAGACCAGGTTTTGGGCTGTTTGTGCTGACCTTGGAACACAGAACCTACACCCAGATTAGGTACCCCAAAGTAGCCAATGATTGGATTAGCCACCCAAAACTGCAATCTGATCAGGACACCCCTGGAATTCAGACCACCCAGGTCTTCCAGCCATCTACTCGGTAGCAGGAAACATGCTTTTGGGCTGACACTTCCTAATGGAGAAAAACCCAAAACCCAACTATCCATAGGGAATAAAAAGGTGCACACCCCTACCATGCACTGTATTCAGAGTGGGTGTGTGCACGTGACAGTCTAAGAAACAACTCCCAGGATATTTAAATCAAACATTTTTCTGTTTAAAGTAACACCTGAAATTATGACAAGCCACGCCAAGATTTCAAGTCAACCATTAAACAAATGAAATTTAAATAAACTTTTTAATCACGTGGATTGCTGTTCACATTTTAAAGAAGAAAGCAATTGATCTATGGAAAGTCTTTGGCTACAAACCCAAACTGCAGCTGATAGACTTAGCCAAGTTTTTAACAGCAATCCTTCTGCACAGTAATCCTTCCGTACCTGTAGAGAGAAAGGTATTCACTAATTCAGTTCAACAGTCAATGAATTCAAAACAGAGAAGCTGACTACAAGTGTAAAAAGACAGGAAAATTGCATTTCTCTTCCAAGCTTTGGCTAAGCAGTAGAAGTGGAAGGATCAACTCTCTTAGGCCTAAATCTCTGATAAGCAATCCATTACAGTCTCTAGCTACAATAATCACTCTTAAAACTATTCAACCAGTTTCAAACATGAATGTGCACTCTTAAAGTTAGTGTTAAATAACTAACAGCATTCTAAAATACTGACACAATGGATTTCTTGTTATTTGTATCAAGATGTACAAAACACAAGTCGAAAAACCCTAATAAATATATGTTTGAAAAGAAATACACAATTTGCCATTTTTAAATATGGGGTGTGACACCAGAGCACACCTTTGGTGAACAAAATCCATTCCAGGTTTAATTACAGCCTATCAATTACTTAAATTAGGATTTCCTCTTCCTGGATTAAAATCACATTTCATAACTGATGGCACTTCACAGTGGAGAACACAGCCAAGAGCTTGCTTTACTAAAGAGAAGAAGTTCCAATGTCAAACAGAAGAAAAAAATACTCACTTTTAAGTACCTGCTAAATTTCCCCAGTCTTCATTCATTATTAGGTTTGCTAAGTGCAGTGAGGTAGTCAAACAACCATACAAGTTGTTACTGCTAAATAAGATATAACCCTGCTGATGCAAGTCTTACTATGTCTCTACAGCTTTTGTAGCCTTCTTATCCCTTCTGCTTCTGCTGAAGCTTTTCATTTCAGTTCCTTAAAACAGCTTGTAATTGCTCAGCACAATCTTCTGTTTGCTTTTTTTCTCCTTTATTGTTCACACCTTTACCTACATATCTTGGCATATATCTCACCACTTCCCTGACCTATATTTTTCTGTCCTCCATTCAGGAGCAACATGTTTCAACTTAGCCCCTTTTTCAAGTACGCAAACACAAGACTTGCAAATTGTAATTGACTTCAGTGCCAGGATATTGAATTTTTAGATTAAGAAGTAGATGGCCTTAAATTAAGGCAATATCCTTCTCTTCCCAGCCACACTGGGCACTAGTTTCCACCTTCCATATTAGCCTCCAAACAGTAGGTTTCTCAAATTAAATCTTCCCAGTCTCTCTGGCAGCTGAATGAGTAAAGTGGAATTAATTCTCTGTTTACTGTGAAGTTTCCAGTATTTTCAGATCTCCTAACCTCCCAACTGCTGCAATAAGGTAGTGTGCAGCCCTTCCTTGCTGCTGCAACTCTCTGCCAATATTAAAACCTTTCCAGAGTTGCACCTGAACGCAACTGAGAGTTGAATTATTATTTGAACTGAACAGATTACAGCCTTTTCTCTCTTCCCACCAGATAGCCACAAAGGCTCTGACATAGTCTGTGGAGTCATGAACGCAGCTACATTCAGGAACAGAACCACCTTACGTGCTTCATCCTGCAGTAACAGCTAAAACATTAACTTTTCTAACGGATGAAGCAAGGCTCAGTTTTTAGTTTTAAATCACAGTATTCCCTGAAGATGCTTCCTATTCACTGTGAGAATGTTAAGTTTTTCAAGCACCAAGTAGTCACAAATATGAGCAATTTAGCCAGCTGTAAGTACATTAGGGCTTCCTGTCATGGAACCATCTCAGAAGGAAGGCACCACTAGTTGGCTACCAGCACACAACATGAGTCAGCACCTGGAGTCTCATTATAGATGGCAACTGATTCACAATGATCTGCAACTATATTTGACCATTTAAAATAGGAACTCGTGATGGAAATCATTACCTGAAGTTCAACATATTATTAAACACTATTCAAGGATTTAATCTGTTAATGAAACAGACCTACTGTAGGTAAGAGCTCTGCCACATGCAATATTGAATAAGGTCAGCAGAGCGGCCTTTTCATTGAATTAGCAATGTAACTCTACTCCAGTGCTACATGCCCTGGTCACTCTGTCTGATCCCCCGCTGCAGGGCGATCACAAAGGGCCCAGGGAGAGCATAAAACCAGAGGAATCACCCCACCCCTGGCTCCTTCCACTGCATGGAGCATGGTAAAACCTAAGGCCAATGGCACAAGCATCTTAAAGACAGTCTCAGAACAATCAAGCTGGAATTGACCATCTATTCGTTTTCAAGGGATTATCATCAAACTGCTGAAAGGGGTTCTCTCAGCTCTGCCTGGCAACAGATGTGTCTCAACAGCCTTCCTTGAAACGTCAGCTGTTTGCTTAAGATTAAAGTAGAGCAGGAGACAGACTGCTTGGCAATTCCCTGGCTTCTTCAAATAAATCAACCATCCAAACAGAGAAGCTGATCAGGAATAAGAGGAGGGCGAGTCAATGCTCCTAACTCCCAAAGTCTACCCTGCGTTTACTTTCCCCGGACCTGCACTCGAGGAGAGGGAGGGAGCCAAGATGCCTCAGGAACGCTCACGTGTGGTGGTCTGCGGGCTGGGCACGGGAAGCCAGCCTGATGCTGACCGCACATCCCACCACAGCGGCTAGTGGATTTGTCCATAACTCATAGAAGCTGTAAAGATGGCAAGGGGGAGATTTTGGCAGCTGGCTGGAGACAAAGAGGCACTAGGTATCGTGAGAAGCAGCATGAGAAGCACGTGCTTCTGCTTCAAAGACAGAAAGGGGAAACAGTAAGCAAAGCAGAGCAACCCTCTATTCCACTAGCAGCTGCTTTTGAATCATAAGCTGCCAGCACCACAGCCCAGACTTCTTTCCCTGCAAAAATTCCTATACTAGTAACTGCAAGAAAGCTAAAATGCTGTTCCCCATGAACCAGCTGCTAGACACAACAGGATGAATCAGCTCTGCAGAAGTAGCTCCTCTTCATGGGCAACATCACTTTAGTCTTTGCACCCACAAGGCTAGTTGTAGCCATAAAGAACCATCACAGCAGCAAACATGCCCTGTTCTCCAACACATCTACAGAGAGCAAGTGGCTCACAGGCCAATGGTTTGCACAACAAAAGTCTTTTTCAGCATCTTTCCCTGAAAAGTATAGAATACAAGGAGCTCTCCACAGAAGCATCCATGGGCTTTCAGCCACCCCCTCAACACCTGCCTTGCTGTGTTGCTACCTGGCTGTTAACTGACTTAACTGTGTTAACTGGATTTGACCAGAGTTGGGTGGGGGAGGGAGAAGAAAAAAATTTCATTAAACAACTCCCTCCCAGAAAACAAAATCTCTGGGCACTACAGCAAAGAATTTTAACCCAACTTGTACTAAGAGCACAATAACATGCTCAAAAATTCAAGCTGACACTCCACACTTCACGCTATCATTTCATATATTGGTTTGACCCTGGAAGATGGAACGGATCTACAATGCAAAGGAATTTAAATACTGTATAACCTTCCTACATCGCACTTGTTTACTTGTACCTAAAAGCTAACCATGGAAGTATGTTTTCTGATGCTTTCCAACATTCAATTTACCTTCAGAAGTTATTTGCAGTTATTTTTGTATGGCTACCATGTTCAGCCTCTTTAACACAACTGACTTTTACATCTTTCTCTGGGAAAGGTACTTGCTTATATAAGATTAAAGTTCTTGAAAAAAAAAATTTTAAAATGGGTTTTAACTTATTAATGCTTTAAATCAGAATAGCATAAGGCAAGCACTGCAGAACAGTTTTATCTTGAAGACGTAATCTTAACACTTTTTAATTTGTGTGTCTGCCTTGAAGAGAACTTGCCAGAAACTGTCTTTCTTGAGAGGAATTTTTATGTGTTTAGCAATTTTATTTTTTGTTTTTCTAAAGAGAATTTAAACAAAATGGCACATTTCAAGCAGTCTTATGCTCACATTCTCTTCTAAAGGCCAAATTTCTGGAGTATACTACATATCCTCCATGACACAAGGTAGTCTTCCCTTAGTCTATGAAAAGTCAGTACATCCTGGACAAGGCAACCAGGTCAAGTGCTTAGCATCAAACCTGAACCTGACCTACAAAGTCCCCCAGAACAGAACACACTCTGCAGTCAAACTGATTCATCAGCTACCAGCAGGTACCACACCTGAACTAAAACATTTGTCTTCAGGAATAAAAACCTCATTTTTTTTTTAATAAACTGCCAATATTTTTTGCAAATGGCAATTAATTTTCCTTAAATTCTTTTTCATGGGGGGAGGGGGGGGAACCCCAAACTACTCTTCTGATTTAAAAAAAAAAAATTATTTTGGAGTTGCATTATTTGGGTATTCTTGCAATTAACTGACATATACGGTTATAACAGCACCTGAAAAATAATTTTTCGTCAAATAACATAAGGTGTACTCATTGATTTTATGACACAGTTTCTGAGGTATTTAGGATCAACGAAATTTCTGGTCATTATACAGTGTACATGATGCTTGCATGATTAGCATTATACAAGATGAGCTGTTAATAATCCATTTCTACAAAATGCAGGAAGGACCCTGGGTGTGTACTATTATTAGATCCAACCCTGAGAAAACAAGCAGCAGCAGAAGGCTGCCTTGTTCTTAGTGGAAGGCTCAGAATATTTGAATTCGTCCAACAAATTTCTCTATTCACAAAAAGAGTGTGATTCCTATTTTGCTGGAAATAATGGGAAAACTCACCTATTGGTTTCAACAGACTTGAAATCAAGACCATAAGAGGCAGTTTCCAAAGGAAAATACAACAAAGTGGATGGATATATTTGCCAGAGGCCCCTGTTAGCATAAAGCAACATATATGAGCCCCAAGACTTAAAAAGTAATCTAAAGAAATCTGTAGAGGATTGTTTAGAACTATGAAATAGATATTACCCTGCTACACTACAGAAAAAAGAGGTTTACATGAAAAGAAATGTATTTGAAAGTATGACATCTTCTCAGGTGGTAGATTATTTAACATTTAAAAAACTCACAAAATTAAAAGGAGACCTTATATAGCATGATAAGTAGCCATTTTTGTGTCTAATGTTTTTCCTTTGGAGTCTATTTCTGATAAAGCACTGTTCTGTAAGTTAAAAAGACACTACAATACAACCACTGTAAACCCAAATAATAATTATGACTCAGCATGAATTCACACAGCAGCCCAGCACAGTATTCCCTAATCAAACCTATCCTAAACATTAGATTGCCACAAATACCCATTTACTAACTGTTTACATTCCTAAACTCCATGAATGAAATAATGAAATGCAAACATCTTAAACCACAATGTTTCCTTTCACAACATATCACGCCATGCTTATTGCCAACTGATTCTTCATTCAACTAGACTGATCTCAGCTTTTAGAAGCTGGCAGGGGTGACAATGTAATTCCTACATACAGACCACAAACATATCTCAGCTTCCCAGTGTTCTCTCACCAGAACACATATATTCCATTTTTATGTTTTACATCTTTCAGGATGTTATATAAGCAGCAAAAATCAGAGCAAGCATGTTCACTAGAAGCAACACACTCCCAAGGAGCTACAGTCACCTTTTTTCTTACTCATTCAACTCATGAAGAGTTTCCCAGTCCCAAGAGGAAAACAGGTGGCTTTGACTTGATGTCTGTTTCAGGCCATTTTTAGAAAAATCACTCATCCAACACTGCACAGCAACTGAATTCCTGGGTTTTGTGTTGAAATGTAAATAAGCTTGTACAGAAAATTAACAAAACTGCCAACTTTCTGAAAGCACACTGATAGAGTCAGCCAAGGTGACCATTGCAGAATGTTTCAAAGCCCCACAATTTACAACAGCTAAAGAGAAAAAGGTAAGATCAGTGCTTCTAACCTGGCAAGGGAACACGGGATGAAGACAGCAAGGATCAGTATAAGACTGGACAAATGAGCCTCAGCATTTACCATCCCCCCCCTCCCCCCATCCTGCCAGCATCTCATTTTTCATTCTTTCTGGAGACCTGCATCCTCTTTGGCATCACATCTGTTCCTTCCTGTTTTGATAAAGCAGAGCGTAGCAACCCTCAAAGAGCACCCTGTGTGACAAGGTGGCAAAGCGCCAGAGATGAGCCAAACTGGGAATGCTATTTCTGGACTTGTCCAAATGTCTGAATACAATCAAATATTTTTATACATGGCTGCCATTTCTAGTTATTTTGCACAGTGATATATGAATTCTCAAGACCACTAACGTTATTCAGTTTCTTATTCATCAGTAAGCAACAAAGTTTTACCTGATGTTTGATTTTGGGACAGAAAAGCTTTAATGGTCTAAAACCTCTGATACCAGTTCAATAAAGATTGGAACATTTTAATGAGACGGAGGATGGTTCAGTAAAAAGGATGTTTGTCAGACATACATGCAGTTCCTTGCTTTACCACAGACTCCCTCTGTAACCACTGGCAAACTATTCAGTCCCAGAATTACCCAAGCCTAACTCCATCTTTGCTTCATTTTTACTACTTGCTACCTCTGAGCCTTCATCAATTGCAAGGTATAAAGACTCCAGAGAATTTAGCCTATAAAACTACAGACCTTTGCTCTTTGTAAAATGGGGACAATACTGTTTTCATGGTGTACTAAGCATCCAAAAAATCAATGTGAAAAAAATAAGGGGTGGTTAGAAGCTACAGCAATGGGAACTATTTAAGAACCAGAAAGAAAAGTAAAGTAACGTTGGAATTTCCCACTGGTATTTGTCAACGAATTTTCTCATAAACGTTGCTGATGGTTGTAAGATAGTCTTTTTAGATTTAAGTGCCCTGAGAAACTGCATGCCAGCATGCTGAAGGTTTCTTGGGCAACTGTAAAGTAACAAGCACAACATGAGAGCCCTATGCAGCAGTACACTACACAGTCTGTGTATGTAGGACAGCATTCTGAAGTACAGGTCAGCACAGGTAAAAGGCTATATCTTAATTACTAGGTCTCCTAAACACAGACAAGCAAATTAAAATAATGTAAACTGAAAAAATCTGATGTGCCAAGTGTTTCCTTTGCTAACCCATCCAGCTGTAGCAAACGTAAGTTGTCACAATTTTACACATGTGGGGGAGGGAAAGAAAGAGAAGGTAATTTTGCTGTACACACAAATGCACACACACAGACACCGGGTGCACTACACACAGGCTGGATACATTGACTGCCTGCAGTTTCCAGTTTGACACTGTAGGTTCGGAACAGTGGTCCAACAGTGCAACTTCCCAAAGATGGTGAGAGGTTTGAAAAGGTAGCTTCAAGGCATCTTTTATTCCCAGTATTCTTCAGGCCATTCCTCTGTCAGGCTGTCTTTAGGAAAATTTAGGACAACCTTAGTTTCTTAATTGACAATATTTCTTATGGCCTTAAGAGTTTGGTGTCTTGAAATTGCTTCAGCATACTGCATTCATAATCATTTTGAGTAGCTACAACCATCACATCATGAACAGGAGGCACACAAAATAGCTATTCCAGCATCTATGTTCCACACAAGAATTACTTACACAAGGAGATACCAAAAGCCTGCAGAAAATGACATGGGCACTTGCTTACAGTCCCACTGACATCGTGATTCCTTCAGCACACACGTAAGTGACAACCTAGAAATACTCCTCATAACTGAGACAGTTGCTTGCTATGACTTGAAAATATGACCTTTCTCCCTATATGCCTGTGGACTGCCAAACAAGGATAATGTTTGTGCTTATGAGATACAAGATGTAACAAAGGTGTGTTGCAAAACCTAGAAGCGGTTCCTGTCTCCAGAAGACCCTGTTTATTGCTGACCACATGAAGCTCTGGGCAAGCCAAAGAGGAAAACATGTTGTCACTGCAGCACTGATCATTTGTTTCCTAAAGGTTAGCCTGGTAAGATTGCCTTAAGATAAAGAAAACATGCAACACATGAAAAACACTTCACTGTGCTTCTGTGTCACTACAATAGTACTATGAAGCTGCTGACACAGAAACTGGTCCTGCACACTGCACTGGCAGTCATTATAGCTCTCCATGTGCTAAAGGCACCAGCCACCACTTGCTTGTTCCCCTTTGCCTGTAACCTATCATGAGCTTATTTATCATCTGCTAGAACACCCACCCCCACCCCCTACCCCTCCAAACATTATGGTCAGATTCAGGCAGCAGAAGAATGGCATTTCTGTCCCAGAGGAATAGAGGGAATGGAAACAGCAACACCCGCAATGTGTGGCATGGGACCAGTGAGGAGAGCATGGTGCACCGGTAGCAGCAGAGGCGGCAGGAGCTAGGAACAGTCAGTAAAGTGGCAGCTGCTTGCCACTACTTAGAGCTTTGGATGATCAATCACATTTGCTGCAGTACTAGAAAAAAGAAAAGCAGTACACTTTTTCTTAATATAAGCTGAGATGGCAGCAAGTATTAGCATCTTTCACTGGAAGAAGCTACAGCAGGCAATCAGTATTCTAAGGGAAGCAATCAAGGTAAGTTAATTCAGTGCTCAGAAGCACCTGTAAATTTTGATTGCTCCCTAGAGCAAAGCCTTGCCCAGCAAGACAGCCACTGTAACCCTGGCATTATATAAAAAGCAAAATTCTAGTGCAGAACAGACAAGTTCAACTCTGTTGTATTTAACCCTGATGCCAAGCTGGTCTATGTGACAGTTTACTCTCCTCCTCACATCAAAAAGATACACATATCTTCCTGGCCAGTGGCAGGGCACCACAGTTTGATAGGTCAGCATACTTTCAGTACAGTGGCACTGCCTAGACACTATTCTCCCTGTCCTGCTCTCTAGAAGTATATGGTGTTTGCAGCTGTACTCACACAGTGCACATGAAGGCTTTGTTAACTACATTTCAGATCAACTAATCCTTTTTCTGGAAGAAAATTTTAACTACAGCCTTCTCTACAGTTAACTTCAGCACTGCCTCCAGACCTCCTCCATTATGCATAAATGAAAAGAAGTTAATGGGATTCAGTTGTCTTTTTAAAACCGTACTGATAACTCCTGCTGCACCTCTGCTTTTTGTGATGCCAACCTGAAAGATGACAGTTCTCCAAAGTCAGTCTCTGTCATATAAAAAGACCAAGACATGTTCCTACATTCCCCTAGAAAACAGTAAGCTCACTGCAGCCCTGAAAGCCCTCTGACTGATCCCCCAAAGCCTTAACAAACATCGCATAGAGCAGGAGGCAGGAGAGAGGACACTGTAACCCATGCTTACTTTTGCAGTGTGATTGTTCACACCTGAGCTAAGCTACTACTGCTCAGCAAATCTGGGGCCAATCATGCAAGTTAACTCTGCAGGAAATACTGGGAAAAAGAAAAATTAACTCATCAAGTTTAATCCTTGACAGAAGTTCCCAGAGACAGAAGTGAGTTATAACTATGTAAAAGTGAAGATGATCACATAAGATGCACAAAACCTAATGACTGCAGGCAGTGAATCTGAAGTACATCCTTTCTCATGCAGTTCTCAAGGTTCCAGTTTCCAGCTATAATGAGGTTAGCGGGACAAAAATCATATATTCACACCCAAGGAGAAACGCATTTCTAAAGAGTTCCAGGGAGTATTTGAAGGTGCTTCAACAGAGGGCTCTGCCTCCCTGCATCTCCGAGTACCACCTCAAGTCTGGAGAGGCCTCTCTACCCATGCCTGTATTCCCAGGTGTTTCCCAGGGGCATTAGGAGACCATATGTTGCATCCTGCCTTCCTGGCTCCTTTTGTACATTGCCATGCATCAACTCTATTCTGTGATGGAATGGAATTGAGGGGAGACAGAAGGGCTCTCACCTGAAACACATTTCTCACTGGAATATGCTGTATTAGGTGTGCTGTAAGCCACACGACATCTCAAAACAGCCCTCAGAACACAGAAACAGTAAATGGAATTATTCCCATTTTCTCTCTATAAGCACATCCATGCCAGAACAGAACTACCAGCTTTCAGTGCCTGTATCATCCAGGAAGCTGGGCTTAGTATCTTAAGGGAGGAAGCATTAGACTCTTTTAAAAAAGTATGTAGGCACCCAAAGACATAGACATCTGCCTTGCTGCATTTTTGAGAGTATGGCAGTGAGCTAAGCACCAGCTTCATGTTGATTTCAAACAAGATGCACTTAGACTTTAAAAAAACCAACTAACCAAAACCTACGAACAAAGCAAAAACACCAAAACACAAAAAGGACTGAAATATACATTGAGAATACAAAGACAGTATTCTTTTGAGTGTTCAGATTACACAGAAACAAGGAGCTCCCACCAATTTTTCTTAAAATAGGCAAGGAAATGAAACCAATTTTCAATCCAATAATGGAAATCATAAACCTGTACCACAACTTTAAGCTACACAAATCCAGTTTATGAAAGCTCTAATAATTTTATGCCTGTGCATAATAAAGTTGTCAGCATTAGCAGCAAAGAAAGCCACAAGCTGTTTTACACCAAATATTCTATTCGGTGTACAGGAAAGTGATATACACATGAAATAACTGGCTGGTAATCTAACCATGAATACCACTTTTAAAAAGAGATGCTTAAGAAAGTGCTTCCCATTTTACAGAAAAGGCTTGCTACATATCACAGACTGTACTGTGCATTCTGCAGCACTCATTTCACATAAAACCATGTGCTTTATGTTCTGTATAAATATCCCATTTACCTTAAAGAAACTTCCTCTTTTATCCAGACAACGGGCTTTCATTGTCAAAGACATCTTCCCCGGGAAGACTCCACTGTATGCCTTGAACTCCTAAAAGTAGAGACATTTTTTTAATGGTTAGTCCAGTCTGTAGGAAATTCCTTTCTAAGCCACAGAAACAGTCACAACAAGCCTTATGCCAAAACCCTTTCCGTCAACAACATGATGCCATTTATTTCCCACCAGAGTCCTTACATATCCCTTTAGTCTATTATTTTTCCATAAATTGGTTCAAAAGACAGTGCTACTCAGAGTTCCATGTTTCTCCCTTCTCTTCACAGCTGATTGTGTAGCTGTGAGTAGATTTTAATGTGTTCATTAAAAAAAGAATGCTAAAAACATAGTGATTACTTTGTTTGTTTGCTTGACCTCAGCCTGAAGTACAATTAGAACAAAATGTTAGATGTCATTACAATCCGCTTTCAAATATTACAGTATTAATACAGGGGAAAAAAATTAAACATCACCCTCAAGGGAGAAAACACATTACTATGAATGTAAAAGAAAAAAAACCAACCCACCCTACAAAACCAACCAAACCAACCAACCCCAAACACCCCCCAAAAAATCCTGCTTGAAGTTCCTAAAACGCAATTAAGTCTTCCCAGAGTCATGTCCAAGTGAGAAACTGAAGATGCAGTTAGTAAGAAGCTGCATTTTCTACTATCAGGTAAACTGAACGAATGGTTTAACACCCAGACGAATATAACAACACATAACTAGAACATATGGACATAATCAGAAATATCATGGGGTGATCTTGAGCTGATTAGTAGAGTTCCTCTAAAGTCACAACCAATTCACACCAGTAATTTGTGAACAAACTTCTGAACTAAACAGGAGCCAAGTTCCATGGCTAAAAAGTCCTTCTACAATTTTTAACAGTGAGCTTATAATTGCATTTAAATAGCCTAACTCTTCTCCTCGCTCACACATTTACTGACCACATAGTAGGTAGTTATGTTGGAAGTTTCAGTTACCCAAATGGTAAATATTGCAGGTGCAAAACATTATAGATTAAGATAGAGGCACAGCTTTTGATTTGATACAAGCAGAAATTAAAATATAAATGGCAGTGAGCAGCAGTGAAAAACAAGTTTAGTGGCATGGCTGCAGATGGAGCTTGAGCAAAACAAAGAAGCCGGGACAGAGAATGCTGACAGTTAAAAAAACAAATTTGACACATACCCGCCTGCTGTCCCCCCTGCCCTGTGCACACATACATACACACAATTCTGCTTCCCTCTAATGCCTTATGAGAGGGCATCAACGAGGGTAAACAGGACCGAGGAGGAAGGAAGAGCTTAAAAGAAAAAAAGGGTTAAATGAAAAGCTCTGGCAAGCGAAAGTATTGGAAGAGGGTAAGAGGTAGAAGCAGGGGAAAAAAAAAATCAAACAAAAACCAAAAAACATTTTCTGTTGGTTTTAACATGTAGCAGGAAGCTTTAAATTGTTCACCCCGTTTCCAGAGGTCATACCACAAGAGCACTACAAAAGGTTACATTTTTCCACTTCGATTCTGGTTAAAAAGCAGCCCTGCCAGGAAGCTCAGGAACCAGCCTGTTTTCCAGGCAGAGTTTGCAGACTTTAAAGGTTGAAAGAAAAATCCTGAATTCTCCATTCTTGTCAAAGCCAAACACTAGAGGATGACCAGGAGAAGACAAAAACAGCACTGGAAAAAAAAAATTAACAAAAATAAAATAAAATTTTCTTTGTATACCAGCACATTTAAAGGTATACATAAATTCCTGACGAGGCTCTAAAGCTTTCACTGTGATCTGTGTTGCTTTATTTAAAGTCAGCCTAAATAACTTGATTGCACCAATCCTGTAAGAGATTGAAGTCCAGTGAAGTGGGTGGGCTTGCAGATGCTATTAAATTAGTTGAACTCTGTGTCACCATTTGCCACATACACACAGGCACAGAACAGTTGTTCCACTCTGGGGAGCATCAGACATTTTAAAGACTTTTGGTATTTGATATTGGCTATTCTAAACAATCTAAAGGTTGCCATATAACACAAGGTTTTTAATTATGAAACTGTTTTCTTTCAATGAATTCTGGAAATGGAATTTGCACCTGAAAGACTTAAGGTGGAGGGAGAAGCAGGAAACCCAAAAAGAAATCAGAATAAAAATTCACTTTTCCAAGTTGATGCTATCCTTTTAATGGCAATATCAAATTCAATTCCACAGAAAAAAACCCAGAGATTTTAAATGAGTTACATTAGGGGTTCATGAGCAAGATCATGTAGTTTTATGTGCATCTCTCATCTCAGTCATTAATCACTCCATTTGCAAACCACCACCCTTTCAGAGGAAATCTAATGTTTTTTAATTTTTTTTTTTTTTAATTTAACCACAAGGACATCCGCATGCAATCTTATTACCAAAATAAGACCATGCCAAGATTTTTACATTCATCTTATTTCAAAACAGAACAGAAGTTTATAAGCTTCCACACTCAAACATACAGAAGAATGCAAACATACAAATACTACTCCTTGAAGGGCAAACTGTGTATGACTAAGTCAGAAGAAAGCCTCAAATAAGATCACTGCTTATTTTGCCTGTAAGATGTTCTGAAGCTCTTACCTTTTCCATAGCTGCTATTATTGTCACTACGTATGTGATATTATTACTATCTGTATGACCGTAACTCCGAGCCTCAGCTGAGCTCAAGTCACTCAGTTGCTCTTCTCGGCTCTCTACACAGCCAGTGAATGAATCCACGCTACCCTTTATGGTTACAGTGTAACTTCAAACTGACTTAGGGTAATCTGAATACTGTTCCATGTTTGAGTAGTTTTTAGTATTTCTGATGAAAATCAGCACAGTAGGAAACACTATTGTTGGGGTTTTTGCCTTTTTTTTGTGTGTGCGTGCATATGCTTTTTTCAGGCCACTGAATATGCAAATAGACATTAAGACCCCTGCTGGTAAAATGGATGGCCAGGGGTGGGTGCAACACTCCAAAAACTGAGGGTGGGCCCCTATCCATCTCTCACCTCGGAATTCAGAGGTACCTCCACACAGTGCACAGAAACAACTGCAGAACAACAAACCTATTGTCAGGAGGTTTCGTTCCTCTACACAGCTGTCCACAACTGATACTTACTCAGATCCAAACCAGGTTGAAAAACCACTGCTCTGAAGTTGTCTTTGTTGAGTTTGGACAGTATGAGGCTGTCAGAAAGGAAAAAATCTCCCTTCTTTGATTGGGAAGGCAGGTAGAGAAAGATGGCTTCTTCTGTACATACTGGAGACAAGCATTTTCTCCTTCCTCTGTGTTTTAAGGACTGAGGCAGACAGTCTAGATAGATTTGCTTAGAGATTGCCTGGGTGACTGCTCAGAAACCCATCTGAAAATGTCATCAAGCTGCAGGAGCTAACTCACTGTATAATTCATGTGACCTTTTGTCTAGCCATCTGGAAGGTAGCCTTTTCTGTGTTTAAGTGGTCAGTACTTTACCTACTTAGCAGTCTCCACAGCTCTTAGCTCTCAAAGGGCAGCAGGTGCTAGACTACTGCCTGCTGCTCTGATGTTCGGGTGGCTCCCTTCCAGCAGCACAAGCCTCTCCTGCAAGCAGCACTGTCTTCCCGCAGCTCTTCAAATCCAGGACAAAGCTTACGTGTGTAAAGGACAAGACAGGGCAAGGAAAAGGAATTATTTGTCTGCTTGGCAAATTTCTCTGAAATGCAATGCTACTCCATGGATGCTGACACTCACACAAGCTGTATGTTTCAAAAAAACCTGGTGCTTTTCTTCTTCTTTCTTCCATTCCCTTCTCCTCCTGGTTTTCATTCACACAGGAATGCCAGAGCACCATTCAGGTGCCTGGATGTAACCAAGACTCCTGACTTCTTATCAAAACATCTCCTACTTCCTTCCCTCTCCTGGAATTTTATTTGATATTTTCTATGTTCTTATACTTAACCATAGTAGTGCCAATCACTGTCTTCCTGGACTTCTCAGGATCCTTCCCTTTAATCCTCTCATTCCAATCTTGCTTTTACAAGGCAAAACATCCCATTTTCTTTAGCTAAAAGTCCTAGTAAAGATAAGAAAGTCTGTATTCCTCCCCTCAGGCCACAGCAATCTGGGGAACTTAAAAAGTTGCTGCCCACAATCCTTCTTACCCCACCTCTGCTTGGTTTCCTAAGGAATCGAGGCTATACAACTGCACCAGTTTTCTGTTCCTCTTGGCCAACTTAACAAGATCAGATGGAGGAAAAGAGTCTCTGTTTACAAATACTGACAAAAGGACAGAGGGAAGAGACTCCATTAATGCCATCACTGAAGGAAGAGGAGGTATCTGCAGCCTTCCTTTTGCTAGCTGACCAACAGAATTAGCAGAACCCACTTTTTTGTATTTTAAGCATAAGTTACCCCACTGAAGGAACTGGCTCTCTTCTTTCATTCTCAATCTGTAAAGGCCATGCAACCACTGAGCACAGACACTCACAGAAACTACTTTAGGCAAACAAAAAAGAGTTTTGCTAGTCTGCAGCCAAGGAAGAACAGGAGAAAATATTAGTCCAGACCTTTAGTATAAACTGGCAAAGGTCAGCTGATGTCAGAAGACTAATGCTGATTGATACCTGTCAATGTAGGCCTTAGGCCATCCACTTTGCCAGTCACAGTGTACAGTAGAGGAGCTGAAATACAATCCCTACTGTCTCATAACAGAAATGCATGGAAGCTAGGTAAAGCCTACTACGTATGTACTTGAAAACCTGTGGTGAACTACCATCTTATATATTACAATCAAATTATAATAGCAATTTATAAATATATAGTATCAAAGAAAATATAATTAATTCAGTGGACCCATTTTCTGGTGGGTTAAACTGGAAACCAGAAACAGGAAGGATAAATACATTTTACTTTTTTTTAAAAATGTGAAAACAGTACCTCTAAAATGCAATCCTACACTTGAGAATATGCTAAGAGATATACACAGAACTTCAGATTTTCAGCAAATTTAAGCATCCTCACGCATTTCATTTTCCTGTTCCCCTAGCACATTTGCACTACCCCATGGAGAAGGTTGCGTTCATCTCTAACCTACAAAGCTCTGGTTTGTCTAATTACTCTGACCTTATCTGATTCTTGGCAAAATTAAATTTTTCCTTTTGAAAGTATTTCCTCTGAGAAGTTAACTGAAAGCCTACTTCCAGGGACACAGACACAACTGAGCACAGTATCACTTTGAAAATCTATCAAATAAGAGCCTCAGTCTGAAAACTATCATTGGTGCCAGGATTTTGCAGACCTCTCAACTCAAATGTTGCATTGTGTTAGCACAGCTGTATCCACAAGCAAAAAGCAAGGGGATTATGCAAAAAGGATTCTAACTTCCATCATTCTTCTGGCTGCAGAAAGGGTTTACAGTCCTTTCTTTTTTTCCTTCAAATAATGCAAGGGCACATTACTTGTAGAAAACAAATAATACGTACAGCAAAAGTGACAAGTCACTCTTTACTTTACACTTTTGTCATATTTTGTCATTACTTTACAGTGTCATATTTCTGTATTTTGTCATTTTAATTAAACTGTTTGAAAAAGCTTGGAAATTACAAACATTCTCTGGTCAACCTCCTTTTTCTTCAAGCTCTGTTTTTACTTTTATCTCTGCTACCTGAACATAATGAGTTTGTGTGAGCCACTCCCCTGAAGCAAGCCCAGTTGCCACCAGTATGATGTCAGTGAGCAACAGTATTCTACCCATAATGAGCTAAAAAAAAATAAATAAAAAAATAATCTTACAAAGATAGACACTCACTACACATGTAGGCAGAAAGGCCACGAATGACTGTTTGCAATCCTTTTCAGGAAACAATACTTTTTTGAAAAATTAAAAAGGAAGCAGAAATATGCAACACTCATTAACTTTTCAAAAACAACGAGGAGATCACAGGTGAACTGTGCTTACTATTCCCCCAAGGTGCCTCTTAATGCATCTTTGTAAAATCTGAAATGCAACACTACTTAGTTTTCCACCAGTTACACACCTCTCACCAATTTCTCCAAGGAAATTATTACTCTTCCCATAAAGAAGAAAAGAAAAGAAGATACAAGGTAGTTAAAGGCAAGCAGCAGAATTAAATGATGTGCAAATATTCTGATCAGTGATGTAAGGTTATATCCCAACTGCTGATAGACCATTTTACACTTTTAAGTGTTTTCAGTTGCTACATTTGTCACATTAGGCACTGTCACTCTTAAGCCTCGTTTCTTGGTACGAGTAGAACAAAGCACTGCATATGCCCAGAGCAACGGCTGTTCCTCTCGGGCCATTACGGCATCGAGCAGACTCATCAGGGTACGAAGCTCCCTCTGTAAGACCGCCTTGCCTCTTGCTCCCTTTTCTTCAAACTTTGTACCAGGACAGTCACTCAGACAGCCCGAGTTTTAAACGGGAGTTACAAAAGCAGCCAGGTCATGGACTTCACTATAGTCCCGTCTTTCAGACAAATCCTTGTCTCTCATTTCACTTGCAATGCTAATCTGAGACCTGAATTTCCATGGGTTGGGAGAGGACAGGACAAGTACAATCACTGAGGATCACTACAGTGACATCTGGGCTCTGGACATCACCTGTGCACAAACCCATTGGAGGCTGGGAGAGCAAGTATCCATGCAGGGTCACTGCCCTATGGCCTGCAATAGGGATAACAGGCAAGGGCCACGCAAGCCTGCTCTGCTCATTGAAGGGGCTGCCTGGAGGAAGCCCTAGCTCTGGGCTCCAGCAGACCCCTGGAAGGCAGAGAGCATGGCAAAATGGTCGACATGAGAGAGGAACAGCTGAGTCTCAAGACCTGGTGAAGGGATCCAGATACTTTACAAATCAGAGGCTTCCCTGAGCCAAGGCACAAAGTCAGTGCCCTTCACCTCTTTCCTACTGATGCCTTTTCAAGGCAGGCAGGAGATCCAGTCCCTAGAGCGCAGCCTGCACTGTGTAGCATCCCTGTCCCTGGGACCTACCTTGCATGCCTGCAGCTGGGGCAGCTTGTGAAGGCCACTGAGCACTTGCCCACTCCTGGGCTGGCAGCCTCAGCCATCTGGGCCTTCCTGAACTTCTTGGAGGCCTGCACAGAAGAGGCCAGAGCCCGGCCAGCAGTGTGACCCCAGAGTCTGCAGAAGTCTCTGATCTCCTCAAGCAGAAGAGATTCTGGGGCTGCTAGCACCAGTACCCACCTCCCTGGGGACAGCCAGAACTTAGCCAGGGCCCAACACAGCCTTGGCTCATGTGAATGTGAGGGAAAGGTGCAGTGAAGCTGTGAATCCTGAGGCAGAACTGATGGTTAAGAACAGGCAAATGAGTTTGAGGAGCAAGGTGTAGCATCTGAAGGTGCAGTGAAGAGTTTACAGGGTTGTAACCTCATATCCTCCTTATAACCAGGAGGATAATGGGCTAGATAGACCCTCACTTGGATGCAGTATGGCTGTTTTTTACCTAGTAGTCCTCCTTCCTAAAACAAATAGCTGGCAAACTGCCCTCCCTGTTCATAGCTTTGACTTACAGCAACGTTCTCCTAGATACCAAACTGTATCATGCAGAGGTTACTCTTCAGCTCCCAACATTGTCAACTTGCTTATTTATTACAGGTCACAGCTGTTCACAGTTTCCTTGGCTGATCTTTTCTGACACCTGTATTTGCATCCTGAAGTATCAATGCTCTGCATCCTGGTTAACACAACATAACAATGTTGTTAAAATCACAGCCATCTTTCCAAGGACTCCTTCACCTCACTATGCATTAAGCCATAAAATATCAGAAACTGCTTAAGGAACTACTACCTGGACAGACTTGGATCTTCAGGGGCTGTGAACCAGTCCAGGCATCAGGCTTGGCATATTTATCTGACTTCAGAATCTAAAGTGGGAACATCACTGCTAAACTTACACATTGATCTTTCTACATCTGGTTTCAGCTGGTCAACACTCCTGCCTCAACCAACCTTTTGCCTGTAGGCTTATTTTTGACCCTTGATTCCAGATCCTACTCACTGGCAGCCTTTTAAGAGAATAAAGGATAAGAAAGAATTACTTGAACTTGTTTCAGCATGGCACTCTCAGGAGAGGTTTTGAGTCCCATTAGATTTTGGATAGATCTGCTGTCTCACAGCTATCTACCCACTTCTTTTATCTATGCTGAAGTCATAAATGAAGAAATGAAAGTATCTGAAAATTCCATCTGAAAAGTGTGCAAGAGTTGGCTTGACTCTGCTCCCACTGACACAAACAGACATTGTATCACTCTTTCCAATTGGAGCGTACAGTTAGGCAAACACCGAATGCCTCAGAAAATCCAATCTTTAAGCTTTGCTGAAAATGGCACACTACCAAGAGGATTATGTTTGCTGCTAGTGCTGTCTCTCTGCACTCTTTCCAAACAGTTTCTTCTTCCTCTATTCCACTAAACAACCTCTTCCTGCTTGCTCCCATGGCATACTTTCCACATTACTGAAAAGGAATAAAAACTCAAGTCATTTCCTTTGGCACAGCATTTAATCGTGAAGGATACTACCACATCTCTAATAAGAGAATGATTGTACATTGATACATTCAAGTCTTGTTTTGTCTCTAGACATGTCAGAGAAATACATTTGTAAGATTGGCTTTGATTTGGATAACCTTTCAGGAGGTTCATATTCTTCCCAAATTCCCTGGCCTGGATATCTCACAAAACTAGAATTCTTTGCAGTATTTCCATAATTTCCATTTGTTATTCCTGCCAAAACCAGTGAATAATAAAAGTGAAAACATTCAGAAATATGTTTTCAACCCTCTTAAAAAGCATTTAACATTGAGCTGCAGTTCCTGGAAGAAGCAAGAAAAGGTAATTGTGCAATATAGCTTCAAGGTCTGGAGAAGCTTCAAGAATTCATAATGAAGCATTAAGTCAAATGCAGAGGGAGATGGGTTACAGCACCTGCATCTAGATGGAGATGCACAAGATAGCCACCTGCTGTGCTTGGCTGTGGGTTATTGTAGGCACCTGGGAAAAGCATATCTCTATCTCCTGTACCATGAATCCCAGCGAAGGATGAGGCTTTCAGTGCTCATAACTCCTACATTTTTGCCTGACAGAGGCACCAAGCAAAGCTCTGATCATACCACTCCCAGAGATAACATTCCTCCATGCAGCAAGGGGGAAGCAAGAGACCTGACCTACTGCCAGTTCAGTGAGCTTAAACACTTCTATCTACTCAAATATTTCCATGATCTAGGGTTAAGTGATTAGATATGCTTATTCTGGTATTAGATAGCTGCACCTAGTACAGCATCCTTTTCTATAGTTTATTCTTTTGCACCTAACAATTACGGATATCCACCATAATTTCTATTTCATCATGTTCAGAAAAAAAAAAAAAATTACAGATATGCTGACTCTGCTGAAAGCCAGGTAAGGTTTTTGAAAATGAGCACCTGAAGTATATGTCACTGTTTATTAAATGCACACACAGTGTCCATAGATATGCAAAACTTCAATAGATGGGAGAAAGTATAAATAAGATGTTCCTGCTAAAATAAACAACATGATGGAAGGAAAGGGATACCCTCACCTACATTTTTAAGAACTTGACAAAATGTACACCAACATTCTTAAAACTACTATGTGGTATTTATCAGTTCTCCAGATCTGTAAATTTTTAGGAGTACTTAATGATCAATATTTTTTCTCCATTATCACCATTCTGAGAATCTGTAATACACAGGAAAAGAAATCCTGCAACACCATAATAGAGCAGAACAAACTTGAACTTGCATCCATACTACAGCAAGAGGATTCTTGGATACAAGGTATCCTTACCTAGTGATTGAGGTATACATGTTTGAAGCAATAATAAATTCAGCACTAGATATGGAAAGATGCCTTGTAGTTTACCATTTATTTGCCAGGGTTTGTGGGTCTTTCCTCTGATGGATTAACCCTATACTTTCTCTACTATTCCTTGTCTGCAAAGTTTTATATTGCACCAGTAGACAGTAACAAGGACTACCTTTATTTCAGAGAGAGACAATCTCTCAGGTGCCTCTCAGTCAGCAGGGAAAGGGTAACTCTGCAGAGGAGGACACAGAACAGACACTTAGCAGAGGTCCTCTAAACCTGCCTCTACCCTCCTGGCCTACAGGGAGAGCCTAGGGACAAAAGCTGCCCCAGCTGAAGTTAACCTTTTCCAGTTCTTCCATTAAACCACTAAGATGCTCTTGAGAAAGATTAGCAGGTACATATCAAACCTTTTCCAATTCAACAGAATAACCCAGGCCAACCACACATAAAAGCCAGGATGATGTGGCTGATGCTCCATGCTTAATGATAACTGTTTTTAAACCAAAATTGACTTCTGGTACCTTAAATTCACTGGGCAACAATTGCTGTTGAAAAATTCTTCTTCATATAATTCTTTGAAAAGGATTCCTTTTTTTTACTGAAAGCAGCACACAGAAGGGGTGAGGGGGAAGGGCAGACAGAACTAAAATGCTGTTTGTTTGACCTTAAAAGTAAAAATTAGCCATGGATTGCAAGATAGAAAAGTGACATTAAGAGAACTGCAAAAGCTGCATTTTCTTTTTTTTTTTTTCCCCCAATTAATTGATAACCCTAAATACCTTTTAGGCTCTTCATTATTAAAAAAATAATAAAATCAAATGTTAAATAGTTTGTACAGCCCTGAACAATGACAAAACATAGCTTCTTTCAATTATAATGCCACTGCACTTTCTAGTTGTGTTTGTTGCATCACTGATCTGCTTAATAGATACCTCCCTATAAGAAAATAGCTGTTTTATAATTGCAACCATTTCATTATTCCTTAAGAAATGTTCTGCAAAGATTATTCTTTAGTCAATTCTGTAGGTAAAAGTAGTAAACTATTGTTCAGGAGGTAGCCAATGCCTAAGAAGCTATATCCTGTGTTTCATAAAATCGACAGGAAGATCTCCACCGATGTCCACAAATTGGAACAAGGTTCAGCATAGAGTGCACTAAATGGTATGCAAGAAGAGTCTATAAGAAACCTCTAAGTCACTGAACATATCTGTTATTCCAAGCTCTACTTAAAAGCTTGTACTGCTCACCCTGAGATGGTTGAACACAAAAGCTGAAAGTGTCATTTGCTGCGCACCTCAACTTCAGCAGAGCATGAGACATTGAGGCAATGATTAACTAGGGAACAAACAGCATTTTCTTATTCTGGTGTTGACCTTAGGCTCATCTTCCATGTGACGCATTCAAAAGTAAATACATAAGCTGTGCCATTGGACCCTCACTGATCTAATGTTTTTACCTATTGGCTACAGAATCAGGTCATCGGAAATGTACTATGCTTGACACCTTGTTTTTCAGACAGCTCCCAGTGACAGTAGCTGCTACTCTTCAGTACATAGGTTGCTCTTCCTCTGAGTGTAATAAGTTAAGGCAGTTAAATACACAGTAGCTTTATTTCAGCTGAGTCCATGATAAGGGCTAATAACAGTTTTTACAAAGAAATTCAAATAAGACACGTAACCACCTGGGCCACTTCTCAATTTAGCCCTTAGTATTAGTTTGGAACAATTTCACCCCTTTTTCTTTATGCAAGATATTAGCATATTACATGAAATAGTAATTTGGGGGACCATATAAACTTGGGCTCTACACCAAAAACTATGTTCACAGTATCAAGGAGCTGCACAATAACACATCCCAAGACACACAACCCACAGGATACTATAGCTGTGTAAGCCTGTATTCAATACTAGTGTCCTCACAGTCCTCATGTGATGACAGATTAGCCAGCAGGTTAAGCTACCTTAACAATTCAAAAAGTAGCATCAGTGCAAAAGTAACAGCCTTCACTGCTTGCAGCAGTGGAGAAAACCGTCATAACGTTCTGTAGCACTGGCTAGCGTTGACAATCACACTACCAGCACCCCAGGTTGGCTTGCTTTAAAAATCCTGCTGGTATCTCATCCTCCAGCCACTTTTAAAAGAATTAGTCCAACAGCAAGGGGAGTATTTGAATCATTTTTCAGATTACATGTGGATCTAAAATGAGACAAATTAAACAGTGTGGCATCATCTCTAAAAGAGAATGATGTTTTTGTGATTTCAGGAAGCACGTGTGCCCTCTTTGACCCCATGCACGGTTCCATTAAGACAAAAAGTCCCAGTGGTTAATGCACTCTGAAGATTTAAGAAACCGGTCTCAGATTCCGTGAGAACTTTGATACGTAACTAGTCTTCATTTCTCATGAAAATTGGGAACAGTACTGCTCTACCTCAGAGGGTTTTTTCAAGGAGTAAACAACTTAGCACTGACAGAGTTTCAGATACTGTAATGATGGGAATGACGTATGATAACCCTTTACTGTCATCAGTGCATATAAATAGGGAAGAAAGGTATGATTGGAGGAGCATGATATATCACAAAGAAATGGGAGGAGACCATATAAAAGAAGAATGAATATCAAAAGTGTGAGTGAAGGAAACTCACTTCAACTGAGACACACAAACACACATTACCCCCAAACTATGAAGAAGCGTTACACCCATTTGGCTCATTTCAATGAAATTTTCTTTGTTCTGTAATGCTCTGCTAGGAGAGATCTTAATGCTGTCTACAACTCCCTAATGGGAGGGTGTAGAGAAGAGAGCCAAACTCTTCTCAAAAGCACATTACTAGAAAGACAAGAGACAAAAGGGCAAAGTGGAACACAGTAGCTTTCAACTCAACGTAAGAAAAAAAGATTTTTACCACAAGGGCGTTCAAACACTGGAATGGGGACCCAGAGAGGCTGAGGTATCGCCACCTTTGGGGATATTGAACACTCAGTGGGCCAAGGTCCTGAGCACCCTGATTGGACTGGAGGGAGGGCTGGACTAGCTGACCTCTGGAAGTTCCTTCCAACCTCTAGTTTTTGCCAAGACTTCACAAAGGTATGTGTGTTCCCATTCACCACGAGTATTTTCCTGAATTTCTATTTAGTACACTACAAATAACAAAATCAAGCATAAGACCTCATGTTCCAGATTGCTTTTTTTTTTTTATAGCTTTTTTGTTTCCTTGTTTTGAAAGAACAAGTTATCAGAAATAAAGCATTATTTTTTCTTTATCAGTTTTTCACAGAGGTGGGAACCCCCCACTCCTCCAAAACCCTTTTTTACTTTTCATCACACAGGATTTGCATAAGCCAATGGAAAGCACAAAATCAAAAAGCATCATCAGCTTAAATAATTCATAAATAAAACTTCCAGCTTTGTATTTATTAGCAAATGATACATGCCTAAGTATACAAACACACAGGCTGGGTGTGAAAGCACCTCCAGGGGCAGAAAGCTCTGAACTCTGAGCAAACAATTGAACATGTTATTGGAGCTATGTGTCAGCAGGAGCAAGAAAAGTTTGGATGTCCATTTTCTAAAGGGACAACTTGACTAAACAAACCACAACTATTATTTATCTACCCCTGGAAAATGCGTACAAAAAATTAGCAGCTCACCTAGTGAGTGATACGTGAACATTTATCTAAGTTTAAATAAATGGGAAAAAATTAGAGCAATTTAATTTGATTTTTCCCTCCTAAAATAAGTAGGCTAAGTGTTGGTTCAGCTAGTGTAAATCCACTGAAATGCTTGGATCTTGAAAGGATCAATTTTCAACATGCCTATTTAAGAATGCAAAGTTTCCTACATAATGAATTACACCAGGTCAACACCAAGTGACTAACTCAAGCTATGCAGTTGTTCTTGAACAAAAAACAAATCCACAAATGTACTTGCATGTCATTAGCTACATTTCCACTGTTGCTTTCTGACCAAGAGGCTAATGTAATCAAACAGTCTATATGAGGAGAATCACATGTAAGTTTTTGTGCAGCTGTTTAAAAGTGCAACTGCATGATAGACATTACAGACACTTTGCTTCCTTATTCACTCAGTACTCACTACTTATTTTTGCAGAACACTATCGGCCGCCTTAAGCACCACTTTTTGTGGCACACTTCCAGAGCAGTTACCAACTCTTCTTGTGGAATCAGTGCACAAACGCAGCAAACCATAAAGTTGAGTATCAAGTAAAAGATTTATTTCTCAATGAACGAAAGAAAATATTTTCACTAGAAAAACTTTAAAAGAACTGTGCTTATGTTTTGATCTATTTATTTTGTTTTGTTCACAGAAAATACTGCAAGAAAATCTTTCACTTAATTAAACCAAACTCATTGCTCTCCATACAAAGACCTCCCATGTAAATATACCGGACAGCAAAACTCTTATGCCTATACCAGAGAGAGTTTTCACTGATGTAACCTAGTTAGGATCCACTAGCAATGAACAGATAAGCTACCCAATGTAGAAAGCTTGCATAATTGTTTGTCTTGGCTTTAGACAGACAGACTGGTGAACTGGGTTAGCGCCACTAGAGACTTTACACTTTCTGCACTACTACAACACAGTGCTGCTAACCTGTATTATGTAGAGGGAAAGCTACCACCAAGCTCAGAATGTGTAATTTGTTCCTGAACCACACTTTGACTATACAGAGTGGAAAAAACAGACTGAGCCATGTCCATGAGTCAGTTCACTGTCGTACAAGTGTGCCAACACAGCAAGCAGGATAAACCCCAAAGCACAGCGTTCTCATTGTCCTTTCAGCTATGCTGTATACACATCACAGGAGATAAAATGGCTAGACTTATTTCATAATGTTACTAGGAGTTAAAACAAAACAAAAAAACAAATGAAACAAAACACACAAGATACCAGGGAGAAAACAAACTTAATTTGTAGTCTTTATTTCTTGCCTGTTTGAGGATCTGGTTGGAGGCAGAGGGGAGGCATAACTAGGGCAATCTAAAAGTTCTTCAGAACAAAGTCTGCAGATAGCACAATACAATGCATTGCCCCTACCTGACCTATTTGGAAAAATTGGGAAGGAAGTTTAAATTATCAAAATCATTTGAGGCACCTGTACATTTCCCATAAGGATCAGGACTATAAGACTGGTTATAAAGAGTGACTGTTTTATATGAAAATTCACCCGCAATTTTGACCAACTATGCTCTGAAATCCCCCCCCCCCCCTAAAACTGAACTACTGTATATTTGGAGGGCTGGGAATATTAATTTGGGAGATGGCTTTTTTTTTTGAGGGACAACGGAGTTTCAGATACTCAAATATTTAGAATCTACAATTCAGTTTCTAAATATACTTTCACCAAAGGAGAAGCCAAACATGACATACTATTCTGGTAAACACTGTTTATTGTTTCTTCTTCCATCCTATTTATGGAAAAAAATATTAAATAGGGAAAACAAAAAGGTTACGACACATACCAGTGAAACCCAGGAAATTCAAAGCTGAAAGCTGTTGAAATATCTGTCCCAAGTTAATTCCACTCCTCTTCCTGTTTTTTATATATACACCATGGGACTGACAATGTTAGCCTCAACCAAACTTCCTGGCTTGCGTTTCAATCTGTGTAACTTTGAAGTCACGTAAACACAGGTCGTCCTTCCTGTCCTCATGTCGCTCTTCTTGATCCTCCTTCAGATGACAACTGTTCCCTCTGACCTCTCCCTGTAACTTTTCCCTCTGATAACCACCTCAGGTACCTCCATCAAATTCTGTCACTACTGACTTGCAATTCATCAACAATGCAAAGGTTACTGCTGCTTTCCTGGCCCTCTTCCCTTTTTCCATCAGGTTGTCCATCATTAGCTCTCTCCTCTCACTCTGCTTATCCTGACCAGCCCCAGCCTCTCCTACCCCAGCCCATACACCCAACTTGCCCTCACTCTTGCAGCTGAATGCTGGGGGATGAAACCCCATGACTTTGTCAGCTTTATTCCTTGTACCTGTAAGTCTTCCATCCACCAATCCAATTCTCTTCACATTTTGCAGTTTTCACTGTTTTCTACTTCCTACTAAAGCTCTTCTTTTCCACCCCATTCTCCCTAGCCATCTGCATAAGCATCCTGGAAAGACAGATGTATTTCATATTATATGACATCTCCAAGATCTGGCATTTTACACAGGTTTGAGCAGCCTTCTTGTCCCTTCCCCTTCTTCCAATATCACATTTGTATTTGAGAAGGTCATCCAAGATGATCACCCCAATAATTCACCTATCTGCTTCTTTCCTCAAGTCCCTCAAAAGACCAGGACATATATACTCCCATATATAAAGAGGGAGGTACTGATGCTACAGTCACCAACTGGCTCTTACAGTACAGAGAAAGGCTTAAAGCCTCTCCCAGGCTGTCTTCATCCAGACAAGGAAGAAAGAAGGTCCTCCCCCTCCCTAGATTTTGGGATGAAGAGTTTTCCTTTCTCTGACCAACCTATTTTTGATCCCCCAGTGGTATAGGGAATATCATCATCGCCAAACTTTGCTTCCTCGGCAGCATCAGCAGTCACATCAAGACCCATTTGATTACTACTAAAAGTTTCTCTTTCCTTGCTGGATTTATGAGTTCATAGAAGCTACTAGCAGGGGAACTCCTGAAGAAGGAAGTGTGGGTGTTTAATTCTCCACTGTTAGTTTGCTTGTGTAAACAATTTATTTTCTCTCTCCTGGGACAAAGTGTTTCAAAATAAGTGTTTTAGAAGAAAATAAGCCTCATTTACTGAAACTGGGTCAAAGTACTGACAACAGCAGACCATTCTCAAGTAAACCACATTGGTGACTCCACATGTTTACTGTATCAGGGGTTACATTATGTACATAGGTCAGATAAAGAGTTTGTTAGTGTTGTTTTTTTTTTTCTTTCTGATCTGAATCAAATGCGATAAAATGCAGAAAGTGAGGCAGCAGTCAGATGACAAGATATTTTCTAGGTTTAATTCTTGCTGACACACTGGTACCAGAAGATTCCCATGACTGCTAGCAACAAACATTGGCAATCATTGCGTGTGGGGAGCTGGGACTAAGTGTACTGGGATACAGGTTTACTTGGTCCTTTTACAAATGAAGCTAACAAATTCCATCATTCACTTTCTGTAGATAATAAAGAGAAAATTGCCAATGCATGAAAATAGTTCTTGGGGTTACACACCACAGTTTCAAGACTTAACATGGCATTATTTTATTGGTTCTACATCTGGTGCCAGTTATTTTTATACAGCTTCTTTGTATAAATTCAGCAACATGGAAAAAAACCCCTTCAAATTGTATCAACTACTCTTAAAATAAACGCCAACAAGGTCATTTCTCTCTATTCTTCTGTATCTTAGCTATGATGTATCCCCTGCACAAACACAAACCCATGTCTCTGGGGAGTCACAAATCTCTCTAGGGAGTAACTTGACCTGCTGTGACTGAGCTAGGGGAATTCAATCCACCCCTAAAACTCATTTCATTCCCATTCTGCCTTCATTCCAAAACCACCACACCAAAAGGCAAATCAAGGAGGAAATATCTTTCTTTCACAGTCCATGGACAGGATCACTGTCCTGCGTCTCCTCCTACTTGCAAAGTCCTACCCCAACCCCTACTGGAGAAGGTGAACATGAACAATGCTCAGCAAGGAGCTGGTATTAGCCTCCTCCTAAAGACAGAAATCAAGCATACTCCATTATTTCCCCCAAGGCCTGCGCACAGGACAACGGGAGCTGTCCAGAAAGACCCTGCTGAGGCTAACACCCCATGCCCCTCAAGCTGGCATTTGATGCCAAGTACCCCTTGACAACCAGGAAAGCGTAAGCCTAGAGGGACTGCAGGTCTACTCTTCCCATCTCCTCCTTCAACAGCCCAGAGGGGCTGTTACAATCAGTTGGGCTTCCTAATGCCACTACAGGGTTCAAGCAGGTGCAAAGCTCTTTCACTTGCCTTTACAGCCCAAAGTGTTATAGAAGCAGCTGCTGTCAGCTGCCAGTCTAACTGCATTCAGTTCATGTTTCCCACATTTATTCTTAGCCTGAAGGGCTAGAACCAATTTTTTTCCCCATCTCCCCTTCAGATAAAAGTTTTATTCTGCAGAATATAACTGCAGTGGTCCCTCTCATCATCCAGGGAATCTATTGTTTGGCCAGCAATGCATAGTGGAAAGAGACCCAGATTGTAATCCACCTTTAAAAACATATAAATCACTTTTCACACTGCAATTCCATTTCTCCTTCCACGCTTTGCCCATCCTGCCAGTGACATATTAGTCTAAGCTTTCTACCATTGCTGCTTTGTACAGCACCAAACACAGACGACCCTGTGCTACCAGCACTGCAGAATTCAGCAGCAATAGCTACTTGTTTGAAGCTTGCATGTTCAATGAACATTCAACAAGTTCTACTCATTAATCTCTTGATCAGAAATGCATTCCAAGCACACGAGCACCTTCAAACAGCTACCATGCTTCTTATCAGCTTGCCACAAAAAAGCATCTCTCTCCAATCTCCTCAAATGCATAAATTCACACAGAAATACACCTAGCCTTGCACTCGCACATTTCACACCTACATTCAAATTACACCAACACCACCGTGTCATGTTCAGGCCTGGGATAGTAACAGTTTAATTTGCCATTTCATGACCACCAAGGCTGGAACTTAAGAGACTGCCCCTGGAAATGATAACTTAGCCACTTTCCAACAACCCAAGACATTTATGTGTAGCCTTGGGAGGTCCGGCATTTAAATGATGATCATCTTATGTGCAATTTGGAATTAGCCTACACATTCACAACACAGACCCAAGGACTCAACACACTAGAGTGGCACTGACTCCAGTGCAGGTACTTTGCTGAACTGGATCTGAAAGAGGAAGGTCTAAGGCCTTGCTAGGGTTAATGACTGTTTGAAAGGCAGGGAAAAGATGCTAGCCTAGAAATGGGTTTAAGTGGCCAAGGCAAATAACCATATTGCATTCAGTTAAAAGCTGGCAAGCTTGAGACAAAAAGCTTTCAACTGACAACCAGCTTTCTATGCTAGCCACCAGACAGGGGATAAATAAAAGCAAGGGATCCCATAACATGCTGAAAGAGTCACCCTACGGCGTCATACATAACGAACTTTGTCAAAACTTTACATGAGCTATCGTAGTGGAGATAGCACATTCAGACTAAATAAGGCTTTACAGATGTCAGGGATAGTGTATACAACCTGTAAGTTGCTAGACTTAGTGTTTTACTTTTGTCAGGACCTTTACCATAGTTTCAAGAATTAAACGCGATCTGTTGGCCTATGCTGCATTAGCGCTCCTTTAATGAAGTGCGTCGATTAGGAAAAGCATGAACAGAGAAAAACTGATGGACCATCCATAGCTAAAATTATACATATATAAACACCTTGCTGAATGGGAAGCTTACTGACATGAGCTGAACCTATGATCTATCTTTCTTAAATTCATTGTCCTTTTAATGCACCAGTAAAATATTCCAAATGAAGATTTCCTCGAGCGAAATAGAGGCTATCTTCCCATTCTGTTGGGCCCAAAGGGCACACTCTGCCTCCACACGGAGGAAACACGTGTAATCACTGTTACAAACCCATCCCTGCCTGAAAAGGAAACATCCTGACTGACAGAACTGTCCAAGGAACACGATGTCCACCCACATGGGAACTGGAAGGCCCAAAATAAAAACCTAAAGAGTCTTCCCATCACAACTGATTCGTTGCCTCCTAGCAGGAGTTTTAACTACACTGATAAGCATATGCCTTTGCAAAGGAAAAAGTAGTATGAAACAATGTGTTGATATTAAGACTAATTTCTTCAATTCACTACTTCCAAGTTAGTGTCTCCATCCAGCAATCCTCAGTTAAATGTACTACTATCCTAAGGCTTTTCCTTAGTTCTACATTTTGTACTCCAGTGGTGTAACTAAAAGCCTGCCAGGAACATTATCGTTAATTAGATTGTCAACTTTAGAACTAATAATGTTCTAGCCATTATTAGAACATTATTAGTAACTATTGAAAGACAACTATCACCTACTGTCTGTTCTTAAAACATGCAAAACAACTTTAAATGCTAAGCAAAACACAGAACATTACAAAAGCAATACACAGAGCATCAGTGAAATTGTACATATTCCTTGGCCTGAAATAAACCTTAAATAAAAGGTTGAATTTAGACATAGCTCTCGGGCCGTGATACTAAATGAAGAAAAAAAAAAGCCTCCAGCTCACCGTGGAGTAGTAAATGCAATAGTTCTCAAGTCTAGACTATGGCATGGCAAATAGAAGACTACCAGCAGTAAAGGAAAATGCCCGGTATGTCTGCCAAAAGGGTGTGCACATGCTAGTATACTATCTTTAGCAAGGAACAAGACATGCAAGATAGAGCTAAAACACTTGTCTGGCTTCCAGAGCTGCTGTTAACAATATAGGAAAATACACCGCAAGTGATAGCTAACATATGTCCAGTCATTCACGAAATACAAAGGGATGAAATAACGTTTTTCACATAGCCATCAAAAAATTAATGCGCACTACAACAAACCAAATATTTATCTTGGCAGATCATGCCTTCTGGAAAAAAACTTGCAATAAAGTTAAACATTTTAAAGGGACATACTGCAAAACAAATGCTGAGAATATCTTGGTAGGGAATTCCTGCCAAAACGGATGAGCTGTGCATTTATCAGTGCAACAAACACAAATTAAGAATTTTTACAGAACCACTAAATAGAAAATTTGAATTAACCAAAGGAAAGCTAGCTGCTCACTTGATGGTGAATCTTAATTTTTTTTTCTCTGACCAAGTAAGCCAAAAATTCCAAGCAATGCAGTTTGCAAAGAAGTATATACTATATAAAATGAAGACCACTGATACAAGTCAGAACTGAAGCTTTCTGCATAATTTCTCATGACGAGTTGGTAAGACTCTAACATTGCTGCTATGCAATAACTTTTGTTCATTGTTTTTATTGCATTAAAAGTTCCTGGATTCTACCCCACTTCAAAGTAGAGCCACAGTCTATTTCTCACATGACAGGGCAGGCAGGGATGGCACCTTTCTGGGACATGGGAGAGGGGCTAGTAGACTCTTGACCTACATTCGTAACTGACTTAACTAAACAGTTTTACAAGTTCAACACACCTAACTACTGGAAAAGTTCACTCATGGCTCAAAGATAATTTTCTAAAATTTCAATTATTTAAAAGCAGTTTACGAAGACTTCAGCAGCAACTCCCAGGTCTAACACATGTTCAGAGAAACACTTCAGGATATGAGTTTTACTGCAGCTACTATTTAAATCAATCAAGTTCAAACTACTAGCAGTAGAAGTCACAGGACTGAAAATTCACATTTTCTACTCACAACTCCCAAAACTGAACTCTTGCCAACTTCCAGAACAACTACCATTTTAAACAGCTGTCTCTAGATAGATGCTAGGAAAGCTTATGTACAAAGTTGGGGTTATACTGTGCCACATGGGCATACATAATTTAAATAATCCACAGCACCCTGTGGGTTCCCGGACAGGCAAACTAACAGGTGTGGTCCTCAGCAAACACACTGCAAGAACCTTGGCTTCCTTCTCCCAAGCTATTCAAAGTGTTCAAATTATGATTTCTCATCTTGTATTAACTACCATGAAAACTGTGAAGAAATTATTATTTTTTAAAGCCCCAGCTGTAGCTAAAATAGTTTATTACAAGAATTTAGTGAGTGTTGGTGTCTCATAGTTGCCAGTATCTAACCGTTTTCCTAAGAAATTACAGTCTCCGCAAGTTATGCGTCATAAAGCATGCTAAGGCCCCAGCTGGCAAAAGGATGCATGCTTATTTTTGTGAAGGTTATGGTTTTGTTTTATGGTTGTATTTAAAAAAAAAAAAAGAAAAAAGATAAATTCAGTTTAAAAATTTAACTTCTTCACAAAAAGTGGTGAGCAGTTTCCCACGCAAGCAGATCCAAAACTGACAGCAGGCATACCAAGACCTCAGTCTGGGCCTTATTTAATTCCTAAGTTAAAGTTATCACAAGGCTCACTTACAGAATCAGCATGCAGCTTAAGTAAAAGGCAGCACCTTGCCACATTGGCCCAGGGGCACAGACTGAGCTGGAAAACAACAGCTGGCAATTCTGTCCATTACTGCACACAGGAGAAACCCACCCCATGACAGAACATTTGGCTTTTGCCTTAAGCACCTGACCAGGCATGTGCAGGGCAGGAAGATAAGAGAGGGTACTCTTCTAAGGTAAATAACATTTCTCCATGCACTGACTCAATGAGCTGCTCTGATCGCTCATTCAAACCTGCCTTCTGCTATCCTCACAAGCTCCACAGCTCTGAGTCTTCATCTGAACCAGTAAGCTCAGTGAGAAACACAGTCAAGTCAGGCAAGAAAATACTTCCATTGCTTCCACACATTCATTCTCAGATGTATTTAAATACAGGTTTTGGCATATGCTCAAAAAGCATCACCCATTAAGAGAAACTATTAAGAAAAGGATTAAGACAGTGAGAAGGCTATGGATCTGCAAGCAAGTTAAGAAACAGAATGTCAGCATATGTAATACACATCATGCATGAAAAGAAAACCAGTAAGACTTTGGGTTATTTTCATGTTGGAAGTATGTTTCAACAAAGTCGGGGTCAAAAAGCCCTGGAGTTAATTACTGGAAAGCACAGATTTGTATTCAGCAAATATAAAGTAGAAGCCAAAGACATCATTTTGGATGCAAAAAAAGTAAGAGAACCATTTAAAAGTCCAAAAAGTTTTTGGTTTTTCTTTTCCTTTACAAGCCACTTGTGAGACTGTCTTTAGAGCCCTGTGTTTAGTCCTGGGCATTTGGCCAGATGACATTCACATTCTGGAGCTGCTGGAGTGAGGAGCAAGAATAGCTTTTTTTTTTTTTTTTTTTTTTTTTTTTGAGGAAAGCCCATCAGAATAAAGTTGTTTCTGCCTCTAAACCTGTATATATGAGATTGGGGGAGACGATTATTAGCACCGCTCACCAGAGTCAATTTGCAGTGCTCCACTGGTTATAATGGAGCAACAGTAATTTGCAGCTAAGGATTTGTCCCTTAGTTTTTAAATACCATACAATACGATTCAGTGCTTCCAGACTTTTCAGAACTCAGGAAGACAACACCTGCTTATGTGCAACGCAGGGTTGTTACTCTTCAGAGACAAGTTACAGGTAAGACATCTGCCAAGAACTTTCATTTACAAGGCTATTTTGGAAACCCTGTTCCAAGATTGGGAGGAAAAATGCACTTCCTTTGTCTCATCCTACCCTCGTTATACATCATCTTCACAGACCAGAATCCTCCATGGTCCAGAACCATTAACAGTCTTTTCATGCAACACCCAACACAAATGCGTTTGCTATTTCCAAATAATGTATGATAATTACATATCACATGATACTGTTATTCCTGCCAAAGGACTGGTAGGACTCCAGTAGCTTCCTTTTGCTGCTTTCCCTCTATCATGGCAAGATTTCATACTCCTTTCCCATATTCACACTGATGGCAGAATCCCTACCAGCTTCAAAGAGAACAGTATAGCATTAATGCTCAGTAATTCTTGACAGAGCTAATTCTTTAGAACAGCATTTCCAAAAAAGAACAGAATGAACCTACCAAGAGAACACGACTGCAGGTCCACAAATTCTTTTCCTCTATGTGTAATTTCTCTGCTGATCTCAAGGCAGAAAAACAAAACCACCAAAAATTCACACCTGCTTTATCAGCCAGCTGCTTTTCAAAGCATTGCAGTAGACAGATGACCATTTTCAAATAATTGCAAATCAAACTAACTTAGACTGAATAGCAGACAAAAAAATATTCCCCAACTTCTCCTAAGCACACAAAAAAGGATATACAATCAGTCTTGCAATTACGAGACAATCAAATTTAGTCACTTTTCTTAGAGAACACATTTAAATCTTCCTGCAAACTTTCAATAAATGATAAGCGAGAAAAAAAAACAAAACAGAAGTATGACTTTAGCCACCCTGCAAAATTTGCATTTTTATTTAAAAGAGTTAAGCATGGGTTTTACATACATAGGCTCATAAAAACTATAAAAGGCAACAAAAAGTTACAAGGATAAAAACCAAGCTCTTGGGCCTGATTCAGCATTCACAACTAATAGCATAAATTCAGGAGCAGCCCTCTTGAAGTTAACAGAGCAAGTATAAAACTTACTGTCAAGAGAGGAGAACTCGGCCTGCCCTCAGACTGAGGAATGATCCTCACAAACAACAGACTTTCCAAGCATTAGAGATCTGGGGAATACTATGCTATATTACTCTGCTTTTTGTTTTGCCTGAAAACTTTAGGCAACAACACTTGCCTGAAAAAAAGGCAGTTACTAACACTTCTGTGCTGAGGCTCCTGCTCTGCTTCCTCTGCCTCCTCGGGCACCAGGTGCGGGTTTTGGAGTAACCCCCCCTACCCAGTGCTGAGCCACACAGCTCCTCTCTCAGCCACCAGCCCCTTCACCAGCCTCCTCCTCCTCACCCAGCTCCCACCCAGGAGCTCTTCTCAGCCATGACACCCGACGAACGTGAAAGGCAGACCAGCCCTGCTTCCACAAGAAGGGCATCAAAGGGGAGCCTTGGCCAGAGCTGCTGGAGCGATGGGGACAGCCTGGGGCCCGCCATGCCTGCCCACACCACAGGGACCACTGGGGACGCAGGCCGCTGCCACAGAGGGGGAGGCCCTCACCTCCACCACCACCAGCCGGCCCCACAGGTGCAGGCCCACTGCCACTCAGCTGGGCAGGCTGGAGGAGCACACTCGTCAGGACAACGTTTGCCGCTTAGCGAGTCGACCCTTACCCTCTCCGACAAAGCGCTGCAGGCCAGAGGGTGACATCTCACAAAACGGCCTGTGCTGCATGAACGCCTCCCTGTTACTGTACTCTCACAGGGCAGCTCCACACGCACCACCTGCTCGCGGAGCGGCAGCGCGTGCTTTACACACGCTTTCCACAAGGGCTGCCGTGACTGGGTCAAGCAGCGCAGTGCAGTGCCTGGATGAGGAAAGGACTTGTGCTTCCACGCTGCACAAACCTTTGTCTCCATCTTGCCAACCACATCATCAGCTGGGAGAGCAGGTGCTTTTCAGGGCAGGAGGTCCAGTGTGGAGGCGGCCGTGGGCTGGGACTCGCCGTGATGCCTGGTAGGTCCTTCATCACCTCTCATTTCTGCGGCAGCATTGCGGAACAAGAAGGCAGAGGAAAGACTGTACGTGTTTGTCTTGGTCTATCTACAAGAGGCCCTCTAAGCCAAATTAAAACAGGCTGGGTTATAGAACAGAATGTCTCCCCTGCCAGGTAAGTATCACACAGGGCCCAGACCAAAAGCAGGATCAGACCACATAAGCACTTCGGATTCTACAGCCAAGAATGAGAAGCAGTAGCAGCCGCCCTTCCACAAACAAACCGTGTTGCGGCTCACAGCAGCCAAGAGACAAAGAAAATTCCACATCCCTGCCAGCCCCTTCTCCTTGTCCTGCTCAACCTGCAAATACTCAAACTCCTGAACAAGTATGGTAGGCTGAACCAGCGTGCCTTAGCATTGGGTAACTGCAGGTGGTAGAACATCAGATAAAACTAATGACCGTAAGTAGTCCTACTCTAGGTCATAAGCACCATAAACGCTAAGAAGGGGACATGACAACCCTTCCAGCTCTCACTAATGTGCTCCATAAGAAGATATAGGATAACTGTATTGCATTAAGTGTCTTCTGTAGCATTTTGTGTCAGGAATAATTTATTCTCAGTGTTCTAAACTAAGACATGTATTGGAAATTAGAGCCCCATATCCATCCAATTCCTACTACATCACCTCTGTGTTTTGTTACACAATGACAAAATAACACAAGGTGCCAAGTATTTAGTTACACTTCCATCCCCTCTCCCGATACACACTACTAATTGAATGATAAGCAACTTGAACAAAACAGTTTAACAGGCAACACTTGACTCTGCTTAGCATTTTCCCCAAGCAACTCTTAAGTAAGGAATTTTAGAGGTTTTTTAAGACACATCTCGATAAATCTCCAATTACAGATTAGAGGTATGTAAACCTCTTATTTTCAAGATCCGTATGGTATGCCAGGTATTTAGAGCCACAGGCAAGTCCTGCACAACCATGGAGCCTGCAATACACATGAACACAGAACCAGTTTTCCGTATGTTGCTCCACTCTGTGCTTGGAGTCACTATGTCTGGAAGGTAAGACCATGATTTTGCTGTTAAGCCCCTTTCAGCTCCTGATCCAGAGGCCCTCAGTGATCCTACAGGGCTAATAAGCTGTGTCTGCAGTTTCATAATGTTTGCTAAGAGAATGACCAAGACCACATCTACTTCATATAGTACTCTTATCAGTTCCTTCCTGCTGATGGGAGATGATTTACATTACTTATCACTATGATGTGACAGCTACATTATTCTAGTAGATAACAGAAGCTCTTCAACTGCTATATTGACAGTACTGTTCTGCCTTTTTTTGTTTTTCTTTTTTAAAAGCAGTAGCTCCCTTGTGAAAAGTTCAGTCACCATACTATTGATTCAGTGCCTTAGTAACTACTATGTTTGATCTATCCTTAGAAACAATCCAAAAATGCCCTGAGCCTTAAGTAAAAGAGCTAGAGTCATCTTCTACATTAGACCTACTTGAGAGCAACAAGAGCCAACTTTCCTGGTCCTGTTAGCCACACACCAAACCACTCACACAGCTGATCACACACTATATGTTTCAGTGAGCTAGGGAGGGGGACACTGGAGCAGAGTTTCACACAAAGACCACAACCACATCTCCCAGGGCCTCAGAGCTGGAGCAAGGGACCCCAAGTTGGCTGGGAGTATATCAGGGTGATAGAGCAATCCACCAAAGTCAGCCACAAGAGCCCCCCGACACACCTTATCCAGCCACGCCAGGAGCACAGGCTGCCAGCAAACCCCTGGCCAGCACAGCCTCATACCACTCATGTAGCATAGCCCTGACGCAAGAGAATTTGAACTTCTGGAAAAAAAAAAAAAAAACCAACCAAAAACCCCACCACAAAAAAAAAACAACCCCCCTCCCAAAAAAATACAACCCCACCAAACAACCCCACAGCTGGGCCACCTGTGGTGTGAATAGCAGAGATTATGCATTCCTAGGTTTGTACCCTATTCAGCACAAAAGTCTCCCAAGCCACCAGAAGTTTTTCAAGCAACCTTGAAATTCTGAAGCTTAACAGGATCAATTTCTCAGCACAGACTAATATTTATGCTAGCTGTCCTTTTAAAGTCTTAAACAGAGAGGAAACCTACATTTCAGCTACTGCACAAACCAGCCTTGGCAGACTGACCTACCAGGGATACCTTACCCTGGAAGCCCATTTACAACAGTACTCTCTGATTCCAAACCTGCTGAGGGGCAAAACCAAACAAACAAAAAATCAATTTACAAGTTTACCAAATATAAACAGATTGAAACCTACAGAAATCCCTTGAAGAAAAAAAAGTCAGCCTCAGAACCCATTTGGTGAGTCCGTTCCTAGACACACATAGGAATCTCGTTCCACATGGCTGTTCAACCATTATTTTCAGAAGAGTCAATGTTGCTGATATTCTTGGTATTTATTACTTAGTTTATGTTTTTAATTAACACAAAGAACGAGGCAGTGGATTGAATACAAATCCTTTCAATGAAGTTAAATACATCATAGGATTACATATGGTAAAACTGAGGGGACTGTTCCATATAAACATCTTCAGAACCACAGCACAATTTTCTCACATAGCTCTCTGATAAACAGACAATCTATGTACCATAGTCTTCCTGCTCATTTAGGTAAATATTCAGGTCCCAAGTAAGCTATTAACAGTTAAATATTTTTAGAGCTAAACAGATCTAAAACTAATGAAACTTAACATAGATCTGGCCTGAGGAAAGGTAAGAGCTTGGTTCCACAGCAGTTAGCATATTTTAGCCCAGCAAAACACAGAATTACTCACAGAGTCAGCACAGACGTAGCTGAATTGAAGTTGGAGTTGCTGCAGAGCGGTAGAGTCTACAGCTAGCTCCAAGTACCTGCCCTTCTAAGCACTGCCTCATCAGCCTTATAGCCTATACCTAGGCAAACGTGCACTTCTGCAAACGCAATTAACTCGAGTCACTTGACAAGTCCCTCAGCTGTTCCCCACAAGCTGTGTTCTAACGGAGAAAGGACACTCCTGCAAGCACTGTCCTGCTTACCCCCAGGGGCTTTTGCCCACACAGAAATACCCAGGTGGAAATCATGTTTTGCTCCATCATCATCAACAGAGCTGTGCTGGGAAAGGCACATAAAGATGTTCCTTACTTAAAAGGGCTTAAGAGTTACGCTTCAGGAAATAAGCAAATAAAAGAAATGAGAGCCGAGTAGCTTGGAAGGAGGAGAAGACAGAGGAATCAAGCTAACAGAAGAAAGCACACCTGCTTTTCCACATATATCAAATCAGACCTGTGTGATTTAAAATAAATTTTTACCATAATATTTACAAGAAAATATTGAAGAGGAACTGGCAAGACATACGCTATATCCCCATCTTTTGGGCCCCTAGAACCCCTCCTCCAGTCAGAAAAGGGATGCAGATGCCCAGACTGAGAACTCTCCGTTAAGCCTGGCTAAACTACTCTTTACAGCGTGCACTGCTGTACTGCCCACAGGCCCTAAGCTGGGTTAGCACCCCGCTGCGAACACGCGCGAAGCTTCTCCTTCCAAGGCTGTGTGACCTAGTTACACAGAAGGGAAGAGCAGCAGGAGGGAGGCTGGCCGGACGGCACAGCTGGAAGCGAGCAATGAGGGTCCCCAGCCAGGCAGGCAAAGGCAGGCAGGGGAGTCCCCCGCCAGGCAGGCGGGCAGGCAGCGGCCCCGAGCCCCCCGCGCAGAGGCCTGGCGCCGAGCGGCGGACCACCAGCCCGGGCTGCGCGGGATCCGCAGGACGCCCCCCAGGAACCGCCGCGGGGGGACGGGCCCCGACCCGGCCTTCCCTTGGCCGCGGCCACCGCAGGAGGAAGGAAGCAGCCGGGGGGGGAAGGGGGTGAGGAAGAGAGCACCGGCTGCAGCCCGGCTCCTCACCTGCGTCCCGGCGGGGCAGAAGGCGATGCTTCCCAGCGGCCGCCGGGGCCAGCCCGCGCCCGGCACCGCCGCGGCCCCGGCCTGCGCCGCGGCCCTCGCCTCCCCCGGCCCGCCCGCTCCCGCTCCCGCGGCGCGTTTTCAGGAAGGCGGCTTACCGACGGCCGCCGCGGCCCCCCTCCGCCCGGCGCCGGCGGGCGCGCCCCCGCTCGTCCCCCGCCACCGGGGGCCCGCCGGGCCGCGATCCCCGCAGCCGCCCGACTGCCCGCGTCTCACCCGCCCCTTACTTACCTCACGCCGCCGGCCAGCAACGGGCAGCGCTGGCGGGAGCCGCCCCCGGCCGGGCCGGGCCGAGGCACGGGGAGGGGCCGCGGCTTTGTGCCCGCCGCTCCGCTCCGCTCGGCTCGGCTCCGCTCGGCTCGGGCCGCCCCTCCCTTCACCCCGCAGCCGGCTCCCCCCTGGGGCCAGGCGCCTGCGCCATGCGCCTGCCTCCCGCTCCGCTCCCGGCCTTCCCTCGGCAGCCGGGCCCGGGTCGCTCCGCACGGCCGGCCTGGCGACGCGATCCTCGCCCGGGCCGGGCCGCGGGGGGCCGGGAGGCGGTGCTGCGCGGCGCGGGGGCTGCCGCGGGGCAGAGGGGAGCTTCCCGGCGCCGCTCGCCTCACGCCGTCCGGCCCCCGGTCCCGCCTGGCCGCCCGGCGGGCGCAGCGGGAAGAGCCGGCAGCGGCATCAGGGACGCCCCGAGGACGGAGAGCCGGGGTGGGCTCCCGGGGCGCTCCCGGAGCCCGGGCCCCTCCTCTGACCGACCGGGCTTAACACCGGGCAGGACGCTGTGCGCTGCTGCTCGGCGGAGCGGCCCCGCCGTCTTCTGCGCGAACGGCCGGCGCCAGCTCCTGCTCTAGGCGTGCCCCGTTACCTTCTGGGGGGAAGGGGTGCTCTCCTCAGATACCTCTCTTGCCAGCTGTAGGATTCGTCCGATGCACGCTTTTCACTGACTCGGGCTGGCGAACGGGGAGAAAATAAATCACAGCGCCCATTCCACGGTTCATTCCAGGATCCTAACGCTCAGTGTGTCACAAGTTTATTAGATTTATTTCAGTGCAAGTTATTGCAATAACAAAACAACGAGAGCAAGATTTTCCTTCCAGTCTGGCAGCTGCTTTCTCTGTAAATAGAGTACCCATTAAAAATGCTAGCAACCACACTGAAGATGGCAGCCAACGTGTCAAGCGTGATTAGGAACGCGTTCAAAGACACACAGCAGTGGAAAAAAACTACTTAAAGAGGGTATAGCAATTCCAAAATTCAGACCATTAAAATGAAAGGTGGATACTACCTAGTTTTCAGGAAGTAGGGCAAAGCAATGCGGTCTTATTTACAAGGTGGTGACATTTACATTAATCCACGGCTTCCGTGAAAGTGGCTGTTAATCTTCAGGCATAAGAGACCTGGTTGGCTCAGGGATGCAACCGCTTAATTAATCTGAGCAGCTTCTCTTGCTGCAGCTTTCATGTGATCTATAGCTGTCTTTTGACAGAGAGGTGTGAAGCTTTTCTGGCGTGAGCTGGAGGCAGCTGAAGTAATCCTGCTTGCTGGTTGTGAAAGCAGTGGCGAGTTCTGCAAGGTGTCCCAAGGGCCACTGAAACCCTTCTGCTCCACATGCCACACGTACCACACAGAACCTCAACCTTAAAAAGCATTTATCATAAGGGATACTGTGACTGACTTTTCAGTCCTGCTACCTCTGGAAGCTCTTGGCGTTTATCCAGGTAGCCTAGCAGATGGTCCTGAAGTCCAGTTTTGCAGTGCCTCGCTTGGCATAGCTGTCAGAGCCCTTGGCTACCCTTACAAGGACGAGCAAGACACCATTGCCCCTCAAATGCATTTGGGAGCAGTTCAGTAAGGTGCCTGCCAGCTACAGAGGAAAACAAGAGCAAACAAGAGGCAGTAAATGAGAGGTAGGTTAGGACATAGCCTGTCCTGCCAAACTGGGGCAGAAATGAGCTCTAAGGACTGGACGAAATTTACTGGAAAATACTTTGCTGCATACAGCCTTTCAGGTACCTGAGATATTGGGCGAAGTTTCATGGCTCATGTGTTCTTATTTATCCCTGATTGAGACAGACAGACAGACACACGCACACTCACTCACTCCAGCTGTGAGCATCGGGCTTGGTGTCATTTTCTACACATACAGCAAGCCTGCAGAAAAGCAGATTTTTCCAGGCCCTGAATGGCTGGGCTGTATTTATCATCATATGGGTGTGGGACAGAGACCAATATGTAGGCAGAAGGTTTTAAGCATTGGTGGGATGCCCAGAGGACTTGACTAGTCCGGACAAGAAATGGCACTTAGCCTTTCCCAAGCTGCTGCATTGCTGCATTATACACCCCTGTGAGGTGAGGTGAGGGAGGTTTTCCCACGTAATTTGGTTTTGACTGGGCCTGGGCAGTATGTACTTTAGCTCTAGAAATCAAACCACCTGTTTCTTATTTCCATCACAAGTACAGAGGAAAACTGTGTTACCAGGATCTCCAGTGTCTTGAGTAGATACTGCGGGGATAGGACACAGACTTGCTTATCTGTTGTCACACCCTGGCAACTGCAGCAAGGAGCAGCAACTATCAATTCCTTCAGCTAGCTTCTCATGTGGTAGCGAAGATTCCTACGACAAGAGACTTTCCTCTTCCACTGGCTCCTACCCTAGAAGCCTGCCACAAGGCTGTGAGTTCTGCAGGAGGGAGAAGAGAAACTGCAGCAGTTTTTTACAGGAAAGGCAGATGACTCACTGGGATTTATCTCCTGCATGCTGAACACGTTGCTGCTGCACCACAGGAAGACCTGTGCGGTCTCCCAGCTGTGGAGGTGCACCCACCCCAGCCCTCCAGAGCCTGGTCATGTTCACTGGTGACTTCAGAGTGATCTTTTCTCACCTTGAAACACGATGTGTATTTCAGTTTATAGCACGTGACAGCGATTACTTCAGTACATTCAAAATCTTATCCCTTGGCAGTATTGTGCGTATTACACTGTGGGCTGTAAGTCGGATTTCTTGTTCTGATTTGCAAAACAACACTGGTGCTCAGCTGTGTTTTATAACAAAGGAGGAGGGAGATGCGAATCAAACTGCAGGAAGGAGGCACAGCAAGAACTGCTTAAGAGCAAAACAGACCTAGTTGTTTTGCTTAGTTTTCCTAATGACTTTTTCATACTGTAAGCAGAGGGGATATACATACTTACACACATGGAAAGGAAAAAAAACACCAAAAAACCCCACAAACCAACAAGGGAACAAAACCCATAGAACTGAGCCAACTAGTTTTTTCTGAAAGCAACGTATTGGGATCCTGAGTTGTTCCGGGCTCAGGCATGACCTGCTGTGTATGGTAAGGCACAATCTCTCCTTATTCCACCTCTTCATTTTCCAGATCCAGAGGATATTCCATCTTCATCAAAATTTCGGTGTCACAGAGAGTACTTTGTAGTTCAAGATTCACTAGTGCTGAAGAAGATGGCTATCCTGACCCTGTAAGCCATATACTCCAAAACTTCATATAGTTAAAAGCCACAAGAGAGACACCATGAACCTCAAAAAGCTGAGTGGAAGGAGAGTGCCAAGGGAAGTCCCAGGCAGCTGGGAGCTCAGAGCTGGTGCAGATGTGCAGCTGGATGCCAGGCCAGGGCAATCCACACTCGCTCCTTCCCACCTCTGGGGATTCCCCCAAAGCAGCCTTTCCAACATAGCCTTGCTGGTGCTGTTCAGGCTCGCTGGCTGTGAGCATTGCTTGCCCTACTGCTAACCCATGCCTGCCTGGTATATGTGGCAGAGCCATCTTGCCTCCTCTCCCCCTGAAAAAATAATTTCCCCTTCGAGAGCAACCTCCAGGCCACGTTACACTGCTCAGTGTGAACAAAGCAAACACGAGATACCACTGTAGGCATGGGTGTTCCCTGTATCTGGATAGGACAATGATCCTGGTCCTTTCAGATAGCCTGGGCTGAGTGATCCTGCCAATATGAGAATAAAATAGAGTTGATCATTAATTTGCTGGGGCCTGAAATTGGCGAGACAAGATGCTGACATCCTGCAAATGAGAAAGTGGTTAATTTCGTTGCTGTCTGGCATGCTTGGATTGTTGCACAGACAGAGCCACCATTTGAATGAAGGGAGCAGGCAAAGGGATGTGACTTAAACCCTGTGGGTGGGTTGTGAGAAGGATGAAGGTTGAACTGTTTGACTTCTGGCTGATGCCTACCTCTTGCCATTTGCCATAAGCACAGACACCAATGTCAGGCAAAGAAATAGCTTCAAAAGTGGGACTTATGTCTTACTTGTCAGTTCTCCCTTCTGAGGCAATACAGTAGTTCCCCAGTACTGCACTTTGCTTCATATCCTCAGTACTGTATTTGGATAAAGTTCTTACTGCATAAAAACTTGCCTTGGTACTCAGATGAGCCTAGCATATTCACCCATGTCTTGTTTGATTGCTACCTGCTTGCTCTCAGTGAAAAGCTTGACAATGATATTGGAGAATGCTTCTTGAAAGAGACGATGTCTTGTAGATTAACCTCGTTTTCAAAAGATTTCGGTTCCCTTCCCAGCTCCACATGCACAATTCTGAACAAGTAACTCTTTTAACTGGTCATCCCACTAACTGCAGGGCATTAGCATGCATTTATTAAAGTACACAGTGCTCTTGTATTTATTGAACTAAAGGTTACACAAATGGGATAAAAAACAGGCTGGACAAATGTTATGAGAAAAGCCCCAGGTCACTTCTGCTTCTTCATATGGCCTTTCTCCAATATGGAAGGAGAAAACGCGTATCTTCTATTTTCTGTACTTGTCACAGAGCCACTCTTTTTGCTTCAATTTTTTTCCCCCTTCTTTAAGGTTGGTAGCAAAGGACTGGAATCAAGTTGTTTATGATTGTTAGTTACTACATCCATGGGAAGAAATTACTCTTTTATTATTTCATGGTGCTGTGCTCTTAAGTGCAATTCTCTCAGCCTTGTCCCATGAAGGGAGATCTGGCCAATATCTTTTCAACACTCCCCCACATCAAGATGGATTTGCATCGTAGGGTTCCGATGAGAGATCTGACAGCAGCTAGTCTTCATGTGTCTTCCTGACAGCCAGGAAATGAGTAAGTGGAAATGCTGCATAACTGCATTTCCAGCTCAGTAGCACTTACTTTTTACCTTCCTTCTCTTTAATTTGAAGTATTTTTCTGAAAACCAGTATTCAAATAAAATGTATATTTGTACAGGGATGTGGGAGCACTTTGACATCCCAGCTCTCAAAAAGCACGTGGACCAGAACCCCGAGTTCCTCAAAAAAAACCCTGCAGAGCACAGGCCAAGAGCAACCCAGGGGCACCAGGCACGTCCTGCCCTCTCTAAGCACCATGTAAGGAAGACGTGAGGGCCAGGGCATCTGATCCCATCATCCTCACCAGCAGCCTCATTAGATCACGGAGCAAGAAAGGAAGGTGCAATAACGAGCCTCCAGCCACCAGTGAAAGCTCATTCCAGCTGTGTATGTGCCAAAAGCTATTCCTTTCTCTGCAGCCCCAGCCAAAGTGACATGAAAGTAGTGATGAGATCTCCGTCCAGGGAGAGGATGACTGCCAGACACTAGCTGTGAGTAATCCTCAGGAACTTGGGAAGAATCAGAGCCATATTCTGATCCCACTGCTGAGCATGTATATTTTTTATGTGACACCGTGTGGGAAGGAAGGAAGGGGTAGTAGGACCCGTACTTGGGCAATTGCTTCCTTACTCCACCTGAATTCTGAATCACTGATGCTGTCTCAGACCCACAGCTGAAGCACAGAGACTTGAGCTGATCCAAGTTTGGACATCAGTTTTAAAGCGCTTGAAGTACCAGCCACCAAGTAAACTAATCTCTGCTTTCATTATGGTGGTTATGGTACTGGCTCTCATCATCTTCCAAAAAACACAGGCTGGCATTTCCAATCCTTCTCTTGCAACTGTCTTAACTTGCAGGAAAGTAATGACTGTGAGTCATCCTTTCATCTTTACAACACTACTGAAGAAGAAAAAAGGGGAAAAAACAGTGCTTGTAGCCTGGCCATAAAATTGTTTGCTAAATAAAGTCAACTGTGTTTCAAATCTCTAGTTACAATAAGAAGTGACATACACCATACCAATTTATGGCAAAACAGATCACTAGGGAGAACTGTGATAAACTATTTGTCACTTCAACATGATGTTTTAACAGTGCACTCTTAATCTAGACCCAACAAAAATACAATTGGTAATATAATTTCTGCTTCTTAATTAATACCATTAACATCTGCCCATTGCTTCCCAAGACTTCCACTGGTTTGCTACGCCTGCATGCACACCTGCGTGCACGTGCACTTTTGTGCCCATAGGCAATGCCATTCTAAGGCGGCAACAGGCATTTGCTTTATTGTCTCTTGGCAGCCTAACCAGACCGCTACAAAACTGGAGGAGAATCAGGCCCTCCCTTTGCTGGGATAACAACAAGACTGCCATTATTCAAGGGGAGGGGGAAAAAAAAAAAAGCCTGTAGCTACGTTAAAAGCTCTTGTCTGTATTAGTGGAAGTATTAACATTTCCCAATGTGCTTCAAGTTACAGTCAAGTATTTTGCCTTCAGTTTGGAGCTGCTTGTAAAAACAGCTAAGTCATACAAGGCCAATAACCTGAGGACTATCAGCTCCGAGCCCAACTCCTACAGAAGCAGGCAGAAGCTGGCTGGTGCAGAAGCTGGTGTGCAGCCTTGGAGTTTGAAGGATCTCCTGAGATTGATTTGAGAGTTAAAGCCCTTGCTCTTCTCCAGTGGGGAACAAATCTGTGTATGTAGAACAAGAAAACCCATTACGAAGCTAAACAATATTGGTCTAAAGTGCCACTAAATATTGATACCGTTCCTTAGAAAGGCCAAGCATTATGATGTCAAATGGTAGGAAGCAAGAGGACAAGATAATACCTAAAATGTAACACACGTGAGTCCAGGTTCGTAAGTAGTTATTGCCACAGACCTCCACTGAACTCAATAGATGACTATCTACTCATATTTGGTGTTTAACCTTCAGCCTGAAGAGAGCTGTGACAGCCAGTAGCAAGGACAGAGCTGCAATTGGGCCAAGTTCTTGAGACATTTTCAGTTAACGCAGACCCATATTCTACAGGCAGCTTTGTTTGAATGGGAGGATCTCAGCAACAGAGTAAGCAGCTTTTTGAATAAGGATGCCAAGACCTGGCCTGTTAGGATTAATATTTTAATCCGCTGTCTAAGTCTATCACTGCTCTAATCACAGCCACAGTGGAGTCCTTGAGTAGCTGGAAATTAGAGAGATCATTGATAATCCCTGTCGTGCTGCACAGATGAAAGCTATCAAGTGGATTTACTGAGGACATAAGGTGTATACAGAAACTCATCATTTTCCAGTTGAGAAAAAACTATCCATTAATATCTGACACAGAGCATACTCTGGAAAACTGGAAGCAGATATTGAAATCGAGCAAATCCCAAAGGGCCTAATGCATATGTGATGAACCAGTTATTAATAATATTCAGCAATATTGACAGCAAGCTCTGTCACTAAGGATGGATAGCATTCCTGTTGGTATTTATAAGTCTATATGCCCTAGATGGCATTGCTCTGCAACATTAGAAAATACATTTCTAAAATCCAAGCTCTCACTGCAGTCGGTACCTAAGAATTTTAGGCAGGACAAGTGTTGATTTAAGTTCACACACACAAAGATAATAGCAGAGTTCTCTTTTTAATGTACTTGTTTGAGACATTTCCACTGCAGCTGATACATCAATTATGCCACTTTTTTTTTTTCATTCATTCTTTAAAGGCTCACTTGTAAAATATTCTTGTCTGAAGTGGTTTCATTGCACCTGCTCTCTCCAGGCTGCAGTATTTAATTGTTTTTGTTTATTCTGTGCTACTCTTCTCGAGCAATTTGCTTGGCACTGTGAAGAAGGCTTACACCAATTACAGAGTGCTGTTTGTTCCCGACAGTCAGAGGTTGAAGATGAGCCTCCTTCCCTCTGAATGCTAGCTGCAGCCCACTTAGAGCAGCTGGAGGGGAAGCAGGCAGATGCTCAGCTGTACTAAGAGGGTTGATTACCATTGCAGCAGGGAGGAAAAATACACACAAAATCAACATACCTGCAGTTTGTCCCAAGTCCTGTGTCTGCATACTCCCCTTTCAGAAGCACAGCCACACGTTGCCTCTGTGTCAGGAGCATTCTAGAACGCACGATGTGCTGGGAGTACCTGTGTGCATTCACCTCCCAGCAACAAGGATTAGAAGTTGCAGTTTCAAGGAGCTGTGCAGCCCACCAGCAACCTGAAAGCTGCTTAATAAAGGATTTTGGCACTGAAAGCCCTAACCATTAAGCACTCGCTCTCCAGGGCAGGGTTAACTTGTCTAGGCACCCCATGCAAGGATGGGGAGAAGCCTCAGGTGGGAAGTCTCACTAGCCAGCCCATTGAGCTGGGAGATGCCTGCAGCTGAACCCCCAGGGCTGTGACAGAGTCGTATGGAAATGCCTCAACCTTTCTGGGATGCATAACCCCACCACTTCTCTTAAGAGGTGGCTCTGTCCATGGCTCTTTGCAACGGAATGGGCATTGCACTTTTGGGAAGCTGAGCAGTGGTGGCGGTATGTCCTGCTCTGCAAGCACATGCTCCTTCTGTGTCCTGGGAGGCTGCAGCACCAAGAGGCTAAAAGACATTCTGGGTGGAGGGTTGTCTCCAAGCTCTCCCTCATTCACTAGATTAACAGAAAGGAAGGCAAGTGCTTGAATTCCTCAGGCATGAGGTAAAAGTCCTGGTTCCTCAGATGCTGTGGTCCACAGCGCTGATGTGGGCAGTTGTACAGCAGGACCATCAGCTGCACTATGGCAGGTGTAGGCTTAGAGAGCAGGGCATAGTGTCAGATTTTCCTTGGCTTTAAGAATGACATTTTTGAAGGAAAATTAGTCTGATGCTCTGGTACACATTAGGGTATGTATCATGAATGTACGTAATAGTATAATCTGTCTTACGGTATAAAGGGAAGGAAAGATCAGCCACAAAACCTGCAACTCTTTTTTTTTTTTTTGATGTTATTCCGAAGATTAAAACAAAGAAGAAAAGACATTTTGTTTAGCAGCAGAGACATTCATTAATCAGTCCTCTTACAAACATGATTTTGGGATAACTGAAGACTTCAGAGTTATCAATCAGAGGACATTGTGCTGAGAACACAGGCAGATGCTGTTTTGTTCAAGCGGCAAAGGATGTAATAAACAGGTGAAAATCAATTGGGCAGAGCCTGGAGGAAGACTGTTATCTGCAATTTACAGAGAAAAGATCTCTCATCTCTGGACATGTTATTTCAAAGCAAATAGCTTTCGGGGTGGCAAAGACACAAGTTGGGCCTCTGTAAAGCAAGCTAGAAGTAACCTCTAAAGGGAAAATAAATAGGATCTGTGCCCTAGTTTTGCATCTTTATGATGGATAAAGATGGCCAGGTGGGAGAGGAGGGTTAGTTTTCTTTTTACCACTTTGTACTTCTGCTCTGATGTTTCATTTTTTGTTCTGCACTAAAAATTCACATCTTTGCTTAAGCAGGGCTTGTGACAGCTAAAGAATAACTGCAAAGACAACACAGCAACAGCTTCTAAAAAAGCAAAAGTGAATACATGAATATGAAATACATACTCTTCAATAACCCCTCCAGCAAAAGCAATGATGGCTTGCCTTAATACTCTGATTTTCCTAACTTTAATGGAAGTGGCTAGAAATTCAGTTACTCCCCCTGACCTCTGAAAACCAATTCCTAACTTTCCAGGCTGTAAGTTACACAAAATTTTCCTAAAGTGAAGTAATCACAAGGCTGAATCAAAAAAGATGCATATGTGGCATATCACCTTGGCAGGTCAGAGTCCAGCAGCCAACTGGAACAGCTCCAAATTGTGACAAAAAGCAAGATTATCTTTGAACCGGAAAACTAGTCATGGGGAAGTCTCTACAGAGGCGCAGCATCCGTATGGATTCCAACATACCTTTTGGGTTGCCAGCACAGAGTTGGAAAGCAAACAATTGAACCAATGAAAAATATTTTCAAGACAACTGCTGGGCTTGCACTGATGAAAGACATTTTCTGCATTACCATCAAAGGCTGCACCTCATCTCTGTACTCATGGACAGAGACATGGGACCAGCATGTGTGCCTTTTCTGCACCACATGACTCTTCTGCACCTGGAAATAGCTGCAGATAAATAACTAACCTCTAGTAAATAAGTAACCTCTTCTGCTAAGACATACCATTGCTTCTTGTGGACATGGTGGATACTTCAGAAGAAAGATATCATTTGGCAGTGACTGTTACAAGAACATAAGCAAAGGTATTTTAGGTGAGGTAGCCAGACCCAATTACGTGCCTTTTCATTCAATGATCTCAAGCCGTTATTTCAGAGAAAGTATAACGGGAGGGGAGGTCAGCTGAAGTGTCCCAACCTTCTCATGTGATGAGGTAGAAGCAAGGAGAGTCCTGTCACCAAGGCAGGCTCAGATTTAGTAGGGAAACTGCAGTCTCTGCTCAGCTGGTGCAGAGCATAAACACAGTACAACTATTTTACTACTCTAGATGTATGCCTTATCTAACAAGCCCTTTCCACAGGTTTTCTGCAGCTTTCTGTAATGGAAACTGGCTGCACCAGAACTGTTATAATAGCACCTCCTCCTCATTATTATTCCAAGCATTACTGAAAAAATTACTCCAGGAATAACTTCAGAGGGAGGACTGTATCTCATAACCACGGCTGTCAATGGCTTGAATGGTCACAGGCACAGAATCCTTCCAGCTGGGAGTGACAATCAACTCCCAATATCCTACATCTGGAAGAGAATAACTAATTTCAGTGCAGTAATTTCAGATCTGTACTGTTGTAACAAGGCAGAATTTGATTCACTATATGATAGCAAATAAAATTCCCTCAGTGTTTGTTTCTGTATGGACTCTGACACATACAGGTCCCACAAGCCAGCAAACTTCTACACGAAGTACTGTGGTGCACACACCTTTACAGCAAATGCACATTAAGTAGCAGAGGAAATACAAAGTATAAAAACTCTCTTTGCTTCTTCCTTCACTCCCTAATTCAACGCTCAGGTGAAACAAGTGGTACAAAGTATTCTCAGAATTACACCAAAAATGAATAAATCATTGGGATTGCGACCCACAGGGGTGCTCTACTCCTATGTCCAAGCACACCCTGAAGTGTTGAGTTAGTACAAAGAGAGGATATTTTTATTGATAAACATTATATTGTCTTAGTGTAGATGTCTGACACATTATTAAATCAAATGACAAAACATTTAAAGTAATTCATTCTAATAAAACTTTTTTATATTCCATAGACAATAGTGCTGTGAATTTTGTTTATAGTATAACACATTAAAAACACAGAAATACAAGTTTCTAATTTCATAGGTTACCAGCAAACAGAGAAAAATGCATGCTTTCATTTCTGTTAAATTTGTAACTTACACAGGCAAGTGGAACAGCTATGCATAGAAGACTATTCTACAACAAGTTGTAAAACAAACATACAGAAAGACTGACCTTATAATACTTGTACAAGTATGACAAAAGCATTGTAACTCATTTCAAAAGGTAACAAATGTTTTGTCTGTGGCTCCACCATTTTAACACTTCTAAGCTGACTTAATAAAAAGCTATTTTGAGTAGAATCGTATTACTAGAAACCACTGATGATTTTGTTTTCTGGCTGGCTGTAAATGAACATACATTATATGTGCATTTGCTCTCAGTTCCACCTACATTTTCTTCCTTACAGTTAGGAGCATCACAGAATCTTCCCACTCAGTGAAAAGGAACCCAGACAGTGTCGTTTGATCCCAAATCAGACAAAAGGTGGTTGTATCAGTCACTTTTATTGCTGTGCTTCCTGCAGCTTTGATGCCGTGACTGCACCATAAAGTAGAAAACTCACCACGCACACAATTCAAAGAAATCTCTATGGTTTCATCACAGTCTGTTTTAGAACAAGCCATGGCAGGGATTGCATTCAGCGGTCTAAGACTTTAGTGATGGTACAAAACCAAGTTTTCCATAATAGCTCCACGAAATGATCAGATCTTGATCAGCCAACTGCTGGGCCATGAGATGATTTAAACACACATCCCCCCCTCCAGTTGCTGGCGCTGGGGCTCTCCCTGCATGCTGTGGTGGTACAAAGCTGACTACAGGGTGCAGACCTAGGCTGGCTCTGATGGGGCTTATTAGGTCAGGGACAACGCCATGTAAATACAACAGTTTGGGCTTGGGTCTGAAAAAGGCTGGAAGGGGCTAAAAGCGGTCCCCATGTGTAAAGAAACCAGTTGTCCTTACACCAGCTGACTCGCTCTTGCACAGGTACATACCTGCGAACTCAGGCACCGGTGGGCAAAGCCCTTGCAAGGAAAAGAAAACCAAGGGAAGTTTCTCAAGAGACCCTGAACCCAACAGCACCCATTGTCCTTCAGTGGCGAGCAAGGGCCCGACACTTCTCAGAATTCAGCCATGGTTTTTAGCGCACAAATGGGATCTATCAGAAGTGCTGAACTAATGAAAGCCTGGTCCAAAAAAATGCTAGATGAGCCAGGGGAGGAGGAGGGGGAGGAGCAGGGGAGGGCAGGGGGCCCTGAAACTTGTGCGACATACCTGAGGATTAACGGGTCTGCCTGCTCACCTTTTTGTTCTAGTGAAATCCTGATTTACCAGCATATGAATTCCCATGGCCACGCTTATGCTAGGGTTGTAAGCAGAAGTGAACTTCGCCCTGCGGGGCTGCTTGCCACACACCCATGTCTGTAACCAGATGAACCATGGACTGAAAAGAAACACCAGTCCTTCCCTCCTGCACGTCCCTGTTGGCTGAAGCTCTGATGGATGCACTAGCAACAGGAACACCTGAACCATTGCCAAACCTTACCGAGGGATTTCAGATTGCACAGGACTTCGACAGACAGCAAACTGCCCCCTGCCCCAACCCCAAATAAACATCTTCCTAGTCTGCCTTCATTCTTGAAAACAAACATTCAATGTGAGGATGAACATAATCTATCATTCTTTTAGTCATCTTTTACAAATACTGCCTGTATTAAAGGCCTAATAACGATTATCAGGTTTACAAGGACAGATAGTAAAGTCAATCAAACTATTCCTCAAGTAAAATCTGTCCCTAAATCTTCAATGCATGGCGAAGTTCACTGCACACCAGCTCATCTCTCAGGTATGCAGATTGCTACTAGCATGTTTACGCAACCATTTATGTAACAGATAAAATGCATACTTGTGAAGCTAGGATAAGAATCAAGTCAGAGACATTGTCTTTGGCATACCTCTCCCCCTCTCCTTGATAAAGGGATGCAGTATTTCTCACCAGGAAGAAACACCTTTCGTCAGGAAGGCGAGAGTTGTAAAGATCAAATAGCATTCAGGCAAACCTCCACATAAATGCAATCCCTCCAAAACTTGTCAGTATCCTAATTACACAATAACCAGCTTTTTGTGATACCATATTACTCTCATTTGCACTTGCTCTCCATGGGTACTGAATAATTACAGAATCATACTTTGTGTCCTTTGCTTCTGTCATCCATTTAAAAAAAAATCCTTAAGAACAAAGTTATTTCACAAACATCTTGCTTTGGCTTCTTTCAAGAACTTCTTGTAGTTCAAGTCCTGTGCTTGCTCATTTGACCTAAGCATGTGCAATTTCACAATACAATTTTGAGATACAGAAATGTATGTTACACTCAGAGGTTTTGACCCACCAGTGAGAATTACTGAAAGAAAAGGATTGTTTCTGAGAATCTAGGATGAGCAACTCGGCTGATCTCTGTGCTTGACAGAATGCGGAAACTCACTTCATGCAAATCTTGAATGTTATACAAACCTTTATGAAAGACTGATGCAGTACTTTAAGCAATCAGCCTTCATCTTCCAATTTTTTCTTTTCTAATCTGAAAAATCCCCAAGCCTTCAAGAGCTGATGAAATACAGGCTTCCAGTTCCCCCTCCGCTGCCCCAATACATTCTCTGTAAAATGACTCCATCCGTTGCTCTTGTATTTCCCAACAAGCCCTACGGTAATTCATACCAATAGCAATGATCTGATACATTCTTCTACAGTGGAGATCTACTGACCTACCTGAAACCAAAACAATGCAGTGGATACAGAGAAGTATCGCATTTGCAAGCGGTGGGACCATTTTCACTGCAGGATTTCAAGGTGGAGACCTTGCCTGCTGTAATTGGTAACCAGCCTGTCATAAATTTGGGACAATAAATGTCAGCTTCACCCAAGCATTTGCTAGCGCATGGCATCAGTTTTAAAGAGAAATCTTCACATTTAACCAGAGCCATTTACTGTTAAAGGGAGCTGGGGAAAACTAGACAAAGGAAGATTACTTCCTTACTAAAAGATTACTAAAAAATAAAAAAACTAAAAAAAAAAATTTAAAAATCTACTTGTTGTTATCTTATGAAATGTGAATTTTAATTATTGCAAATGGTACCTCGTGACAGCAATACTACAAACATTAGAGTGCAATGAGTATTTGCTATTTATATATTTCTACTCTTACTAATCAAGAGGTGAGCACCGCAGAAGCATCTTTGGGTCTCTCAGCATTCCTCAGCTTCTCTACTAATATAAGTTAGAAGAAGCATCTGAGAAGGACTCATCACTTTTTGCGGCCATTCAAAAGGATGGTACGATGCTTTTAATGGCTTAGTCTGTTTGGTCCCTGGTTCAGGAAAACCTGGCCTTAGCTTTAGGTGAGGACTGAAATTAGGTTCCTAAATCTTCTGCCAGCATGGGAAAATGTTTTCTTGAACCAGGGGCTCAGCTCTTAGTGTACGATAAATAAATAAATAAAATGTATAAATACTTCAGTGCAGAATTTCCTGACCCCCTCAATGTCTTGTGCATGCTCTTTAATTTTTCAAAGCTGTCTTTACGTTCAGAAAATGCAACTGGAATTTCAAATGACTAACAATAATTACAATAGAAAAATTACTGAATGTACAAAGATAAGCTGTTTAAACTTTTGACCTGCTATATTATAAATATGCAACTGCCATGCACCACTCACAATACCTTGCTAATACAATGTGGAAATGAATAAAAACTAGTAATCATCTCTTGCATTTATAAATAGATGGTTGTAAGGCTATCTTAAATACTGATACACTTAGCATCCTAGCAGTTGCCATGATAGGCGTTTATTCCTATGCAGATGGCAGCTGTTTACTGCAGGGCTTCATTTTAACAACAGTGGACATACTATGTAAAGTTCATACATTTTAAAAAAATAATGCCAAAAATCTGCCAATCAATTGTATCAACTTATGACTGAGCCCCTCAGTAAAACTAGTATGGTATAGTATAGTCTGGCTTCATAAAGCGTAAAAGGCCCAGGTCAGATCTATAATCACTTAATCAGATCAATTATGTTTATTGTATAATGAGTGTCTTTGCATAGCCAGAACTGAGCAGGGTTGTATCCACTTCATGCATTTTGAGGCAACTTAAGATATAAAGTATCCTCATACCTGCAAATTTCCCTTTGAAGAGTCTTTGAAAGACATGCTATGAAAAGTCTTCCCATGTACTGCATAATGAGTGCTTATTTCAATAGTTAGGGGCATGTTAAAGGCAGACAGTAGGCTTACACCGTTTTGGAGTCGGGTTGTTCAAGATTGGTGCACCAAGCAAAGATCCCCTTGCATTTTCTCCCATCAACTTACTGGATCAAAACCTATATCCTACTTCTGCTAGCCCAGTGCATGAATTCTGTGTTAAGGAGGATGTGGGTCTGCCTTCAAAGTCAGAGGGATTCAGCTTATGAGATAGCAAGTGGAAGCAAAATCCTGAATCCTTGCAGCACAAGGAGCAAGATAAAAATCTTAAGGAAACAAGCAGGCAGCTGTTGGGTATACAGGGATGTCTGCTTTTGAAAATGATTTCATAGCACATCCCAACATTTATATAGGGTCATCAGAAGTCCTCCTACACGCAGCATCTTAGGTCCCAGAGAGACATGCCCTCCCAAAACAGCTGTGCTCCTAGAAGTAACTGTCCACTGAACTGCTTAAACAAACTCCCATTGTTCTGACACTGATCAGAGCGCAATCATACAAGCAGCTCTGCCAGACAGATGGTAAGCTTCAGCAAAGAGATAAGGGTGTTTGCTGCAGAGGGTCCACAAGGGTCACCACCTCTTCATCTGGTACAGCTGCAGCCAGAGCACATCTGTCTACACACTTGTGCCCTTGATGGCAGGATGGGAGGGTGCACTCTGTATTTGTACACAGCATGAGGAAAATGAAAGCCCTCTTCATTCCTATGATCACAAACTACACTATTGCAGGGTTTATCTTCTCCCTTGCCTTTGCCCAGCCTCATTCCCTTCTTCCTTTACCAAACAGCTTAGTTCTTGTTATTTTAGCATTTGCTAAGAAAATTACAAGATATAATTCTAAGGCTGTAACAGCCAGGAAGGAGGTTTGCCTTCTGCTAGGGATTGCATTTGGTTTCTATAGACACAGTGTGGCATCCTACTTAGCCATCCTATAGAAAATTAACCCTTTCTCAACAAAGGCTGTCCTCAACAAAGTGAAGTTGAGAAGTGACATGGATGCTTATACAGGACCAAGTCCTGCAAACTGTCTTTCATTACCACAGTCCTGCCAAGAGTAATTAATCCTATTTACACAAAATATGCATCAGGACTCAAAGTCAGGATGTAAAAAACATGTTTTGGTAACCTGACTTTCAACTTAATTTCACGTGCTGGCTCAAGACTAGTCAACAGCATCAGAAAGACCTGGATGTGACCCTTCGTACTTCACCATCTTTATGCCTACAGATGCAGCTGCACAAAGCTGCGACATGGGAGGGGACTGCTGCTGTGGTATCTTAGCTCAAAGTTTGCAATGCAAAACTCTTTTTCCATCTCCCCCAAAAGCAAGCTGGATCCTCAAATTCAAAAGCCCCCACCCAAGCCCTGTGCACACTTCAGAAATGCGAGAGAACATCAATGAATTAACTAGCATATGGCAAGCAGAGGGACTGCCCAGCTCTCCTTTTTGCACTAGCAGGAGCTGCTGAGAAAGCAAGGTGAGAGGGGCACCCTGCTGCTGGTGTGCGTTGTTAACAGACCAGCTGGACACCTGCCTGCAGGGTGCAGCAGAAAGTATATGGCACAACCCCATCGGCAGACTGCCCCGGGCTTGGGCTTGATCCAAAGCCCTTCTAGCTCAGTTAAAAAACCTTGCTTTTAACTTCTGGAAGCTCAGCATCAGGTCCTGTTTGCACAGGACTGCTACTAACACAGGCTACTGCCTTCTAGAGAGGCATACAGGAAAGCCATAGACCACCTCAGGGCAAAATCTGCAAGGGCAACTCTACCTTCCTTAATAGCATCAGTAGCAAAAACCTCAGGAGCTGACTCCCAGTGAACAGTTTATAAAACTTTTACAAAGTCTTCTAAAAGTCACTTCCCTTATTTTAACCCAAGGCACATTCGTTACAGGCTTTCCCCATCAGAGTCACCTGCTCACTGACCACACAGGATCCTGCCCCCTCCCCTGCCATGGGAACATTTTGCTGCAGTTGCTCCCTACGAGAGCCCCCACTCTTAGACCGCACGTGCTGCTTCTGCTGGGCACTTAAATAAACCCTGCTGATGCCAAAGAGCTGGATTCACTAAACCAAATTTCTCAGCAAAGCACTTAAGCATGTGCTTAGCTTTCGATACACAGACCTCTGCACAACAAGGTATGTGCTTCAAGTTAAGCAACGGCTCTGGTACTTTCTGGACTTGCAACTTAGGAGCCTGCCCGAGCACAGCCTGCCCAAGCGTGCCAGGACTTGAATTAGGCCAGGGAAGAGGTGCAAATGCCCCCAGTCCATTGCACTGGGGTGGGTATTACCCAGGAACAGCAGGCAGCGTGCTCCCCCCACCCTCCCTTGGGAGCAGTACTTCGGGCAGCCCTGCGACCCTGTGAGAGCTGGGCTCAGAAGTACACCCCAGCTGAACAGTGCTGGCCGAGGGCAGCGGGGTCCACGGCTACCCCAATAGCCTCTCCCACGACATGCTGCCAGTCAGTGGGCACAGCTATGCCGGCTGGGACAAGAGCTGCCTGAGGCCCAGCTTTCTCAGGAGCCACACCAGCCATAGGAACCAGAGGCTGCCCAGAACAGAGACACATCCCAAAGGACATGAAGGACATTGGTGTTCCTGCCATCCCATGGTTATTTCCCTTTCAAAACTTTGGAACTCCAACACTCACTAAATGACAGTGATTGTATGGTAGCCATGTACCCGTACGCTGATGGTACCGCTTTTTGACAGGAATTATTACAACAGGTCTCCTTCAGTGATGCAGTGGTTTGCTACCCAGAGGACTGCTTTACTGAAATGACCCCACCAGTTGTATCTAGATCTCACTGCAGGAGTGCAGAGGTCTTCACTTTTCATTCCTAATGGCAGAGTTACATATCCCTATGATTACTAAAACTTGCTTACATTACAGTCCTCTCTCTCCACAAGACGTTTCTGCAGTTAACTCCTTCTGCAGCCAAATGTCTGTCTCTACGTGCACGAAGTGAATGGAGCGCTTGTTTCCTCACCTGCTCCAGTGCCTGTTGGCCAGGAGACAACACTGAATAGAATTAAGGTAAGACATGGTCCTAAGGGAAACCTGTATTTCTACTATGAAAAGAAGCAAGTATCATTCCAAGCTAGCAGGCAGTGACCAAGAGGTGGTGTGCACCAGCAGCCCCCTTCTTTCATTACAGCATGAGATAGACAAAATGTCCAGCAACAGGGATTACTCCTCTGGGAATCCAAGCTCCTTGCTTCGCTTGCCAGGCATGCCGATGGAAAACCTCAGAGGCAAATATTCAACATTTGAGCAGATCTGTAATCAGCTACAACCGTACTCATCAGTTCAGGCATGCAGTGTTATATTTTCCCCCAACTGGCAATAAAAAGGTTATGTTAAATCATTGCTGTAAAATTATCATGTTGAGTTTTAGCACCATTCAAATCCTACCTGGCAGACAAAGATTATATTGACAAGATCTCTGTCACTTTGTTTTGGTGTGGAAGGTTTAAAACTTGTTCTGCAAGGCTATTAGAAAACGTACCATGATAAAGTAATTTTAACTATATAAATACATTACAAAATCTGTCGCTTTAAACAAATTGTGCTTTTTTTTGAAGCTTTCCTGAAAATAGATGTTTCTGCCCAAACTTGGATAACTTGGCCTAGATCTCAGGCTGTTTCAGGGTGGTGAACAATAGACTTCACAGCCAAATTATATCCCCTGGTGCACAATGAAACGAACTGCCATTTCTTCCCTCATTGCTTTCTTGTTTTCCAAAAGGCATGGATTTGTCCACACCTGAGACTGATTCTCGAGATTCAGCCAAACAAGTCAGAGCAGTTTGGGTGGAAGTAGATGCATTTATGAAATATGCTTCAGATTTGAGGCCACTAAGTGCTAACAGAATATTCATGTAACTTCCCTTAAAGGTGCCTAGTTGTATTAATAGTTATTCATTTATCTATTCAGATAAGAAAATAAAAAGTTAATCTTTAAAAAACAAAGTGCAACAGTCCTTTTCAGGACTTACTGCTGCAAACATGTACACTGACCCTACAAAACAATCATTGTGGTTTTGCCATTGATTTCAATAGAGGTCAACTCTCACTCATGTCAGTGAATACTGAAAACTCTCTTCCTTTAACTTTAAGCCTTGCATTATACTTGGTATACCCAGTCAACATACTCAAACTCTGCAGTTCCTTAAATTTGAAGTGAAGTGGCTGAAGTCTTCCAAATACTCAAACTTCCACCGCTTTCCTTAAAAACTTGGCTTTAAACTGATTCAGTTAAAGTTGTACAAACCTAATACGGACATTCTTACCTGGATTTAAGACTATTTTAGACTAACTTACAGCAGCTACTGATCAAGTGAAACTTCATGAATACAGGGCAGATTTAAATCCAGCTAAGCATGGTCCACTGAGATTAATTTTTAAAGTATATGTTTAAACAAGTTTAAAGCTCCAGTGGTGTAACTTTGAAATAGACAAACCTTACACTATTGCACCTCTGTGAGCTTTATTTGAAAGGATTAGGGCTTCCAAAAAATCTTGATATACGAAACATTTGTTAATCAGCAGAAAGTTATGGTTTTCTAAAAAGTTATCCAACAATAGTCAATCTACATTTTATCTCACAAGTATTTATATGGTTATTTGGAAAAGGCATATAAAAATTCCTGACAGCAGGATATTAAATGTGACCCTCAGGTTGTTCCACCTACATTGAACGTTGTTCTTCTAAAACTAGACTGCTGTTGTACCTGATTTGTTTTGTCAAGAAAAAAGCCAGTCATGCATCTATCTGAATGTTAAGAACGAGCATTCTTTTTCACAAGCACTAATATCACAAATCCAAAGTATGCTTATCAATTAATTTCAATGACACGGCTGAGGACAGAAAGCTGAAAACAAAGCAGGCAAGTAGCATCACAGGAAAAAAACCCAAATTATCCCAGTGAAAGTCTCATCCCATGCACACATTTCAGGTTGGTGTTCCTAATGCAGAAACAATCTACGAAAAAGTGCAGTACATTAAAAAAAAACAGAAGGGGGGGGAGTGGCGGAAAGGAAAAAGGAAAAAAAAAAAAAAGGCAAGTATAAAATTCACCTTTGGTAGGGACAAAAGCAGTTTTTCCAGCATGTCTTAAGACCTCCTCATATCATATCCTATCATTCTGCCTTTGAACCACTGTCAAAGGAAGACCATCCACATGTCGAGCAGAGTTGAAATGAGCAAGGGATCACATGTTTAAATCAAGTCAAAGTCAGAGCTGCAGTGAAGTGCTCTCCACTGAGGAAAAGGCTCTTTAATCTCTCTGAAATACTCATAAGGAATCATTTGAAACTGCTAGGAATGGAAACAAAAACAGTCGACTGGTCCAAAGATCAGAGCAGCCTCAGACATGAAGGTGACCCTTGCTTTCAGAAGAATAAAACCACAAACGAATCACAGTCATATTCAAAAAACCCAACCCAGCCTGGCTTCACCTCTGGTTCCCCCCAGCCCCCCAGCCTTTCCACAGCCCCTTTGTGCCTCAGCTCCCTGCTTCCCCCCAGGCAGCCACCCCCCAGCCACCCTCCCGAGCCCCAGCCCCACCATGCCCCGTCCCCATCCCGCCCCACACCCCCAGGGGCTCTGCCAGCCGAGGTGCCCACGCAGGGCAGGGGGCAGACGCCCTCGACGGATGCCAGTCCCACGGCCCCGCACCTCAACAGTGGCCCATGTCTTGGGCAGCAACGGGCACTGCAGAGCTTCTCACTGGGAAACCGAAGCCAGGCGCTGGCTGTCCCCCTTTCAGAGCCAGCAACTTCCAGAATCCAGCGTCGGGAGGAGAGAACCCCTCAGACTCAGTCCTCTGCTTGGCTCAGTGAAGGAAAGCTATTAATATGCACTGCATTTGGATATAACTGTCTATGTGAGTTTTGGAGATGTTGTACAGGAAGGATGCTAAAAATTGCTCAAGTTTTTTGCTTTGGGGACTTTTCCACAGGCTTCGATTATGCTAACAAACTTGAGAGGCTCTCTCTTTTGGAGACAATAACAAGAGTGCACACATTCAGTAGGTCTATCCTGTTCCAAACCAGGTCTGCACCGGTTGATTTGGTTGCAAATTGTAAGCACATCTCGCTGAAACTGTCAATATAGGAAGTGCTTATCAATTCATATATGGCACAGATAATGGCAGTTCAATGTACCTTTTGCTTCTGCTTAGAACAAACAACTTGCACAACACACAAGCATCAAAACAAGGTATTTCAGGTTTTACACACAATGCAAAGCTACGATATACTACAGTATTTAATGCACACCAATAGGAAAAGTTCCTAAAAAATACTCATGCAGTTTTTGTGCCACGGGATAGGTAATGGCTATTTCGTAGAAATAGATCCAACTGGCTCCATTGGAGCAGCAGTATAAATATTCAAAATAGAAGTAATAATAGGCCCTGATGTGAAACTTCTCTTTTTTTTTTTATTTTTTTTTTTTTCCCTTCCCCAAATCTGTCCCTTCTGCCAGCAAGGAAACACTCTGCTTAGGAGCAACTGCATCTTGCTACGAGAGTATAGTGGTGTGTTTGTGGGGTGGATTTTAGTGAAGTGTGCCACGTTGTTGCTAACATTGTTTGATTTAAGGAAGTATTTTAGGCATTTTAGTGATTGTTATTATTATTATTAATCTCATTAACAACAACAGAAAAAGAAACAACAGCAACAAAAAAACCAACAGGAAGGTACAGTGGGCTTCCTAACGCAAGAGGACTTCCAGCAGGCATAGTTACGAGAAGGCTGCTCAAACAACAGGTTGCATAGCTCAACAAGTAGCAACACAATTGTTTTCCAGAATGAAAAACAATGACGCAGGCATGTCATTGACTCTCTATACTACCTGTCCCTGGACCCTTCCTTCTTCTTGCCAGGGATCCACAAGCACACTTTGTTCACCGAAGCCAGCGGTACACAGCTTGTTCTGCTGGGCTTTGACACACACAGTGCAACAGCTGCCAGCGCCTCCACACATTTAGCGTAACAAAGAAAGAAAACCAGGTGCTGAGCTGAATGGAAACCACAGGGTGTAAATATTTTGATTTACAACATTTTCCCCAAAGAAAATTAAACCAAAAAATAACTTCCAAAAGTGCAAATGAAATAAAAATTGGCTTTCTGTCTGTGAACGGGGCTTTTTTTTTTTTTTTTTTTTTTTTGAGTTGGGAGGTTTTTTTCCTGCTATAGCTTAGTATTTGGTGTTTGGGTTTTTTCTTTTTTTCTCTCCTTTCTTTTATGTAGGGTTTGCTGTGCCTTTACTACCAATATTTGCCACTGTTTGAACCATAGACAAAAACATTCACCTAGCTGGTAGTATCTTAATACATTTCATAGTAGAACGTATACAAGAAAGAGGAAAAAACATACCAAATGAATCAGAAGTGATCAGTGCTTAAAGTAAATACAAGAGCCAGCACTGGCAAGAATCCACAGTATCAATACATACAAATGAAGCTGTGATGGTGTTTCTCATGGGGTGCAATCTGCCTGGATATTAATACAGAAGTATACAAAATCTAGCAGGGATATTGGAACAATGAATAGCTAAACTTTCACAATAACTTAAGATCTGTGAGCGAGTCTGCATTGAAGATATTCCACATTTTAAAAAGTGCCATCTGTCTGTGTCTTCCTCCCTCCCAAAGGAAGGGTGATGAATCCACATGATCTGTTATCAGGTAAGTTCAACTGCTTAAGACGACAAATATCTGGCCAGGTCCAGTGTATTCTTTAAAGAGTGGCAAATTATGACTTCAGTAACTATGTCTGTGCAAAATATGCCTCTTTCCTTTTAAAGAAACCAGTGTCTGTAACTCATTTAGAAAAGTTCCAACACGTACTTATGTCCTTCTCAGAATGAATAAGACATGAACTATTGAATCCCCCCAAAACAAGAAATCTGATGAAGCAGAGAAAGTTCTGACCTTCCATTTCGACGTGCAGGCCTTTAAAAACCAGGACACCTCCTTGGTAGCCCTCCTGGGCTGGCGATCAAACTATTGCTTGGAAAAACCATAAACAACCTAGTAATAAAACTCCAACATTAGTAGTTAAATGGTAACAGTGTATACCCTTTGAATCCACATTGAATCCATGAGCATTCCTCATCACACCTGTACAAGATTCATTTTTTTATGGTAAAAAGTCATCATCTGTTGCCTTGACAATCTTCTTTTAATACTCAGTAAATCCATTCATATGCCGAGTACCTTGAATTGTATTCCCATATTACACTGCCCTGTGACCTTTGGATCGTTACAGGAGACCCAGCACTCAGAAGGAGAAGCTGCAAGAGAGGACTTTGATCTCTGGCAATTAAAAAAAACCCCCAACAACAAAAAAACAAAACACCCCCCCCCCCAAAACAAAACTAATAAAAAAAACCCCCAAAAACAAAACCAACCAAAAAAATTCCCATGATTCTCCTTGAAATCAGCCCCTGTATGATGTACCCTCTTCTGCATTGTAGCAATAGTCTTAAGTCATAAATTAGATTAGTCTTCCATCAAATAACTTAAAAAAAGAAGGAATTGTAGCAGACCAGTTTTACCTGGCTTGACGCCAGTTAGCAGCCAGTTCATCTAGAGTCCCAGTCACACTGTTCAAAAAGTGAGCTAGGAAATCACATGAATGTTGAAAAAAATAATCTTCACATCGATGCAGGATTTTTCCAGGTTGTGGGGGGTCAGGGAGAGGGCAGACCTAGATGGGGCCACGGGTCCTATGAACAGTGAACAGGATATACATCACGACTTGGAGGTGCACCGCATTCAGGAGATGCCAGCCGTGGTTTGTATTGCACAGGTAAGAAGGAAGTTCCTCCTGACAGTCTGCCACCTGCATTAGTGATCTCTGCACATTGGCAAGTTCACAAAAGTGAAAACATTGAATTCTGTCATGATGGAGAAACACAGGAAGATGCCGTAAAGGGAAAGGCACACACACCCTAGCTTCTTATCCAGTTTCCATTTGTTCATGTGGACGCCAAAAACCTACAATAAACACAGAGTAAGCCACCACAGCAGGAACATTTTGAATAAAGTGGTAAATGCCCTTCTCAATTACAGGAGCATGAAGATGACTGTCCCCTTACTGATCATGGTCACCTGGAAGCAATCACAATGCAAGTACTGCAACAAGTGAGCTGAAGACCACAGCTGAAGTAAATCAGAGTAGCCCCCTCACAGTCATGGAAGCCACACTGACTTGCATCACCTTGAGTCCTGGCCCAAGGACCTTAATTTTCTGCAATGAATTTCATTTTGCCAAGAACAATCCCATTTAATTCAATCAGAAACATTTTCAAAGGCCAGATTCCTTTTTCTTCACTCAAAATACTTCATGTGCCCCTCTGCATCTCAATCTAGAGCCACATAGTCTACGGCTGGGCTTGACTTTGCTTAGTTTCCTTCCACACAAACTTCTTAAAAGACTGAAGTCTTGTGTACATGGGAATGGTGCTGGTATGCAATGCACAGGAGGACTCCCTATAGCAGCTGGTCTCATGATTTGGAAGATGTCACATAAATCCTCTTCTCTCTATCATTTCTAGTCTGCTATGTTGGACTTGGACAGGTCAGGGAACATGAGACACTAATATCAATAGAAAAATTGTCATGTCCAGGCAATATTTGTTCTCGTCTGCGTTGTGTTTCAGAAGGTTCCTAGAGAGGGCCAAAGCAAACTGTATAGCATTTTGTCTACCTGTCCAACAGGAGAACGGATCTCATCATACGTCAAGGGGATTCTGCTTCAACTCTAGCATGAAAAATAACTAACGATTACTAATGAATCTCCTGGGCTCCTCCCATAGAAAACATACAAATGAGAGCCATCTTGTGACAGTGATAGCTTCTGCAAAGTGCCAGGTTAAGGTCTTGGAAAGTTTACAAAAGGAATGACAATTCCTATCCCTTAACAACAGGCTTTGCAACCACTGTTACAGCTGGAGGTAAGAAAGGAATAGGTGAAGAAAACATCTATAAAAATCACTCTTTTGGAAATGACGAATGGAAAGACTATATACATACTGTGACAAAAACAGATGCCAGCAGGAGACCAACAGAATAGATAAGTCCTCTGCTGTTTAACCGAATCTGTAAAAGAAGGAAGTTTATAAAACCATGTCACAATTTCAAGCAACAGTATTTCTCTCTGCTGATAATTCTGTAATCCTAAACTGCTGAGTGGCTAAACACTGGCTTGCAAGCCATAATGACAAGTCAGACCATTACATCACAGATTATTTTGCCTACTCCCTATTGCCAAAGAATAAGTATTATTATTAGAGTAGCATCCTTAGGACCTCAGAGCATTTCAAACTGTTCCACCCCAACATGCGCTTTGTCATCCCTTATACTGTTACATCATGCAGTTTTCTTTTTGGCAATTAACTCCTATGTGAGTCCTGTAAAAACAAAGAGGGGAAAAGAAATTTTGCTTTCAGTCACTGTATTGGGTTTGTGTGGCAAGGTTTTGGTAGTGTGTGTGGGGGTTACAGGGGTGGCTTCTGTGAGAAGTTGCTAGAAGCTTCCCCTGTGTCCAACAGAGCCCATACCAGCTGGCTCTGAGATGGACCCGCCGCTGGCCAAGGCCGAGCCAATCAGCGATTGCACAGTGGTAGCACCTCTGTGATAACATATTTAAGAAGGAAAAAAAGTTGCTGGGACAGACAGAAATGGCAGCTGGAGAGAGGAGTGAGAACACATAAGAGAAACAACCCTGGAGACACCAAGGTCAGTGAAGAAGGAGGGGAGGAGATGCTCCAGGTGCCGGAGCAGAGATTCCCCTGCAGCCCATGGGGAAGACCATGGTGAGGCAGGCTGTCCCCCTGCAGCCCATGGAGGCTGGAGCAGATCTCCACCTGCAGCCCGTGGAGGACCCTGCGCCAGAGCAGGTCGGTTCCTGAAGGAGGCTGTGACCCCGTGGGAACCCTGCGCTGGAGCAGGCTCCTGGCAGGACCTGCGGATCTGCGGAGAGAGGAGTCCACGGAGCAGGTTTTCTGGCAGGACTTGTGACTCCATGGGGGACCCACACTGGAGCAGTGTGTTCCTGAAGGACTGCACACCGTGGAAAGGACCCACACTGGAGCAGTTCGTGAAGAGCTGCAGCCCGTGGGAAGGACCCATGTTGGAGAAGTTCATGGAGGACTGTATCCTGTGGGTGGGACCCCATGCTGGAACTGGGGAAGAGTGTGATGAGTCCTGCCACTGAGGAGGATGAAGCGGCAGAAACAACGTGTGATGAACTGACTGTAAACCCCATTCCCCATCCCCCTGCGCTGCTGGGGGAGGGTAGGTAGAGAATCTGGGAGAGAAGTTGTGCCCAGGAAGAAGGGAGGGGTGGAGGGAAGGTGTTCTGAGATTTGGTTTTATTTCCCATTACCCTACTTTGGTTGATTGGTAATAAATTGAGTTAGTTTTCCCCAAGTTGAGTCTGTTTTGCCGGTGATGGTAATTGGTGAGTGATCTCTCCTGTCCTTATCTCGACCCACGAGCCCTTTGTTATATTTTCTCTCCCCTGTCCAGCTGAGGAGGGGGAGTGATAGAATGCCTTTGGTGGGCACCTGGCATCCAGCCAGGGTCAACCCACCACAGTCACCAATTAATGCTTCACAGTGGGGGAAGATAAACAAGGACATACACAAACACATAATTTCTTCCCTACTCTTACTCATCTCGGTGAAGGAAACAAGTCAGTAATCTCACAGCCTGAACCTAAGCTGCTGAAAATCATCGGTATATCAAAGCATCATGGCACACTAGCACAGGCTGACCATTATTTAGCACTGAGGCAAATCAAGCAAAGAGACAATTTATTGCCTGCAGGGCTGCATAGAAATATCATCACTAAGGTACCCAGGCACACCACAGGTTCTGACGTAGCCATCTCCATGGCAGAGCCACAACTACATCCACTGTGCAAGTGGAGAACTGAGATACAGGTCCTCAAAGCTGTGGAGCTATTTAACTGCCATTTTTAGAGGCTTTGGAGTCTAACCAAAGGCACTTACCTGCATCTTTAAGCCCCAAATACATTTAAAAACATGTTTTTATGACATAAACCTAAAGCTACATAGGAAGGCTACAGGGAGTAAAGCCACCTCTCCAATGCTGGTCCTCAGCTAGGATTGTGCTTCTCCTCAGTTCCCCATTCTTCTCTTGGGGAGCTTAATCATTGTTCCTTTGGGCATTTTTATATGAAGTTCTCAAACTGTTATCACCTGCAGTATCGTCAAGGGAGCACTCAGGTGGAGTGTCTCAAGGCATTTCTGGAGGGGCTACTGTGTGAGGGAGACCCCCTCCTCAGGAAGGCTGGCTTCTCCAGGGAAGCAATAGGGAAGCTGCGGATTGGGTGTCATGGGTGACTGAACTGTAAATCTTTAGACCACCTAATATCAATTATTATCTTAAGGCCACTATAAGGTAACACAGTCCATTGTATTCCTCCCTGCACCTTCTATGCAATGAAACCCTACCTGAAGTTGAGTTTCAACTGACAGTCACAAAACTGTACTATTTAGTAATCGACTATTTAAGTTTCTTGGCAGAGATCAATCTTAGCAAGAAATTATGTACAAGTATTTTTGAAGGATGCTTTAGAAAAGGACATTGCTATTGTTTGTCTAGCAGACTTTGATTTTGTGCAGTGCAGGTATATTTTCAGTCACACCACTCTGCTGCTGAGGTCAAATAGCAAAACTAAATGCAGTGATCTTCCTTAAATGGGCTGGTATCCATTCTTAATTGGTCAGCTTGTTCTACATTTGTATACAAAGAAAAGTAAAAACATTAGTTTTTACATTCCTGCAAATGATCTGCAGACAAGAAAATAGTTCCCAGAATGAAAGTTCATCCACCTCAAACAACAAATTTTTTTCCAACAGCTGGATTTATTTCTTGGTTTTTAAACTGTTTTTAGTCCAATAAACAATTCAAGCTAAACTTCTATGCTACGACATTATTTTCTCAACTGTCAACACAGAAAATAATGGTACATAGTGTATCACTGGCTGCTTTTCAGTGATCGCATTCTTCCAGTTAGACTATAAAGAAGCCCATTTGCAAGAGAAGTGGGTATTGCTAATTTGATGATAAGCAGCACTACAATTTCATGAATGCAAGACTGCTGAGGCACTTGTATCGTTTTGCACCACAGTCAGGAAAAACTTCTCACCCAAATATTGCTCCCAAATCCAGAGTAATGACTTAGCTTCATTCCCCAAGGACAACTGAGGGGAGAGTCTGACTTCCAGAGTCAAGGAAAGGATTACCGGTTCTGACATTTTGCAAACCTGAGCCTGCAATGAACTCCATACACTCAGGATCCTCTATGCAAATCCATGTTGAAGACAAGGTCAAATATGCTGCAAAAAGACAATCCCGGAAGGATTTCTCTATTCTCCTGTACATGCTCAAGATTCAGCATGACAACACATTGCTCTACTTCTAATAAGCCATGATAAGCATGAATAGGTCTTGTACAGCTACTAGACACCAGAATTGTTATAGCGTTTGTACTCACAAGCATCCCACCAATTTGCAGAGCTCTGTTGCTGCCTGAGATTTACTGTTAACTTCATGTATGTTAAAATACTGGCTTAAACAAATGGCACATTTTCCTTCTTTACCGATTTTTGCCATCATAAAAAAGGCTACAGCCGTGATGATCATTTGTTCTTAAAGTTGTTACAGGATTTCTTTAAGATATAAGCTGTAAGAGTATGTATGTACAGTGGGACCATTATATTCCTATGGCCATTATATGTAAAATACAATATTCTCACTAGACTGACTGTCCAAAGAAATGAAGGACTTGGATTGCTTCAGAGTGTGAAGGCCAATTTTGGGACTGTCTGCATAACTGAAGGTGAAAAATGTAATGATCCCACTGTTAATGTAAACTGCAGGTTGTAAGTGGCAGACAGGAGGAAGTGTATTCTTGCAGCTATGAAAGAAGTCTCTAAGGCCACTGCAGCTTTTATTACCAGTCCTCAGCAAACCTCAAAGTTTTGCTGAAACAAGAGCTGGCTCTTGGGATGAGAGACAACATCAGGTTCTGACCCAGAAGACCTTTTTCTTTGATACCCTACAGTGTGTTTCCTGTTACACTAAGGAGCCAGGACAAGCTAATTTGGGGGCTCTGTGCACACATAACTGCTCCTGGTAGAGACAGACTTGTCCACTGTGCTTCGTTGACTTCCATGTGTCCACTCCTCTTCTCCTGCTTCCACTACTCTGAATGGTCCATACATGACACCTAACCTGGATTTCCATTTTAGTTAGTCTAAAACGCAAAAAACCCCTAAACTAACTTTGTGTAACTAAAATACAAATTTAAAGTCACCTTCCCTGCTACTCCAAATAAGCAGCAGTTGGCTAGGAAAGACAGATACTATTTTACAATAAATTTCTGTCTGGATTTTGGTCAGGAATTCTGTTTGACCAGTGCCAATATCCATAAAAACTGTCAGTATGAAATACATCAATCGGAAAGGAATCTACAGGAAAAGGAAGCAAATGAAGCAGCTGGAATTATTTTAGCATGGAAAATGTCTGAATTCAACCTAAAGTGCAGATGCTGCTTCTCAGTTACATCATTAGCCTCCATAAAACCAGCAGACATTTGGAAAGAAGACCATGCCAAAGGCCTCTGTGTCTAATTTGCTGAGGACAGTGCTTACAAAGAGAGATGTTTGGGGCTACTTTTTTTAGACTATCTGCGAGGCTCCTCTCTGGAGGCCATTCAGGGGAATAAAAGTTGCTATTAGGGATTATTCAAAAGTAGAAAGTGCATGCTAATTATTTATGACAGCTTTATGAATGTAACAGTAACACACATCATGCTGATCCCACACGGGCAAAGCAAACGTGGCAACCCCTTCAGAAGCGTGAGCACCGATTTTGCCTTGCAGTGGTGCTGCATTAAAACACTTGAGTTTCACTCCAGGTTGGCAGTTCTCAACTTGGGCTTAACTAGCAATGCTCCTGGCCTGGGATCTAGTCCAGCTCCCACTGTTGTGCAAAGCAATTAGCTATTCATTAACCCAAATAACAAGAACTTTCCTTTACAAGGTTTGACTATTCCCATAAAAAGGAAGGATTTCCTGGGAGGGGTAAAAGGCTGTTTTCTAATGCAATTTTCACTTTCCAGTGCTTTTTGCTCCAAAAAAAATTGGACCATTTGTTAGGGTCATCACCCGATACCTCACTCTGCCACGGGACAGCAGGATTAAAACCCTTCCATGTACATAGCAAAGGGTGGTTTCCCTGGGCGAGCTAATGCTAGCTGTGGAATGCACTTTGTCAGGAAGCTCATTTGGCTGAACTGGATACATATCACAGCTGGACTTTCTGGAAGAAAAGTGCAATTCTGTGTAAAAACCTTGTTGGTGAGCTCAAAGCACTATAAAAGCTGTGCAGAATTCCAGATGTTTCCACTGTGGCTCAGGAGCCGATGCATGCATGGCATCTCCCTGCCATGCCACAGAGCAGGCATAAAAGGGACAGAAGAGGACAAAGACAACAGGTGAGAAGGGCTATAAAACAATGCAAAGCGAACGAAAAATGACAGACAGCTGGAACAAACTGACATTGATGTAAGCTGTCCTCAAAGCCGATTTGCCCTGGGATGGCTGAGAGGTAGATTCCATGGATGGGTGCTGCGTGTAATTCCAGATGGACTGGGCTTGCAGTATACATGCTGTGGAGTTACTCTATGTGGACACAAATAGGCCAATTAATATGGCTTGCTGTTTGTGCACAGAACAGCTCTGCACAGTGTGTACAGGGAGTCCAGCTGCACATGATGCATTGCTTTCCTGGCATGTGCTGGACGTCTGACCTCACTAGACTTTCGCACATGTGGAGAATGGCATACGTTCAGGCACTGTGCCCGGGGTCTCTGGGTTATTCAAGACAGCCCTGGAGCAAGCTGATTTACACCTGTAAGAAACCTCCCTCATTGTAGATATAATTCCTGTTTAAGCCTGTTGCCCAGATACCTCTTACTGTAAAGGTTTCTTGGACTAATATAGTGCTTTGAGATTCTTGCAGACTTTAGAGCTCACATTGAGAAGAGAATGAAAGCTGTCTGGGTTTGTTCAGGACCAAAATACAATGGTAGTCTAGTCTCTGAGGGGCATTTTTTGCTAGATATTCTCACTCCAACAAAGAAAGGTCTCCTTAGAGCTAGATGAAACTCACTGCCAAGCATCGGGGGGGCTGCAGCCCGACGACTTGGAGACATGTTCTCCAGTAAACCTTGCACTGGTGGTATAAGGGGCTTCCAGCATCAGATAAGCCAGCAGCGACTTCCCTGACGCACACGTCACATTAGAGCACTCCCCATTTACCATAGCTGAGGGAGGTAGGCTTGAGCAAATAGCCCACATAGCTTGGGGCATGAGTGCATATTCCCTTCTATCAAATCTGCTGCTGGGCACTGAGGTATTTAATTCTTGCATTATGAGTAACCAGAGGACTGCTGCCAAAGCTCTTGGCTAGTCTATGCCTAGCTCTGGAAATAGTTCTCTGAAAACATAACGGAAACCCCCAAATAATAATGAAAACAAGAACGTTTAATTCTAGCTATTACTTATCTATCACCAACAGAGAGAACATACAGTTTCAAAGGAGACAGGTTCAGATTTGCTCTAAGTCTGCTGCAACTCTGCACAGTAGTACACTTACTGGTGCACAGCAGGGGTTGCTCATCACAACAAAAAGGCAGCTCTAACAGCTTCCTACTGTTTTATCCTACCTGCTAATGCTAAAGGTTTTCCTACAATCCCCTCCTGTTTGGCCCAGGTCTATGTTACAGCCATTCTGTCCACCGCAATGGCTAGAATCACAAAAGCCACACAAGCAGGTGTGCTTTTTTTAACTTTCTCTCCAGCTCTGGTAGCCTTTCAACATTTTCTAATCTAATACACACCTATCAATTTCAGAAAGTAATCACACAGAACCATGAATTGTTTTATACCATATTGTTCAGTGGTTCCGAGATAGTTAAACCCGAACTAGGCTGAATAGCCACTGTTCACTTATTTCTCATTTCTCTCATTTTAGTTCTCCACTTGCCTAAATGATCCTTTCTTTTTCTGCATTTGATTTTGGACTACCTGCTGCTGTTTCACACATTTCCCATAAGCCTACAGCTCTGGAAATACAGTTTCAACTGACAAACTATTCCCACTTCTCCAATTATCACTGTAAGTCTGCCCTATTTCTTATTGTGACTTCTAACTGCGAGCACAGGAGCTCAGAAGACTCTGAAATTTGGTACAAAAGCTTGAGAAAAATGTGTCCTTGATCTGCCAAATTAGGGTAGAAATCATTCAAGCAGCCTTCTCATGAGACAAGTGCATTTCCTACAAAAGGCAATGGAATAGGTTTTCTCAGGGTATGTGACAATGTGTAAGTTCAGGGAAAACAAGGCTAGCAAAACATTCAAAACTCACAGTAAGGGAGGAGATAATTTCAGATTCTAGCAAAGAGCAGAAAAAGGGCCTCAGCTGGAGTCTTCTTAATTATAGAAGGAAAAGCTCAGTTCTCTGTTCGTTTAAGAATAGGAAATGCTTCTTACCCAGGAGAGAACTGTCTGCAGATGAAATACTCCCTCATACTGCAAGGAGGAAAAATCAACATTCCCAAACTCTCCTTTGAGGTTTGGCTTGTATCTAGCGGCTAAAGCAAGCCAGAAGAATGCTCTGTTTTGACTGATCACACATGAAAGGTTTGCAAGGTTCAAAATCTACTCTGTCTGAATCTGAACAGAGGCTGTCTCCCTGCTTCTTGTGTAGCAAATACAAAGATGCTGCCACCAGCTCCAGCTATTCCCATGCAGCTCCTGCAGGCAATAAGTAACTGAGGCTGAAGCTAAATAGCAGAGGAAAAACAATGGAAATAAAAGCAATTCCATTCTTCAGTTCTTTTCTGGAAGTTGCTGAAGGGAAAACACGGAGCTATTGCCAAAACCCCAACTAGTTTTGCTCCAGGGTCCAAATATGAGAGAAATTACCTCATTCAGGAATATTAGAAGGACTCTGCTATGTTTCCAGTCCCTTGGCTGAAAAAGCTGCAGGTCCTCTGTTTGGGGATCCTTTTCCTGCAGTGTTGCTGCCTGGCAGTGGAAATTCAGTGTATATCCTGCATTCCCTACGTCTTGCCACGAGACAGCAGTCTCAACAAACTGGAACTTCAGACATGTGCTGCACTCCTGCATGTTTCAATGGAATTTCCTTCTTGGAACTTTTTTGAGACTCCTAAGGAAGTATCCTTGGTTTGCTCTGTATCACACAATTTACTTTGCAGGGTGCACAGCCGGCAGTACGCAACATGGAGTGCTGCACATAGACACTCAAGGTATTAAGCAAGAAATGCAGGGGTTATGGTTGGAGAGAATTCCTGTATTGTTAGGAGCTTTGGAAGGGACCAGACACTTTTGGTCTACAGACTTTTGGTCTACTATAGTATAATCATCTCAGTCTCCCTGTCATGAAACCAGGGAGCAAATGCAGTCAATACATGCAAACTATTCCAGGAAGCTCGAGGGACTAGTTAGTAGCTTCAGTGCGTACCTGCTGCTGTGCCCTTCCATAGGTTTTTGGGATCAGCAAATAAATTAATCCATTAATACCTGCCAAGCTGCATAATGCTGCTGTGGTGATACCAGTACATCAGGCTGCAGATGCTAACGTGACAGCTGGAAAGAGTCTGGCACCCCAGAGCAGGAGGAGGAGTAACATGTACACAAGTGAAAGGTGATGCTGTGGGAAGCAGGGACCCCTGCAGACACTCAGAGTCACCACCCTGTTGCTATCCTCGACCTTAATGTTTGCCCTGATGACTGACAGATCCACTGAACCTATCCTCCCTCTTCCCTCAGAGGATTTAAGGTGGTCTGTATGCAGATACCTGGGCCAGAATGGGGCAGGGAACAGGTACAAAGACGTTGGCTGTGAGGACATGAAGGCCAGCTTTGTCCTAGTGTCATAAGATTCATCATAGTGCTTTGTAATGAAAACATTGAATAGCAAACTGGTCAAAGAGTAGCAAAGCAGTGACATTTGCCATCCTGATGCGTGTTTCTCGAGTGTCCACTTCCCTTTGGATTCTCCAATGTCTAACAAGGCTTGCACTGGCATTACTCCTTCTCTCTCTAGCTGCCTGTTTGCATGAAAGGAATGTAACATCTCTAAGACTTCTAACTTACTGCCAAATTTTGCTGAAACCAGCTAAAATTATCAGGCAGAGGAGTGATGGATAGACATATGATTATACTCCCAAATGCTGATGTGAATAAATGAACCTGGCTGTTTATTCTTAGGCTAAAATTCCTGTTCTCTAAAATACTCCTGGCTGATGTCTGTTTTACAGCTTCACATCCAAAAAAAGATTCCAGAGGGAAGCAATTGGATGTAAGACAGAGAGCAAATGTCCTTCCACTCCGGATTTGCCAGGGCCACTGGGGAAGGATGCTTACAGGATTACAGAGTCAGCAACATGTCCAGGACTCAGAGCTGGAAGAGACGAGAAAGTGAACTATTTCAAAGGTCTCTCTAGGTCCAGAGGGAAGCTGCTTTTTCTCCGAAAGTCCTGCTAGCATGCTAGATTAGCTATGCACAATAACAAAAGCCCAGAGGTGCAGCAGGAGCATGGCCAAGTGACCTCTGAGTAGTGGAGATGGAAGCTCCAGTGGGAAGCACAGAGGAAGGCAGAGTTAGTGCCTGGACATTAAGAGGTGTCCAGAAATAACAAGGATTCTTAAAATAATAAACATATAGCTGGGTTAGAGACTAGATATTGCAGAAACAAAAGGGATCTGAAGCTGTCTGATTTTGACTAGATCTGCCTTTGGATGGGAAAAGCATCAGTGGCCTGGCCCAAGTCAAGAACTATGGGACTGACAACTGAGTTGAAGGCAAGGGGTGAGGGCAGAGGAGAACCTTTTCTTCTCTGCACCAACAGTAACATTTTCCTGGAGAAGCATGAGATGGAGCATTCTCCGGTTTGGGTTTGGACTGACTCCAGTCGGCACTGGAAGGAAATGAATAAAAATCCTGTGCTGCACATTGATGATCACACTGAGACAGACCTGGTTTGTGGAAACAGATACACACAGGTGAGGCAGGATGAATGATATTGGAGACCAGTGCCCTGGAGCATACAGTGGTTTTGCAAAGCGCTGCCTGGTGTGCCAGCTTCCTACATCACATCATGTGGGTGCAGCCCCCCTGTTCAGGCTGGGTCTGTGACTGTCCTGCAGTCTCCACTAGTGGCGTACCAACATCCTACAGGAAAACCTTTCATTTTAAGTAGGGAAACAGAAGAAGAGAAACTTTCTTCTCTAAAACAGGTGACAGATGCTTGCAAGATGCAGTCTGAGAAGCAAAAGATGGTTTTCCATTCTTTTCTTGTAACAAGAAAGTAAGAATAAAATAAATAATAAGCTGAAACATCCATTGACAATGGGCCTGGGAAAGGGGTAGTCAGAAGTGGGAGAGGCACTTAATCAAAACAATTGCAATTTAGCAACCCAGCACCAGGATGTGTCTCAAGAGATTCAGTCCACTTCCACTTACCAACTGTGTGACTTCCAGCAAGTCCATTCGTCTCTCAGCAAGTCCCCTCTTGCTCTTTTCCTGTCTTATCTATTAGATCACAAGCTGTATTTTCCCCTCTCAGGCACTATCTCATAGAATGAAGTTGTTTAAACAAGAAGTTCTGATTCTGCATGGGGCTTCTTGTGGTTACTGACAGGTGTATGATAAAACTAGGCAGTAACTGGGACCTTACGGGACAATGCTTTCAATATATTGATGTCTCACAACCAGCCACAAGCTTCCAGGCTGCATCTCATCCAAAGCTCTCTGCTTACTTCAAATCAAAATGCACCATCTGTAAAATGGGCTCTGAAATACCCACCTGCCCTTAGGGAGTTTAAGGAAGGCTCAAACACAAGCTCATCCTACAAAGGGTGCTACAGCAGCTGAAAGCACCATTAGCAGTGAGACTGCTCTTCACATTCAGAATGAAACCCCATAAATCTCCTTCTGGTTGGGAGCAGCTGCTTGGCTGGTTAGTGTGTGAAGCCACTTTTACCGCATGTGGCTGAGAAAGTTCAGAATGAGCATAATCACAGGACACCATGCTGCCACATGCATGTGCACACTGCATCACAGAGGCAGACAAAGGGAAAGAAAAAGGGAGCAAATCCTCTTCTCCATTTCTGCACACTAACATGCCAGAACTCTTTACACCAGCATTAACAGGGAGCAAAATCTGGCCACAGGGTATTCTGAGTCAGGCAGTCTGGAACAAGAGATACATAGGGATTTTATGGAGTATGATATTAGAGAAATACCATACTCTGGAGAAAGCCCTGAGTGTTTAGAGTTCCAGAAAAATAAGGCTGGAGGGGGCTTCGAGGAGGCTCTTCTACATTAAAGCTTAACTTTCAAATCACAGAGTCTACTGTTTTTAGCTTCCACAACAGCTATTACTGCCTTAACAGCTTGTTTATTACCTACTTTCAGCAAAAGCTTAACATTGCCACAGTCCTCTTCTATTAAACATTCTGGGGAGGCAGTCATGTTTTTGGATGGCTATGCAAACGTAATCACGATCAAGCAAGCTCTTTTTGTCTTTTACAAATCTCTGCTTCCCTCTGTACACAAGACAGGGGCAGCACGATGGCTTTGAGGAGTTGAGATGCTACAAAGACAAATCTGGGTTCTGTCAAATACCAAAGGAGCAGTGCTAAATCATGACTATTTGCTCAGAAATTACCTAGTGCTTCTGACTCACACTCACATTTAGTGGACCAGTAGGTTGGCCTGCCTGTGAACCCCCACACAGTGAGCAGGCCTTGCTCGTGTGACCAGCCCAAGGCTCAGCCCTATGGACCTCAGAGAGCAGGAGCTCCTTGTCTTCTGACCCTGCTGAACTCGGTGCCAGGCACATCAGCAGGGCTCCCTGAATAACAAATAGCACCTTGCAGCTCTTAATGCTGTCACCAGGCTACACCTGACCCAGCTAACTCTAGCCTTTTCTCGCAACTTAATAATACCTAAATAATTAATTACTAATAACATGGGGGATGGAGGGGGCAGGCTTGTTTTGTTTTGAAGTCCAATTATCCAAGGATTTGGAGAGAAATCCAGGAACTGCAAGTGAAAACTGAGGAACCTCTCTTTGCTAATTGTGGGGCTGTTTCCAAGACTGCCTTTTCTAACCATGTGATCACACTGTACAACGAACATTTTGGGTGTGCAAAACAGTAGTGACATTGTTATGCCTCCATGAAAGCTGGCTGCTTCTGTTCAGCCACTTGTTTTCATCCTTTTCCACAAAAATACACATGAGCTACAGATAAGCTGCTCATTAAAGAAAGGGATTTTATTCCTACAGCATTGCTTCCTTTTGTCACTCCTGCATTCAAGAAGAGGGAAGACCCAAGAACTACAGCCTGGTCAGCCTGATCTTGATCCCTGGGAAGGTGATGGAGCAAATAATCCTGGGAACCGCTTAGAAACATAAGAAAGACAAAAACGTGATTGCGAGTAGACATACAGATTTGTGAAGGGGAAATCATGTTTACCCAGCCTGATAGCTTTCTATGATGAGGGGGACTTGCTGGATGAGGGGAGAGCAACAGATGTTGTTTATGTTGACCTCAGCAAGGCTTTTGACACTCTCTCAAACATCCTCATAGGCAGACAGAGGAAGAACAGACTAAATAAGTAGACAGTGGAGTGGACTGATAACTGGCTGAACCGCTGCGCTCAAAGTCCAGCTGGAGGCCAGTCACTAGTGGTTTACCCCAGGGGTCAATACTGCTTAATGTCTTTAATAAAGAACCGGATGATGGGGCAGAGGGCACCCTCAGCAAGTTCACAGCTGATACAAAACTGGGAGGGGTGGTGATGTACCAGAGGGCTGTGCTGCCATCCGGAGGGACCTGGACAGGCTGGAGAAATGCGCAGGCAGGAAACTCATGAACATCAACAAAGGGAAATGAAAAGTCCTACACCTGGGAAGGAATAACCCCATGTATCAGTACATGCTGGGGCTGACCAGCTGGAAAGCAGCTTGGCAGAGAAAGACCTGTTGATCCTGGTGGACACCAAGCTGAAGTCTGCAATGCACTCCTGTGCCATGGAGCACCAAAAGCATCCTGGGCTCCATTAAGAGAAGCGTTGCCAGCAGGTAGAGGAAGATGATCATTCTCTACTCAGCACTGGTGAGACATCTGGAGCGCTTGGTCCAGTTGTGGGCTCCTCGATAAAAGGAAGATAGGGACTTCCTGGAGCAAGTCCAGTGAAGGCCCACAAGGATGATTTAAGGGACTGCAGCATCTGACATACAAAGAGAGGCTGAAAGAGCTGGGACTGTTCAGCCTGGAGAAGAGAAGATTCAGGGGGATCTTACTGCTGTGTATAAATACCTGGTGAGAGAGGATACAGAAAGTGCAGCCAGACTCTTCTGAGTGGTATCCATTGAAAGAACAAGAGGCAACTCACACAATTTTAAATGTGGAAATTCCATTTAAACATAAGAACACTTTTTTACTGCGAGAGCAGTCAAACACTGGAACAGGCTGCTGAGAGCAGCTGTTCAGCCTCCACCCTTGGAGGTATTCAAGACCCAACTGGACATGGTCCTAAGTATCCTGGTCTAGCTGACCCTGCTTTGAGCAGAGGGTTGGGGACTAGACATCTCCAGAGGTACTTGCCAACCTCAACAATTCTGTGATTCTCCAGCCTTTTAACTTTGCATTCACTCCGTGATTGTAATCAAGAATATTCCTTCTGTCCTACACTGCTGTCTGAGTGCCGTACAGCTAACAGCAATAGCAACAGTGAATTCCTTCTAGGACTTCACAGCATCTCCTGCTTTTCTTTCTCAGAAGGAAGCTTACAACAACTTTGGGGGCAGGGGGATGGCTCTTATAATTTGGGAAGTAAAGGATGATTTCATTGGCATTGGGCAGTTTTTCTCAAACAGGAAAGCTCTGCAGTGTTTCCTGATGATGGTCACACTCTAAAATACCCAGTTATTTAACAGCTTCCTTCACCCTCCAGTGTGTTAGTTTAGAAACGGCAGAATTTTTCTTACCAGAAGACCTACAGGTCTGCTCTATCCTTTACTTTCCACCTATGTGTTCATCCACTCTGGTATATTAAAAACAGGATCATTCTCCTTACTTGGAATATATTCAATGCGTGAAAATACAGTATACTCTAGTGAGTTAGCTTACTTCAGCACAGACTGCTGCCTTTAAGGAGGAAATGGAAGTACTTGTCCCCCAAAGGATGGGGAATGTCCACTGACAATTAATTGCTACTTCTCCCAAATTGTAACAGAGCACAACTATTTGTTTCTTCAAATCCAATCCACAGAATTTTGGACTTCATTTTTTTTTCCTAAATAGATATGTTTAAAAAAAAAATAATTAATAAATAAGAATCATGTGAACAAATGTAGGACTTACATATGATCCATAATTCACTGCTAGGGTCTGCAAAGCCCACGGCAGGCCTAGGCCAATTAAAATATCAAAAACATTGCTTCCGATGGAGTTGGACACAGCCATATCTCCCATACCTGCAGGAATGGAAATCATGTCCAATCAGACATACACTCAGAAAAGTCTTTCAACTTCTAAAGTGAAATACATTAATCTGAGCTAATCCAGACAATTTCCACAGATTAAGGCAAGAGTTAAGGGAGATCCCCCTCACCCCATCCCTTCCCTCTCCCCTTTGTCCTCCCCACCATACAAGGCCAGCAGGGTTGAAGGGGCTGAACCCACCTTCCAGGATCATCTAAGAACTTCCCTCAACTAATACTCCGCTGCTGTGGGGACCCTGGCCACTGGCTGTGCTGGCTGTGACCTGCTGGCACTCTGTTGCCATGCTCAGTGGGGCTTTCGATGCTTTACTGTAACCATGACACATGAGTTTCTATACTGGACTGATTAGATAAGGTCTTTGGGTAGTCTATTAAGTAGCCGGTTGTTTCAATGAAGAGCCACCGGGTTTGTTCCCCAAAGCAGTACCGACAACTTTCTTTTTCTCTTAAAACACCTGTTGCTGGAGTCACAAGGGGGAGAAAAAAAAGTTTTCCTTAAAAACAGTAGTATCTTCCAGACCTTATGACTGTGGAGAAAAGCTGGAAAGTGACCTGAAAGACCCTTATGCTATGTTCTAAACAATTCTATACCACCAATATTTAAATTAAGAAAAATGTTGTGACTTTTGGGGAAGGCTCGAAGTTAACAATAGTGCCAAAACTCGTTCCAGACTGTCATTAAGAACCTGTTAGCTGCTTTGCAATAGCAACATAATTAATTTCCTTCTTTGTTCTTGTTTTAAATTTCAGCCTCAGGAAAAGGGCTCTGTATGTTTTCACATTCTGGATACACCTCTGCTACCTAGAGAGGAAGAGTACACAAGGAAACACTTCCATAGCAGTACAACATCTCTGTGATGAACCTACCTTGCCTTGCCACGATAAGGCTTGCCATGCAGTCTGGCACACTGGTTCCAGCTGCCAAGAAAGTGATGCCCATGATCACATCTGGAATTCCCAGTGTGTAGCCAATGATTGTCACCTAAGGAGAGGAAATAAACTGTCAAGCTGTTTACAAGAATTGAAATCAGAGACCAGCTTGGCCCAGTTCTGCAAGATGCTGTGAGACAGAGTTTATTGCTCAGTGCAAACTCATGCTTTCTTTAAAGAGAAGCATATCATGTAAAGAGGTCTGCAGCAAGCTAACAGGCTCAATGACCCAGGCAGTGCACAAAACTCTCCTGTGAACAGGCCAACTACGCTTGGATTTCCTTGTGTTTTTATTTATCCCCTTCTACCTTTAGGATAATGAGGTAGAATTAAGTTCCTGTTGACTAGAGTAGTTGTGCAAGAATCTGGCTTTTGTTCACGCTGAGTTCAAAGTGTTATCATTCACAACTCTGTCTCTCAAGCTTGCTTGCTCCAAGAAAAGGAAAAGCTGTTGAGGCCAGATTCTTACTAGCATCAGGGCCTCTTTACACTGCCCTGCACAACAAGGAGGTGTTAAACTGGTGCAAGTGTAATTTTTTCCCATGTTAAAGAATCTGGGTGAAATTCCAGCCCTGAATCAAGTTCAAAGGCCATGGCTACTGGCCCCTAACTTTCTTCTGAGTGTGGACAGGTCTAATAGAAATGGAAGCAGACTTAAGGTTTCTCATCTAAAAATTCAGGTAGGTAGAACTTTCTACACATTTCTCTAAGCTGACAAAAGCCACTTCTGTTGCCTCTCCCAGGCTGCGGTTTCTGCTTTAGTTGGTACGTACCATCCACACCATCATGTAGGAGAAAGCTGCAATCCAGAGGGTAGAAGAAGCAAAGGTAACCATAAACCATTTTTCCAAGTGGGGTTTGTTACAATTGGGCACTGTGAAGTACAGGACAAAACTCAATGGCCATGTGAAGAGCCACTTCAGAATTTCTATCTTGCCAGCTATAAAACAAAAAAAGGGAAACAATCACAATTCTAGTCTGCTTTAGTCCAAAATGTTATTATTTTGTTAATATTAACAAGCAAGATGCCAGGGGCACCTCAACCTAACTGCTATCCAAACAAGACAATGACAAGACATTCTTTGTTCAGAAGATCGCGGTGTGATGGCAGAAATGGGAGGGCAGAGAGGGGCACAGGGAAGGAGTATGAAGTGCCTCCCTGAGAGTTTGTTAAGTAATGGGTCAGAGCACACCTGCTACCCTCCCTGGGTCAAGTTCTTACAGGTACCACATAAAAAGCAAGTTCTAGAAAGAGATATGATCCATCTTCAACCACCTAAGAGGAGGGTATAGGAAAGATGGAGCCAGGCCCTTCATAGAAATGCACAAGGAAATTATAAGAGCCAATGGACTCAACTTGCAATAAGGGAAAATGAGAATATATGCTACCATAAGTTGTGCATTTTCTTTTTTTTTCCCTCCTATGAGGGTGGTCAAACACTGGAACAGGTACCCCAAAAGACTGTGAGATCTCCATCCTTATAGATAATCAAAACTCAACTGGACAGAACCTCGGGCAACCTGCTCTGAGCAGGGGTTTGAACCAGAGATCTCCAGAAGTCCATGCTGACCTTTCCCATACTACGAAGCTAGTGTCATGGTCCATAAGACATCTAAATTACTCTCTTCAAGGCTCACTTTTTTTCCTTACTCAAACTACAGCTACACTGTTTGAGTAAGGAGATCTGAACAGGAGTTCCCCAAAACATCTCACCTGTAAAGGGCAGGAACAGACCCTACAGTATTCTGGCTTGTCTGCAACACAGCAGATTTGGCCAGCAGCCCAGCAGATCTTGCCAGCTGTGGCAACTGTGAGTCAAAGGTAGGGCAGGGATACGTTATAATTATCCCAGGACTAGAGCCCTGATGAGGTAAGAGGGACTTGGCAAAAAGGAGATCTCCATCCTGCAGGCGCAGCGCTCAGCAACCTGAGGCACATGTGGTTTTTCACAGGTCACAAAGCTGTTCTAACTTTCTAAGCTCTCCAGAAAGAGTGAGAAGGCACTGTGGCCGTGCCTAGTTAAAATCAGGAAGCAGAGGTGCCCAGGACCTTCTTTTGTCTCCGCTCCACATCAGCACCACCACTGCCTTGTCTCCGCTAGCACTACACCTTACCACTGAGGTAAAAGCGCACCTCATTTCCCAGCAAAAGTAAGGCCTAGACGCAGGTGCATCTGACCTGCGTTCAGGCAGCCTGCCAGCGGCTCCACCATCCTCAGCTTCCTCCACAGTCAGCAGAGAGAGCTGGGTCTCTCCAAGAGGGTGACCCAGGTTTTGGGGGCAGGAACAACCCCACGGAGATTGCTGCCTCTCCCCTCTGACTGCAACATCAGCTCTGGGCCAATGTATGAGCGGCAGCAGAAGTGTGTCCAAGCCCAGGAGTCTGCATCCTGAGAAGTTCCTGCTGCTTCCCAGTTCTTCCCACCTTTTACCTGTGACCAGGAACTACACTGCAAGGCACAGGCTGATGGGAGCTCTCAGAGACACTTCTACCTCAACACGTGTTTGCGATGCTTTCTGGCACACCCAAAGTGAGTTTTGCTTTCTGGAACAACACAAACCCAGGAGCTTCTTACTGGGTAGGTCAAAAGGTGTGTATGGCCCTTCATGGTCATCATCATCATCATCATCATCTTCCTCTTCCTCATCGTTTTCATTGTTCTCGTTATCCTCATTCTCGTTCTCTGTCTCATTCCCAGCCTCAGCCATGTCTTCATCTCGCCGTGTGCCATTCACGCCCCGCTCGGTGGAGTTGCTGGGGCCCGTTCCATTCTCAACCACGTGCTTGATAGGTATTTTGATTGCTACTTCTGACTCACCGTTGGTATAAGTCCTGCTGTTGATCAGCCTTTGTCTCTGTAAACATAGGCACAAATTCTTGCTGAAAGACAGATTTTTTTAAATTTAATTTTTTAAAGAGAAAGGGAGGAACAGAGGATGTCCAGAGTTCTTTAAAAGTTTGGCTTTAAAAGCAAAAGGGATTAATTTTGATCAGGTATAATGCAATGCTTGCTTGCAGATGACTAGATAAATCTCACGTATACAACTTTTATAAAAGGAGGACCAGTGGCTGTAGAATTGACTCCAGGAGTACTCCAAGACCAGGGCCAGACTAAGTGCAGACTCTGTGGAGTACCGTGTTATTAAGTAAGTGCAAGCGATATTAATGTCCAATCAATGCAGGGGGCACCTCCTGTGAGCAACAGCTACAGGTAACAGAACCACATAATGACTTGAAACTCTCTTTGCTAAAATCTCCATGGGGACAGATAACAAGGGATGATTTAGTAAAGTCAGTGACAGAAGGATAAAATCTGGGAAAATGCTATCAGGAATCCAGAAGAAGCACAACAGTTCCATTTTGACTCAAACGCTGCTACAGAAAAAGGCAAATTCAGAAGGAGAAGGGGAGGCACAGGGAGATGAAAGACATACCTCATTGATTAACATGCGGCTGGCCATGGAGAGACGTGTTTTGGGAGGGAAGTGGCTGGTTATCATGATCCGGAGCCCAGCCTCAGAAAATGAAAGCTGGTGTGGGTAGGCAGACAGCAGCTCATCCACCATGATCACTGAGGCTTTACGGTGGAAATTTCCTGAAGCCAAGGAACAAAGAAAAATTGAAGTCTTCTTCCAGCAGTTTCTCCCTCTGCCCTACGTGGCTCTCGGAAGAATAAACCCGCAGGTTCCAGAAGTCCTTTGTAAGAACCATTCCTTCAGCTACCACCATTCAAAATATGCCGCCTCTGTCCTTAATTTCTGTCTTTACATGTCCTACATTTCTGTCTTTAAATAAATTGCCAACATGGTATCTCCACCCTTGCTCATTACGGAGAATTAAATCTGCTCTGTACAGCCCATCATAGGCCTGTGTTAGGCAGATGACTGCTTCCGCAGAAGCTGTTCCACCAAGGTAGAAATGGTGCTGCAGTAAAGCTGCATTAATTCCACTATTATAATCTGCACTTCTGTGAGGATATCGGCCTCACCCACCATTAACCGTAGACAGGGGTGAGAACATAGTCACTGTGTTCCTGCGGGGTACCAATGCAAATGAAAAACAGGTTCCTGCATCCTGGACTCACAGCTCATGGCTGGGAAGTGCTATCAAACCTGGCAGCAAGCGCATGTGCCAGTCCGTGGGGTGTGACCCACAGTGCAGGAGCAAAGGAACAAGGAGACAGGGGCAGGTACCTGAATCACGCTCCAGCTGGGGCAAGTGCCAGTGCCCATTACCTCTGGGGTGCCACTGTGCCAGCGTCCATCCCTTCTGTGCCTGGATGCTACCTCGAGCTGTGAACTCTGGACCCGGCAGCAGGGAAACCTGAGGTCTTTCCCAACACATCTCTGCTTTGGTTTATTAAAATCAGTGCTGAACACTGGCAAATGTTTCATGGCATTACTATTTATTACCATCACTGTTAGTCTTACAGAAGAGCATCTCCTTGGCCTTAGTGTCACTTTTTTTTCTGACTGAGAAGGTTTCCATGGATTGGGGTAGACACGTGGGGTCATCCATATTCAAAAAAATCAGAACAGCCAGACAGCTTTTCCTTGTGACTTTTTCCATGCTGGCATTTCCTGCATGGCACTTGGGGGAACTGCCCAGAAATCCTCCTGTTTGATTCTTTTTGGTCCTCTGTGCAGAAAAGCCCTCAGAAAGCAAACAGTAGTGTCCGAAACCCTCAGGCAACCTGTTGCAATGGGTGCTGTTTGCGACCCCATGCTACTGGCTGATGTGCACAGCAGCACCACTTGTCTGTCTGGGCCTCCAGTGGCCCAGTGCCAAGTGAATACAGGAACAATCTGCAAGAAAATGAAGCAATCCTTTCGTCTTCCTTCCTCAGCCAGTTTGTGTAACCACAAGTGTCCAAAACAAAAAATTACCAGCAGCTGAGCAGTGTCATGCATAGATGCATTCTGGGGAGATTTCAACCAAATCCCAGAACCAAAACTGCCTCATTGGTGCGTAACCCTGAGGCCACCGGCTAAACCTAGATGACTAAGGCCCAAGTTTGTGCTTACCAAGTTTTACCAGTCTAGCTTTACTGGTACAGAGTGTAGTCATGTTGCCAGCACAGTTTTGCTGTTGAGCCCCAGGCTACAGAGCTGTTCCCATGAAAGCAGCTTCCCCAAAGCAGAGTGCACAGCACTAACAAAAGCCTTCCCTCAGCAATAAGGCAGTAACACGATAGCTGGCCTTTGGTAGACTCAAAGGGTTTGATGTCAGCAAACCAACCCGTCCACGTTTCATGTTTAGTTGTGTACTGTATAAAGACTATGTCTTTCAATTACTGTTTGCAGGAAGAGAGAGACCTATTTTTGTTAATATTTTTTTTTTAGTCCAGAAAAAAAAAAAAAAAGGGCAGCCCCTCTGTAATCAGAGACCAGGACTGCTTTAGACAAGCTAGAGCTCTAGAGCTCCTTCTCAAGTTAAACCAGTGACTGGGCAGGGGCAGGTGTTATTCCTGAGGATATGTGCATATAAATCCCAAGCAGTTACTGCACATGCTTGTTGACTGTTGCAAAGATAAAAAAACCCCTATCTTCTGTAAATACAGTTTAGCACATGCTTGCAAACGCACACATCGAGCTACTGCTGCTGAGCTATGGAGTGGGTGAATTTTTTTTAATCTGAAGAAATACAAACATTTTTATACATGATCGTAACTAAAGTCAAGCAGGAGTAGATTTCAGCCAAAGTGAAATCCACTTAAAGTTTACATGGAAAAGTTGTGCACATTCAAGACAGCATGTGCAGTATGATCATGCTACCAAGACCAACACAGAGTCCCCACCCTCCCTTAACCGGGGGGAAGTGTACACTAGTGTAAGTAGGGCCTTTCTCCCTGCCCAGTTTCTGTCACTTTGGAATGGAGTTAAATTTAACTGGCGGTACTAGATGTAAATGGGCACCTTAAGTGCAGAATAACAGCGCCCACAGGAGGACTTACAATGGCATGGCTGTAACGGTCTAAAGTAGCTCCTGGGCAAGTCAGCCTTGAATCTGGAGGAGTCCTTTCAGCCAGACACTTGTCCAGCAGCAATAACTACCCAGAGGAGGCCTGAACTGCCTCCAGCAGCAAAGGACGCAGTAGCTGGGGTCACCACACCGTGCGCCCAGGCACAGGAACCATGGCCATCTGGCAGGGGAGTTACAAAAGGACCACCTCTGCACCTATTTCATGGCTGATAGGCAGAAGCAGGCCACGCTGTATGACTAACAGACAAACTTTTAAACATTCAGAATGATGCAAGCAAGCAGGGTGACTTACTGGAACAGTTACCTTTCTTTAGTAACACCACTGTGGCATCACAGTTGCTGTTATCATCCATTTCCGTGTTACTTGCTAAACCATTCACCATATTCGCAGAGTTTTTTGTCTTCCTTTCAAAGCAGTGATGTATGGTTGAGTTGTACCTGCACAAATGAAACAAATTCTAGATGTACCTTTGCTCCTTCCATGTGGATTTCTTGACAGTCTTCCTTTCCCAGACTCATATCCTGTGCGGTCCAATTACGGGAGGGAAGAAAACCACTTTGGTTTTAAGGAAATCTAGCCACAGTATGCCAGCACTCTAACTAAACTGTATACAATGCAATCTCTCCATAGACAGAAGGCTATGATAGATACAAGACATGACTCTTGAATGACATGTATTATGTGCAATTAATACACTGCATAGCAAATAATGATTACTTGTCATCATCCAAATTTATTTTTTACCACGTAATCACACCTGAGCATGAGTGTTGTTTTACCTGTGAAGACCTACCACAGAAACACACCACCATATGCTAAATTCTGTTTCAACTCGGGGTGGGGGGTGGGGGGGTGGGGAGAAATATTCTTTGTTTCTTATTTTATTTAGAGTAGCCAGGAGCTGACAAAAATATGAGCTGAGGATCTCACCGTGATACTCAAAGGCAAGGGTAGACCACTGTGAACACCTGGCCAAGGTCCCTAACCAGGCCAACAATCTCCCTGGCTATATACAAACAGGTCTGAAACATCTGTTCACACTACAGCATTGCTTTCAGAAAAAAATATCTATTCTAGATTCAGACATTACAACTGTCTGTTTTGCTGGTCAGTTAATTGTTGCAAGGGTGAAGCTACCCTCCATGTTAAAGACAAAGTTTCTAATTATTAGAAGTGAGATGAATTCTGACTTATGTTCCCTTCAACCCAGCCTGAGTGTTTTGCTGTTCTCACTGAGAATTGCTCTCACAATATTTACTCTATTCATAATTTCAAAACAAATCTCTACTCTTACTTGTTGAGACAAGACCACTGGTGTGCTTGGCAGCTGGTAGGTTTTGTTGAATGTTCCAGTTTAAATCTGGGTTTCCTTTCCACTGGCTTTTAAAAACAAGGCAGGAGGAGGGGAACCAAAGAACAGAACAGACTAGTTTTGCTAGTATGAACTTGTGTGAAAGAAGTTACACAGGTCAGATGCTCAGAAAATCCATGCTGATTGTGCTGTAGTTTTATCAGGGGTCTCCAAGCAAGCAAGAACAAATTGCTGTGGAGTTTTGCACCCATAAAAAGTAGACTGAAATCTCCCATGTGTTTATTTCTGAGTAGGGATGCTAAAGCAAAGTCAGAAGAGACTGGTCTGGTGGGACTCAAGAGACAGATTCGATTCTCTGCTCTGCCATGGACTTGCTGCATTAGCCTTAGTCAGCACACACAGGGTGAGATCCGTAAAAACACCACCCACCTTTACACATCTGATCCTCGGATCTGTACTAAGGGGATAGGCAGCCCCTTCCTGCCTCATCAGGACAAATTACAGATAGGGAGATGACAGGGCAAGGTGCTTTAACCCCTGCTATGGGAGGTGCTGCTGGCGTGCAAGCTGGGCCATGCAATGGAAGCCCTGCCCACAGCCTGCAGCTCTCTTCAATTACCTTTGCAACCTCTGGAAAAGTACTGAAGCAGGAAGCCTTACAAGCTAAACAAGCCGAAGGCGCATTTGACTTACTTCATGATAACGATGTAGATGACATACATCAGCACTAAGACTAAGGACTCCCACCTGCAAACAAGAGCGACACAGAAAACACATTAGAGCAGGGCACAGCAGACAGCTGCCCAAGTTCAGCCATTCCCCCATCTGTCACACCACAAACTTGCAGAAAGGCTTGACCCTCTTGGGCTGTCTTAAGGCACCTCTAGAAAAGGGGATATGTAAAGAAATGGCTCACATGCCCATGTGTGATGCCTCCTTTGTTTTCTTGACTTCTGCTCTGGTTTTACTTGGCCAAATCAACCTGACAGCTAAGAACAAATGACTAAACCCTGAAGTTCAGTGAACAAATCGTGCACCCAAGGAATATCGACACTTCTGTAGGGGCAATACCTGTGGAGGCTGCAGCAGAAGGAAGGGAGCAGTCATCCGGCTCTGCCTGCATGGGTCTAAAGCAGGACGTTGGGCTTTCTGAGCATGCTAAACCACACTGATCATGCCGAGATAACCTGAACAAGGGGCAGCTGCTCTTTTGCTACCGCTGCTGCATAACCACTGAGAATGTATAGCAGGCAGCAGTTTAAACTGCTGATTAGATATTCTCTTTTTTTTTTTTCTCCAATGTTTCTGAGTCAAACTAATGAAATTTGCATGAAAACAAAATAGAATATCACTTTTAGAACTTGTTTCTAGGTAATCTTTTTCATTGACCAAAATGCTGTATTCTGCATAGCTCCCTATGGCAATCTGCTAGTCCTTGTGGAAATCATCCATTTTCAGACTGCTATATACTAAAACTCATGGGCCATTTTCTCTTTAAGGATTTTGAGACATTGCACTAACCATATCAATATCTCATTCCCTGCTTCTGGTAGTTCAACACTCGGCTTCCACATTGATGTGTTTTAGTTGAAGGGCACAGTCAAATACAATTGGGCCTCAAGTCAATTTTAGTTAAAAAAACAAAAAACAAACAAACAAAAAAACCCAAAGAAAAACAAGCCATTGCAAAACTCTGTGTTTCAGAAATCCCTCTCTGAAATTAAACATAAATCCCCCAGTGAGAACAAGTTTAAGAAAACATGCAACCCAAAAAGCCTGACTCCCCCTAGTGCTTGTAATCTAAATAATACTGGCTGTGAGTGAAATCAAAGCTACCACTGTCACTCTACAAGCCCTGAGAGGTGCTGAAAACAAAACCATGAAAGCAAAACAACCGAAAGTACACTTTTAAAAGCGTCTGAAGCCCTCCTCGCCTACCACACCTATTATGGTACCTTTAAGTACGTTCATGGGGATATTAACATATACATTTTAACATACATCTATATTTTTTCTTCCTTCAAACCAGTCATTTGCTCTTTAATATTGCCGTAGGAGCTTTTGGGTTTTAAATTATTAAATTATTAAAAATCCAAATATTGGAACACACTTATTTATGACTGCTTGGGTGGTCCCTTCTGTTCCCAGGCAGCTGACATTCCTGGCACACCGGCACCCAAGCAGCAGTCTGTGCCTCTGCTGAGCACATCGCCATCCCCGGGCTGCTGCAGGGTGGGCAGAGGGCACCGACTGCTGCTGCTGTATCGGGAGACAGTCTGAGTGACGCTCTCCTAGGCTTTCCTTTCTGGCTCAGAAAATGAGTTATTCTAGCCCATCTTGTGCTGAGGTTTCTCACGCAGCAGGAAACTGCTGCCTGAGTTGTCCTGCAGAGCTTTTTAGCTTTCCCCTCCTTTCCTGATGAACCCTACTTATTGCAGCTTTTGTGGTATAATCAGAAAAAATGAAAAGAAAAGGGATTCACGGCCGGATATACTTACCAGGAGACTTTTTCATCATAAATAAACTGTGGAGAAAAGGTTTAAAAATAGGCACGTTACACATGAAACCACAGCTGAAAACAGCTCATCACCTGAGCAGGGGACAGAGTGGGCAGAGCGACCCAGGGCTCAGGGCAACGGGATTAAGCTCTGGTCTGTTTTGGCACTGCCCTCCTGCCCAGCCTTTGAACTTTTCAACCCTTCGTTTCTCTCACCTAGTAAAGGCAGGCAGGTACTCCTTCCCAAATACCACGGGATCCTTGCGTAACCGGGGCTATTGCAGCAGCGAAGCAGAAGCGGTTACAGGGAAAACAGAAGTGAGTCAGAGAAGGGGCTGTACCTGCCTCTGGACCGCAGGGCTGCTCTCACCAGAGACACGGCCTCTTCCCCTGACCCGTCCTCGGGTGGCAAGGGGACGATCGCTGCGCAGAGCTACAGCCAGCGCCACAGCTGCTGTGAAATTCTGCCGGCTAAGAGCTGGGCCCGGGGCATTACACTACTTCCTTAAGATCCACACGGTCACCACGCGAGCTGAAATTTAAGCGCCGCGATAGCCGCTTTAGCACACCTGCGGGCGGGTGCCGCAGCTTTCCTAACAACGCTGCGCCAAGCCGCCTCGGGCCAGAAACGCGCCTCCTCCCGCCTGCGTGAGGCGCTCCGTGCCGGGGAAGAAACACGGCGCTGCCAGAGAGGTGACGGGTGCTCGGCCCGCCGCGCCCGCCTTCGGGAGGGTCTGAGGGGGCAGCCGTCGGGCGGTGACCGGCAGGTGGCCGCAGAGCTCCACAGCCCGGCCCTTCCCCGGCCCGCGCTCCGCCGCCGCCGGCAGCGGCCCCGGCTGCGAGCAGAGGGGGCTGCCACCCTCCCTTGCTGGCGGCACCCCTCCGTCTCCGCCTCTCCTTCCCCCCCAGGCGGACGTCTCCCTCGCTGCCTCAGGACCCACCTGCCGCGGCTGCTGCAGCAGGGCGGCCCGAGGGCCAGCCAGGCCGCCCGGCCGCCGAGCGGGGCGCCCGAGGGAGCCGGCCCTTCACGGCCGCACGGGGCCCCGCTGGGAGGTTGGAGCTGGGGTTGCTTCACGGCACCCTGCGGCCCCACGGCCTGGGCCCCCGCTCTGCCCCGTCAGCCTGGGCGAGGAGCCCTGCTTCCCGTTGGGCCCTGCCGAAGCACCTGCGCCCGCTCTGGGCTCCAGGCCGCGCAGAGAGGCGGGAACGCCATACCGGCACCAGGGAAAGGCGTCCATGGCAGCGCACCAGGGAGAAGGGAGGGAAAGGGAGCGAGCCTCTGAAGGCACAGTGAAACACTTCCCTTCAGCGGTATTAGCCCGTAAAGAGCAACTCCTGCCCCACAGCCAGCACCAAGCAAGCTTACTGGAAGAAAACGTGACCACAGAACGTTACGTGTGTTACAAGTTACAGCTCCCAGTCACCGTGATCTAATCTGACAAGGCCTGTTTTAGCTTACAATGTGTTGGTGTGATGGGACGTGAAAGCGTGTGCATTGACCTTTGTGATTAAAAATAGCACCCATCCCACTTCTGTCACTAATGACTCTGACCACGTCCCTTCCAGTTAAGATACACAGGCATCTTTTGCCTTTCAAGGGAAATAAAGAGTAACAGTTTTGCCAAGCTCTACAAGAAGACAAGGTAGCTTTGTAGTATTTTAAGGATAAAAAAAAAAGGAAAAAATCACAGGGCTAAATCAAGGTGAGGTAAGTATGGTGAGGTTCATCCACTTTGAATCTCTGTGAGTTCACTCAGTCTTATCAAACGGCCTGGAGCACCAAACAGGTGAGTTTATACTGCTTTGCTATTTATTACTGCAGCACTGCAATTCCTTTGCTAGTGGAAATGGAAGGAGACAAAGTCACATTGATTTATCCAGCAGAATATCAAGCTTTTTAAAGCTGCTGAATCTCAGCATTGGCAGGAATGTATTTATTTCCCCTCAGGTGTATTTATGATTAGTGAAGACACCAGTGGAGTACAACTTACAATACAGCACCTCAAGCTGCTGTTTAAAATACTATGAGACCAACCTTCTACAAGCAGTACCATCCCTCAAGAAAGATGATTATATTTCAGCTGCAGCAAAGTCTCAATGCCCTGATATGGCAAATTATCCTTACACGGCAAAGCGTTTAAATGCCTTCTAAAATAGGGAGAACCGCATGCAGGTCCTGCTATGCTCTGCATGGAGCCTGTGGCTTGTCTCCCAGCAGAGACATTGGGGACTGGAGAGTCAGTATTCGAATAATAATGTGCTGCCACCTAAATTTGATTCTGCCTTAAAAGGAAAGACCCAAGCCACTGTGAAGCCAGGGGTCCCTGGCTGAGTGAAGGGGAGGAGAAACTTCTTAAACTGAAGCAGTGTTTGACTCTGAAAGGAAAACTCTTCATTTGCCATCAACTGAGGAGCAATATTGCATATAAAGGGGTTGGTAAATCAGCTGGGAGCTAAATCTTTAACCATTTAAAATGGTTTCCCTTCCTCCCATCTCTCTCTGTTTTTCTCTAAGAGGTGTTTAAAAGTCATTTGCAATGATTGCTGTGGAGTAATGCTGAAGAGAAGTGGGACACACTCCACACCTCCCAAGCCACAGTTAGCCACGTAGTGCTGTTACATGGCAATAAGACTTCTGGCAATGCCTTCAAGCCTCCACTAATGCCTGGAGTTGCACAGTCCTGCTGCCCTGGTGTCATAGTGTAACCAGCCGAAACCATCTGCCCTGGTGTCATGGTGTAACCAGCCAAAACCAGGACACCTGGCTGCCTGAAGGACCTTGAATCTCACAGCTGGTAAGATGAGCAGAAGAGTGGGCATACGTCTGGAGAGAAGCTAACCCGAGGCTTAGGAAAAAAATAACAGTATCCTGATATTATGGGGTACCCTTCCAAAACAAAAGGACTTCTGCAGCTCTGTAATTACGAAGAACAGCTTATACAGAAATAAAGTATAGGAGAAAAGTCTTAAGGATAACAGAGACGTCTGTTCAATGAGTCATACAACTTTCTCATTCCATAGGAGACATAGCTAGGAATTTCAGGGGCGCACTGGACGCAATACAATAGAGAATGGCTCTCAACATCCTGAAGCAGCTGACAACCACAAGGATGAACCAGCCATGAAAAAAATCTGCCTTGCTTTAGGAATTTAAAAACTGATGACAGATTCAACAGATTTTTGTCTGCCACCATGCAATAAATGAAAGACCCAATCCAAACAACAGGACGCTAAATGCCAGGCAGCTGCCCACATCTGTGCTTCCCATGGAGTAAATGAAGAGAATGCCTGCTAGATATCTTTAAGCTTGTGCAATGTAATTTATTACAATTAGTGGGTGTGGCCAAGCTTGTTGTTTAGGAACACTTTTTTGTATGACGGTACTGTCAAGCTGTCATAGCAAAAAAAAAAAAAAGTTTTTTGTTTTGCAGCTCATTGTTAACAATTATGTAGAAAAGTTATTTTTCATGAGGTGTGAAAAGGCTGACCTTGCAGTGTGGGGAGTAAAAGTACAAACAGGTTGAGGCAAACCCTCTGTTTGAGATTAGACAAATAATAGGCCTTTGCACCTACAGAATATGTACAGTATACAGGCGTGTGCAGAGTGAAGGCAAACCAAAACACACTGTTGAAACTGCAACTAATAAAAGTAGTGCAAACTTTAGAAATGCAAGCGTTAATCTTCTGACTCTAAAGTTCCCTTCTTGCTTACATATGGAAGTTAACCTCGCAAAATTACTCTTCCTTTCTTAGGGAATCTAGGGTCCTAGACTAGGCTGGGAAAAAAGAAAAGAAAAGAAAAAAAAGCAAAGTAGCAACTGTTACCAGGAAACTCAATTTTTATGTTTCCTGACTTTGTTTGGTATTGGTTGCAAAGTTAATGCTAAAATGATGGTAGTGTCTTTATCTAAACACTCCTGCTAACATTTTTTCACTGTATAGCCTGTTTCTGTGAGATTCGGAGTACTTCCTGAGCTTGATGCAAGCTGGAATAGGAGCAGCACTAAGAATTACTGAAACTGTAGCCTTCATTAGAGAATTTGCTGCTAGCATGCACCGAACAAGACCTGCCCCAATTATGTGTGGAAAAACTAATGTTTTGTAGCTGTTGAGGATCTCTTTCCTCTGGGCACAAATGCTGCCTCCTTACAGGTCAGTTAAGACTTTTTTTAGGAAGCTGTGAAGGTCACTGTCGGCAGAGGACTGACTGACACATCTGCTCCAGAGCTGGAAGTGGGGCTGCAGCACGCAGTTTCAGCTCTGCACTCCATGGCTGCACTGGGACTGGGGCACCTCACTTCTCCCCAGCTATTGCTCTGGGCTCTGGACACTCCTTGATCTCCTACCCTTGGGCCAAGCTTTTCTACAGAACCAGGGAGATCACAAGTACATTTTTCCACAAGCAGAAAACCAGTGACTCCTGGAGCTAGGATCTTAGCTACAAGACTATGATTTCTTAGCAGGTTCCCTTTACAGGTGGCAGTAGACATGTGGGCTCCCAGAGAATAACCTTCAAAAACTTACCACAATGAGTGCAACAACAGACAGTGTATAGTAGATTGAATCTCTCAAGAGACTCCACGATGACAGTGCAACGACCTGGGAAAACAGGCAAAGAGAGGATGTCAGCCAGGCTCTCAGCAGCACAACTGCCACACTAACGGTGCGTGACAAAGTTAAGCCTGTCATTCTGTGTAAGCTGTCCCCACACGTGCTAGGACACAAAGAGGAGACCCAAGACAGGAAACACCCTGGCCTTCTGTGGCTGCTCGAGGAACAGCCACTAGAGAGATGGGGGGATGGCCAAATCTGAAGAGCAAAAGGTATACAGTCATGGGCAGCAGATGACTTCCATGCAAAGTCACAGACATGCTAAATCACACCAGTGTTGTCAAAGCCATAGAAGGGGGAATCAAGTCCCAAGTATTTATGGATGACAGAAGTTTCCCACGAGCTCAGCAGGCTATCTGATATCCTTTTCACCCTGAAATCCCTCCTGTACACACACCACAGAGCCTGCAGTACCAGTCCCTGCAGGCTGAGCTGTCCCCCAAGTCTGGCTGTGTGCTGCAGCCAGAGGCGGTTGAACCACAGGCAGGCATGGGATGGCCTGCCACAGAGGAGGCTGCGAGTGCTGCTGCTGTCGGGGCAGCGGGAAGGGGCCCAGCTTTACCAGCAGGAGCCTTCTGTGCCAGCGCTGGCGCTTGGCAACGAGTGCCTTGATGGAGAATTGTCACAGGAGATGAACAGTCCTGTTGAGACTGGGACAGGACATGACCACTCCTTCCACCCACCCCTGTGGTTTGCATCTGTTTCTTGTATTAATTTTCCCCAACCTGGGACTCTTGCCTTCCTTGAGAGAGGAAACCAACCGGAAATGCTGAGCAAGAGTGCAAGGTATGCAATGGTCCAGTGGGCAGGGGAGCACCACCAGACACAGTCCCCAGCTGCTGCCTAGCAATATGGGTCCTCCCCATCCTTGTCCTACCACCATGCAGTGCCTATGTCCACTGTGAGTCCAGCTGCTGGCATCTCATACCCTAGGTTTCCAGGAATTTTAGACTGCTGGATGATGGGCTTGTCCTTGCTAAAAACATCAACTTGACCCATGCCGACTCATTCAGGGGAGGATAACTTGGGCAACAGAAGTCGTACTGCAAAACAAGAGCCTGACAGCACAAAGCAGCCAGGTCCCCAGCATGCTGCTAGCCTGAACCTTGGCAGAAGCATGGCTTCACCCACCACACTAACAGGTATCACTACAGCTCCATGTGCATTTGCACAGGTTTTGGGACAAATACTCAAGTTAACACTCCAGCAAAGCGTTAAGAACGTAAAATGAGAATTTGTATGCAACAGAGGATAAAATGGGATTGCTGTGCAGTTCATTTCACTTGACACCTTCCAGAACCACAGAAATGAGGAGGAATCATCATTGTAGGCTGAACAAGCCTGGAATTCAGGTCTTAGAAGAAAAAAATACCAGCGAGTAAGTTAGCCCTTAACTTCATTAGTAGTATTCAAAAGGGCAGATTAAAAGCAGTCATGTGGTGGTAACATCTTTAGTATGATTACATTTTTTGGAGCCCTAAGAAGGCCCCTCAGTAGAAGCTTCTCCTCAAATCTTTATTTCCTATTTCTGGAGTGTATTTCAAACACTGTGGGTCACACCCTTCACAGGTGTAAACCACAAGGAGGCAGATGGGAGGTGGCTAATTTACGCTGATCTGGATCTGGCCCCTGAATGTATAAATGAATTTTCTGACCACATCCTCCAAGTCATGCTTCTGCATGAATTCAGTCAAACAAACAGTAACTTCATTTTCATTTCTATATCTAAAGAGAGGTCCTATTTCAGAGTGCTAGCAAAAATAGTTTCCCACATTTCTCTGCATATTAAATCTTACAATGTTAATGCCCAGTGTAAAGTCTCTTTATGCAACCACTGACATATAAGAAACTCCTATCTAAAATAATAAAGCAGGCCTTAAGATTAGATTTGAACCAGCTGACCATACATTTCAATGTATGTAGGCATAGATGAATGGAGATGCTTCACGATGCAAATTTCCAAATGTAGAAACCTGGAGTTGGGTTCATAACTCTATTCAGAGATCCTTAATTAAATCTCACATCTTATAGATAGTAGGCCCCTTCATTTTGATTGAGCAATTTTTGTAAGAGAGTTTATAAAATAATTTGACATTATTCCACTCAGCTTTTATGACACTGCTTAAGGTCCTATGCACTTTTGTCAGCATGGATGCTGGTGGGGATTTTATAGCTGTAAACTTAAGCTCTGCATAAAAGTTACACCACTTCCAAAACAAATGACAAACCCCATATGAACAGGCTTGTTGGCAACTGTTGCTATTCTATCTAATAAACTCTCTCCTGGGTATAAGGGGTGTCACCATGCAGCACAGCGTACCTGCGAAAGCAAGATGTTCCAGTTACAAAGAGTCAAGCTAGTATCTCTCCTGTTCTTTGATATTCTACAAGTATTCTACAATATCAAGAAAGCAGTCTGCAATATTTTTCCAGGGAATTTTTCTCAGACACTGAATGAGCACATTAAGATCCAGATGCTTAAATGCAGCTATCTAGCAGGGACCTAGTGCACAAAAGTCACAGACCGAGATACTGTGGGAATCACAAGGACTCTTGCATTGATTTCAGATTGGATTGAAGGGAACATGCTCATGCCTGGGACTTGTACAGACTGCTCACATTTCACAGACATCCTAGTAGGTCTCCCTGATGCAGTAACTACGGGGCAATTAAATCTCCGCTCTCCTTAGGGCATGAGTCATTTAACTGAAGTCTTTGAACCATTTGATCACTGGGAAGAAGAATCTGATACAGGATAGCCGTGCACATAAGGTAACCATGCACTGAGGGTAAAAGGAGCTAATTAGCATGGAGGGAAATGGCAGTACTTTCAGCCTGCTGACAAGAATCGTGTAGTCTAGTTATAACTGTCAAGACCATGAATGCTTGAGTTGTGCCATATAGTCTTGCAGCAACCAAGGACTCCACATAAATCTTAATGCACTAGAAACCACTTAAACTGCAGTATAGCAGACTAAGGCAGAAAGGAAATCAGGGAAGCAATCAGCTTGGCTAAAAACATGATCAAATTTGAGTTTTAACTCAGCAATACTGTAACCCAGCAGAGAGCCAGTCCTTTGGAAGCTGAGCATCAGGAGGCAGCTGTAAAACCACTGATTGTCAGGTTACATGTTTCCTTCATTCAAAGGAAGTATCTGAAATTCAAACCCCAGACAAGTGCCCAGTAGCCCTCTCTTGGCTACTATACTGGGGACTGAATCTGGCATCCCCAGAGCTGAAAGGAAGAGCTCTTTAGTCCAGGCTTAAATGAGAGCAGCCCCCGACAAGTGCAACACAGATGAGGACTCCTAGTGCATGCTCACCTGCATGCCACAGCATCATTCCTATGGGTAAAACTACCCATATTAGATATTTGGTTTCTCACTGGTAAACTTTCACCCTGCAAACTCTCACGTATAACGTTTACTACTCAGAATGCTTATTTCCCTTTTTGAAGGGCTGAGCAGAGCAGGGAAATCAAGATTTTAGCAGTTCCACCCTGATTTCTGCAGTTCTTAACTCCTGAAGCAGTGGCCCCATGCAGCACATACAATCTTCTCCATCTAGCACACACAAGGAGATAAGCCACTGGGGAGAAAATCACTGAAAATCAGACACTGGCACCTGCTGCTCTTGCCACCTAAGTTAGCTCAGGGCACCCAGGGCCCCAGTAGCAATACACTCCATGCCCCATCCTAGGGCTTCACCATTTATCCTCTATAAAATTGACTATTCTCTCTTCTTCTCTTCCACATTATTTCTCTCACCTTAGCAGTGCGGAAGCTCTTCTCCCATCCAGAAGAGACGTGGCAACAGAGGCCATCCAGCTGGCTTTTTTAAAGCCTGCTTCTCACCTGCTCTCCCCATTAAGGTGATGGGCCGAAGATGAAGCATGTGATGCAGAACATGGCTGCTGCTACCTTAGCAAGGATGTTTGCGCTCCTGCTCCTGTTGGCTCTGGCCAACAAAGGTGCAAGGCAGTCCAGAGGGGTATGCGCTGCTGGATATTTTCTCTGCTCAACTTTCCAGGGGAAGCATGTCGAACATTATCTAAGCACATCCACATTCTTCAGAGATCTTTCTCACTCTGAATTGTTCCAGGGCTTTTTCTCCTCTCGTGGCCCGTTCTATGCTTGACATTCTTGGGCTGAATGATCAGCTACAAGCACTGCCTGGAAATGCTAGGCTTTGGAAGCAATCTTCCTGATCTTGTTTCTCTGTTACCCTCTGGCACAGAAGGTCTAGATTTTCAGGTATTAAGAGCTAGTAACTTAATTTGTTAATGTGGACAGGCAGGAATGCTCGGGCAAGGGTGTCAAAAGATTAAAGACAATCCCTGCGGCAATTAGCCTTAAGAGTCTACGGAGATCAACAGAGATGCGCCGACAATGAATCCACTGCTCGCCTCACAGCTGGAAGCATCTCCTTCCCAGCTGACACACGCATGGTGTTCTTGACTCCTCATATGTAGTTTGGTACATCGATGTTAGATCTTGACAGAGAGATTGCTGTTCAGCAGAATGCGTTGTTGGGCAAAGATGAGCATTTCTCATGAGTTTTAAAGGGAAGTGGTAGAACATCTCTAATTCATTAGGCATAGTTTTAAATACAAACATCTCCTACAACACTGCACTACAAGCAAATGCTCCTTAGTGACTGACCACAGTTGCTATTTTGGGTAGGCCTTCCATGCAGCTCTGAGGTCCATGGGTGCTTCCAAATTAATCACCGGTCTGGAATTTTGCTCCACAAAGTTTGAATGAGGCTGTACTGAGAGCCACAAAGCTCTTTTCTGGAGAAGCAGCTTTTTCTTTCAGTGGTTAGTTACAGTCTGAAAGATGACTGTAAACTGAGACAGCCTTACCCGGCAACGCTGCAAGACCGGTTAAGAGAACAGGCAGCAAACTCGAGCCCCTTTTCCCTGCTGTTGTCTTTCCCCCTCCTCGGAGACAGGAAGCCAAGGGAATACATACCGCTGCCACGCTCTGCTAGGCTGGGGACGAGAGGAACAGGCAGGCAACTGGATGGCTTCACAGCAGATGCCGCTCCCTCAAGTTTTCATTCAATACATTTAAATTCTCATTAAGGGCTTGTCGAAAGGCATCCAGAAGCAGAGAATCTGGGTCAGTCTTCATGCTGCCCCTCTTTGATGTGGACTGTACAGAAGCAATTAGGGAAGCTCTTACACTACCCTAACAGAGGCTGGGATCTGGTTTTTGAATGCTCGTCTGTGCTGACTGACAAAACTCTGGCTCACTGTGACACCTTGCAGGCACCCTGAAACATCACACCCAGCCAGCAGCGTGCTGTGTCAGTCTCTTCAATCAGCTGCAGCAAGACACACAGTGAGAACCTCCTCGCACGCTACTCCTGGTTTGCAGGAGCTACCCTTAGAGCCAAAGGGTGGCTCTTAAAGCCTGGTGGGGTCCCCTCCAGATGGTGTTTTCCTGGCACTACTGTTCAGCAAATCCTTGACACAACTCCAAATCAGCCCTGTGATAATACAATAGGATCTCATGTCAAAGCAAGATAAATGACTAACTGTTGGCCAATGTCACAGTAAGTAGTGAACTCGGGTAGAGATCGGGGACAGATTTTCAGGGAAATCAGACTGGCAGTAGTTTGTAGTTAATAGATGTCTTATGCATTTAGAATTATACAAAAATAAAAAGGGCTCTACCTCAGGTACTAGCTCTCATTCTGAAGAGGATGGGAAGATGAAATCCAGCAACACTTCAGTTCTTCATGGTTTGCAGAATTCAGTCCCCACCAAAGCCCTGTTTTTTACCTCACAGCAACCAAACCCAGGCACTGCTGCAACCCACTGAAGAGAGAGGTCACAGCAGAGCCTATGAGCTGAACTATCAGAGCCACAGCTGAAGAGAACTAGGAAGGGAGAAGCCTCAGAGCACATACATATTTTGCTATCCCAACCAGATGCAACACATGCATAGTTCCAGAATGTGGTAGTAATACGCTTAGTATTGTGTGGATTCCAGTTGCCCCTCTGTCCAAACATGACTCTGGTAACAACCAAATCAGCATTCATCTAAAGAGAGCCTGCTGGGCTCACACAGCCTACCATCACTCCAGTGGGTCGAGAGTTTCAGGAAGGGAATTACCTACAGTTCACTGTGAAATCTTCACTTATTGATGGGTTTCATTGTCATTAACTGCACTGATAATAACAGTGATATTAGTTGAGGTTTAATTTTACTTGCTCTCCAGGAATATAAATGGCAGATGTCTTAGCAATAAACATCATTATTGGATCTTAATGACCTTATGCAAATCCAACCAATCATCCTGAAGTCACAGCTGCTCAGCCAAGCCAAGCAGAAAATTAAAATATCTTCCACGAAATGACCGAGACACTTTCTCCACCAGGTATTTGGGAGAGAGGGAAATGACTTGATTGGACACAGCAAAACTTGCCTACAAGGACGGATCCTTGTATCCCACACATTTATGTTAAAGATAGAACTGTGCTTCATTTGCAAAATTAAAAGTTATGAGCAGTTTGTCATCTCTGTCAGTGCTGGGTAGAAATAAGAAGAAAATCTACTTCACCATGCCTAGGTAAAACTTAATAGGTTCCACTGCCTCTTATTTGGTTAAATATAGTGTAAGGTTCATTCAAATCTGAAAAGTCATAGCAGTTAAAGAGATATGTATGTGAACGAGACAGAAATAAAGGGATTCTTACAGTTCCTACAAATGGTGGCACTTAAAAATCATAGCACTTTTCTGGAATATGAATAAAACCTCTGGGGCAGTTCCTTGAAGCCCTTACATCGTTACAAAGACCGGCACCAACTAGCCAGGGCTGCTGTCCACCACAGAGATGGTGCCTCTCTCACACAGAGCTCTCCTGCAAGAGAGCTTTGGCATCTTCCTGGGCACATACATCTCACAGAGGGTGAACACCAACAGTGCCCAATCTCCCTCACCAGATACGTCACCAAGCTTCCTCCAGTGCAAGCAGAGGACCATGATACACCATGGCTCACTCCTGGTCCCACTCCTTAGGCCTTGTGTGCATCCATGTGCGGATATACGTGCAGCTGATGAGCTGCTCCCACATGTCGGATGATGGCAGGCAAGTGTCTGAGCCTTCGGAAACTGGTCCAAGCCTAGAGTCAGCGGTTGACCTTGAGGTCAGCTCACAGTTCCAGGGACAGCTTGCAAGCAGGCTGTGAGCCAGATCACTAGGCTGGTGGCCACAGTGGACCGCACTGGACAGTTCACACCTTGAGGGACCCTCTCCTTTCCCATGACCAATGCAGCCAGCTGAAACACCCCTTGTAAGACAGCAGCTCAAACCAGAAAAGTTAAAAAGACCCCTCAGATTTTGTGCTGCTCCGTCATCTGTCAGTCTGTACGGAAAAGCAAGGAAAGCCAAATTCTTTCCGCTTGTCTTGACAGCAGCTTGGGAAATCCTGACTTCTAAGAAGCCGAATACCCCTGTCTGCCTTTGGTGAATCTGTCAAGGGCCTCACTCTGTGGGACAGCCCTGATGGGCACTGATCTCTCAGGGCTTCTCAATCTCCCTTGACAAGACACAGGCTCTGCCTTTTAACTTTGCCGTTATTAGTTTAAGAACTCCTTGCTCAGCTCAGGTAATTACAAGGATCCTGCCACCTGCCTGTTCATCCTCACCGGTCATGGTATCAATGAAGCAGCATATATTAATGTGAGAAAGTGACGCTGCCTTATTTGTATTCACCTCTATATTAAAGCAGGCTGTAGATCCATCTATGACTTTCACCAGACTTCTGGTCACATCCTTCCACACTATTGGCTTTTTGGGGATACTCTTCCAATGCATTTCACACCTTCTCTGAGGTCATTTAATCTCAAACAAATCTGCCTCACCTGCTTAGTAAAATGTCCCACAAACCGGGGTCACAATCCTTCCTGTCACTGAAGAAGACAAATCCTGCCAGAAGGGACAGCAGTGTTTCTGCTGGCTCCAGAGGCAGCCCCTCGAGGATGCAGGCAGGCTGGAGGCAGGTACTCCCTGTCGCAAGGCAGCCCACAGCACCTGGCAGTGTTCAGCTGCCAGGAAAAACAGCAAACAGAGCGCTAAAGGTGATGTCTGTGATTCAGAGGCTGCAGGCTTTGTGCTGTTTGAAAGGTCGTGACCAAACAGAAGGTGGGAAATAGCAACTGCATGTTAAATATTCTGCACCCACTTTCTCTCACTGTTAAGTGTATCAGTCCTATAGCAATTGTAATGAAGATATAAGGCAGGAAGGAATTTCTTAAGATAATTACTGCCGTCTTCCAGCAGTGTTTACAAAGAGAGGAGCTACCTGACCATTGGGACCTCCAAGTTAATTTTCACAAAACTTCCCTTGTTTTAGGTATTATTACATCCTACCTGCAATGAACAAATCAGTCACTTGAAAGCTAATAATCATTAGCTGCAAATCAAATACAGCAGAGATCACAGGGTATACTTTTCCCCCTTGCTGCTCCCCCAGTGATCATCTGGCAGACTCAGACATGAACCTGTGAGTCAATCACGCTTATTCCCACATTACGGTCCCTGGAGGGAACGGAAACATCGGTGAGAGCAAGGTCCAAACACCTCTGGATGTTTTGCGAGGAGCTTGGGTTTGAGAGCTGCAGAGGTATGAGAAACCACAGAAAAGGGAAAATTCTCCATGGTGGCTGGAGCAGCCTCCTGCTCCAGCTGGGACAGCCCCACTGCACAGGTGAAAGATAGGCGAGACTGGCTGCCAAACTGCCAGGCAAATGCAGAAGGGACTATCTCATGACAGCACAGCGGGGGTTGCTGATACCATGTCCCCTCCTAGCATGCTGAACCACTCTGCAACCGTTGAAATTTTAGACAGATTCCTGCATGAAAAGCCACTGCTGCCTGTGCAGCCTTCCTGGAAAGCCACCAGGCAGTCAACATCAGCCGAAGGCTCCTGTGCTGGGACTAACAGCACAGTAGGATGTCCTGGACCAAATGCTAGGGAGCAGACGGAGATGCTGCCTTCTGTACCCCATGGTGATGTCTCCCTGCTGTCAACATACTGGGGTCACAGCTGTCCCAACATCCCGGGACACTACGAGTATCCAGCTCAGTCCCCTGACCATAATCTTTACTGAGTATCTCCTGGCAAAGACACCAGGGTCCTGCAGTCTAGCATTAGGGCTTGCTTAGGGCTTTGACCAAGACTAAACACCCCTCCTGACTGAAGTGAAACATAAAATATGAGCACAGGTCAGGCTAAAAAAAAATCCAGGCCTTAAAATATGCCTCTCTAAGCCAGTAACTGCTGAGCAGCTCTGATCTAATGGACTCACTGGGACAAAGGCTTCCTTCCAATTACCAGCCCCCTAATTTTACCGCTGGTTAGCCATTCTCTGCAGAGTTCAACCGTCACTCCAGCTCCCAGTTCGTACATTGCAGACCAACTCAATTTATTCTCATTATTTCCCCAAGAATATTTGCTTTTCTAAGCAGCTCTTGATATTTTCATTAGTGCGGCAGCAATCTGTCTCTGTGACATTCTCAGAATGGAAACAGTGGACACTCTCCAAACCTCAGGACAAAGCCAAAAATATTTCCCTGCTCAATTGGTAGTCATAATCGTCCATGAGTTATTCAGATCAGCCTGCCTTTTTAGCTCAGATTCCCACAGAGCCAAGGCAGCAGGACCCTGAAGACCTGTATTTGCAGATGTCTCCTGGACTGCAGGCGATTCTGTGCAGGATTTGCAGCAGAATTCAGCAGCTGTAGACACAGTACAAGAAGGTGTCCACAGGGTAAACATTTCCCAGTCTCCTCAGACTGGCCAGTCCTTGTCAGACATAAAAAGATTTTGTGATTTCCCTTGCTTTTACACTACAAATGGTTTAAGAAAAAAATCCTACCAATGGTTAAGTCCACACTATTGATCTGTGTGTGAATTTTGAGAGAGAAAACTTGACCTCAAACAGTGATGGTGTTTAGTGGCGATTAGGAACTAGACTTGTTTTGATGCTGATAGGAATCCATTTTCAACTCTTCTGATTGCCTCCCCTATTTGTATCCTAATATTGAATGTAGTTCTGTGAAGAAGGTTTTGAAATGCTAATATAAAAAAAAATCACAGCAACTTCTATGACGGCCAGACCAGTCCTGGATCATTCACCATCCAGACAGCAATCCTGGCACCCGATCTGCCCATTGCACCAGTCCCCATCACATCTTCCTGAAGCAAAAGACGGTCTTCTGTGAGTACCATCAAGTTGTCCCTGGGCCTGAGAGGAGCTTCCAATAAACACCTCACCAATGCTAAACACTTGGTGTGCCCACACAGCCCATAAATCACTCATTACATGTTAAGCAGCTGCCTTGCTGCTCCACCACAGCATCCTTGAGCTTTCCCATCTGCCCGCTCGGTCCGTCCTCTTGTCTCCTGTTGTACACTCTGATCAACAGCTTCCAGACTCAAGAGCTATGTTCTAGCTCTGTATTTGCATAACACACAGTACTGTGGAGTTTTGATCCACAACTGAGACTATTAGGTGCTATCACAACAGCAAAAAGGACCTTAAGAGGAGGAAAAAAAAAATAATCATCAGTAGGTCCAATCTCACTGACCTCACTGTATGGCTTCTGGTTCAACTTAGATGCTGATGCCAGGCCCTTGACACCACAAAATCTAGGCTTGCATGCCTTACCAGACAGAAGTGATGCAAGCAGCCCTGCTTCAAGCTAAGCATTTATTTGTCGCTTTGCTAAACTGGCACCCAGTGCAGGAATAGTGATTTCATGCATGCTGCTGGCCTAGTTCTGGGAGATAAAGTTACTCTGGGAATAACAAAATGCTTGTAGAGCTGGTCAGACCTCTCCAAAAGGAGACCAAAAGGGTTATGGTGTAACAGGTACCTCTGACAGAGCTTATTCACCTCACACAGGTTGATGCTATGTAGCAGCATCGTGGAGACAAAGCATGACACTCACAGAGAACAGGGCAAAGTTACCTTCAGTGTTTTCTGGTTAACAAACAGACTGCACAGTTAACACAAACCATGTTTGCTCACACAATGGCTACAAATTTGCTATAACTCCACAAGTCCCCAATTCCCAAGATAACATCGCTTGGGTTAAAGGGGGAGCTGGAAAGGAATCTGATTTGCTTTATCGCTCAGAGTTGCTCTGTTGTCTGCCAGTGTCAAACATCCCAGCAGGAAAACACCAGAGAAAAGGAGCACTCTGCTGCTTTTACAGTGGGTGAACATCCTCCACGATTGCTCTGATAAAACACAAAGAAGAATGCAAGAGGCAGAGGAGCCCGTTCAGCTCCCTGCCAAGACGGCAGCAGGGAAGAAAGCCAAGGCAGCAGGTAACTTCTGCTGCTGGCCATGCAGCTGGGAGGACTTCACTAGGGCATACAGAAAGGCTGCAGCCATTCAGCCTTTAGGACCCTTGGGCAGCATCTCTATACTAACTGATGCCTCTCTGTCCTGCAACTCCATTGACATCTTTCTGCCCTGTCTGCAATCTAAACTGCTTACTGACTGCCTGACTTTCTGTAGGACAGTGGGAACGATGCTGCCAGCATCCTCTCTCTGTTCTTCTGATACTTGGGGTTTCATGTACACATGGGCATGCCAGCAGCTCTATGTTCCCATCAGGACCACAGCCTTGACTTCTACAACTTCTGTCTTCAGTGGAAGTCTCAGTGCTGGATCCCTGTCTGGCTTATTACTCTGTCCCTTTCTTGCTTTCAAGTCTGCAACACAATTCTATCACTAAAAAAGCAGGCCCACAGTCACTATAAAATGTTGCCAGCACAAAAAACATTGTGCCCCGGACTACAAGAGCAGTGTACAGTGCCAACAGTTGGCATTAAGTTCTCCTTAAACTACTCCTCCACAGTTTTACATGTTTTCCACTGATGGTCACACACGAACGAAGAAAAAAAGTCAATATTCCACCTCTCCCCTCCCAAAACTCCTCCACAATCCAGGAGAAGAAAAAAAAAAAAGCTCATGAATGCAATCATAAAGCCAAAGGTCAGTAACGACTCCAGTCTGAATTACTTGTTGTCAGTGAAATTAAAGCTTAAAAGATTAAGACGCATGCAAGCTAACTGTATGACAGAACTAGGTTAAAAATAGATTACAAAAGTCCCAGTCTCTTCAATAAACAATGTTCTACCTGGTTATTAAATCTCTGCTCAGTTTCCTTCTCTCAGCTCTTCACTATTTGCAATACCTACTTCTTAGGTATATTTTCACGCTGAGATAAAACTGAATGCACGTCAGCTGATGATTCTGAGAGGCATCCTTAGCTTACACAAGGGTTTACCACGACTTGGACAGAGATCAGGTAAAAGAATACCACTGGAGCAGAAGGTGGCAGGTCAGACAGTCAAGGTAGTCCTTTTTTACTCCAGTATATTGAGGAATGACACCTGGCCACGAACTAGACCCCTTGACAGAAAAAATAACTGGAAGAACCTCTAAAAATACAAGAATGTCTCTGGCACAACCCAGCATTCATTGTCCACTGCTCCACCCAGAGCAGCCTGTCTTGTTCTGGGGAAAGGTGAAACAGAGAAACTAGAACTCAGTTGAAAAACACAGCAGTTAAACGGTAATTAACAAATCAAGCTATGCAGATTAGAAATTACAGTCTAATGCTGGAGTGACTTGCAACTCATGGTTATACTGCTTTCACTTAAGCACTTTTCACTAACCTCCTCTTCTCATCCTGCATCCTCTTCTGCAACACTACAAAAGGCTGCAGTTTAGGGCTGCGTGAGGACAGAGGAGGACTGGATGACATGCAGGGGAAAGCAGCAGAGCTGCAAAAAAGAAAAGAATCTGGATGGGGGAATTTTCAAAACTGAACAAACTCTGCTTGTGCTGGCTTGAATGAGAGCTGAATTAAGCAAGCATTGACTGCTTCCAAGAATCCCACATCCTTGCCACCAAGGATGACAAGAGGGCAGTGGAAGGAGCGAAGAATTTGTGAAGCACAAACATGAGAGTGAGAGAAGGCACAACAGAGCAACTGAGGCTTGGAGGGGACCCTGGGCTAAGGTCAATCTTGCCATACATAGTTGGTTTGCTACTGTGTAAAAAGCCTAATAAGATCCATCACAATGCAGACAGAAGACTCCATGCCTGTGCCTCTTCCCTGCTACCTAGATGCATCCCTGTGAAACGTTGCTGAACTTCTGTTTGAAGGGCTGCATCTGCTACCGTTTCATCTCTTGCAGCATTCTCTTACTTTCTCGTACTCTCTCTTTGCCAGTAGAAAGCAAAGCAAACACAGCAGCTAAATAAATGATGGTCGGGTTATGTGACTTAGCTGTACAATTGAAAGAATATGCATTAGTGCCACAGGTGTATGGACAGCTGAGGAAACAGCTACAGACACATCCAAATTGTACTACATCAGCGTTTGGGGAACGAGGACAGTTCTTAATATATTTGCATATATTAAAACCAACTACAGCTTAAAAAATGCACCCACTGCATAGTTGAAATAAGGCAAAGCTTCCTCGGTGTGTGTGTGCATGTAAGACATCAGCAGAATATTGCAAGAGGATGCAAGAAGAAAGAAGCTTCTAAGGCTCACTGCCACAGCCAAGTGGGCTGCACTCAGCCATTCACAAAGGGAAGCTTTATCTATCGCTCTAAATATGCCTTGGTGAGAGATTTCAAAATGCATCAGAGGTTGAGTTCTTCAGCTTCCAGAGGCCCCATTTAGGATATTTTAAAAAGAGATCTGATTTTCAGAGTGTGGATGCTAGTTTAGAAAATCCAGCCTTTACAGGCGGTTTTGGTTTGGCCATTAAAAACACAGGCAGCCTGCAACGATTGTCACTTTTTGAAAATTGGTCCTCCTAGGCCAAGGATAAAGACCTCAGGTGATTTTGTTGCTCATATCAGTGAGAAGTGACAGAAATAAAAAAAAGACAAATCCCTCCAGTCCAGAATCCTCACTGGTGATCCTCAAAGTGTCATCAACACTAATTGGAAGAGAAAATCAAGTCACTTTCAGGCTACTGACACACACATTTCTACTTTTCAGTAACAAACCATGGCACAAATATTTCTTATACAATCTAGAACCACCTTGGTTTTGAAATTAGTAAGAAGCCCACCAACTCTTAAGGGTCTGATGGGTAGAGGTGTCTCTGACTTATACTGGATTTGAAACTTTTTCAAATTTTCCGCACTGCTTAAAAACAAACAAGGGAGACATGGGGTTTATATTACTTAACACTAACAGAAATGTCTTTATGGTTCTTTAAAGCAATTTTGCTTGCTTGCATTTGTTAATCCTTCCCTAGAGTTTGTAACACGCACAACTTCAGCTCTGGGCTGGCGCACGACAGCCACATGGTTAATCTCCCCAGTCTGTTGACATTATTCAAACCAATCCATTTTCCAGCCCAACTTTGTCCTTTCTGGCTGGGCCACAAAGAAAAAAAAGAGCACAAGGATATATTAAAGCTGATTTTCATCTACATCAATTGGATTTCAGCATGAGAGCAGCTCTTCAGGAGCATTACAACACTACCACAGTTATTTGGAAACCCTGAAGCGAAGTGTAACAGCAGACGGTATAAACAAGTTGTGTGGCTTCTGGACACCCATCCTGCAAGCAGCTCAGTCTGCAGAAATGAGTTGGCTGCAATTGCTTGCAGGACTGGGGCTCTAGCTACCAAGGTGATAAATTCCTTAAAATTTCAAAATTAAATACATAAATAAAGAAACGAAGTGGAAGCTTTTCTAATTACTGCCTTGCTTGAGGGCTTCTGGCAGCCTGCTCCCAAGCTACTTCAGACTGACTGCTAAGCATTAAGCACTTTTCCCCTTCACACAGCACCAGCTCCCAGCAGCATCTTCCCACATGAGCCAGGGCAAGAGACAAGCAGGGCTCAGCTGCGGACCAGCGAAACCTGGGAGGGTGCCTGCAGCCAGGGTGGCCAAGATCTCCATGGCTCTTGATACCAATTTCCAGCTCGCTCTGAGCATGGATAGGGAAACCTCCTACTCCAACGGCAGAGGTGACAACCACCGTAGGAGTGTGTCGAATTGAGATGCAGCGTAGCCTGAGACCTACTGGGCGTTCAGAGTAAGGAGAGCACGTGGGCACAGTGGGGCTTCCCGATTTAGACGCGCTGTGCTGGCTAAGGGAGCTGTGCTACAAGCCTTTTAATGACTCCAGAGATGTGTCCAGAAGGAAGCCTCTCACTGTGGCTGCGTCTCTGCTGGGATTACAAAGCAGGGGTGGTGGGGTCCTCCAGCTGTGGGCAGAGTAAGGGCAGATGTGTCACAAGCAGTCCAGCATGAACTGCCTGTGGGGTACACCAAGTCTGCAGCTGGCAGAGGAGATGAAAACAGTGGAAAATGCAATTGCCCTGGCTCTAGAGCAGGCTCCTGTACCTCCAAAGGTGCCTCCCTGGCATGGATAAAGTTAGCCAGGAGTCATTAGGTTGAGATGCCAGAGAGCAGAGGAGCAGGGAGAGGAGAAGGGATCTAGACCACTGTGGGACTGGGGGAAAGTTGAATGCTTGAGAGAAAGCTATGGGGTGGATCCGTGATCTGGGGGGAAAATCTGTCTGGAGAAAGCTTTTCCCTCAAGCCCCATGAAATATGGGGTGAGGGGGAGAGACAGATCGAATGGAAAGAAACCTGGAGCATCTGGGTGCTTAGAAGGAACATCATCATGCTAGCAAAAGCAAGCACTAAATGTTAGGAGGTGAAGCACTTAAGTCACTTGCTTAATTCAGGTCAAGAACAGTCCTAGGGATGAAGCCAGGGCTCGTGACGACTGAGGTGTTTTGTGTGTCCCCTTGCAGAAGGTGGAACCTTCTGAGCTGGGACCTAGGAGAAGAAAAGGGGCTCATACAGCTAAAGCAGCTGAATGCTCCCAGGGAGATCTGCACTGTATGGACATTGAGATGGCCACTTAAACCAACGTCAGCCCAGCAAGGAAACCCTTGTGTAATGCTGAGGTGGAGCAGCAGGAGCAGTGGGAGCAGCATCTGGAGCCAGAAGGAGCTGCCCCCCGAACACAGAACATGACACAGGTTGCTATACATTCAGGGGAAAAACAGGCCCGTGCCAGCTCTAATTGGCACCTAAAATGACAAGTTATTCTTTTGTATTTAATCTCTCTGTGCTTCATTTCCCCATCTTTAAAACATCCCTTCATCTCACAGAGGTTTGGAGAAAATTAATTATTTGTTCATCAGCTGCTCAGATACAATAGCAATGAGATCGGCAGAAGTTCAAGAGGAAATTAATAATTCTGCCTCTGGAACAGGACTTGAATAGAGCCTGGTAAATAAGGCAGAAGGGCACACACTGAACAATGAAGAGAAAACAAAATAATGAATAGCTGCTCATTAAGTGAGCAGGAGGCAGGGACCCTGTGGAGAAACCAGCATGGGATCCTGTAATTAAAGACTGTATAATAATGCATACACACCAGGGGGGCAAATTAAGGTTGCACAAGGAAGCTTAGCGCTGCTATTTTCTAACTTTTCCATGTTTGACTTTCAACCCTAACAATGCTCTTTTAGCACAGTTTTTAGGTGTGTAGTGTCATATAGAGGTGCGGGCATCATACTTTCCTTCTCCAGTTCCAGCAGTGGGATGTCTATTCTGATTTATTCTGAGAAGTGTGCACTTACCAGCTATTAAAGGCTTAGAAAAATAATCAATTAGAGTTGGTGTTCAAGTCAATGCATACCAGCTTCTCGGGGCTGTGGGTTTCCTTCTTTTTTTAAACAAGGTGCACATAGCCAAACCCAGTATTTTCTTAAGCCAAAGAATAACACATCCAACATAGCACATACATACTACAACCTAATTTAAAAGTAAAACACATCCTGGAGAGAGCTGGCCAGTATTTTTTAATTCAACCTTTTACCAGTCAAAAAAAAAAAACAAACAAAAAAAGGCTTTCTTATGATAGCAAACAGTTCTGCAAAAATAAAGAGGGCTTATGGAAAAGCTGCAGAACTCCCCTGCAGGTTTTAGTTCTGGGTTTCCCAACCCGCAGGCAATACAGCACTCCCAAGCACTCTGCCACCTGGCAGCTGCCCCACAGTCTCCAGCACTGAGACATTTCCTCCCCCAGCTCTGAGCTGAGCACCCCAGGAGAGGACGAAGCAGCCCTGCCACAGAGTTACGGCTTACTGAGCACTGCTGCCCGTGCTGCTCTCCGTCCACCTCCTGGAATGCCGGTATCTCCAAGCAACACAGCATCCGAACAGCAGCTTGTGCTGTCAGGTACTGACCAGCTAGAGGGATCCCAACTTGCTACCTACCACAACTGCAGCTGCAAATCGCCCTCATCAACACATAAAAGCTCCCACTGGAACACTGCTGCTACTGCTGGCAGGTACTGCAGGAAAGCAATGGTGAGGTTATGTCTGCCCCCTCCACAATTCCCCTTGTGGAAATCAGCAGTGTGATCGTCTTGAAATTGTCCCTCCCCTGCCAGAGGCATCCCACATGTAAGACAGAGGGGGAACAGAGCATCAATCCTTCTTGTCCACCCTGGCAACTTGCAGTAGCCACTTCCCAACACCAGAGCATTTAATGATGTGTTTTGATGAACATGAAGGCCACATGAGCATCACCAGGTTGAAACAGGTGTGGGCTTAATTATCTGCTTCTCTCCTGCCACCTGACAAACCCAAAAGCCTTCCAGCCTCGAACCGAGACGCCTGAACATCGCTTTCCAGGGCTGGAGTCCCAGAAAACAGGTCTGTGTCCTGAGCAGCCTCAGGGGAGGCTCACAAGACAACAAAGTCAGGCTTGTAAATCCCTGCCCATTGACTCACTGGTCTCATCTGAAAATCAGAGGACTCCAGCTGCTGACTCCGCAGGTCTGAGCTCAGAAGAGGAAAATCCTGCTCTAACTGAGCTGGAGCACAGCAAGCAGCTTAGACCAACAGCCTGCCTCCAGGCTCACCCAGCCCATTACAAGGCAACTCAAAACTGAGATCCAGGTCCCCAGCATAATTAAAACTCAACCGCCAACCAAATTTAGCACCTATGTTAGTGCATCTATAGAGACATTATTGCTAATAAAACCAAATTCCTATTAATAGAAGCACAAAACAAAAAGATGAATCACACCAGTAAAAGTGAATGACTTTTTGGTGAAGGGCTGGGAGTGGGAAAAAATGAAAAGCACAAATCAAAGCAGAGTTCTATCTAGAATGTTGGAATTATTTAAATTGAGGTTTCTTATTTGCTCATTTAAATCATGATTCCACACAGTGATGTCAATCATTCCAATTCTCACCCAGCCTCTGTGGGTTAAACTGCAGCAAACAGAGGTTAAGTGACTTGATGAAACCACAATGCAAATCACTAGCAGAGTCAGGGAGAACAAAGTTGGGACAAATCAGTAAAAATCTCAATTCTTGGCTTGAAAGAGACTTGCAGACCATGCTTAGGATGACTTAGAGCAAACAATCTCCCCTTTGAACTTCTGAAAGCTACCACACCCGGAAGGCCGAAGGCATTTACAAGAGCATTTCAGCTGTGTTATAGCCTTCAGAAACAAACATCTATTTGTAAATGGTCTCTCGAGAAGACTGACATTCTCTGTCAACCCTCAAACTGTAGCAAGCCTTCTCCACTGAAAGCTGTGATTTGTACCTAATTTTTTTTAGCAGGTTTGATGCATGCAATCAATACCATGGAGAGTAAAAATCAGAAGAATTAGCTCCTTTGCCACTGTGCTAAACAGTTAATTGTCTTAATTTGCTTGAAAAAAGCAACCAGAGCAAAAAGTGCTACTGATTCCAGGAGAACACGTCCTGTGTTCCCCCTATGGGGAACACAGCTGCATGCCCTGGGAAAGCTTTGGTCATTACAAATCGGCCTGAATCAGCTGGGCTTTCATAGTAAGAGTTACAGTAGAACCACTAACATGTTGAGCACGTGTAGCTTCCAGCTGCATGTTCCCATGCAAATCAAGGGAGCTTACGTGGCTAAAATTACCACTGTGGGCTATTCCTGAAGCTTCCCCATAGTGAAAATGTTCATCTTCATCCTGAAAAGGTTCACTCCTAACGCATATAAGATTGGATTACAGACTTTCCCAGGAAAGCCCAATCTCCCTGCATGCTTTCTCATACTGACCAAGTTATACAGGCCCCTTCTCTTACGTTCTTCTTCTGGAGCTAGTTATCCTATTGCCCTATTGATGTTATCCTGCTTCTCCTCTTCACAAATAAGTCTGCACAGTAACATTTCAAAGAACATTTTGTGAGACTGTAAAAATACTGGGCATGTTGGCAAGTGTTAAGGTGAATGCAGATTCAGATATTTAATTATACAGTTGATCATGTCTGCAATTCAGACAGCAGCTCAGATCTCACAACTTAATTACTTTAATTTCAGATGAATAGCTTGTGTTGTCATAAGCAGTTTGACATGCTGGAAAACAGTCAGAAATCATACTAGGAACGGACAGCCTTATTGCTAGTGAGGAAAAACTTGGGGCATCCTTGGAAGTATTCAAAACCTGGCTGGACAAGGGCCTGATCCAACTTCGAAATCAGCCCTGCTTTGAGTTGGGGGGGTCAGGGTGGTGAGGGCTTTGGATCAGAGACCTCCAGAGGTCCCTTCCCACATAAACCATCCTGTGATTCTGGATATAAAAAATGAGATAAAATACAAGCAAAGACTGTATCTTTCTCATACAACTGCATAAGTCATGCCGGTCACCAACAACATTGTGCCAGCTCACCGCATGTATCTGAAACCACCTTGCACAAAGGCAGCATCCTCCATGATGCTCCAGAAGTGTCACTGTTCTTTCAGAGGCATCTTGCCTGGCTCACCGATGTGCATTTTTACCAGCCAGAGGCACAGACATCCTGGCTCCTCTGGTCTAAAGAACCAGATACAAACGTCACAATGCATTCTTCAATAGATACCAAGAGGAGGTGTTAAATCACTAACTTGTATTCTCTTGACCACACACGTATCTTGGACAGCTTGAGTTGACATTTGCTGTTCTGCTTTTCATTTCAAAAATGCAAGAGGAATAGCATAGGGCCCTATTAAAAAGAACAAAGCCAGAGAAATCTGTGGCAAGGTTGTGAACCTGGCAGCTGATTTCACGGTACAGCCAAGGCACAGGATGAAGCAAGAACTGTTAGGAATCATTAAATGCTCTTACCTGTCCTGCAAAAAGCCCACACACGCCAATAATACAGAGAATGTTAAATACAGCTGAGCCTACGATGGTTCCAACGCCTACGTCTCCTTTTGTGATAAACACACCTGAAAAACAAGTTCAAGGCAAGCTGTGTAAATTGGAAAGAGCAGAATTTTTCCAGAAAAAATTGCAGACCTCACGCCCCATTAATGAATCTAAAGACACGTACTCGTTCTGCCACTTTTTCTCATATTTAATAGGGCAACTTGCAGAGAAAGGTACTAGGGTGAATAAAGGTGGCAGAACTTCTCTAATGAATAGATAGATAGATTGTCTAATGAAAACCAAATACCTTAGACATGCCTAAGTCACCAACCTCCTGGTCTTGTGATCCAACATTATGGCAATACACATCATAAAAGACACTAAGCTCTATGGGAGCAGCTGGTCGGACACAAATCTGCAGGAAACTATCTCCCATAACACATCCCCTCACTGGTACTCTGCTCTTCTGCATATCTCCATCCCTACCAGCTTCAACAGGCAAGTAGAAGCTTGAGCTGGAGCTGAGTCAGAGCTGCCTGGCCACTAGCTACTTGCACGCTGAATGATGCCTCTCAGGATGAGTTATGGGGCTATGTTACAAGCTCCTTTCAGAGCTCTTCTGTCAAATTTGGTTAAAATTGGTCAATGAGGTTAATGGTGAGGGAGACGAACTGACAGACACATGCATCATGGTACTGCACAAAATTCTTTCCTTAGGAAGTGAGCCTAAAAATAACACTCCATCTCCTGCTAGCTGTCAGTCTGTTTAAATTCACCACTTGCTTTTAAGGCTCCAACAGTACTTATCCAGCCAGTGTAGTTCAGGTATTTTTTTTCCACTTTATCCTTTTCTCAGAAACATGTTGCACAGAAGCAGTCACCTGCCAAGTGACACTTAGTATCTGGTGGATTATATCACAGCAAGATAATGATCTGACCGTTAGGGCTTCTCTAAGCTGCCTGAAGGAATCTGGTTCTATTTCCAGCCTGCTACTGCACTATCCTTAACCGGAATACAACCCCAGCTTGGTCCAATTTAAGTTCCTACATTTTAAGGTTTTGCTTGCGTAATCAGACCTCTCTGCAGAGTATGCAGCTTTGCGTGAATTAATTTGCACTCTGCATCTGATAGCTGTGACTGAAATAGAAGTATCTTCTAGAGGAAGTATCTAAGCTGAGAATAATTCTCCTCAGTGATGGAGAGCCCACCTTAACCTCCCAAGCACTGCTCTGATGATCACCTACCAATAGAGATGTGGATAAGTAAAACTGCAAGAACACTTTCCTCTTGTGTCAGGTAGCATACGTACAGCATCATTTTATAACAGCTGACTGCAGTCCCCTCTTAGCTCAAGGCTGTTGAAGGACTACATGAGTTTCCTGGGTTTCACACGCTTAAGGACTGCTGATCCCTTCATCACAATTCCCATAAGCAGACAGCTGCTTTGGTAGCGTGATGCTCTGACCAACTTGTTGCTGTGAGAAAGCATTTCAAACCCTCTTCTCCTCCTCACTCTGGCTTTCCCAGAGGGAAGTGGTGTTAGAAGACTAACCAGAGTGGAGGTGATAGCAGAGAACCTGCAGCTGAGGACACAAAGAGTTCACCTGGGTACCAAACCAGGAGGCTGGAGGTGCATCATTTCACGCTACGTCCTGGAGACGGCGTGGCAGATAGCGTAGGAGGGTGGACAGGAGAGGAGAAGGCTGCACATGCAGAGCTCAGCGCTGTGCAGTTTGGCTGTGCTACAGCAAGGTAGATTAATGGACAGTTAAGGTGAACTGCCTACTGGCCCTGGTTTGACGGGGTGAGATCAAACCACTTCCGAGGCAGCCCTGCTGTGGGATAAAGGCACTTTTTCAGAGCCATTTCATCTAGTGAGGATTCCCCACAATTAGTTCTGTGTGTGTCCATGAGGGAAGGGCCAGGTATTATAACAAATGTTACAGGCACTTAGCAATTCCATTTCAACTCCGAAAAACAGCCAGGGAAATGTGGAAGTTTCAAGAAGCAGCAGCAGGTTAGTTACCTATGACAGATGTAAACAACTCAGGAGCAGAGCTTCCCGCTGCCATGAAAGTTGCCCCAGCCACATCTTCGCTAAGATGCAAGCGCTGCAGAAAAACACATCAGAGTCATTGATTACAACACTGAGAGGTTAAAGGAATTCAACTAGAAACATTAAACTGTCCACCAAGAGTGGGAAATTGCAGATATGTATAAAGTTTTATGTTAATAAAGTTTAAGTATAGGAGAAAAAGTCATCACGGGCATTGGCTACTTAAGTTAGCACCTCCTTGTAGAAAGGGCAGGTTGTGGCTGTGATACCCTTTACAGAGTAGAGAAAGACCAGTACTCTGGACAACAGCGAGGCAGTTTCACCAGTGACGACTCTCTGTCTCCTCCATGACCCTGATAATACACAGCTACCTCATCTACTTTGGCCAGTAAAGGGTAGGGCTGGAGCTCAGGCTTGATTCACCCCCAGCCACCTTCTCTGGTATTGTTTCAGCCTTGGACATGTAACATCTCCTCACCCCCTCTCACTTGGCTCACCATCAAAGATACTTACCTCCTACAGCCTTCCCCTAGAAGTGCCCAGGGACTATCTAAAATGGCAGTTTCTGTAAGGGAAAGGACCTGCTACTCTATGAAAACTTCATTGGCACATGCTGTTTCCAAAGATTTACTTGGTTAATTACTTCCTTTACGTTTTCGGCATTCCCACTGCTCCATCTGCACAAGTCACTGTTCAGCAAATGCGACAAGGCTGTTAAAGACCACATGCCTTGCTGGCACCTTCCACGGTTTAATGAGTAGCTAAAAAAAGCCAACCCCTGCCATACGGCCATAAACTGCTGAGCTGTTACTACACAAAGCTGGCTTGCTTGCATGCGTGTGAGTCAGCGGCTGCCATTGTACGAGCAAGGGGAAGACAGCTGAGGATGGTGGGGACATTTCCCTAGCAGAACCAGCTGTTTGAAGCAGCACACCCAGCCCAGCAGAACAGAGGAAGCCTTCCTCCCCCTCTTCCCTCTGTAGCAGTGCAGGGCTTCTCTGCAACTTTATCGTTACTAAAGTACATTTGCACAGAGACAAGACTGCAGAAATCATCCCACTAACCTTATCTGGATTGAAGATGCCACAAAGGATATTCTAGGCCTGTAAGGGAAAGTAACTCTATCCACTGACTGTGCACATATAACAAAAAATTTTGTACATATGTTATGGGGACAAGGAAAAAGGAAAAGATGGCCCTTACTGGGAATGATTCTTAAGTGGGACACCACGGCATTGCTGCACTGCTGTAAAAGCTTGTAGAACCTGAGTAAACACAGCTTCATGAAAAGCAGTTTTAAGTAGGACTAAAACCATTATAGAGGAAGTTCATAGGACCAGAAGTAGATCCCCAAAGGCCAGTTCCTTCTGCAGGATTCCCTACGGAAATATAGAGAGAGTCATTCTACAACAGCCTGCAACTTGATGGTGTCTTTTGAAAGAAAAGACCATCAGCCCAGTAAACCAGCTGTGCTGACTTTCTGTGGGGATGGTTTAATTTAAAGCTATAGTAGGTTCCCTCGAGGACAGTTCCTAGATAATTTACTGCAATGCATACCATGATTAAGTTAATACAATAGAGCAGAAAATACAGCACACTATGTAGGAGGCAAAAATGTATTCTCCTGTATTTGCTGACAAATGTTTGCAATTGATGTATGACATTAGTTGCGTCATATAAACACTCTCTAACGCCAATAACAGAGAGTAGCTGGGCTAATGGAAGTACCAGCTGGTTTAGAAAACAAATGAAAATCAGGGTTTTATTGTAAGTATGGCTGAACTAAGACAGAATGTGAATGTCTACCATAGCAAGCGTCGTGGAACAAATTCTCATGTCAACACACACATTTGGGAGCGCAAGTACCTTGTTGGTTTAACTCAACAACTGCTTTCCAAACTAGATGAAGCTAAGCCAGAAAAAGGGCATTTATTTCAGAATTGGTGCATCTAAACTGTGAGCAACTGTAAAATAACTATTGGTTGATCTCCAAGACCAAAAAAGCCTTCAGGCAGGAGGTCTGAATTCTTTTGTGCTGGAAACAACAGTAGGTGGTAGTCAGATTACTGATGGTAGATCTTAGGTCAGCAACAAGTCATTACCATTTATGGTTGTTTGCATGCTAAGCACGTTACATGTACTGCCATACCCAGTACAACCTCTTCGATGTGAGCTCCTGCAAGGCGGTCTCTTCCCCCTCCCTCTCTCTTGATTATTTTTTGTGAGCTAGCAAACAAGTGAACACCCTTGAAAACATCACAGGTCTTATCAGGTGATGGAGGAGGACTCAGGTGGTCTTCTCCCTCACAAAGCAGCCCTCGCTCTCCCCGTCAGCCTACTCATTTCACAGGCTCTTTATGGGGGGAGAGTACTGGTAGGCGTGAGCAATGGTGGTAGAATCTGCTGTCATTGGGCAACAATAAAACCTTCCCTTTCCTAGAGAAACAGGCAAGAGTGGATAATACCAAAGGCTGCAGAGGCCTTTGTGAAGTGACCTGAGCCTTTTCCCATGCATTCTTGAGTGCTAACATCAAGGACAAACCACGAAAAGCTGGATGCTTTAAAGACAAGCCATTCTGGACTGATAAAATCAAAAGTAGTTGGATCAGGAAACAGGAATGCACATTTCTTTTGCTATCATGTAATTACAGAACTGTTTAATTATGCATAAAATACATAAATAAAAGGACTTGAATGCCCCCAAAGGTCACTTATTGGGTGAGAAAAACCTTTCTTGGGAGAGAATCAAGTAGGAGCGACAGAAATAGTAAAATTCTGATCCATTTATATGACTCATTTTGATAATCTCTAATAACGCAGTATCTTTCTTCTGGACAGTAAATTCTTAATACAAGTATGCTAAATCTAGTGTTCTATCACTAAGTTTTTCCTTTCACACACAACTGAATAAAACTTGTTATTAACACCTTATTTTATTGGTGGTGTTGGGTAACACAATGGTTCAGAACCGTTAACGCACATGAGGAGTTCTTATGTACCATTGAGAAGGCAACAAATAACCAAAAAGTGAAGATCTGGTCAAGTGAAAGTAGCCTTCTAGTAGCCTTCTATGTTAAAGTCACATGGGGAGGGTGTTTGGTTTTTAGACATCAGATGTCTGTACAAACCCAAACACATCTGAGAATTTGTCAGAAGAACAAATGGCACCATAATTCTGACACTTGTACCTCTATAAACAGCCTTCTGGGGCAGGTGGAGTGCTGCACAGATCCTACACCTATGGAAAGCTAATGACAGTAAAAGGAGAGGGTCTTCTCCAGTGTGTGAGCTTCTCATTTACGATAACAAAGTTTACCACCAGTCGAGTTAGAAATCATTAACACCATGCATGGTGTTTCCTATCATGATTTGTAAATACAGTCAAGGAACAACATTTCTACTGACCACTGCAGGAAACAGAGGTGTGGAGGAGCGATGGAGCTTGTCCAAGGTCACTCAGAGACTCCACGGCAGAGCTGTAACAGGAGCTAGCACTCCGCAGACCCAGATCAGACCTCTGTGCCATAAGCAAGGCCACTAATCAAAATACACTCATAGATGGGATTTAACGAGTGCTCAGTCAAGAGACATAATAATCTCCCTCAATCTCCTGGGCTCCACCTGTGTCCCTCTAGGTGGCAGGCCTGCCCTTAGGCATATCGACAGCACCCCAGAATAGAAGCCTGTCCTAGACACTACTTACTCAGCTCAGGTTTCATCCATCTACAGTGACCTGAGCTGGTCTTCTAGATCCACGTTTCCCAGCAGGGTTCCCTTGCTTGGGAGAGAGGAGGTTAAATAACTCAGCATGTCTACATCTCCAGCGTCTCCCATCCCCACTTCCACATCAACTTCTCCATTCCCTCCCCCTGAATCTCACAGTGGCTTTGCCTAGATTCAGCCCTAGAGAGTGCAGCAATTTTGCAGGACATAAGTTCCTGCCTTGTGTTGTCGCCCTTCAGCTATCTGAATACTTATGCACCAGAATGGTGGGATTTCCTGGGGACTTTTTTTTTTTATGATGCAAAAAAAACTTTTATGGCAGGGTGCTGAACTACAAATATCAGATTAGTTTAGAGACAACTTCCATCAGAGCTATCAGCGCAAATTCTCCTGCTGTCTCCCACACCTCTCCCAGGGCCAGGCACAGCCCACGCCCTAATGAGCAACACTTGTTGCCAGGCAGATCAGCAGGCATCTCCTCCAGCTGACAGAGATGTCTAACTGGCAAGACCAAACCATATTTTCTACATACAGATTTCATTGCCCAAGACTGACATTGGAGAGGGCTCCCAGTCTCTTCAGGCGTATGGTCTGTGTTCACCCTGTAGCTGTCTGAGTTGATTTAGGCTAAAATGTACTCCTTGTCTTCCAAAATTTCAGCATGCCAAGCTTAGCAAAAGAGGGACAGAGTCCCTTGCAATTGCTGGAAGTGTTCAAGAGCTTATTTACAGCTGACTTAGCTGTCCCTGCTGCTTTACAACTAATACCAACACAACGCAAGGTATGAAACTCATGACTTTGAAGGCAAGGTACAAGATCCATGATTTCTACTGGGGTTAATCACCAGAGGTTTTCATTTATATCAACTAAGGATAAGGCCTAGTGTTTTTGAAGAGACATCTGCAAAGACACACAAACACGAGGCAACAGCAACTATCACAGCGTGAACAGTCGGAGCACCTGGAGAGCCGTCAGCCTGTGAACTCTTGCACTGGGCATTGCACAAGCAAAGCCAAAAGGCCCCAGGAAGCAAGTGTGCTGCACATCTGCAGCGTCCTGATCCTAAACCAAGACTTCATTTCTAACTGAAGTCCAAGCAGCCAAACTCATCTCTGGCATGGGTCTACTCAGGGCAGTCCTGCTCTGACTAGGCAGCACTCCGTGTCAGTGGCTGCACTGGGAGCCAGTAAGCCCCAGCGTGAACGCAGCAGCAGCGTGCAGGTCCTCACCAGCTGGACAGCGGGAGCAGGAGGAAAGCGCAGCCCCCCGGTCCCACGACCACACGCGAGGGCAGGACCCAGCTCTCAGTCAACTGGCCGAGAGCCTGGCATCTCTCCCTCCCCTGGGTGTTCTTTGTCTTGTTTTGTTTTAAAATACCAACACATCTGAACTCTCTCGGGTGTTTTTTCTTTCCCAGCCTGACACTTGGGAGGTTTCTAAGTTTTAAGTTAATGATATATGAAACTCAGAAACACCCCGTGGATCAATATTCCCATGCAAAAGTCAAGAAATAAAAGGCCTACACGGGCAACAACCAACGTCCCAACCCTCTCTCAGTCTCCAACAGCTGGATCCTACCTCAAGGGCAGGGTTTCTTCAGCCAGAGAGGCAGAAGCATGTCAGCAGTGAGCAGCAGAGCACAGGACAAGCTAACAAGCTCTGCCGGGCTTATTACCTGGAAACCCACGATGCAGCTAGCACTGCCGGGGAGCCTGCAGTGTGGGGCTGAGTTTGGGAATCACTGCTCTAGAGAATGTGTTTTTCACTATGTTATAAATTGCCTCCATTTTTAAGAAGTGTTATGATGCATAGATAGGAATTGTTATTTGAGAGGCGACTGCTAGCTTTAAGAGGGAGCGTCAGCCAAGTTTACCCACCAGCAGACTCCCGGCCCATCTCCTGCGAGTGAGAACATGAAGCTGAGCCAACGCACACATGCAGTGTTGAGCAACTAAACAAGAAGCACGGGGAACATTCTAAGACAATAGTAAATACACTGTCATCATGTTCTGAGGCTCTCAAAGAGAACTGCTGCTAAAGCAGCACACAAGTTTAAGTAACATCGTCTAATACTTACTTCACAAATCTTTTCCAACGAAGGGACAAAGAAGTCATCGCAGACAATTGCCAAAGCATAGAACATATATACGGCCTGCAAAGGAAAAGAGAAAATGTTGAGTCTGGAGATTGTCAAGCAGAAACGAAGTGCAGTGTCCCAATTCATCTTAGGTTTGTTTTGGTACATACTTTTTGAAAAAATAAAATGCTCTTGCAAGAAGAATTCATGGGGCTCTCTGGGATTTAAGAGAAAGATCATGAAGTATTTATCCAAAAGTTCTCACAAGCTATCAAAGCTGCCAACATTTTATCATCATCATAAAGACTACTTTTTTTGTTTTTTTTTAAATTCTCTGGATATTGCTAAGCCACACTTAAATATTTTTGCCTTCCTTTCCCCCCCTCTGTTGCACAGCGCAAGGCTTTTTTATGATTGCATTCTGTGAAAATCTAAACCCTACAGGAGTAATTTTTGAAATGCTAGTGTTTTGAAAAGGGGAAAGGAGCTTGTTTTCTGCAACTGAAGTGCTCTTGCATGTCATCTGGAATCCCAGTGCTAATTCTTGCTAATCTCCACATAGGAACAACTTCCAAAGGACTGAAACCGAAGGGGGAACACAAGACTTGAAATGACACCTAGCGAATCAACTCTTCAATTTCATGCAAGAAGCATTTAATCTGTATTTCTGTATTATGAAACAGAAAGCTATTTCTGTATTATTAAACAGAAAATGCTAAGGCCTGATCTCTGCCCCGACAGGCAAATGGCACAGCATTTAATAACGGGTTAATAATGGGAGCGAGAGCAGCTAAGCTCTCATCCTCCCCAAGGAGGATAACCTGGTCCGTATTGCCCAGAGGGAAGGACCTCTGTCCCCTGCCTCGACTCACGTCCTGGCACTAGATAGGAAAATGCTTGTTGGCATAGGGGAAAACCAGGTGAAAAGCATGCCAGCTACCTAACAGAGCACACCATCACAGCTGAGCTTATGCCCATATTCCAGCCTGCTCTAGTTTACTGGTGTAGCTGTATCTGAGGCCACCCAGGCTACTTTTTCACCACCTTACACAAACTTCAACGTATGGTAAAGGAACAGAGCCAGAAATATGGAGAGCCAGAGGAATAAGGGCATCATCCAAACAGGGTAGCCCTGCCTGCGTTGCCCAGAGGACATGCTGCGGAGAGGAGAGCTGCCCCTGGAGTGCCACAGCAAAGTTTTAAAGCTAAGTGTCCTACACAATGGGGGAAGTGGGAGAGAAGAGAGGACGACTGCACCCTCTGAAGACCTGCAAGACAGGCCAGCGCTCATCCCTCGCAGCACTCCTCGGTGTCAGGTACGCAGCATATCTATTACAGCTGGCATCCCCACAGGAACTAGAAAACAATCTGCACGTGCTACCAAAAACCTGCCACAGAGAGTCTACACTACTACCTTGGATCTCGTTCCCAGCCGACTACAGTATCGGCAAAGGTTTATTTATTGCTATGTAATTGTGAAAGCATGCATGCACAACAGATCCTTAAATTTGGGGCATGTAAACAGAGAGGCGAGGCTCAGGGCATAAACCTGGAACAAATTGCATTGCAGCAGCTGTGCACAAACCACCTATGTCCGAAAAGAGGGGATGTGAAATGCTGCACATGGTGAGGCAGGAGAGATGAACACCTGAGCTTTTCCTCCCCAGTTTCCCCTCTGGGAGTTCGCTGGCCACCTCTGGCAGAGGTAGGACGCTGTGAGGGGCTGCACCCTGTGTGCAGGCCAGCAGGCTCGCCACTCCCCTGCATCAGAGGACATTATGTCCCCCCACATCACCATGCAGCACAAGGTCGCCACAGAGATGCACGTGCTGCTCCAGAGCTGCCCCACCATGAGTTTACACACCTTGTCTGACTTGATCACGTAAATCCCCCTCACACTGGAAACGTACATCTCCATAACACTTTGCTAGGTTTTCAGTCCGTGTAGTTGTTTGGGGTTTTTTATTTTCTTTTAAAGATAGAGCTTCTCACCTGTAGAGCTACCTGTAATGTGCCTGAAAGCAAACAGCCCAAGAAGTAATTTTGGCATCTGGTCCAATAAAGCAGGCGGGCATGCATCAATCCCTTTCTTTTTCACAGTATCACTCACAGGCATTACAACATTATTTGTCTTTGCACTCCCAAAGTGAGACAAAACTACTTTAAAGTTCAGAGAGAGCTCCATCTTCTTTGTAACACCTGCCATGTACCCCTATAGAATTATTTGTACAAGTAGTGCAGCTCCAGTGAGTAACTAGAGCTGAGAAAAGTGGCCAGTATTTCTAGAAAAACAGTGTCTTAATCCTATTGAAGCAGAGTTATTACCTCATCACCAACAGATTCTCCTGCTTTGCTTATCTTTGAAGTTTACTGTTGAAGGCCCATGTCCTGGTGTCAGCTGGGATAGAGTTAGTTTTCTTTCTAGTAGCTGGTATAGTGGTATGTTTTGGGGTCAGTATGAGAAGAATGTTGATAACACACTGATGGTTTCAGTTGTTGCTAAGTAGTGTTTAGACTAAGTTAAGGATTTTTCAGCTGCTCATGCCCAGCCAGCAAGAAGGCTGGAGGGGCACAAGTTGGGAGGGGACACAGCCAGGACAGCTGACCCAAACTGGCCAAAGGGGTATTCCATACCACGTGATATCAAGCCTAGTATATAAACTGCGGGGAGTTGGCCTGGGGCAGGGGATCGCTGCTTGCAAACTAACTGGCATTGGATGGCGAGTGGCGAGCAATTGCATTGTGCATCACTTGTTTTGTATATTTCAATCCTTTTATTAGCATTGGCATTTTATTATTGTTATTATTATCATTGTTACTTAGTTTCTTCCTTTTTGTCCTATTAAACTGTTCTTATCTCAACCCACAAGTTTTACCTTCTTCCTTCCGATTCTCTCCCCCATCCCACTGGGTGGGGGTGAAGTGAGTGAGCAGCTGTGTGGTGCTTAGTTGCTGGCTGGGGTTAAACCATGACAGTCAGGTGATGGGAGGAGACCAGAGTGTTTTCTTCTGGAGGGAAAGCAACAATAAAAATGGTCCCTGGGTTTTTGCTTTTGTTTTAATTTTCCAGAACAGGTTTAAATCCCCCAACCCCCTGAAAAACCCAGATTCTAACTTGCCAGAATTTAATTACAACTTTGCTGCAAAAGGCCAGTAATTTCTGTGAAAATCTCAGCCATGAAAACTTTTCAAGCTCAAAAATAATTCAAGTATATTTTTTGCAGACTTAGAGATGGGAATTTCATCATAATGGATGATTTTGACACCACCTTGAAGATTCAGTGCTAGACTGTCACTTAGGACAGTTTCTGTGCTCCTATGTCACTACTCATAAACATTAATAAATGTAACTTACACTTTATGAAACTCGTACACTGCAAAGTGGCCCACAGGACCACAAACGTAAGCAAAACTCCAGGTCTACAACTCTGCTGGGTGCAGCAGAGACCTTGATCTTGTAGAGGGAGCACTAGCTGCTGATGTGATACCAACAGATAACTGTATGAACAGAGATAAAGGAAGCAAATGGCTCACAGACATCATGCATCATAGGAAGAAGGATAAGAAACAGCCTCAGAGAGTTACGTGGCCAAATCCCATTGAAATACAATGGATAGCAGGTACCCAACTTCAGCCTGCATTTTTTGATCTGCTAATCATATTAATCTGCAGTGGGTCATGCCATCATTTTCCCTTCCCAAATACACAGTAATGCCTTTCAAGAACACTAATCTGTACATCATCATCCCTATAAATTGAGGACATCCTCTGTATTTGACATAATCTACAGTCACAGAGTGCAGGGCATCATATGGTTGCTTGGGCTTCCTGCAATCTGCTGCTGTTGTGGTAGCCAAGTTCTCCCGAAGGGGGGCAAGGCAATGAAGATGGAGAGAAGACAACAAACCAAAAAAACACATGCTCAAAAGCCAAACCAGGTCACTTTGGCATCTGCCTCCACACGTGGCGCACATGCACAGTCTTTGCCTCCTGTATGCTCTCACTGTTTTTTCAGATCATACGAAGTTACTGTATCATACACGCTGCTCACCAGAAATACGATCAGTTTGGATGGACATCAGGTGCAAGACATCCATCAGTGTAAGTTTAGGAAAATCCTTTTGAGAGTTTTTAAATGAGCATTCAAATGATGGGGGGGGGGGGGTAGAGAGGTAGGGGTTTGCACTGTATCCAGTGCAAACAATAGCAAGGCATATACACATCCCAGTACCCACAGGCAGGTACGTGTCATTGTGTTCTGATTTTTAGAGGGCACAACCACAACCAAAAAGGTGACAAGGGAATTTTCTTCTGTCCACCCATGCTTATGCCTTTGTAGGATTGGGTACAAGAGAAAAGGCAAAAAGGGGACTGAAATGAGTAAGGACTAGAAAAGCGAATGTGAAGAAACTGCCATCACCTAATTCTCTAATCCTCTTGGAGGTAGTGGGGAATGCCACACTGCTGTGTCTGGTGAAAGCAGAGCCAAAGCCTGCTGGAGTCAGTAAGATTATTGTGGGTGACTTCAGCAAATTTTAACACCAGGCTGATAGAACAGATCAGGCTGAACCCACACTGACTTATACACTTGAGCATTTATTTTTAATGACCTCATTGTTGTCACAAATCTGGTTTTGGCTGGGAGTCTTCCCTAATTTTATTTAACTGGCTTGAGTGCAATACAGTGCAAAGTGTCAAAATCTAAGGAGTGTCTGGCTAGAAAACAGCTTGGTTCACAAAGTAAAACACTGGCAACTACCCTTGGTAAGTGAACATATGCGGCCAATAACTGTTACTTCCTTGAAAGTTGTTTGGGTGTTTTTGGTGGGACTTTTTTTGTTTGGTTGTTTTTTAAACAAACAAAACAAAATAAGGCTTAGAGTTTGGGCCAGCAGGAACACAACCAAAAAATTTACTTCTATGTCATGTCAAGTCAGACTCATAAAGACAGAGGCCAGACATCAGTCCAGGCTATTTTATGTGGAAAAAAGGAAGACAGCCAGCATCGGGGCAAGCAAGTCTGTTCTGTATGTCGAATGTGGAGAATGCAAACAGCATGGCTTTAACATTTTGCAGCTGATTAGGTGGTGTGAGTTTCCATCTAGGTTAACCTGAGAATCCAACAGTCCCACTGCTTCTTCCTTCAACGCACGCAAGTCCGTCCTTGCAGGTACCACAGGAGCAGCAGGTTTAGCACAGGTAAGGAAAGCAGCAGGGCAGCACTTGCTGAAGCCTGTTCCACCCGAAAACAGCCATCGGGGATAAAGGCAGCAGCTGGGGGAACGCAGGTGTGCTATGGGCAGAGCTGGAGCCTGACGTGTCTAATGGCAACAGGGGACAACGTGATGGACAGAACACAAAAAAATAAGTCTCAGCCCCAGCATTATTTAGCTGTCTTCAGCTCAAAGCGAAGATATGGAAGTCTTTAAACAGGCAACATACTTAAAGGACACTCTTCCTCCCCAGGAGGACATTAAAAAATTACAAAAATATAATGGCTCTGCACAAAAGGATTACAAATACCAGATTAAGTATTACATTAGGATTGATTTTAAAATGACTATCCTAACAAAAAAGCATCAGAGAAGTAATTGCAATCTCTGCATCAAAGGAGATTAAGTATCCTACTCAAAATACATGTTCTGTTGCACAGGACGTAAATGATAATTTTTCATGTTTGTCCAGCGGTCCTTTGAGTTTTCTGTGCCAGTCTTCATACTCCAATTAAAACTTGCTTTACTGAGCTAAAGCAAGAAGCTTTTCATAAGAAAGCTTAAATACTGTAGGAGCCAGCAATTCCCACAGCCCTGCCTTTTTTCCAAGAGAGATGGGAAAGGAAGAGGTGACCGTCCCTGGCTGCTGCCCCCAGCAAGCGGACACAGCCAAGGGCCATCGCTGAAACCACTGTAACCAAGCATAGGGCTTTCCTCAATTCTGACTGCATTACAAAATCACCTAAGACTCCATTATTGAAGAGAAGTTAAAAAAAACCCCAACCAAACAAGGAAGCCATAGAGTCCAACTTTACTCAAAGCAGCAGCCCATGGTATCACGATGTGCTCAGCAGCGAGCTGTCTGTACTGTGCAGCATCGCTAAAGCAAGCACGTTCAGGGCACTGGAAAATCATCACCCTAATGAGACAGCTCTGTGCTGTAGAAATGAGATGCGGCTGGTTTTTGACTCCGTGCAGAAATAAAGACAGGATACATCCAGAGTGACCTACATTTTCTGAGCGGCTGGCACAAGGGAGGCAGGTGTCCCGTTGGTGCACCCCGTTCCCATGGCTACACTGAACGATGGCAAACGAGAAGCATGAGGGACCACTAAGCGCCGACACTGCTCCTTCACCCCTGCTCAGCTCAGCGTGCAGTGGAGCTCTGCCTGGGGAGAATCTCGGCCTCGACTGTGCGTGCACACACACACAGACTCTTCACACCGGCAAGCGCAATACATCCTGGGACCACATTCTGGACTTGCCCAAAGAAAGCTGGGAAAAGGGGAACCAACGCTGTACTGTCAAAAAGACTGAGATAACGCAGGGATGAGGGCAGAGCCTGCAGCTGGGCAGATGAAGGTTGAGCAGCGATGGGGCAGGGAGGAAAGATAGCGCCCATCCCATTGGGCTTTTCCAGGGAAACCCGCAGTGATACCCAAACCATCCTTCCTCTGTGTCAGCAAAACCCTTACAAATTACTTGGCAAACCAATTTCCAACCCCCTGTCTCACGGAGCCCAGCTCAACTGGGCTGTCTCACGCCCAGTGTCCATGAGTGCGGTAGGGCTGGGGGTCTGCACAGGCATCAGTACACATCTGCTAGAACAAACTAAAAACCAGCAATATGCTATGAGAATGCCTAGACACCTGTACACTGTCAGGAACAACATTAAGATTGCAAAATGAAGCTCCCAAGCGGTGGGGAGGTCCTGGATTGCAGGCTGTACACTTGATCCTTTAGCAGTGAACAGCCCCAGACTCTCAAAATCCAGACCCTGGCTCCCTCCAAACTGAACATCTCAAACCAGCAACTTAGCGGGGTTGTCAGTGTCCATAGCAGCATGCCCTCTTCTCAGAGAAGACATGAAAATAATTAATAGCAGTGAAGCAATCAGTTGATCAGCTCCAAAGAAGTATCTGGGGGAAATTAAAACACTATGGCTCCAAACCTCTAATATGGTTTCAGTGGCCCACTTTTCCTTCAAACTGAACTACTTTCAGCTCAGACCTAAACTATTGCTAAACTGTTCCTGCTCAGTTTTTCCTAGATTTTTGAAGTGTTTAGGGATTTACTTTTATCTTTGTGAAGCATCAGATTACGTTAAGTAACTCTGCACAGCCCCACCATGGGATTTCCTGGGGTCTTTGTGTTTTCACTTTTATTAAACAATAAGGAGAAGATGCCTTGGGAATCCCCTGAGAGGCCATCTACTGCATTCCCCCAAGGCCCCAGTTTGTAGAATTTGCTCCCTGGTTCTCTGGCTTCTGTTAAACCAGCTTTACCTTGACGTCTTTCAGAAATAAACATGAAAGTATGGGCAAAGGGGGAGAGGAGAAAGAATAAGTTTTTACTGAAATGAATAAAAACAGTTTAAGGGGAGGTCAATAAACATGAGAAGCATGATGAACACCTGCTAATCATCACTCCATTGTTCTCCCTACCCTTACAAAGCCCCTCTTACAGTCCAGTTTCCTCACACTCACAAAGAAATTTACATGGAGACAATGCAACTCTGTCTCTGCAACTCTTTTTTCCCCCACAAAGTGCATTTTTGCACATGCTTTGGTTTGATCACACGTTTGGTAACTGTATCACTGGAAGGTAAGAAACAGAATTAGAAGTTTATCACCCCAATACAATACCCTTTCAAACCAGACTAAAGAGGCAGGTTGCTAGATGCTGGCAGTCGTCTATTTTCTCCATCAGTTTTTCTTTGACAATAGGTTACAAACAGTTACTCTGTTACAGGAGAAGGCAACACATTTGTCATTGCTGCTTCTGCTTCCCGCTCCACCCAAGGGGCTGGACCAGGGCCACAGACAGTGAAGCTTGGGGGACCTTTCCTTGGGATTCACGGAGCTGGCAGCTCGGGGTAGAAAGACACTAGGAAACTTCTCAGCTGATGCCCGCTGTCTTGGACCCATACACCTTGTGACAGCTTCCGACAGCCGAGGAGTCACCCCCAAGTACCACAGTGCTAGAAAGGGTGAATCCAGCTGGGTCCTGCACCCTGGGGACACATGAGCTGGAGTGTGGTCAACAAATTTTCTTGGTCAATAAAATCGCTATGGAGAATGATGGAGCACCAATGGAATGAGGTATCTGTCTTGCTGCTTGCTAGAGGAGAAGAAACTGGATATGTTTCTTGTCGGGACAGCAGATGCTTACATTTAGTTCTCATTAAAAATGGATTTTCCTTTGTATTCTGAAGTAGACAGTTCATCTTGAAATTTCAGTCCTCCAAACCCCATTTTGATACATGTTAAAAGTATGTTCAGCTTATTCAGAACTGACAAAAAAAAAGCCTGTGGAAAAAAAAACTATCTTGAGAGCAATTATGAAGCCCAAATCTAATTTAAAGTAGACTGGAAAATAACCCAACTCATAGTTTATGTAGTCAACTGTATGAGAATACTGTGTGATTTCATTGTTACTAATAATGAAAAAATACAGTCCAGGTCTCGCCTCTTAAATAGCCTGGAAAAACACATTCAAAGGTATGGATCACACAGAGATTAAGAGCGGTTTTAGCAACTCATATTTTAATGGTGTCATTATAAACTTATTTCTGTAACTCAAGAGATTTTTGAAAAATTATTTTTGTCTGAAAATTGAAGAAATGTGAGGTTACAAGGTAGCAACATGCTGTTATAATCATCATCTTTTGCCTAGAGTGGCTGTACAGGAGTCTGCTAGTTGTTTTTCAAGTAGAGAGGAGAATTTAACTGCAGATAGTTAATCTCTTCCTTAAACAACTCTCATAACACCTTTTTGTATTACCCATAGTACAGTTACAAGGGTACCAACAGCCTACCAGTATTTTTCAAGACTACGTTATGATGTTTACACACTTCCTGTATGTATTAAGAGTAGTTAATTTAGGTCCTTGAATTAACAGATGATCAACAGTGGTCTTTTCCTGTCAAAACACAAAAACTGTTGGAGGCGCAGAGCACTGACTGCCAGGAAAACATATAATCAGCACTTGGGATGCAAACACACACCGGCCGAGATGTGCATCAAGGTAGGTGAGAAATCCCACAGACAGTGCTACGTGACACGCTGACTGTGGCTGTGAAATGGACCCTGAAGTCAGGACATCAAGCATCCAAAGGTGGGAAAGAGCAGACCAAAGGCTGCCTTGGATGCATGGACAGGTCTCCAGGATGGCATTCCTTGGGACCACTTCTCAGTTCCACCAATGCCGTCCTCGGTGCCTCTTTCAAGCCCAGCCCAAGCCCTGCATTTGGACATTCAGAAGAGGGCACCACGCTAACCACCACCAGGGATGCACGAGAGCCACCATGTGCGGCACTGACTGCCACAGTGCGGCACATACTGGCTGCAGTGGTTTAAGATAATCCTGCTTCACTGCCAGACAGAAGCAGCTCATAGTCCATGTGATTTGACCAGAGCCAGGCAGGTGAAATCCAGCCTGCAGCTTCACCCCATACCTACAGTGGAGGAACTGAAGATCCTCTGAAGGGTCTCTCCCTCCACCAACTGCACAGAGACTAGCTGCTGCATGACACTACTTTGAGAGAAGGTTTATATGAATTTTTGGGAGTATTCTTGTGTGTGCTAAAAAATCCAGCTCAGGCCCAGTGCTCACTTTCCAAAACATCCCAAAGCTCAATGTACCCATGGAATCTTGGAAGCCTTGAGCTTGCCAGACAAAGTCAATAGTGATGTTACTCAACAAATTTTTGCAGCCCTTTAGCTGAAATAAAATCATAACACAGAGCACTCGCATTACAGTATGCAATACAAGCTAATTTATACTTAAAAAGAAATCATGAATCGTTGCACATAGCTAATGGTGATTGGTCATTTAAGCTGACCAAAAATTAAGTGCTTTTAAACATTCATTAGAAGCAGGTATTTTCTTGGTTGCTTAAGAAGGACTCTTCCACCCAAGAAGTACCAACTTGGCAGTTCTTAAATGAAGACGACATTAAAAAGGAAAAGAATTGTCTTCATCTACCTAAAAAAAGTCGAGGAACAGATTTGGAGGGACAGTGCTTCCCTCTGCGAGAAAATTGCAGTTGCCAAAGGCAACATCCTCTAACATTAGCTAAGTGTCTAGTAGACTGACAGACCAGGGTTATTTAAATACATTCATCTTGAGTATCTTTAATTTTGGCCTTACCCATGCACACCACTTACACTGACTTGTTTGGGGCAGAGATCACAAAACTCCAAGCACAAAATTGTACAGATTTCTCAGGTCTTTACAATCACATCTATTACCATTGTCTTGGCATATTTCTGAACTTTGAGGCAAATCCCTTGCCTGCCTGATGTCCTCCAGAATTCCCAGGAGGATCCAGGACACCCTGCAGCTGATAAATGAGAAGTTACAATCTTTAATATATTCAGGAAGAAAAATTCACTTTAGCAACTTAACTACTCAGGGGAATTCTGGACATGCAAACTTTTTTTTATTAATCCAGTCGATAATCTTTTAAACAGAAAACCCTCTCTAATTTCTTTCTCCTACAGCTGTGTCATAAGGGGTGCCACAAGGATTTCTGGGGGCAATTTCTGGGTGAAGACTTCACTTATTTTTGAAAGCAGTTACATGAATGTCCTCCCTTGACCTGCCAACCCTGCAGTGTCCTTGTGCTCAGGGGCGGAGGGTAGGGGACCCCAGCTGCCCAACAGCCTCAGCAAAGCTGGTCTGGCTGGAGTAAATCAACTCACAGGAGTTTATTCACATGAAAGCATGCGCCTGCGCTCATGGGCTGCACCGGGGCTTTTAAAAGGGGTTTATGTAAAACTGAAGTACGTTATACTCAGTGTAGTTACTGAAATTCACTCTCAACCACGATTAAGACCAGAAGTCCCTGTGGGCAGGAGGCGGCATCAGCCTGCGGTGAGTGCACTGAGCCCTGTCCACACTGATAGGAGAAGAACTGCAAAGTCACAAAACTTACACAAAGGACGTGCAGGACCACAGCTCCGTGTCTCCTGTCCTCATTCGTGAAGATGTCATTGGGGAATTCATGGAGAGCTGCAAAAAGGGGGGACAAAAGAAAGCTCAGATGTTTAATCGGCTACCCAAAACCACCGCACGTGCTGTTAAGTAACACAACGAAAAGTTGTCCAAGCCCTTCTACCGGGCAGTAGTCCTACAACTACCACACCAGAGGCTTTTTGTTTCGCCTCCCTGTTAGTTTAGCTTAACTTGCCCTCTGGCAATTATAGCCTTTCCCCAAATGTTTGCTGAGTAATTTGCTTCAGTGGCAACCACAATGTTGTGCACCTAAAGCCACCTTGGGGATGGCATATAAATCCCAAGAGCACAGCACACTGCACTCTCCTGAAAATGTTCAAGGGAAACAGCATTGCACAGAGTAGGTGGTGATGGGTCGCTCTCACGAAAATGGATGCGTAAAAGCCTCCCCCCAAGCCCCCGTCACCACCTCCCCATCAGTAGGGCGCAGGTAACATGTTCTCATCTCTGGCAGGACCTAACGCTCTCCAGATGGGCAACGACTTCCCTCAAGTGCCCTTCCCAACAGCAGGCACAGCAGAGGCCTTGTGGCAAACCACCTCTCAGCTGTTTTCATTCTTTACCCTGCCCTGGTGTCTCTCACTGCCCCCACTGAACTAGTAACAGCATCAAGATACTGGACTTCCCTGTACATGAAACACTCTGAAGATAACCTGCTGTGTGTTAGATAGCTAGCCAGTGGCTGAAATGGGACGCCACCCAGGACAGTGGCAGATTTGGAAATTTCAGATCAAAATGAATCCTGCCTCTACCTCCAGACTTCACTCTGCGTCCTCAGAGACGTCCTCAACACAAACAAGACATATGATGTATGACGTTAGTGATGCAAAGAAGGTTTTGACAAAGACATATCAAGTATTTTGGGGAAAAAAAGCAAGGGTGCAACTCTTTGGAATTGCAAAGATTTCCATCAGGAAGGCTTCGTGTTACTGCAAAGCCCCACGAGATGTAACCCTATGTGCAAAGGCAAGCTGGACTCCTCCCGAAGACAACGGTTCAACAGGGTGACACGTTTGAAATCCTGGAAGCAAGTTTTCTGTGAAGGTGCTGTGACATGACCTGTGCCATGAGAAGGGGTGAGAGTTCCCACCTTCCCCAAAGGCCATCAAGCAGTCTGTGTAAAATGGCCAGACTTCAGCCACAGAACCATGGCAAGGCAACAGCTATTGCCCACAAATGCAAGGATGGTGTCCGAGGACTCCCTCGGCACAGCCTGTACATGTTTCCAACAGCAGCTTTTTACCTGCAGTAAACTCAAAGGCAAAGCTGTGATTGCTCCAAATGAAGGATATATGCCTTTACTCCGCACTAAGGCTGTAGGACTCAGGCAGACTCGATGGTCTAATTAGCTTCAGAAAGAGCATCTGTTGGTAGAATTGAACCATGAAGAAACTTCATGCAGAAACATAATTATTTCAAATAATGATATGATAGAGCAGGGAAAAAACCAGCAACCCAAATCAGATGCTGTTTCTCTCAGTAAAGCTGCCCATTGGCAGGGTAAGTGGATCCTGTTTCTGACCTCACCGATCTCCTCATGACCACAATCTCCTCAGTGGTCTACCACACCTTGCTGGAGCTGAGCTCACACAATGGAAAAAAAGAAGGCATTCCACATGGTCAGAAGGTGATGTGCTAAAGATGCTAACCCCCCTCCAACTCCTTCCACCTTCTGAAGTTACAAGGTGGCACATTTTGGAAACAGGCAGAAGTACTTTTAGCACACGGCATGTTATAAAATGGAGGATTTCATTCCCTAGGGATGCTGCGACAGGCAACAAAGTAGGAAAGGCCCAAAGGGAGATCCTCCATGGATTGTCTCTTGGTGACACTAAGTATGGTAATCTAAATGCAAACTCCAGTTGCTGTAAACCCTGTCTTGAGCAGTCAGCAAGGGTATGCATGGGCAGAAGGACTGATCTTTATGTGCTCTGTTGCTTACACTTCTCCCTAAGCATCCCCTACCAGCCACTTCCAGAAGCAAGATGCTGGGCTAGGTGGCCATTATGTCAGCTTCCTGATTTGGGCAGTTTTCTAAACAATCAAGAGAGAAGAAAGGGACATTTTGAAATCTGCAGTGAGAGGTGATGGAAGCAGAGCCATGACCTCCTGGTTGCTCAAGCATTCAGGCTTTTGCTCCCTTCCTCCTTACAGCAGAGAAAAGCACCAGCTCCGAAGTAACAAGCTTATACCTAGAGGAGGTTTGCACTTCACCTTGGCTTTATCACCCAGTTTAAGACCATCAGAGTCATAAAGTCTTAGAAATGACACACTAACAAGCATCTGGGACAGATGATGGCCTACTATACCAACCCAGAAAACAGCTCAGCAATTTAGTTTGTTCAATGTGCCTTCATTAAGAGCAATATATTTTTGTTAGATGAGCAGTTCTCTTTCCAAAGTTAAGTAATCAGTATTAACAGTTGAAAACAGCACGCAATACAGTTGGATAACCTTTGTTGCAAATATGGTGTTGCAAGTCATTTAAAGACAAATTACGTCCATTTACTCAAATACTTTATTACTGTTCTGGATGTTAATTGGATTATAAAGCACTTGAAGACAGTCTGCCAATTAGGCTGCAAGAATGGCTTTTGGTTATAAACTAAAAAGCCAGTGTGAAGATGATGTTCTGGCATTCCAAGTGCTTCTCAGTAATTCCAGATTTGAATTGATCAATAACAACTAAAGTAATGGCTTTCTTCTAATGGTCAGTACTGCACATTCAGCCTTGAGTTGTGTGCTGAAAAAAAAAATCAAGCTCCATTTTTCCTGCTTTCACATCATTATCATTAATAAAGCTCCAGCAATTGGAATTTAATTAGCAATTCCATAGATGATTAAATGGAAAACAACACAGCTCACTCTCACAGCTTTGCTGCCTGTGAAGCAATAACTGAGCAAAACGCAGCTACATCTTAATTTTGTTACTAATGCAAGCAAGGATCTACCCAGGCACTGCATCTGAGGAGGAAAACCTTCTTTTTTACATAAGCAGTCTTTTAACCAAAGATTCAGGTTAATACTGTTAATTGTATTCCTGTGCATCGGTAAACATTATAATGAGTCCTAACAAACTAGTGGGAGCTACTGGAGCAGTACAGATGGCACCTTTAAAATTCACCTTACGATGAAGTAGCACCAGCAGTACCCTTGAGCGCGTGACAGACAACGTCGCAGACACAGATCGCACCAGATGAGAGAGGGCTGTGCGCCACAGCTTGCCGAGAAGTCTGGCGTGGTCACCCACCATCGGCTCGCGGTTTACATCGCTCATCTGGTGTGCGGGGTCCCAGAGGACCAGGACCTGGCCATGCCTAACCTCTGACCGGGCTGGGGAAGCCCCGGTCCAGAGGGGCTCTGGGTAGGTGGGAAGTCTGGAGAGGGCAAGGGGAGCAGGGGCTGCCGGCACCTCCCAAGAGAAATGCCCAGCGTGGGGGCCAGCCTGAACTGCACAGGGGGCAGAAGGTTTTGGCCTTTTATGAGAACTAGCAATACCCGCGACTTTTTATAATAAATCGGGATTCACCTGCCAGGGATTGTACCTATTTTCTTCTGAAGCAGAGGTAGTACTGCCAGGATGCCCTTCATCCTCCCACCCCCCCCAACACATGTACTGTGTCAGATACGCACAAAGCTGCCAAAAGCATGTTTAGGTGTGCAACCTAAAGAAACTAGTCAGACGGGTACCAGCACAAAGACAGGAGTTTAAACAAACAAACAAACAAACAAAAAACCAGAAACAACACAAAACACTATGGAAGATGCAAGACGATGAAGTTAAAATAGCTGGAAAGGATTCCTCTTTCCTCAGTAAAATATCATTATGTGAAAATCAAATGTTTTCATCACAGTTTAGTTTAAGAAATGTTCCTGACCATTCACCAGACCATAAGACATTGCAAAGGAAACATGGGGAGGTATGTTTTTAGCAATGGGCAAAATGGTTTGCTAACACACACACACGCATATGGTTCCCTCTCCCTCCTGCAGCTGCCTAGGAGATATTACCATGACAATTCGTAACAGACAGAAAAAATGAAAATCCAATCCCTTTATCAAGAGACTCTAGGAGGTTCAAGGAGACTGAAGCACACCTAAGGTAAAAGCATACAGAAAAAACACAGTATAAAAATAGAGTAAGCTTGTTGCTACTGGCAAAGGTGGGGGAATCCTAGCCATCCTTTCTCTGCACAGCAGAAACATCTAATCCTCCCTCAGCTTCAGGTTCCCACCCCCACGCTGTAATGAAATGCACCTTCTTATCTGAGAAAATCTAAGGTGTCCATCACTGCATTCTCTATGACATCGTCTGCACACAAACGCTTTTAGTGGCTTACAGTTCAATGTATTATAAAATTAATTATAAAATAATGTATGCAAATTTGAAATCTGCTGTATTTTTATTAGATGCATCAGGTGCAGATGAGTACAGATAAGAGGAGAGCTTTGCAAAACACAGGAGCTCCTCTCTAAGAAGAAATAAAGGGTGTTGCTGGAACACCACTCCAACAACAGCTGCCCTATTTAGCTAGTATAAAAGCTCATACAGTGTGTTATTTTGCTTAAAAGAGTCCTCAGCTTTTGTACAGAAAATAAGGGCAGATTTTGCCAGGCTTATTTTGATTGCACCAGGAAAAAAACCAGCCTCCCTGGCAATGAACCTAAACTCAAAGAGTTAAACATTTCTGCCTAATTGACCCACTCTCATCCTGCAGACTTTGTAGGTATTGGGCCTGCAAACTGCAGACGGGCAGGATCTTCACACGAACTCAGCACCTCCACAGACATTTTCTGCATGGGCATTAGGTACAATGCTCATTGCCAAGACCAGGCCCATACCCTTGCAGCAGGACTGCAGCATCCAACACTGACAGCATTTCTACCGCAGACATGAATTCCAGCCTTCAGATGCACGCAACACAGTTTTAGTTTTCAGTTAATGAGGTACGTTCTCAGCAAACAAAGCGCAAGAGTGTGCAACTCAACACAACGCTTCTTTTAGGATGCAGTTCAATCTTGTATTGGCAAATTGTAAAATTACTAGTAAATACTAGGATTATTAGAATTTGGAAGTAACTGGAACTAGATGACTATTAGCAAGGTATGGATTAGCTGTGTAACGGAGGCTAAATAATAAAGGAACAGATCAGCAGTAGGTGTAAAAAGTTGCACTCCTTAGCATTAGCCAAGGACCTGACAGCAAGACTTCAGATGTTTATACAGGTAGTGGCTGTTATACAGAATGGGGAGCCCACACCTTTCAAGAGCGGGGCATATGGCACCTACTGCAGCCCACGGCACAACCCCAGCAAGTACAAAGCAGCAGCAGACCTGCTGCTACTCGCTCACATGAGAGCATTCACAAGGGTATCGCAGTATGTGCTCCCCTCGCCAGATTTAGAGGAAAATGTTGTACCCATGCTTGACAGGGAAACGTTATTTCAGTCATAATACAATGAGTTGGAATAAATTCTTGTCCTTTTATTCTCAATCAGTGTGCGATTCATTAAAACTGGAACCCTGTTCAGCCTTGGCTTCAGCTGACTTACGAAATGATCTGCATTACCATTCTGTTCAGAGGATTTGCCGGTGCAGTACAAATTTCCCTCTGTTCTGCACAGTCAAGCTACTCCAGGCAGTTCACACGCCGTGCCAAGGACAGATGCGCAGTGAAGATGCTGCTGTACCATTCCTCTGGATGGCAGCAGGGAGTGTTACGCTTTCAAAACCCTTTAACCTGCCACTCCTTTCCCTCTCCTATTTAATGTTTCCACCTTTCCAAAAGGATTCTTTTTTCAAAAAAAACCCAACACTGTACTGGATCAATAGTTCTCAAAGCTGCAACATATGCTTATTTTTTAAAAAAGTCTTTATATTGCTAGCCAGTGTACCTACCCTAGGGAAAAGAAACCCCTTGGGAATCTGCCATAGCTTTCATACAAGAAGGAAGAACTAGGATGTTCAGCCTAGGCAATGAATTATCAGCAAAGAAAACCGTCAGAAATTTAAAAACTTGGTTCATTTTCTCACGCTGCCCCCATAATTCTTTCATGGTCAGAGGTAAGTCATGTCAGTGCCAGGCACTGCAATCCCGAAGCATCCAAATACCTAGTGGGGAAAGGCCCAGCCTGGATTTGTATACAGCTTTCTAGGATAACTACTCTGCCCAGTGGCTCCCTTCTTTCCCAAGAGCTCTTCAGAAGTGAGCTGCACATCCCATCACAGGGTAGAAGACAAGGCTACAGAAAGGCATGACTTGAAAAAACTACATAAGTGGGCTGGATTAGAAACCAGGATTTAGATATGTAACTCCAACAATTAGGCATCACTGGTATTCACAATATCAACGCTACCTCAGCTGTCATTTCAAGTCCCAGAGTCAACTATACTTCTACAGCTGGAAAAACAGGCATGTAGCTGTGCCAAGCAGCTAGGCACAAGCTCTTGTCTAAGCCCAGATGACAGATCGTTTACTCCTGTGCCCAGCTCGAGGTGCTCAGAGCGTGCCAGCTCACAACAGGAAAGCAAACACATTATTAGCAACAACCACAACAGGAACAGAGAACTCAAGGGAACATCGTTATGCCACTGCATAGAGGCATGTGGTGCTGTATCTTAGGCAGCGCCTATCGTGCTTGCCTCCCCATCTTGGCAGGGATGCAGTGCAGCTGCAAACGGCTCAGAGAGCAGCAACGGGATCCGCCGGGAGGATGGACAAGCCGCTGAGCATGAAATGCTGGAAGAGAGACCACCTCTTCAACCTGAAAAAGGCAGAGCGGAGCAGGGGTTTCTGAACTTGAGCGGCAAGGAGAGAGAGAAAAGGGACCAACTGCTCACCAGCTCTCCTGGTGCATAAATGAGAGGGGCCAGCAGGAAGCAGGTCCACAGCCACAGCAGCCCTTCGAAACCTCACAGCACACGCAGACAGCTCAGCTTGTCAACACAGGGTGCTGCAAATCTGATTTTTTCCATGGCTTCACAAAGCTAACTGACAAGCCAGTGGGAGAAAAGAAGTCCATCAAAGACCAATAACATAAAGATTGTTCCTGCAGCTCAGGAAGTCCCCGTGCAGTGAACAGCTGCAGCTGGGGAAAGTGCATCAGGAAGTGTCCCCACATTTGCTCAATAGGTTTCTTTGACTTCTACTGTTGTCATCTATGAAGGACAGACGTTAGTGGAGTAGACCTTGTGATGTGACCTCAGACAACATTTTCTGAATCAATGCCAACAGCTTTTTACACAGGGAAATAAAAATAAACTTTAAAACAATTAAGTTACCTTCCCTCCCCTCCCCTGCCATCCTCAAATTCATGATTTTAAACTCAGGCTCAAGATTTTTGACTGCTTCAGGGTTAGCAATAAAATTACATTCACCACCTGCCTGCACACTGTCTAGCCCAATTCCCTGTCCTCCAACAGCATCCCCTGAACAGTATCAACTCTGACAGCACCGTAGGCCCTACCAAATATACAGGAGAGTAACTGCTACATCCCTGAAGCCTGTCCCTCACACGGACCAGTGACCCGCCGGGGTGAGCTTGCAGATGTGAGGAGGCAACGGGGCTCAGGAACTCCTGGATATGTTCAGCTTCACAGCTACCACTGCCTGGAGACTGGCTGGGTCGTGGACAGCCCCACGCTCCACTGCACGCCAGTCCCTGCAGCCAAACCCCATGGGAACAGCTTTAGATCACGTGGTACGGGAGAGCAAGGGACTGTGAAAATCTTTAGTTGTCTTTAAAAGCAATAAGGATCAGTCAAATTCTCTCCGAGAGAAAGGTGGAGTACTTTTTTTACATATATATAAATGTTTTACTTTCTACCAAGTAAAAATGGTGTTTGTATTACAGTGGCACGATCTAAAATTCAAGACAGCCAAACTATGCTGATATATCAATAATAAAGCATTTTGCTAAGGTTTTACTCATGTCACCATTTAACTGCTGAAAACAAGCAGCTGAAACAGCATGGGGGTACAGCACACCCTTATAAATCATGCAGCGCTCCCCTCCCCCAGCCGATGGCACCATCCCATACCTTGAGACGGCTTTACAAGGGTCGGCTCTTACCAAGCAATGGATGTTCAGATAGCATTTTCTGTACCTCTGCAGTAATGAATTTCTAATTACCAAAAATTAATCGTTTATGGTGGATGTTCAGGCAGTGACGAGCTTATGCACGCTTCCAGTTCCTTGGGTTACTGCATGTTGATTTGCTCACACAGAGGAGTAGCGGGCTTACACCCAGCACAAAGGATGCCGACAGCAAACACAGTGAACAAAAACATTTTTATATTTTTCCAGGCTGGGTGTTCAGCAGTCATCAACAATGTACCCAGAGCATTACTGTCATGACAGGGAGACTTGCTACAAGTCAACTTCAGCGAGCCCACTGCAGACCAGCTCTGACCAACAGCCAAAATCTTCCCTTCAGTACACCTGGGTGGGTGCCAGATCACCTTTTAAAGGGAGAGAGCGTGCAGGGAGAAGCATGGGGCCACCCAAGGTTTCCTGAGAAGGGGAAGCAGGGTGAAGTGACACTGCTTCGCGTGTATGGAATAATTACTGGACGTGTCATAGAAACTAAACCTATATTGAAGGTACGGCATTTTCACACACTAAGGAAAGGTATAACACTGAAGAAGCTTTCAGGGTGGAGTGCAACTGGTACGCAAGGAATCCACTCCATAATGGTTCCCTAGACAACATTGCTTGCAAACTGGCACAGAAGGTGGAACGGGCTGAAGACTCTGTGGCCAGGCTCTGTGAATCACTGCAGAGATGGGAACTTCACGGTACTATGGTACTGATAAACTGCATATTTGACCCCCTAGGCCAACTGTCTGTCATGTTTTGACAAAATGCTGTCCTTTGTGCAAACTTTGCTCATTATAATGTCATTATAATACCAAAACACACCTCCATCCCAAAGACTACCCATCTCCAAGGTGCAACCACCCCCTCACTGAGCCTGCGCTCTGAATTTTTGTTAATCTACACCTTTAAAAGTGAAGCGAGAGAATTTTATACCAATCATAATAAAGGTATGTATGACTAGAGTCACTCAAGCTCCACCCTGAAGGTAAAGAATTGTCTAAAAATGGCCTAAGAAATGGGGAATGCTAGGGAAGGCATCATCGAAAACAAGTCAGGGAAGATACCATTGCAGACTACCTCTGACTCCAGGGATCAGTCGACGGGCTGAGCCTCTCTTCCCCCCTACAGGGACGCCTTTGGGTAAGATCCGGACTATACTCAGTGCTTACTCGGAAAACTTAGAAAACTCTATTCATAGAGTCACTTTTCTGATTTCACGCGGTGTATTATTCATAATCTGAGTGTTTGCACGTGCTTTTGCAGGCAGTGTATTTATCACTGGCAATCCATAAGAAGCTGTATTTTTGTTGCTTTAATAAACCGCACTATTCATTAAGCTGGCCGTAAAAGTTTCTCACTGGGTGCTGCCAAACTCTCCAAGTCTGGCCGTGTGAGTCCATGGAGTGTGACTAGGCTGAAAGTGCAGTACGCTATTAGTGCATCCGTAATCATGAGAGTTCAATAAGTTAGACGCGACCAGGCTAATAGTGCCAAATTAGATATCACTCAGAATCTAAAACTAGTCGCCCCCAGCCCCTCTGATATCTGAGGATAAGCTGGAATGCAAGGGGGTTTGTTTTCTGCTAAATTACGTCACCCTTTCACATGACCGAAAATTGAAGTAGTTGGCAGGACTGCCATGGATAAACTGCTGCAAAAACATGACTGTGCCCCTTCCCTGGCTGGGAAGGAATGGGCCCAGAAATTTTGGAAGGATGAAGAGAAAGTGGTAGAGCACATTGAGCAGTGTCAGGCTGTGCAAAAGCTCAGAGCAGGAAAAGGTAAAGGTGTTATTTGTGCTGTCTTAGGTGCCTGTTTATCTTGTGCTCAACAAGAAGCTAAAGAGACCCTGCTCCCAGTCAGATTTCTGCCATAGAATATGCAACTCTGAAATCCGAAAATGAGGTGCTAAAGTCATCATTGGCCTTTGAGAGGGAGACAGAAGAAAAACTAGGAACCCGAACTGATAAACTTGTGAGTGAAAACAATAAACTTGTGCGTGAAAATAGTAATCTTAAGCAACTTTTGGAAAGGGTGAGTTGGTTATTAGATAATATGCAACCTTCTGTTCCAGTCAAACAGATTTGTAGATTAATGCGTAACCCAAATTTTGAAACTCGGACTGCAGAAATTTGGCCCGACAGTGATGATGATGAGGTACACCCTACTGTGCGTACCATCCCCGGGTCACCATCCGAGTTGATGAAAATACAAGAGAAATATTCAAGGCGGCCAGGAGAGTCTGTGGTTGAGCATGTGTGGCAACTGTCTCTTGAAGGGGGAGATCGTATTGTGTTAGATGAGGAAGAAGCAGGAGGCTATTGGGGGCCAGGACTATTTTTAACCACCAAGCCAGGAGGTCTTAATTATTCCTTAACTGCACAAGCAGCATATTGGGCAGGTGGTATTGATCCTCAAGAGAGAGGCGAACCACTGGAGATTAGAGCCATGGGCTATTCTGATATGGCTGCAGCAGTACAGAAAGCAGCCTGTATACAAGCAATATACGAGAGAGACGAGTTAAGGAAATCCCCAATGTTGGCTCCTATCGACCCAGCACAATTAACCCCTCTCATTTGCAGCCTTCCTGACTGTCTCAAGACATTTGCAGCAAACACTGAAGATCGTATAAAAGCTGCCCTTGAAGACGCTAATCGCAATTGTAGCCGAAGTCAGCGCACTCACATACCCACCTGGAGTGAATTTGTACAAGAAACAGATAGGTATGGATGCCGAATGGGTTGGGTCAGTTCATCCAGTGGAAAACCCACCGATCAAGCCCGGTGAGTTTGCCAAGACCATACCCAAAAACCTCAATCTGATGGGAGGTTCAGATCTAATTCAGAACGGAGTGAGTTTAGGCATAAAGCCCTAGATCTGGGTGTGCCTCGACAATTTTTACACCGTGTCTCTACAGAGGATCTCTGTGCATTAGTCCAGTCTTTATCTAGAAAGAATAACTCAGTCAGGGAAAAATGTTTACCTAGAGAACCCCCGACCCATAAAAAAGGTGTGCCTTCTGCATCAGAACAAAACCTGATTGATTTGACAGAACCCCAGCAAAAAAACTTCCATCCCTGGGGAGTGCAGTGAGCCACCCTACCCAGCAGGTATTAGCAATTCAGTGGCTCTCTGACAACCATTCTGAACCTATCATTGCCATTCCTGCTGGATCCAGGAAAATATTAACAGAATTTCTTATTGATTCCAGGGCACAAATGTCAGTAATCACTAACGAAACGGCACAAACCCTGGGTGTAGGACCTGGCCAACGCAGAGTCATATTCACAGGGATTGATGATGTGGTAAAGAAGTGCCCTACCACAAAAATTGCCCTCTGGTTACCAGGGGAGCGGAGATTAACCAGGGCAGAGGCATTAGTTGGTGCTGCACATACTAATCTCTTGGGATTTGACATACTGCTTGGGTGAATGTGGAAACTCCCAGATGCGACTGTGTAGAGTTTTGCAGGAAATGGAGAAAAATTGGGCACAATGAGATTAAGTCTGTTAGCAACATCTATACCCTTACCTTCCTCCAAACTCACCAATGTTCAGCAATATCCATTGCCTGCAGCAGTACTCACAGGGATTGATGGGGTGGTAACAGAATTGGAAAAAAGAGGTATCATTAAAAGGACTCATTCACCTTATAATTCACCCGTGTGGCCAGTGAAGAAACCAGCTGGACAATGGCGTTTCACAGTAGATTACCAACAGTTGAATGCCAACACTGCGCCTTTAACCCCGCAGTTCCAAATATTGCTGAAATAGTGACACTGATCAGTTTGGCACTAATAGTGCCAAATTGGATATAGCTCAGAACCTAAGCCTAGTCGCCCCCAGCCCCCCTGATATCTGAGGATAAGCTGGAATGCAAGGGGGTTTGTTTTCTGCCAAATTACTTCACCCTCTCACGCAACAGCTTGGCTGGATGAGGGGATTCCTGTGGTGAAGACTGTGGGAGTGGGAGGGAGCTCCCCCGATGCTGTCCGCAGCCAATGGCCCTGGGGTCTTAACAGTGGTCCTGTCTCAGAGGCCAGTCCTTGACACTGGCACTGTGTGCCCATCCCGATGCCCCCTTTATTACCAGCAGCCTTTGGAAACTAAGCTTTATGGAACAAAAGAAGAGCTGCAGAGGCAGACATAACATGAAGCAGAGCAGCCTTAGACAAAGATGTGAACACAAGAGCAGAGGGCTTTAGTCTGCGCACAATCAGCAAACATTTTCACCTTAACTTTCTGGGAGCTCTCTGGGAAGATGTCTCCCTTGCAGATGAGGGGACATGTTACACTGGTAGCAGTGCTTCAGAAAGACCCTGAGTCCCACCTGAGGAATTCAAACCAGATGTCAATCACACAAAAACATCCCTTCACAAATCACTCATCCTATGAACTTCTCTGAAACTATTTTGGTTGATTTGCTATGTTCTCTTATCAGAAAGAAGGCCTTTAGCTAAATATGGCAGGAAGAGAGCACTGGGGGATCCTGCCAGGATATAAATCCCATCGTAACTTCACCCTCTTAGTCACGCAGGCCCATTTACTCAGTCTGGGGGCTTTTTTCAGATATTAAGACTAGATACAGCTGTGTCAAAAGCTTACTAGAAGACGTCCAACCTGGCTGCAGTGTGCCACTGAGGCCAGACAGCAGCACTGCCAAAGGATGCTGAACCGCCTGGCGGGGAGATGGGGCAGTGGGGGGGCCTACTGGTGTTGGCACTGGGGGTGAAGCAGCAGAGGACACTGCAGAATCTTGCTGGTAGGTCAGAAATGCCCCCAGGCTGTGAGATGTGTGTCCCTTTGGAGGTGGTTCACAGAGGTGGGGTGTGGGCCCCCACCATGCCCCCTTTTGGAAACTGCTGCTGGGCAGGCGAACAGCTCCGGTAGCAGCTGTAGGAGCGTGCGGTCAGGGCTGCAGGGAGAGGAGCAGCAATGCGGAGCTGAGATAGCCGTGCGTGTCCGAGACCCCAAAACCACAGGCGGCTGCTCTGGGGCACCCCGCAGCTCCCTGCTCTTCCTCTCTAAGTTAGAACGTATGACACGCACAGAACGGGCAGCGTGTTGGGCTGTTTTCTGAAACAAAAATATAGCGGCTGTGTGCCTTCCACTGAGCCAGTGACTTTTTCTCCACGCACTCCTGTGTGCCTGGGGAGCCTGGCTGGCCCAGCACCCTGTGCAGCACCAGAGCGGGGAGGGAGCCAAGCAAGAGCTGAGCGTGACCAGAGGTTTCCATCCACCAAGCCAGCCTGCCGCAGCACTGCAAGGAAGTAACGCGTCCCTGCCTATTCAAACAGGCTGAAGGTCACCTCTGCTCTGCACCTAAACTGGCCTTGAACAGGATCCAGCAGCAAGTGCTACTCCTCAGCTTGTGCCTATTGTCACAAAGCTTCATATCAAAGGTCCAAAACCAGAGACAAGAGAATGACCCCAGTGTTTAGCATGACACCACTGCAAGCCTTTGGTCACTTCACTGGCTTAAAACATGCAGCTTCCTAATGGAAAACAGACTTGCTTCTGGGCCAGACACATACCACAGATCAGAAGCTTTGCTATCAAAGTCAAGTGTCTTTCTTTGGCCTCCCCTTCCTTGGAGAGACCCCCCCCCCCAGCCCCTCTGCAAGCTGAGCGGGCCCACAGGACCCCAGTATCCTCAGCCCTGACAGTCCTTGCTTTTTTCTGCTCTCCATAACAACCCATGCCTCTCCAGCGACCAAATCAGTCTAAAATTGCTCTCCCTAATACCCACATAATTAAGCATTCATTTAAGGATTTATGTACTTTAATCAACAGGAACACAAGACAACTCTGCCTGACCAGCCTCCCAAACCCCTGCCCACAGGGGTCTGTTCCTGCTCCTCCGAGAGCGGATCCTTTGGAGGCAGCAGTTCATCCGCCGGAGGAGATGCAAAGCCTGGCTGTGTGGAAGTGGCCACGCAAAGCCATATGGAGATGCCTGTGGGCTCGAGGGCTTTGGGTGGCAGCACTGGCAGGTTAAATGAAGTTAGGGTTATCGTTTTACACCCTGCCAGATGGGGTTTTTTCCCTCACTGATCTTTAGCTTCCCTTACTAATGGGACAGTCTAACAGCCCAGCCAAAACACACGTTTCAATTATACAGATAACTGTTATCAGCTCCTCTGTCAGAGATTGCAGCAAGAGGCAAAGCGATGGGAGCATCACAACTGAAGCTGCTGAGCCTTGCCAATTACCTGTTTACAGGTGCCTTTTGGTGAGATGAGCCAGACAAAACAGACATGGTATGAATAAAATGGGAGAGGTTGCATTTTTTTCAAGTATGATAAGTTATGTATGGGCTGGAGGGAAGAAAGGAGGGAGAAGATGGAGGAATGGGAGTATGAGATGATGAACCACGTGCACCATGGGGAATTCAGAACTGGCAGCTGATTTGCATGGGAAGTGAGAACAAACATCGCTCCTTCCTATTCTGGAGGAAGCACTCATGAGAAATCACTGATCGAAAACACCAGGCATAGCAAGCTTCCCCATCTACCCACCTATGCAAACACCCTTCATTAAATCTCCCAGGAAGCCCCATTTCTGCCTTGTAGCACCAATTCTAGGAAGGGAAGCTCTGGCCAGGCTTGTGATTTTAAACTGTAGTAATGTTTTAATCTATGTGTAAAACACACACACATATAAAACATGCATGGCTTTGTTAGTGTATCTAACAGCTCAGCTGCTTGTAATTCCACGCACATCTGATTTTCACGTGTTCAACATTTAAGATGTTCAGAGTTGTACAGAAATTGCAAGATGCATTTCCTTTGAAATGAGGCACATTTGAACTGCTCAACCCTGGCACCCCATATTCTGTCATCCCCCCTTTTCTTTAGACTGTCTTGGTTGTGTGTTGTACTGCGGTGTGCCTCCAGGCTCGAATCCTGCTCCATCATGTGGCTGTTCCATTATGCCAAGCGTAAACACACAAAACAAGAGTCAGATCCAGAAGAGGTTTCCCTGAAACAGATGCTTTCCCCAGATGCAGAAAGTAAAGCCTCGGAGCAACAAGCCTCTACATATAAGCAGAGCCCTTGTGACGTCAAAAGGGTTCTGCCTTGGCCTCAATGCAAATGAATAGCTTGCAAGGTCTGAGGCGCATCTGAGATCTGAAGACAACGAGCAAATATATCTAAACACTAATGGGGAAGAAATCAGAAATAATAAATAATATGCAACAGCATATGGTTCAGAGAGAGTTTAAGTCAAATTACAACAGCAAGTGACCTTTAAAGAGAAGGTTATATTTTCTTTTATTCAGTAGAAGGCTTATTTCTGTTGCAGCAAGATTCTGGCAACTGTTTTCCAGGATCTCTTAGCTTTTGTATTTCTGTGTTTCATTTGAATATGCTACAGTTTTTGTTTTGCTTTGTGTCCCCTGTCCCGCCCCCCATCACTAGCACCAATTACTGCTTCTAGAAGGAAAGGCATGGAGGCATTAGCAGAATTACCCACAGTTATAACTTTTGCAGACCTAAGCACCAGCTGGCCTTGGATCAAGATGTCTCCCTTGACAAATGCAATACTTGTGCAAAGGTATCCATTATCAGCCCCACATTCTAGTCAGAAATAACTGGCATGAAGAAGGTTCTTAGGAAAACCACAGCAAGAAAAGAACAAATCTCTGCCTAGCTCCTGTCCTCACTTGAACTCTCAGAAATTCCTAATAACTTACTGGCTTAATTACAGCTATTCTGGACTTCCTGGACTACTTTTGATTGGGAACAGAACAGAGTCCCTCTTTCGTTAGCTTTATTTTGGGGAACATATATTTACATCATGTTCATATTGATAGGTAGGCTAACAAAAGAAGGCAATTTTTTGCAAGAAGCACTTTTATAAAGCCACCTGGAAAGGAACAGATGCTGCTGTCACATCTCTTCTTATCTTGGGGAGAAAATGGAGAGAGCTTTTCATCTCACAAGATCTCAAACACTGGATGCAGGAATGTCATGAGTTTAAAAGGAGGGGAGCAGATTCCTCCCAGTATGCGTCAGCCATATCCCCATTATAGGGGTGGCTGGGAACCTGGATTCGTGCAAACCAAAAAACCTCCTGCAAACGAACAAGCTGTTGGGACTTTGCCCAAAACATGTCAAAGTTGTAGCTTAAACATGTGGTCCGGAAATGTTTTCTGCTGCAGATACTCTTTCCAGCCTGGACATCACCTTTGCCAGTTGCAGGATACTGATCACATAGTGGCCGTATCAAGCTCAGGTTACCTGCAGATGTATCTATGTCATTAGACACCAGGACTTTCCCCTCCCTTTACTTACTTATCTTGAAAAATCGATCTGCCTGCGAAGTATCAGCCACATGATGGTGCTTGCAGGACAGATGGGATACGCCTTAGCCAGCACCAGCATATCCACCACTGTGCCCAGTGCCACGAAGCCTGTTCTGCTCAAGCACAGATCTGCACACAAGTTGTTGGATACACAAGCAGAAGCTGGGGTGCACAGCTGAAACATGAGACAGATGGAGCCAACTTTTTGCCGAACGAGCAGAGAACGTAATGCTACCACCACGGGCGGCTGTGGCTTTCCCCTCCTGCGGGACGAGCGCACGCCTACCTGATTTGCTAACAAAAGCTGCTCCTGGTGACTTTCAAATGCCCAGCGCTGGCTGACGACTGGGACTTGGATGCACAGAAAATGGGCAGTACGTCACAAGAGATCACCTCTGAAATCTGCCCGTGGGCCCTTTCAGGGGACTTGCCCAAGCCCTGGCAGCAAGAGGCAAGACACGCACCTCTGTTCAACCCTTCTTAGCCCAAAACCAACCACTCGCTGCCTCCAGCCTTCTGGCTCTCCCACGGCCATGGAAACTTGTGGAGCAGGATCCCTACAGAAAGACCCAGACCACTGTTACCACTTAGCAGAGGTCTGCTCCGCATCCCAACACCAGGTCGAGGGACAGACGGGACTGATGGCTGATAGAGGAGCCCTTATCAAGGGGAGGGCAGCAGCTCACAACGCTTGCTCTGATATGTCTCATGGAACAGGAAAAATAACTTTCTGTTAGAACTAGCCTCCAATAGCCTATTCTTACCACAGACAGCAGTCACAAAGGAAGCCAAAGCGACAAGTTGCCATCAAAACCAACACTCCTCATTTTGCTATTGATCCTGCCTTCAGGAGTCCCTAGTTATCATCCCCTTGCTCCACATTTCAAGCATGCAATTGCAACGGACGGACATTCCCACAAGACCAGGCAGGATGCTTCATCTGCCCCGGCCCCTCCCAGAGATCCCCTTCTCCTTCACCTAAGAAAGACAACTTCAATTTTACATTTTGAGATGCACAGAAGACAATGTGTCCTTCCTAGTGACAACAACCCTGATTTTGCTTCTGGTATAAAGTAATTCTGTAAGCCCTCACTGGTTTAGCTGAAAAATCACAAATTCCAGTGCAGTCCCAAACTGATTTTTAAAATGCTAGCATTTTAGTTACTTTCACAAAGGATCAACTCTCAGTAGCATTTTTAAAGAAGTTTCAAAGGTTGCACACAGGGGCTCACAGTGCTTTAAATAACATGATACCAGTTTGTGCACAACTTGTCTGCATAGGCACGACCAATTCCAAAACACTCGGTGCTTCCAGTTCGTTCTGCCAGTGGGCACAATGAAGTTTAATAACAGGCTGCATGATGGAAAAATGTCCAGTTTAAGCCAATTTATTTTACAGTGTGACACAGCCAAAACCTCACTCACTAGCTCTGTTTGGCTCCTGACAGAATTGTCCATGTCTCCTGCATAAAGCATCACGTCGTATCACTGATGAACCTTGCCCCTGCAGGGCTCCTCATCTGGGCTTTGTTTCTTTCTAACCTCTCTTCCAAGAAGTCATCAGCTTCAAGTCAACAGCAGAAGCGACTAACTGAAGAGCTGTCTTGCTTGCCTGCTGAGTACAAGACCATAGATACATGGTCTTGTAGCCCCACCCTTGTAGATGACAGATGGCATTTTTAGAGAGGGTCTTCTGCCTCCCACCTTCTCACTCCCTGAGAATTCACCCCAAGATGGGCACAAGTGATTTGCACCACTTCAGAGCAGCAGCGTAACGCTCAGAGGTGTTCAGACTTTAGTCTCTAAGCTCTTCAGCGAACAAGCAGCCCTGGTATTTGACATTTAACCTCCCAGGAATGAAGGCTTCGGCTTTGCCTATTTATTCTTGCACCCTTCACCAAAAGCTGACATCTCCTGTTTAAGTAGGAAAGGCAGAAAGCAAGGATGAAATGAAAACGCTCTCAACTCTTTCCTTGCTACTGGTTCAGATGTCTTTAGAGGAAACCCCGAGCGCTCAAGTCTCAGCCTTGTCCTTCCTCTTTTGCATCCGAGTAGGTGACAGGCTTAGCAACAGCCTACAGCCAAAAATACCTCTGGACAACTCTGAAATGTTTTCCATCTTATCAATTGTTTACTCTCTCCTCTTCCAAGGAGGCAGCTTCAACTTAGGTCAGTCAAAGCCAATACTGCCAGGTAAAATGTATGGCAATGCAATTGCAAGCAAAAGGACGGAGAATGCCTGTACCTGGAAGTGGGGTGCAGGGCCAGCACCCATCCCCTTACTTGTGTAAGGGGATGGCAAGATCCTGCGAGGGGAGGACACCAAGCAAAGCCTAGCCAAAGCGCTTCTCCAGGCCAAGGAAGACGGTTTTCAGTGGGGAGCTGGGACAAAGCAGGGTGCCAGGAGATGCTGCACCCATAGGGAGCTCCAGAGGGGCCAGCCCCACTGCCTTGGCCCCGGGCACGGGCTCTGCTCCGGGCTCCCCCTGCCGTCCCAGCCCCTGGGAGCAGAGCTGAGCCACACAGCTGCCGCAGCTCTGCCACTCATATGCCATCATTGCAGGGATTTGGTGCCTGCAAATGAATTTCAACGTTTAAACTGTCCAGGCTCATCTGCGTAGCAACTCTAATACTCTTTAAGCTCCCTCAAATTTCTAAACGCTTAAAGGTATTACAATCTCTTTGTTATTTTACATTAGGCATCCCATTAACTATTTTCTTACTTTGATGTAATCAGTGTTTTACGTTATTTGGGGATTAATTCTGGGCAATGAGGCCACATGGCCTGTCTTTTCTACTAGCAGACCGGCCTAGAAAAGAGGAGCCAGGCCTGCGAGGCAGGGCAGCCCTGTCTTTGTCAGAGAGCCACCATCCCGACTGCCCTGCGGAGCGCACCAAGCGCAACCACCACCTCCACCATCAGCCGGGTGCAGGGCGGTCGGTCCCCGCAGCCAGGCACTGCAGGTAGCGCTTGGTGTGAGCAGCCCCCAGTGCCACAGCACCGTGCTGGAGATGGGCAAAGGCGGCTCTCGGCATGGCCCGCGGCACTATCCTGCGGCACCGTCCTGTTGGGGTGTGCTGGTGCCCCTGCCTGGGGTCTACTCTGCCAGCATTTGAGCCCATTCCTCTGCAGAGCAAATGTTTGTTATGAGACCACCTTATGCAACAACCTTTCAAAGCTGCTTCTTTCTGTTTCGCCTACTTTCTTGCAGCATACAGTGTATATGCACAGGATGAATGATAATTTGTTTTTCCAAGTATAAGACCCCAAAGCCTGCTAAGATTTCTCCTTTAAGCTTACATTCCTGACACACAAAAGATCCGCTCCCTTCCCCTCTCAGTCAAAACAGAAGCAAAGCTATGCTTTCACTTTTCCATCCCAACACTATCATCTGCAAGGTGCTTAAAGTACTTAGGCACTTATATTTTAAGTAAATACATTTAGCAAATCAGAGTGAGTTACGTACTTCAGACACTCATCATTTTGCTCTTTGCATATAAAACTGACACAAAAAATTTCCATTCCAAGATTGCAAAGTTAAAATGATAGATGCATTAGTTACGTATATAAGAGGGAAATTAGAGTAATCCTTTACTTTGATAGATTAATGAATGTACATTAAAAGGGAATTCTTGGGGATGTAAACAAGTAGCATTCACTCAAATGAAAAAGATGATTGCTGCAATCAATCTTGCAACCCATGCCCAGTATTGGCAATACTGCTGAAATAAACCACCACTGAAATTAGCCAACAAAAACCTATCTGAAGAGGACCAGATTCCCACAAACACATTCACTAACATACGAACAAGCATTTTCTTGTTATCCAGATAGCCATTTCATGTATGCACCCAAGAGAAAATCCTCTTTTGCACATGTTGCATAAAGTTTGTGGTCTTTGCCTTCAATGAAAAGGCACGTTGGGAGGGATTTTCAGGTGACAAAGCAGTGTAGCTTCCACATGTTCTTGCTGTACTTTTACACCTGGGGCTAGTTTTTTACAGGTATGTTGAGTAAGCACAGATCCTTTGCAAATCAGAGTAACAGAAAACAGCGCTACAGCAGACTGACATCACCTCGAGACAGAGCAAACGCTGTCCATGCAAAATATAAACCCTACCTATGGTAAAAAGAGAATTGTTTTTGCTGCTCTCCTAAGCTGTATCCCTGCTTTCTCAGGATGATAGGTTGCCTCTTCCAAAGCATCATAACATCGCCGGCTTGAACTCGGCGTGTGATCAGCCACAACCCCAGCTACCTCTGGGAGAGCACCGCAGTCAGCTCTCTGCCTGGCTGGTTATTCCACAGCACAGTGCACATACTTGTGCCCTTTGAACATCACCACGTCTTCTCCAGACCTTCTTTCAGTTTATCTGCATTTTTGAATACCAGTCTGCACCTCCAAATACACCCCAGGGCCCTCAATGCTTCACGGTACCTGCACATCCAACAGGTCCTCAGTGCTATCTGCTAATGGTTTGGGGATTATTTAATCCAATTCTTCAGCTACCGCACCATGAAGTTCATCATGTCCAGGCTCAACTGGGAGGCTTCTCAGCTAGCTAATTACCCTGTCACTAGTTCTTCCCTTACTTCAGGCTGAGATTTCGCCATTTTTCTTAAGTGTTATATGCATTAATCATGTGCTTGCCAATGACCATTTCAGCGAATATTGATAACACATGCTGTCCCAAGAAGCTTGATGAATCACTTACTTTCTAAAAACAGTCAGGGCTCCCATTTATGGAGATGAAGTCAATGCCCAGAGCCTCCCAACTGAGCCCTTGCATCACTTCTACTTTGCTTCTGGTGAGCAGATGAAACCAGGCTCCTTTCAGGGCCAAGCACTGGCACTTCATTTTTGGCCCCTGACCACACAACACAAAGCACTGCCTCTGCCCAGCCACATGGACATCACATCCACAGTCCTCCTAGCACCTTCTGATCCAAGGGAGGGACAGGCCATCAAACCTGGGGGCTCACCACATGAACGCTCTTTATAGCTTGCTCATTGTTGCTGGTTACAGCATGAAAACATTTGGATGGTCTCCAGCAACTGCAAACCATGCTCTGAGCCAGCTGAAAAGTGGAGATGACCACAGAAAGAAGTGGAGGCAGCAAGCTAGATCCTCCACTGATGGAAACCACCATGGCCCCGTCTAAACTGAGGGGTGCTCCAGTAATTAGCACTACCTCTGACTTCAGCGGCCTGCTACCTACTGACTCCAGCAGAAAGTCTGTTACAACGCCTCTTTGAAACTGAATGCCAAGGGCTGAGATCAGTGAAACTGAGGTTTCTGGCTCCCCAGCACAGCTCAGACAGAGTACACACTTTTTGTTCCCCACATCTCAACTTCTGAATTTCACAGGATGAAGCTCAAGAGATTTTTGTCTCCTTTTTAATTACCTGTATAGTGCTATTCTTCCATCTTACTCTCATTTTGTCCAGAAGAGCATCCTTGATGGAAGAGCTCAGTGCTGTTTAGGGGATTCAGCCAGAAAGCAAGAGCCATCAGGGCCCAGATCCTTGGAAAATCCAGGCACAAGCTTTGCTTTGAGAACCCGCTAGCCCTGGCAGGATGGGGGGGCCAAGGACTATCCTCTGATGTGAGCTGGGTCACAGTGGGCTGTGGGCTGCCCTTTCCTCTGGAGTTTCACTTATGGATCTCAGTTTTGCTTTTCTGTTTTTGTCCTAGCTGGTTTCTGTGCAAAAAAGACACCTAAAGACTTCTGTGGTTTTAATACTGCTTAACTATATTTATTCCCTGATGAACTACACTGAGCTGAAGAACACCATAAACCCTGCAATCCCGCTAGCTGGCAGGAGAGAAGACAGTCATGTTGTGCTGAGCGTGTTCACCTTGTATGTACTCGCTCTGTCTGTGTGTGTGCCTATCACTTTCCTGGGTGGCACAGGTTTTGTTTATGTGCCTATAAAAAAGTCTTACAGAGGCTATACACGCATATATGTATGTACAGTGATGTACTTAGCTATATACACACATATGTACATACATCCCCCCACATATACACACATAATACTACATATATTTATTTGACTGAAGTAGGATAGCCTCATGATAAAAGGGAATCAGTGCATCTGGGTTTATACTATGATTACTGGGGGAAAGTGAACAAGCACCACATGCAGATGAAGCAAATAACACAGCAGGTTCCTCTGCAGTTACACGTTTTGCTTTATGGTGACAGGCAGGCTTAGAGCCTCATCTCTGGCATAAAAATCACATCAATCAATGTCAGCATAATATTCATACATAAGAAAGACAACACGGGCTTTAAATAGGTACCAGCAGTTGCAGAAGACAAGGCGCTTCCAGAACTCCATCTCCGAAGAGCCTTTTATCTCTCAGAAACTGAAAGCCCCTAAATATAGGACTACTATTAAAAATTCATGAGCTTCAGCAGCTATTTATCAAAGTCATGGAAATAGGATATTTCCATGATGGTGAATGGCTTGACATTCATTACTAATAAGCAAATGCGCACTTTATTACGATTTTAGAACAGAACATCGCTACTGATACCCAAGGAATATCGCATTATCACTAGGAGTTAGCATTAGGTTTTGCTACAATGCACGCATTATTTCTGCCATCTGGATGCCTCACGCTTATTAGATCACAAATGATGATGCTGATGCCAGCTTTGTGGAGCATGTCCACACAAAGCTGCTAAGGTCTGGGTGCTGCTTCCTAGAGATGGGGTGGTGCTTTGGTGCTCCTCTCGACTAACTGTGACCCAGATCATACCTACAACATGCCTTCCTCCAATTTACTGAATGCTCTGCTCGGAGCAAAGCCAGGTTGCAGAATGGCAAAGACTACTGCAGAGTCCCAGCTTCTCAGTGGCAGAAGCCACTGCAAAAATGAGCCATCACCCTGCTAATTGCGCAGTGACAAATCAGCAGGTAATGATTGCATCATGAGTGCTGCTACAAGTCCCATGGCAGATGATGACACTGATTGGGATGCTGCCTTCATTATCAAAGGCAGCTTCTTTTACCCCCCACTTGCAGTCTCCTACTGCAATGACTTGACCTTAAAGGTTTAATCAGAATACAGCAGAATTTTTATATAGAAGAGGTGAAAGAACTGTTCCTCCCTGTGATGGTTTAAATTTTTTTCATCTTTTATATACATCAACTTTTATCCACCTTCCATGTTGACATGGAAGAAGCATTTGCTGCTGTCTGCTGGGATGGCAGAAGGGAGAAGCAGAAAGAAAGGAGTAACCCTTTCACCTGTCTCACACGTCAAGAGAAAACTGGACAAGAAATTGTGTGGTTTGATTTCAGTGGATTTTGTTCTTCCCAAAGGGGTTCTTGAGGTAACTTGACCAACAGCTGTCACCTTGCAAGTGTACCTGTGCCTATATCTGTCACTAAGCCCTTTGGACAAAAGTCAGGAAGCTTTGACCAAAATGATGTAGGATTACATGCCCTGGGGCCAGTCTGGCCTTAAAGTTGTGGAAATCTGTGGAATTCAGGAACATTCATGATTGCCCCACTGTAGCAAAAGAAGAAATCATAAGCAGAAGAATGGTTTGGCACCAGCTGGTACTCTGAAGCCACTGTCCTGAAAAGGTATTACTATATCAAGACTGTGAAGGACTTGGGCAACAACTGCATTATAGGATTGCTATTGATCTCCCAGCAGAAATGGCAGAAACATGTGGGAAACTCAGCTGTAGCTCAGAAACAACATTCGGTGCCTGCACACAGCTCAGTAAGACCACAAAAATCACACAGTGGTTGAGGTTTGCAGGGACCTCGGGAGATGGTCTGGTCCAACCCCTGCTCGAGTAGGGTCACCCAGAGCAGGCTGCCCAGGGCTGGGTCCAGTCAGGTTTTGGATCTCTCCAACGATGAAGACTCCACAACCTCCCTGAAAAATACCAATGGAAGTATTTTGCCAAAGATTGATATTATGTCAGAAGAACAGTCTTCAGCCTTCTAAAGTCCATCCTAGCAAACTGAGGAAAGCCAAACAAGATTTCCTTCTTGCTTCTAAGTTTGAAAAAGAAACAGAGAAAAACTACTTTCTTGTTCATAACTAAATAAATCATTCCCTCAACACTGTTTTCCCCTTTCTTTAATTTTTACATCCTCTGCAGCTCACACCTTTAATATCATTCCAAAACAACATCATAACAACATTACTAAGAAGCTTTATGCTCTGGCAGCTATGGCTGTCATTTGAGAGACATTATTTAAAATGTTTTATCCTTTTCCCTTCTATGTATTTTTGAAGCATCCAAGGAAAAGCTTTTCAGGACTGGTGACAGCAAAGGCATACTCTTATTCATAGAAATATTTTATTTTTGGTATTATTCCCTCCAGGCACCTAGTTCCTTCCAAACAAGATAGAGCTACAGGGCAGAATCTCAGCTGGTATAAGTGAGTCCCTTGGCACAGACTTAAGGACGCTGGGCAGAAGAATCATGGCCCAATAGATGTGTGCCCCCCTCCCATGTAATTAATCTTTGACTAAAATGTATGACTCCAGCAACGAAACCCTAAGCGAGATTGTGAAATCAGAGTTAGGGATTTGAAAGGTTGCTCTGTCAACTCACCTGTCCTGCAAGCCCCATATCTACCAAGAGGCTGCACATCTTTGCAGTGAAGGACAACGCAAACCATGATTTACAGTCAGGAAGAGGAGGAGGGAAAGAAAACTCTGCACAAGTACCAAGCTGACACGGCAAGAGCAACTCAGCTTGCAAAGCCCCTTGTTCCGAGTGTTTGGATTGAGATGGCTGATGCAGCATATAGCACAGGCTGGGGTTTTCCTCTGCTGATTTTTTGTGTTCAAACACTAGGAAATTCAGGAGGGAAAGGGGAGAAGCTGAAAGAAATAATGGCGCAGTGAACGTGCATCACTTATGAGCACCACTAAATGGGTCATTTGAGCTGCAAAGTTCTCTGAACCAAACCCCATGTAATTATCTGAGCTTGTAACAAGCTATATGTGCACCAACACGCATTTAAACCCTATTCAGCAATGTGCTGGGGCACATGTGTAATTGCCTTCAAGGACATAAATACCCTGGGACTATTCATAGGCTTAAAGACTAAGCATGTAATGAAAGGTGTTTCTAAACCAAGGCTTTAGAGGATGCACAGGATACGGTTAATTCCTCTCCTACGCTTGTACAAGGTTTAGCTTACAAACAGGCACCAACATGACAGGACGAGAGGAAATGGCCTCAAGTTGCGGCAGGGGAGGTTTAGATTGGATATTAGGAAAAATTTCTTTACTGAAAGGGTTGTCAGACATTGGAACAGGCTGCCCAGGGAAATGGTGGTGTCACCATCCCTGGAGGTATTAAAAAAGCATGTAGACAAGGCACTTCAGGACATGGTTTAGTGGGCATGGCTGACGGTTGGACTTGATGATCTTAAAGGTCTTTTCCAACCTAAATGATTCTATGATACTATGATTCTGTTAACTCCTGGAAACAGGAAGGAAGGGCAATGCTTTGTACTGACACTGGGCTGAGGGAGGCAGCACGTACAGATGGACCACTCATTACACTTTATCTAACATTCAACGTTAGTCCTCCCCACTGCAAACTAAATTGGCTTTTTCTTGCCCTGCCTGCACAGAGAATAAATCATGGGCATCTGAACCTTTTTATACATGCAAACTTTTGCTGTGGTCCCTACCCACACACTCTTTGCTCTCCGCCCCCTTCTTTGTACCTTTCTTTTGCCAGCCTGAACAAACCCACACCATTAGGTATTTATTATGGTTTCCTAAGCTTCACCTCATCCTAGCGGTGCACTCAGGGCTGCCCCCAGCCTGCCTCTCCCCCTGTGCAAGGGGATTCTCAAACTGCACAACACATCCCAGCAGAGGCCTCGCCAGCCATCAGCACAGCCTCCGACGCCTTACCTCCTATGAGGAGCACCCATCCACCAGCTGCCCTGGTCAGCTTGCGGTCCACTACAATCTATGGATCTTACTCTGCCGTTTAACCAGGTACCACCCACTTTGTTTCCTGTACTGCAGTTGTGCCTGCAATGTTTCAGTACAATCCTTCGCATGCATTCATTTATTGGTAACTGCATTTTTGTTTTTCATTATGTTCAAACAAGTTGTCCAGTTTATCCAAGTCACCGAATCCAAACCTTGACCTAAGAGATCTTCCAGCTCTTTGAAGTTTGGCATGATTTGGAAACTTTGCGAGCACTGTCTGCATTCAAAAGCTTGGATGGTGAGAAATGCTGAACCCAACCAAAACCAAGGCAGCCTGGGATAGGTATCCCCTTGAAATGCTTTCAGTTTACAGGACACCACTGAGCACTGCTCTTCTGCTGCTGGTTCTCAATCAGTCATGCACCCATTCCAGTATTTCCCTAAACCGCTTACGTGAGCATCATGCGGGGGGGAATCTAGACACACAGTCTCTGTTTCTTCCCTGCTCATCTGTGCGAGGCCAGTAATCCTGTCCCAAAAGGACATTAGACTGCTATGACGCGATGTGTGCTTGGTAAGTCCATGTTGGTTGTATTTATTATCCTTTAAGAGCCTACAAATTGATTGTTTAATAATTTGTTCTAGTATCTCCTCAGTGGTCTGAGTTAGGCTGTCTGGCTGCTTAACTCCTTTCACCCTCATTTTCCCCATTGTGTTTGCCCTCCTCCAAACCCAAGAGATGGCCTGTCCTCCACAAATTCTCTACAAGAACTGCAGACACATTTAGAGATAACACTGACTAGTTCATCAAATGTTTCAAAGTGAATTTCATCATGTCTGTTGGACAGAATACATCCAACTTACCTAAATCATCTTTAACACAGATGCTACCAGAAAACTGTCAGTACTCCTTTTCATCTAAAAGTGTCCTTCCAGTACACCCCATTGGAAGCCCTCCATATCCTAAGCCGGCATGCTAAGATGGTCTCCCACTTATCCTATCTCCTGGCAGTCTCCTCTGATGTAACACCATCCCAAGCTCAAGGCCAAAGATCTTCTCGACCCCCTCAACGATGCACCTTCACAGCAGGGTGCTGCTGAAGAGGACTGGCTAAGGGCAAAGCCCTTTGAGCAGCTCACTGAGAGGAAGGTAGCAACCTCAGTCAGGCGTCAGGGCACTTGGGAGTCATGGTCCTGGGGCACTGAGGCATCCAGCTCCCCAGCATGGATCTGTGACCCCAGACCCTCCACCAGCCCCTTGGACAGACTGGCCAGAGAGGTGGTGAGAGTCACTGAACACGGGTCAGTTCGAAGCGGTCCCTGGGACACAGCTTCAGATTGCCACGTAAGCGAGCTCCCACAGGCGGTTCTCCAGTGGATCCCAGCACAGCCCAGGCTACAGCCTGACCAAAGGGGCTTTGCTCAGTTCAGTGACATTACAGGGACTGGGGTGCCAGGCTCCAAGCCCACAGCAAAGTTCCAGCCAGGTGCTGCTGTGAGCATCCAGGCAGGGGTTTTCCTCCACAGCGCGCTTTCCTGGCTGAACGTCAGTCGGAGCACGAGAAATCCTGGGAGACGAACACATGCCGTCAGGGCACTCGGTACACCATGAGGCCTTCAGGCCTTTAATGCTCAAGAGGGACAATGGCACACACACGATTTGCTTCCTCCTTCTTTAGAGAAAATAAAAAAGGAAAGGAAAAAAGAGGGCAGCTCTAATTACATGTAAATCCCCACATGGGCAGGACTCTATTTTACATGTGGCTAGAGAAAGGACCATCTGTTTTACAAAGATACTAGGCTCTTTTTTTCCCCCTTTTTTTTACCCCAATTATATTCTTTTCATCCCCCTCCTCCCTAAATGGAAGCATTGCCGTGGTAATATCAAGAGTCTTAAAATAAGATTATCTTTTTAAATGAGAGAGTCTTTAAAGTGGGATTATACCTTACAACAGCCAACTAGGCTTTCGATCAATTTCAGAGGATATGCTTACAACTTCATTACTCTGGAAGAGGCTATGTTTATGGAGCAACAAGTGAGAAACATTTACATGATGGCAGACAAGTTCAAATAAAGCCTTCTCCTCCGGCTTCTCCTTCCCTAAGCATGCCCAGAAAGGCACTCTGGTGCTCCTCCAAGAGCTTTGTCCACCACCAGCTTTAATGACACTAGTGATACTGGCCCTTCAACAATTATCCCCAGCATTTTCCCAAAAGAGAGGGAGAAGTTGTGCAGAGTGAGACGGAGCTGCTTAGACATGCCAGAAGAGGAAGAAGGGTGCACTCAGTTTCAGAGGTACCACCAGCCAGACTCGCAGCCGAGGAAGGAAAAGCCAGCTGGCACAGAGGGGACCTTGGCATAGCACAGCAATTCTTAAGGGGTTTTTAAAACTGCTTCTCCTCTTGCTACCCTCCTAGCTGTTTTCTCCAGCAAAATCCTATGTCACCAAAAGCCCTGCTTGTCAGGGTGGTGCTCGCATTACTTATGAGTTACAGCTGCAGCTGGAGATAGAACAGCATGACAGAGATGTTTTCCTATCAAAGCCTTATTTGATACCTTCCACTTTTATGTGAAACATCACACACCTCATCACCCTATCCCCTGTCCTGCTGTCCTGCCTTCCAAAATGGAAAAACATTCCCACCCTCAAGTAAAGTTTTTTTGTTTGAAGGATTGCATCCCTGAAGAAACAAGACATGAAATATACATTTTATACAGACCCTGCCTGCTGTTCAGCAGGGCTGGAGCTGGTGAAGGGATGCGTGAATCAACAAGAATCTCCCATTACGCATTGCTTTTCATTAAGCAAATGCCAGAGACTCCGTAAGAAGCACACTGTGCAGACCAGCAACAAGGGCCATTAGTTCACATCCTCCATGGGAGGCTGTGGATGCTCTCTTGGGATGACAGACCCACCTACTCCACCTGCACCCTGCTGGGTTCAGGAGACTCCCATGCAGGGGTCTCAACTACCTTCAGCTGCTACACCCAAATATTTGCTATATACAAACAGAAAACTCCATGGCTGTTGTCTGTGTCCCGATTTACATGAAATCCACCCATTCCATCTTAAGCACTTGCGAACACAATTAAGAGGGCACTTGATTGAAACTGGGGCTTTACCTTGTTGCCTGCTGTACAGGCACCTGTGGAGGACAGTGCTGATTCTTATGATCTGTTCTGGAAATTTGCAGCAGCACTCTTTCTGAACTATGTTTGGGACCTTCCTGATGCATGGCAAAAATGCAAGTGTTTAAACTTCAAGCATTTCATATTGCAAATTCACTGAATCCCACAAGTGCAACTCCATTTCTTTATAATGTACGCACATGCTGTAATAAGAAGTGGACTAGGGCTCCTGAAGGCATTAATACAGGGGAAATCCACTTGCATAGCATGTGGCTTTTAGTTTTAATGGCTGTAAGGAGATAAAACACATTTAAAGCAAAGCTAAGAAGGATGCTAAGCATCTCTCTCCATTTCATCAGGCTAGAGACAAAGCACTGTATCACTAAGGATGCTGAGCCAGAAGCCTTGCAACACACTGGCTTGCAAAGGCACAGGGAGGAGACATGGCTGAGGCGGTCCAGCAAAGGAGGTCATAAACAGGCCTTGGGATGTGAGTGGGTGTTTAAAGGTAATACACCATGAACAGCCGTGGCAAAGAAGCCAGGCTTTGAGTTGTTTCTGGTGATTCAGTGTGTGAGAAAGAGGCTTTCCTCAGCCCCAAAATGATACAAACACTGAAGAGGTGACTGCACAGGCTAATTTCCTCTTCTGACTTATATGCCTCTGTGTCACGCTCAGGGAGCAAATGCTAGGCACTTCTGAAACGCTTCAGGGAGGTTTAGCTAGAAGGGCAATGGATTTCAGTGGCAATCACACAGCTAAATACCATGTACCCCTTAGTGGCATAACCTTTGCATAACTATTACACTTTTCTGCAGTGAATAATCTGCAAACAGCCTTACAAAGGTCCCCTCACCCTCTCCTGCACAAACATTTCCATTTCACGGGTGCACCCACTAAGAAACACTGCGCGCCCCAAAGCAGTCTCCGACAGCATGCTTCCAGGTGTCATTCTAGCAATGCAGAAGCCCAAGCACAGCATCTATTTCTGCTGGATTGCCAGTCAAAACTAAGACAAGGAGCCTGAGGGGATTAGGGGCCTGTCTCCCACTGCATGCCTCACGCTTGTCACCAGTGACCATCTCCTTTCAGGGAATAAGCCGTGTAAAGCAGCCTTCCCTGCAGGCTGTCATTTATGCGGGGAGGACGTACAGACACGTGTGTGCGCCGTGACTGGAAGTCCTGCCGGCAGCAGAAACTCTGGGTGTTCATAAAAGACAGAGGGCATAACACAACACTGACCACTGCTAAGCTTCATGGCGCAAGGCTGCTGAGCGCTCAGCTGACACTGAGATCTCTAGGAAATGGACACGAAACAGTGAAGAATACTGTGGCTGAAGCAGTCTTGGAAAACGGGATTGCTTACAGCCAGGCAAGGCACTCCTGTGCATGCTAACAACCCACTTTATGGCAGGATCCTCCAAAATGCCTGGATGGCTTCAAAGGAAAAGCATTACTGAAAGGCAAGAGAGTTTCTTAGGAGCTTGGAGCAGATTCATCTCAGTGAACTGCAGGTGGCCGAAAGACAGCCTCCACTCATCAGCCAGGCTACCCCAGAAGCAATGCCTGCAGAGGCAGCCAGCGAGACCGGTCCAGACAGGGCATGCAACGCAGGGATGCCTACAGGTAGGTGAGATGGTCAGCTCCTGGACCAGCTCTGCTCTTGCTAGAGTCAATGGTGAGACTTGAATTGACTTCAGCAGCACACTTGTAAACACCTACGGCATGCATACTGACACACACATTAGCAGCACTGCCATACCATTCCTTAGCCACAAGTAGCCCAGATGACTCTTCATAGCAGTAAACTTTGTAATCATACAGTTAGCTTCAGATCCAAGGTTCTTCCCTGGATCTTACGCCCCTCTCGCCCCTGCCAAAGAAAGCAGAGGACAAAACACACCAAGCACAGCTGTGTTATCAAAGATGGGAATGAGAGAGTAACCAAACAGGTCCCAACGCAGATTTTGTTGGTGAAGGAAGGAAAAAAGGATCTACAACATTTTATATACAGTGCTGCTGTTGGCATCTCTGGAGCTAAACCAGATTTCCTGAAGCACAATGGGGCAGCAAGAGAGTTCACTGTCACATAGGCGAGATGCAGGGACGTTTTAAGAGGAAACAAAAAGATGACACCACATTGCTCGGCAGTCTCCTGCCGTGTCTCAGAAACACAGCCAGAATTTTTAGAGACTTAAAAAGCCAGTGAGCTAACGAACATTATATGTCCAATCAGCCGTTTGGCTCGCAGGGGAGCAGAGTGGATACAAACAGGAGGAAGAGGCAGTGAATCATGAGCAGCAAGGCAGCTCTTCCCTTTTGTAAGCAGACTGAGGTGCCAGTGCACAAATCAGGCCTGGCTGAAATTAATGCATGCATTAGCATCTTCTAATGCCACCTCCTGCAAGTTCTGAGCCATTTCTAATTCTGCCAGATCCCTCTTAAGCTGAAAGTTAGACAACCCTTTCCTTTGCAGCTGAAGGCACAAAACCTGGACACAGGGGACATTTCAAATGCAACCGATTTCCTTGCCCTGGTTATCATTTCACATCAGTCAGAAGGAAAAAATTATTACAAGGTAATAGGGTTGAAAACAGAGTTGCTGAGAAGGGGTCTAGCAAACTAATCCCATTGCTCTGCATGAACTAGCAGCACAGTTTGGTTCTGCGTTTCCGCAGACAGCGTATTGCAGCTGGGAGGGTGGGTCTGCTCATGTTAGGGCAGCCTGTGTAATCCCAGTGCTGAAATACACTGAGGGGGCAGGCAGGTCTCTTTCATATACCATAATCCTGCTGCCCGCTATGCATCGCAAGCCTTGTCCCTCCTGCAACCCAGGCAGGAAACAAAAATTAAAAAAAATAACCTCTTTTTCCTTCCTGCCCCCTGCCACTTTCTTTCCTCTTTCTCCCAGCTCCAGGATGCCGATTCCCTCCACTGAGTTCCCTCTGCTGATGGCCTGGGGAAGGCGAGCATCCCCTCCACCTCCCTCCTGCCCAGCAGCTGTCCCCACACCGCCCGCACAGCTGGCACTGCCCACACTATGGCAGATCGAGAAGGGGAAAAAACCAAAACCCAAGCAACCCAAAGAGGCACGCGATGCAGAAATCAGCCCCCGCTCAGTCCAAACAGGGGGTAATGGCCAAGACAAGCACCCCTGTGCACATCTGAAGACTTTTTCCCCAAGATTACCTCTCCTCGCTGACACGCACAAACAGCCGGTGCCAGCCCGAGCGCCCACTGGCCCCTCGTCGGCCTCCCGTGGGGTATGCATGGCGTGCAGGGCAGCTGGAGCAACCACGACTCCCTGACCCCTTCCCCCTCTGCTCACGGCCGCCTTTGGAAAGTTCACATGGTGAGAAACTCTCGTCATCCCAAATAAACTAAAAATTGTATTTGCAATGAAAAGCTTTGATTAAAATTGGCATCTCTGAGTCTCCTGCTGCCAGCAACCACACTGCTTCAAGGAGATATGCTTTATGGCAAACACAATATGGAAACCTCAGCAAGGAGACTGTGAATTGGATCCATGCTGCTATAATCCAAGATGAATGCAGAACTACTAACAGAGGGGACTGTTAAAGAAATAATTACTAAAATGAATTGGGGACAAAATCTGCAGGAAAGCTTTTCTCTAGTGATGCAAGACTACATTTTTCAATGCATATGGAGGCTCTCGCACTTTCTCTCCAGATTCCTTCAGTAACAGCTTTTGGAGAGAAAAGCAAACACGGCAAAATCAGGAATACCACCATCTTCAGAGCAGCAACACCCTTACAAGGGCACAAACATCAACAACAACAACAAAAATATAACAAGGTTGTTGAAACAAACACAGCCTAATGACAACAAAACTGTAGCAAGGCCCTTGAAACAGACACAGCCTCCTGCAATTGCCCCATGTACTATCCCTGGCAACCCCTTTGATCTGTCTGCCAGCTGAAACCAGGAATGCTGTAAAAGGAGAGATTCATGATGGGCACGAGCTCTGTTCTTCAGGGTGATGCAACCTAAATCAGAGGCATGCCCAACCAATGTCTAATAACCAGCCAAAGCTAAAGTGGTTTTTACTGCCTGGTCGAAAAGTAAAATATTGAACAGATATCGTCAGTCACCCAATACTAGAGATTTACAGTATTTCTGCTATGGACTCTGCTAGGAGAATCAGCAATATTTCTAAGGCAGGTCTCAACAACGTAAAATATCACCAAAAAGCAGCTGAATATTAACAAGACCAAAAGCCACAGCTATTCACCCAGAAAAATCCTCCTGGCTATTTTGTGGAACAAGATAAATATGGCCAGATACAGTATCTGCTTTATTTATCTGCATTTGTAGTTATCAGTAGAAAACAGGAGAGAAAAGCAGTCGTTTGGAGACGAGCCGGCCGGCTCAGCTGTCCTGCCCTTCATCCGCACCGTCCCCAGCCGTACCCCCCTGCTGACACAACGAGAGCGTTCCTCGGTCACAGGCCCAAGCATCTCCTTTCAACAGACTGCGCAGCCAGAGGAAGCCATGTATCTCCCTGTCCTCGCTCTGGGTAGTTCATCTGCATTTCTCTCAGACCCGAGCACCCGTCAGGTCACACCGCCTAAGTCCTGTTTGCCCTTGCCAGTCACCCACCAGCTTGGGCAGGAAGGTCTGCCCAAGTAATGGTATGATCGAGGTCCTGCCACTACTGGCTGGGACTATAAAGAATGACACTTGATTGCACCTGAAGAAAGGTCTGTGACTAGGTAGAGATCAAAGGCGGGCCATTAACAGCACCCAGAAGGACAATATACGTTGCTGTTTAAAGCAAAAAAGAAGAAAGTTCAGAAACATGCTTGGCAGTAAGAAAGCTGTCTTCATAAGCTCCAGCAAGTCCATCCTTAGTGTAGGAAACCATACTGGGCCAAAGGAGCAAGACTTGAGCTCTGCCTTCATCCCTGGCTTTCAATATGTTTAGTATGTCCCTCATTAATGATATTACCCCACTGTGACAACGGGACAACAGAAAGAGGACAAAAGGACCACTGCATTGATGGTCTTGGTAACGAGCACCAACTGCTGTATGTGTGATTTGGCCCCCACCACAGAGCTGGAGGAAGAATTAAAGCATAGGAAGAAATGTCATATAATTAACACAACACCACAGAAAACCACTCTGTAATGGCAGCAACCAGAGTGAACAGCACACTTCTACTGACAATCTGGATATACAGCAAAGCAAGGAGACCTGTAGTCACAAAACAAGGTCATACCTAGGGGGTGGTATTTTAGAAAGGGTAACCTTGAGAGGGAGCAGCCCCTGAAGCTGCAGCATTAGCCAGGATTAACGCACCTCCAAATTCTTTCACAAAACCCCAAATTCCAAAATGATGGCAATGCCGTGCACTGGGGCACAGAGCAATCGCAGGCAGGTTGTGAATTCGGAATTGGCCAAGAAGGTACAAAGTATTTGGATCACAAATACTAATTTCTTCCACTTCTAAGGCTCCTTTCCACTGAGATTTCCCAAAAGCATTGCAAAGGATTGGCTAATCCCCGCAGCACCCTCACGAAATAAGCATTATTATTTTCACTTTACTGAGCAGTACAGTGAGATACAGGGGTTAAGTAACTTGCCAGATATCACAGCAGCAGGGAACAGCAGACTTGGAAGTAAAATTTGAAGACTTGTTTCCCATTCCCTTGTTCTTACCACCACGTTTAAACAAACACTCCTTTCTTAGACTGCAATTTCCAATTAACATTTGCTAATTATTAGTCATCTGAGGGAAGACTAAACAAATACCCATTTAAGCTGCTGAGCTGATATGAGGAGCCCACAAACGCTGACTTACAGCAGAACACAGGGGCAGCCCAGCCCTTTCAGCAAATTCACACTCCCTCGCTTCCCCAGCAATAGCACCTCTTGCCACTGAAGCACAAAGGCAAGTCTGTGCCTCCCAGCGCAGCCTCTTGCCCTCCCCTCTGCGTGCTTCTTTCCACGCTCTTCGCTTCTGTCACCAGCAGCACGGCTGATTTCAGGGGGCTCTCGCACACGTGCCGAACATCACTGGATTGACCTGGAGAGAGCAGGCTGGCACTGCACCAGGCTGCAGCCTGCCTTTCGGGTCTGGTCAACCCAACATGCTATTATCACATAGTGACACCAAAACCAGACAAAACCACGAGGCTGAAAGCTTCAAGGCTTTGGAGGCCGCAATCAGAAGAGTCCCCGCAAACCTGGATGGGGCAGGAGGGCTGCAGTCGCACAGGTTTGCCTTGGCAGAAATGCCAGCTGCCAAGCCTTCGCAAGCCTGCAGGCAGATGACAGCAGGCAGCGTGTCCCAAATAACTTCACTCTTCCCCCTAAACCAGCCCAATTCCCATCGGTCGCCACACGTTGCCAGGATCCTGTCCCCTCACCTCCCCATACCAGCGGGGAAGGCATGGCACGGCACGGCACGGCACAGCTGGTGAACCCAAGGGGGCTGCAGGCAGGGCAGGGGGCAAGACTTGCATTTCAGACTCACAGACCAAAATATCTTCTCATGTTTCCACCAGGCTCAGCATTGTACCAGAAACCACCCCACCCCTTCCAAACACCAATAAAAACCCTCAAAACCTGATTTTATGGGACTCAAACCACACTGCTTTTATGGAAAAGTAAATTATTTTGTTAAATGCCTCCCTCCCCCCCACTCTGAAAGCCTTGAATTTATTTAGCGCTCTGCTTTTGAATTTCCCTCTTGTAATTCGGCTTGGCCAGAGCTGACTGAAACCAAGGAAAGTTTTTCCACTGGCTGCAGTGGGGTTTGGAGCAGGCCCCACACAAACTTGGGATCTTTGCTCTCTGCTCGCTCAGAGCTGGGAGCAGGTTCGCACCAGCTCGTCCTGGCTGCCCTCCATCATCACCTCTGCTACTGCGGTCACTGGGGCCATCTGGCACAGCCGCAGCTGGGATGTGCCAGGCACCCCTGGAACCCTCATCAGACATGGAGCCTGTGAAAGGGCTGGGGGGAAATAAGAAGACCTGAAGTCTCACAGGGGCTGGGGCTTCCAGCAGGGAAACTTGTAACAATAGCTCCCTGTGAACAGGGAGGACTTAAGACGCCTGAAGTCCCGAACATACATCTTGCTGCAGCTGCTCATGACCAGATTACCATTCCCAGGGAGTCACTCCCTGGAAGAGGTGACCACCGGTGTACTGACATTGTAGAGTGTCTCCTCACCAGATGACCCCTTTTTGAAAAAATCTAGCAAGAAAGTAATTTATGCCAGACAGCTGTCTGCTGGAGGGCATGAATAGGGCAATGACTAGCTGGGAATGGTGTTCCCTGCCTTTGGACCAGTCACAGCCATAGCAATAAGGATGTTGTCAGACATGGCAAAACAGGGCTGGTCTCTAGGGTGACTGCACAAGCTGGAAACACCACAGCTTCAGAGCTCCCTACCCCTTTGAGAAGACCTGGGACGAGGAATCCAAGTTAATCCTCTGAGTTAAAGGAGGTAGGATACACCCCCATTTCAGTTCTCAGTTATCTTGATGGAAATCTGGGACCAATACCTTGGGTTGCTCTCAATGCTGTAATTTAGTGTCGAGACTGAGAGTGAGATTTGGCCCCTTCTAACTACTGAAAGTCATCTCAATTTGTATGCTTTGACTGGATTGAAAAAAGTTGCCCGATATATTTTTAACCAAACCAGAGCAAGAACATATCCTGGTGCAAGGAATTAATCCTAGCTGGCGCTCTTGCACATGCTGGAGGGAAGGCAAGCTGCAGCGCTATCACAGATCCAAACAGAAAACGTACAGAATTAAAGGCCAGCCCACTTTGGAAGTCAAGAATGCACGTGTTTCAAAATATTATTGACTTCACAGACTGTCTTTAACTCAAGCCTCCTCACAAGCTTTCCAGAGGAAAGTTCTCCCTCTTTAAGGTTGCTCTATGGTTACACCAAAGTAGCTGTCAATGTTTTGTCCATCGAGACAGCCATGGCTGCTTTAATCTCATCCTAAGCCATTTCTCCTTCAGAGATAAAACCCAATACTGTCAAGCAGGATACAAAGCACAGGCCCTTCCTTCAAAATGTCCATCCCTCCACTTTCTATTTCAGGTGCCACCAGGCAATTCCCCCACTGCTTGTGCAAGGTAGCACATTTTCTCTTTTTCCCTTATCCTACCAGATTTTTTTCTCCTGGTCCACTGTGCAGGTTTCTCTGGGTGGCTGCAATGGAGCAATGCCAACTTGCACTAGCATGGACAGCAAATGTTCTTTCCAAAGTACCTTATGACACTGTGTCACAGGCCATGGAAATACCATTTTCCCACAGCAAGGATGGATTGATCAGTACAGGAGAATATTCTTGCAACAGCCATAGGGAAAGCATTAATCTCTAAAGCAGAATGTCCTCGCAAGATGCATGGGGAAAGTATTACTATCCCCACCTAATGCATTTTCCTATTAGTTTCCTGAAAGGCTTCCTGACTCGTGACTGGGTCAGCCCAGCACAGCAGTGGCTTTTCCTGCGCTGGATGAGACTTTCTGGCACTCCACTGCAGCCTGCTTTCTTTCCATCTGAGAGCTGCAGTGGCCAAGTTTTCCTTTTTGAACTGTTTGATATATGCAGTTGGAGCTCTCTAATATGTGGATAGGATCCCCAGGGAGGGTTTGTGGTTGTTTGGGAACATTTCCTAAGGTGTTTTTGAAATCTCTTTTAACTCTGAGATTTCTCCCTCTTCCCCATCGTTCCTCTTATTGCTGCCAAGCTGAAATATAATGACTTCATTTAAACTGGGACTGGAAACACTTTCAAGGGATCCATGAAGTTTTAGCCATTCCCATTTCAGGGACTTCAGTGAGTAGATCTGGCTGAAACTTCTCTAACAACAGATCTGTTTAAAACAGGAGAAAAAACCAACCAAACTCCCTAACATCAAAATTTGCATTTAAGCAGTATTTCAGTGTTTGTCAAGCTGTCTAATGAGGCAATACATAAACTGACATTCAATGAACTCCCTGACACTGGGCCATGGAGGGAATCCCCAAACTCTTTGCTAAGGTCCCATCACTCAAAGCAAAAAAGCAACAGCTCTTAAAAACCAGAAAAACACCAGTAATATAAAAGTGCTCACAAATCACATCTCTGTTTCTGGTCATTTCCTGCCTACTGTGCAATTTACAGTTATAAATCATAATGTTGTCCCCACCCTCACCTGCCATGGGAGAGCATAAACAGCGATACCAATCTGCCTTTTTCTTTCAACTCACAGACATTGCAGTTATTTGCTAAAAACCCTCGACTCCCTTGGAGCTAGCCACATCTGCTCGCTTAAGGCTTTGCATTTTAAAGGGTAGACCTTCCCGCATCCAGGACAGGCCGTGATGCTCCACAAGGACAGAAAAACCGCATGGCCAACGTACTCATTCCTCAGGAAAGAATCAAGAGGCTTCACCCAAGATCTGGACCACACTGCGTTGGGTCCTGCACAGACAATAAGATCAACTTGTATTTTCTTAGTCAACAAAATAGTTGTGCAAAAGGTTCTCCCAGTTTTACCCAGCTGGCTGGTGGAAGACCTGGGATGATAAGCCACAAAATTAATGCTCTGCTCACTGATTTCAGCTGCCAGTCCTATAGCTAACATGCCCTATGTGACAAGCAAAGCCATCCGAGCTCCCTGCTATTCAGCATTTTATAGATTGTTAACACTGATTATGCTGTTGTTTAACTTCAGTGGACTGCGGAGACCAAAAAGTTTAAATTAATTTAAAAAGTAGATCAGACTAATTTGTGGAAGACAAGTCCTGTCAGTGCCTATTAAACACCACAATCTGGAAGCCACCACTGAAGAGCAATTGGTTGTGCTGGAGCTGGGACAGCAGGTAAAATAAATCTTCAGTCTGACCCACTGCAGAAGCTCTCTCTACCTCCTAAATATACTAATTATGAATATGGCACAGACTTCATAGTAAACTCTGTTGCTGTGACTCATGTCTTAATCCTGAAGGAAAAGCCAGACATCTGTGTTCACAAGTCAGTGGCACAGTACGGAAGACGACCATGCAGCGGGAAGAGCTGGGGGAGACCTATGGTTTTACAGCCTGCGATGCTCACCTGCAGCACTCACTCTGTGGGGCAGGAACAAAAAATAGCTGGATTCTGCATACAACACCTTTTAAGCTGGCATCAAGGGATGGCAAAGGTCAATTGTGCTTTGTTTTGGCACTGCTCACTGCTCAAACACGCTTGCCCCTTTCCAGAGAGGGCAGCCAGACCAAAGATCCTATTTCCAACACCGGTCACAAAGTTTATGTTTCACCTCCATCCTTGGCGGTTGTTTCCAGTTTTTATTGTTTACCCTCATATTTATTCCGAAAACAATACAACGTGCTCAACAGAGATATGTCAGGAGAACACAGCGCACAAAGTAATATCAGCAGGCAGGTCACTGGAAGTTTAATGGCTAGATGCCAATCAGATAATGATTTGCAAGCTGTTACTCAACACGTGGGTGAGCGCATGGGACCCTGAACTGCAATCAAAAGGAATGTTTTTTTTTCTTGGAGATTAAGCACAAGCAGCATATGAAGCGACTAACCTACACAGTGATTGGGTTACTTGAAGCTGCACTCATCTTTGTTGCCTTATGGTACTTCAATAAACAGAAGAGAAACATGTTCCCACCCAAGTACCAAGATCCCAGCGCTCTCTGCTGCTGCCCGAGCAATGCCATACATCTCCAACACAGAACATGACAGAAAATCCATACGGTCATTGAGACCCCTCAGCTTTCGAGGCAGGGACTCTTCTAGCCATGTGTCCATGCAGGCTGCTAAACATTGCGGCTCTAGCCTCTAGGTAACTATACAAACATCATTCTTTAGTACTGTGTGAGGCCACTCCTGCAGAGCCTGCCTGCACATCACTGGATCTGAGCTGGGACCACACTGGTCCCGGTTTGTGACTGGTCTGGTTTTCCCTCACCACTCTTTCTGGGAAGCTCTTCCAGAACGCCCACCTTGTGGCTAGAAATTTCTGGTTTCCAGCCTGTATTTATTTATTGCTGGTTCTTGTGCCAACCCTGTCCACCAGTTTAGTGTTTACCCCTGCGTATTTAAAAATAGCACTTATTTTACCAGGCTGAACCAAACAAGACCAAGGTATTGTTTTCTCGTTTTGAGTCTTCACAGTCCCCTGATGATCCCAGTACTTTCCCCACTTACCTGCTCCAGTCTGAATTATTCTTTCATAGAGTGATGACGCCATTGCAGAGAGTAGTCTTAATGAGGTCTCACTAGAGCTGTGGGCTGAAGTACAAACACTTTCTGACCTCTGTGGGAAATGCTTCAGGTAACACAGCTTAAGCACTCACTTCTCTCCACGCAGAAGCTGCACTTTGAATCTCATCTCAGAGCTAAGACTGTTGTGCTCATCCTTATGATAGCCCAGTCTTCCTCCAAGGTCATGACACCTCCCAACTGCGTGCCTTCTGACTTTTGTACAAAAGCCACTAACAAATGCGTGAAAAAAGACCATTCGCAAGACCCAAAACTTAATGAACTCCTCTAGTAAATTGTTTCCAGCTTGCCTGCTTCTGCAGGAGGCTAAAATTTTAGGGGCACACAGCTGGGCAGTGCAGATCCTACCAGTCGGATCCATTTACTCCCTTTCTGTTTTACCACAGAGCTTAGAAATGGCATAAATTCACCTTACATCACCTTTGGATGACTGGTGTGCTAGCAGCAGGCAGACAGTCTGGCTGGGGTACACTCCCCTTACCTGCTCACCGTGACAACAGCATTGTGATGGGGACAGTCCCAGTCCCAGCCCCAGCTCTGAGAAGAGCACGGAAGAAGCACATGGTGCATTCTGAGGAGCTGCCTTCCAGACCTCACCCTGCTTTCTGGACAGCAAAGCAAGACACCCAGCCTCACTGCCCAGCTGGAGCCACTCTGACCACACATGTTGCTTGTGTCCACGGATGAATGCTAGCTCTGAGACAATGGCACCAAGACCTAACCCCACGGCTGCTCAACTGTGATTTCTCTGCCTTTGCCCTCTCATCCTTTCCTCCTCCTGCAAAAAGCCACCTACTTCATAGGTCCTTAAGACCTCAAGCTGCATTTTGTCCAACAACATCCACTTCACGAAGGCACAGTGACCCTGCTCTCCATTCAGTGGAAAGAGAACAGGTGAGGTGAATCACCCTCCAGAACCACCCAAAGCTTGGTGACATGGACACTGGCCCAAAGACCAACACTGTGGATTGGGCATTTATTCCTTCTGGCTATCCAACTTGTTCAGCTTACACATAAAACCAAGACTGATGTCTGCATGCCAGAAGAACTAGCTCAGACCACGTCTCAAAGTAGAACTGTCTTCTCTCTGCTCCATCACTAACAAAATCATGAGGATTGGGAAATCACCAGAGACCAGACAATATTGAGGATGTCCAGGCCGTAATAAAATCAATCTGGCTCTTTCCTGAGCTACTCCTTATGTTCCTGTCAGAGGTGAAAAACTGTTGCTGATGTCAGTAGAGGCAAGCAGACAGACTATAGGAACAAAACAGAAGATCAGATAAAAGCTGTAAGTGAACCATACCGAAGCACAGATTTCTGGCATCACCCACCCACTGAAGTTCAGGGCAGTTTGAGAGAAAAGCTCTGTACAACACTACAGGACCAGCCCACCCTGTCCTGGCAGGATAAGCAAGTATTTGCCATCAGTCTCTTGCAGAGACTGCAAAGAGGTCACTTGCTTCAGGGTTAGGGTCCGCTAACGTGGCTCCTGTACATCTTCTACTCCAGCTTCTTTGCAAGAGAAGAAACTATTTTCAACTAACTCCCCCACCCCCAACAGCCCCTGAAACCAAACAACAACAAAAAAGAGATCCTGATCGCATCTTGCACTACAGCTCTGTTGGCAGGAAAAGGCCGGACAGGACGAAAACAGACTGATTCAAGTGCTCTGGTTTTACCAGGGTCTGTAGTGCTATAAAGCAGAAGACATGCAAGCAGGCAGGATGCAAGGCAGCACACAGAGCCGCCAGCGCCGCTGGGACCTGCTCCCAACACCGGCAGCTCCCCAGCCCACGGGAGGATGCTGGCACGGGGTGACAGGGTGACACTGGCTCCTAAAGGGGTGGCCTTGAAAGGTGGAAACTGACGCCTGTATTGGTGAGCATACCTGTTCAAACCAAGGCGGATGCAATTACTCAATTGCAACATTTTTCACTCCTTAAAAAAGTAGAAGTTTTTCAGCCTGATCTTCTGTAACCATAATCTTTTCTTGGAGAAAAGTAAGGTTGCAGCCTTTTTGTTACCTGCATGGACAACTTTCTAAACAGGGGTGTTGGAGGCAGTTACGGGAATTTCTTGGTTAGTAAATCAAAATTTTATATGTGAACTCTAATGATATTAGTGAACTAAAAGGGGGAGGGGGAGGGAATTTAACCATTTTTCCTTAAAATAACAGTTGTCTTTCATAGACAATTACAGGTAAAAGACAGATTAGGAGATTAACTCTCCATAGGCAGTAAAATGCCATCTGGTTTATGAATCATTTTAGGTACGACACTCTTCTTCCAGATGATACATCTTTCGACGTACACAAATAAATGTGCTTTGCTAAAAAAAAAAAACAAAACCAAAAACAAACAAACAAAAAATTAAAAAAATGCTTAAAAGCTGCCTTCCCTCAGGTAACACTCCATAAACCCCCAAAGCTGCAACGCTACCCTTCATTCCTCTTTGACAAAGGACAAATGTTTTTGTACTTATTACCCCAGTCATTTTGGTAACAACTCTCTTTAAACCAAGCTGTTTATGACACATCCCTCACAAGCTAACATTATAATAAATCATAATTAAAAGCATCAACAAACACAACAGTCCAGGAAACAGAGGGACCAGGCTCAACGACAGCCTCTCTGAACAGGTTTTCACATGCCTGCAGGGACACCAGCACTGCAATGCAAGAGAGATTGGATGCACCCACCACGCCAGAGGCCACGGCTAGAGGCGAGAGGAGGACCAGTCCAGAGACGGGCACTGCCGGGAGGAAAAGAACTGCAGCAAAGCATGAGGGCTCTGAGAAAGCATCTGAAAGATGACGGCAGTCTGGGGTGGGGAGCCGTGGTGAGTGGGATCTGCATTGGAAGAGCGCTCAGCAAGGTCTCCGCAAAGGTTTTGCAATGGTAGGGAGGAGGAGGAGCGCGACGCACGACATACGAGATAAACAGCCTCACACCCCGAGGCCTTTCCCTCCTGTGGCGAAGACAGCAGCGGGGGAAGCCAAGGTATGCTGAAAGCCCGTCCATCACGGTGAGTCAGTGGGAGGACATGGCACCCTAGTGAATGCTGATGGGAGAAGCAACCATCAGGGTGCATCCCCCTCAGCTCACTTCTGACTCACATCACTGGGGAAATGCGAAGTAGGTATCCAACCCATTTTGCATGGATAAAAATGCTCCAGTTAAGTGAATACTAATGTTTTGTTTAGTCCCAGGGCCCATCTCTGCAAGGCAAGAAGCTTGGCCAAACTCCCACTACAGGAAAAGGACATCCCTGCCAGGTTTCACGTTTACTGATGGGTTTTGCTGGACAGCCACAATCCAGCATGCAGACCACAGCCACATCCCTCCATGCAGCTGACGGTTTGAGAACACAAAAAGCATATAAACAAAGCAGCTTGCTTTGCTAGGGCTTTCTGTGCTGTCTCCTGTTGAAAAAACCCAAAATATGTAGGGCAGGAGAAACATCCAACCCTTCCAGCTGCCAGAAGCTCTGGCGGGCACTGGCCCCAGTTCCACGGCTCAGAGGCAGAGCTGGACCCAACACACCTGCCCAGCTCAGGTACAGGCAGAAGAGCTTACGGATCCAGCTGGAAGAAACCACATCAGGAGAAGTCTTTAATATCCTACTCTCTCCAGCCAAGCTAGCAGTTCTGCTCAAGTTGCACAATGATACCAAGAGACTGTCACGCACCTGGTGCAGAGATACTGAGATTAGGTGATCTTAGCAAATACCTTCCACCAAAAACTAAGAGAAGAGTGAAATCAGAACCAGGGTTTGGGCAGAAAGCAACTTCTCCCTGAGCATCGTCAGGAAATCACACAACTGGCCCAGTCGCTGTCTGTATTGTTCCAGAGCGTGGCTGCAAAAGCATGAGCAAACATATCCACAGACTGCAAGACAGACTGACATGCGCTGTTTGCTTTCTGCTGGCAACAGCTATGCCTCCTCTGGGGAGCTGGGCAGCTGTCAAACACTAGCAGAGACCCTTAGAAGCTGCTTAGGTGCGGCATAAAGAGAAGCATAAATTAGCAGAGAGCTCCCGAACGCCTCTTTCGAGCAGTCTCACGCAGAGGTGCAATGAAAGCCTCCAGAATGGGACGGGGCTGGGTGACCAGCTCCCACGGCAGAGTCTGGGACCGGAGAACCGCTGGTGCCTGGGGACAGCCTGCTGTGCCAGGGCAGCCGGGCAGGAGAGCTCCCTGGCACAGCCCTCTCAAACGTGCCTGGCAAGCCAGTGACGGCAGAGCAAACGCACAGAGCCTGGACAGCCAAGTGCCCCCCTGAAGAAGGCGGGGAGGTTTCCTTCACACCGCGGGGCTCGCGGCGGTCGAGCCTTGTGCAGCCCCGCACACAGGCCGCACGCGCTGAAGCACATCCCACACCATGCAGAAAGTGGATCACCACATCACTTTCCTGTGGCTGCGGCTGGATTTCGCTGCCTTCCCCCCCAGGAATCATTTAGCCAGGCCAGCTGAGGGCTGTCAGCTGTGTATTACTCCCAAGAAAACCTTCCAGCCACTGCAGAGGATTCAACATACTGGTTTACACTGGATTTCAGTTTTTCCCCTCATTTTCATGCTGTACCTCCCCTCAGTCAGATTGCAAGATAAGTCACTCGTTTCAGACCCAGGCAATCTTTTGTTCCACAGAAACCTAGTACTAACTTGCCATTCATTGCTGTGAATCATTAACATCAAGAATGCTGAATCATGAACCCCAAGTTTGGAGCACTTAAAGTGTGTTTAAAAACAAATCCAGCATCTTTCAAGAATTTCTCTGCATTACCTATAGGGTTTATCGTCTCACTAAATGTTATTACATTATTTTGAAATCTCCCACAAGATGCTTTCAGTCTTGAATCTCTCAGAAAAATTAAGTTGCATTTAACAGAAAACCACAGTGCATTTTCCTTAAGTACACATATATGAAAAAAATTGGCAGAACGGTGAATACAAACAACTACTAAGAAGTATTACAGAAAGCTAGAAACAAGATGAAGGTTTTTCTTTTGCTCCAAGCAAAAAAAACCTTGGCTCAGCAGCCAGCTGTCATCCAATTCGGAAATTGCAGAACAAGATGAACCGAGTCCTTCATTAGTGCTCTTAGTGCTCTCCCAGCCACTGTCAGGACAGAGGGAATCACATGGAGGCACAGGCGGACAGGAAAGCCTGTCAAGAGAAGTAACGTAGAAAGCACAAAGCCCCTTATTCTGAAAGAAGTAAGGACTCCACCACCCAGACCCCTCCCCACATGTGAAAATCACTGCCCTGCCTTCACCTGGTACCTCTCAGGACAGCAAAATCACCGTCACCACATGCCTGGACACGGTTCCATTGCTTCATATAGGTGGGAAAAAGAAACCTCCGTTTCACTTGCAGTGCTGAGTATCTGGGGGTGCAAGTTTTGACTGCCCATAGCTTAGCATGAATAGTGAAAAAAATGGTAAATAACACTAGGTTTCAAAAACCCTGGTTAGGCACCACAGTCCCCTTGGTGCTGAGCACCCAGGAGCTCACCCAGTGCCCAGTCCATCTGAAAATTGGCTTGTTTATTTTTCATGCCTATGTAGCACTTTAGATGCTGAAGGTTAAGGTCTTGCTTTCACAAACCCATGTCAGTGCTGGAGAAGACCCTGAGATGACACGAACAGTGGAACTGCTCATGCACAAACTGGTTGAAAAAGTAAATATCAAGTATGTACTAGAGAAGAGGGGCTGGGGAGCAGGAGGGGTCGGGCACTGGAAACTTGCCAGTTACACACACACAGTGTAAGGCACGTCATCTATACCAGAAGGCAGAGGCAAGGATGATCAGCTCCTTTTCCCCTCTGACAGCCGCACTAGAAAGGGTTCTTAAAGTATTCAGATCATTAACTGAAGGCAACACAAGGGTTGAAAAGCAAGCAGGCAAACACACCGGCTTTTCCGCTCAAAAGCATTAAATTCCCACCCTCACCTCGACAGCAATTCGAAGCATCTCCAGTCTTGGAAATTACTCAAGCATGTGCTGAAGCCCTGTTAAAATCCTTAATGTTCAAGTGTTCTCCTAGGCTAGGTTTTTGGTGAGATGCATGGAGAATGTGCTCGTTCTTCCCGCTTTTCCCCAAACAGCTGCACACATCAGCCACACTATGACTTGCAGAATAGTCTCTGACAGCCAGCTACACAATTATTTGAAAAGGTGGGTGTTTTCTGTAGACTCATCACTTTGATCAAAAGCACAAATTAGGTAAGAATAACTTCTTTAAAAGATGAGAAACACTAATACTGTTGCTAATACCTTTTTAACCCAGGTTTTTCACTTATACTGACTCAGGAAACAGATTTAGGAGTAAATTGGCAGCTGGGAAATACTGAATGCTGCTGTCTGCCCTGCACAGCATTTTCCAGCAGGAGAAATGTAAAAATTAAGAGCCAATTGCATGGAAACACTGTTACAAAAATCGTTAGGAGACACAGCTGGGTACCAGCCATCTGGGTACCTGTTTTAGGGATGCTGGCACAGATACTGACCAGAGGGAAAAGGGACTACATCAAACTTCTTGCTTTTTCTTCTTATTGTAACATTTCCTTCTGTTGGAACACTTAATCAAAAGCTGCACACAAAACTGTGCAGAGCACCTACCAGGCAGCAGGATGAATTCATGGAATTGTTTTCAAGAGAGCTATTTAAAGTGCTCCCGTTACTGCAATTTGTGTGACTGGCTGACTGACGCAGCTCCCGGAGCACAGCCCAGCCCACGCGGTGCCAGCAGTTCTCTCTGCCCCCAGCACAGCTGCCCACAGCCCAGCATGGCTCCAGCTTGCGTAAGGCTTGCGTATTTGCAGATCCTGTCCAAGTTGACCAGAAAGCCTTGAAGCTTGCACTTCAAGCAAGCAGGACCCAAACGGGTTCATTGCACATCTACACCATGGTCAAAATAGGATGCGCCCAGCCCCAATGGCAACATTTTAGAGACTCATTTGCCGCTGTTTGTGGCTGCAGTGAGAGCATGCACACTGCTTAAAAGTGCTAACACATCACTTTGGAGGAGTGGACCACAGCAATACCTATGTACACACCTACACAAGCATGCACGTAAATCCAAATCACTTCCTGACCCCCGGCACGGCTGAATTAGGGCTAATCTAGTATCTTGACCCCCAAAGGCTCTCCATAAGAGATCTTCACCACCTTAGGGACAGCACGGAGCTCGTCCAACCTCTTTTCTCCAAACAAACGTACTCCTTTGCCTCTACTCCCACAGACAACCCCTGCTCCCTTCCTGTCCCCCCAAGATGCAGCAGCAGCCAAAGGTGTGCCTGGCTGCAAGGGGGTGACAACTGGCCAGGTGTGGGCTTCTCAGGAAGAGGAAGAGGAGGGGAGCAAAGCCCCCATCGCCGGTGTCCCCGTGCCGTCACAAATCCACACCAGGGAGGCCGGCTGCCACAGGGGCCACCGCAGCTATGCCCTCGCAGGGCACGTCTCTCCCATTGCTCGACCCGGGCCAGGAGCTGCCCTTGCGCCGCAACTGCCGAACCCGGCTGCTTTTGGATTGGCTTTTTTTTTTTTTAATTTAATTCAACTAAGACCCTGAATACTGATTAGATCCAAGTCCCAGCCTAACCCCTCCAAAGTTATGTAATCCCTGAAATCCAAAAAGCCTTGAAAAGCTTAAATGTGACAGTGCTGGTGATGTCATGCTCCTGAAAGGTTACCATGGAAACCACTCCTATCACTTGCATATGCCTGTGGCTCTCAGCACCAGAACCCAACATCCTCTGCTGAGTGCACAGTACCCCCAACACGGAAATTTGGGAGAACTGGAAGAAAATGGCTAAGGAGACCCAGGTGCCATTCAGCTCCCTGCACTCCTCATGTCGCCCAACAGGCGCGGCAGCTGAGCCGCTAACGCAGCTCCTTCACCTCTGCAGAATAAAAGCCGTCAGCACCTAAGAGACTTCCCCCACTGAACGGAAAACCCACAGGCAGCCGGCCCCGAAACCAACTGGGTGCTAACCTCCAACAGCTTTTAAACAGCTTGGTATGGCTCTTCAGGGGACACATGGTCCCAGCTCCCTTCAGCCAAGTGCCAAGGCCCATCCTCAATCCCTGCCTCTCATCCCACGCAGCCGCAGGAGCCACGTGCCAGCCTGCCCTACGGGACAGCCTGGCAGCCTTTACTCTGTGCCACCTCACAGAACTGGAGGATTGTACCCATTTTCATCACAAGGAAGTTAAAAAACCAAAACCACAAAAACAACCAAACAAGCAAAAAGCATTCCTGAGTCCTCATGTTTGCAGAAAAGAGCTTGAAAATGTTTCCTAAACCTGAAAGCAAAGAAAAAGAACAAATCTACCGGCTTTAAGAAAATCTCCTTTTTTCCCTCCCTCCTCTTAGCCAACCTTGTAATTCCTGTGTAATGGCAGCTGTAAGGCTTTGTGGTTTTTTCTAAGGGGTAAAGCTTAATTTTCTGATGTATCTCCACCCGAGTTCACCCTCGCCTAGCTGATGAACTAAAATGAATGCAACAAATTAAACTTTGGGTTAATTTAAAATCCAAGCAAAGGGAATGCCCTTGTGGTTTTATTTCCCTCAAAGAAATTGGGAAATTCCCTCTATTAAAGGATTCTGTATTTTTAATCATCCTCTCCCCGTCCAGGGCATTTATGACACACCCTTACATAAGGGCTATAAACCGATTCTGTGTGCTCAGAGATGTGAAATGATTTTGTCTGGGTTTGGTATCCACATGTAAAAGTAAGAAAACATTGGGAGTGTTTAGTTCAGCTCTAATTTCAAAGACTACCCCATCTAATTATGACTTTACTGTAGATCATACAAATTGTGTCCACTGAAGCACAAATGGCCAGAGCTTCTACTTTTTTTTCCTTGAACTGCAGGAGATAGCTGAGTAGATGGGGCAAATCACAGGCACGGTAAACAGATGGGGACCAGGGACATCTGAGCCTTGCTCTTTGCAGCACTCAGGTGAAATGACACTCACTGTTGCCCCAATGTACTATTTACTTTGCAATTAACTGCACACTGTTGTTTGACCACAAACTGCAAACGCTCCCCCTCCAGGGGTGAGAATGGCTTCTACGAGACCAGCACAGGAAACACCAGACAGAAGAGGAGGTCACTGGGGACCCCTCAGTGAGGGACTGGACCAGGGGACAATGCTGCACACACAGGGCCAGACTGGGGTGTCCCAGCTTGGGGACGCTGCCAGCCAGGGCCAGGGTGAGTGGCCCCAACCGCTGTGCTGACACCCACATGAGCCCCAGCATCCCTGAGGCATTTCTTCTCCGTCACCGACTCTCGAGGGACCCAAACAAAAGGACCTACGTGGGAAGACCGGGGACAACGTGCAACCACCAACAGGGACACCCTGGCAACACCTGCCTGGCTTGGCTGCTGTCCTGTCCCACCGGAGCCTGGGCTCAGCTGCGAGAGCAATGTCCCGGCATGATACAACAGTGTTGGCAGTAGAGACTGTCCCACAGCAGCTTGACGAATGCTTAATCACCCTTCACAGGGAGATGTGCAGATCTGGTTTGTCCCACGTTGCTTTCATTCTCCAGAGCAGTTTCCACTGGGAGGCTGGAGAGCCCAAAATAGATTTTTGAAGAATGCATCACATACACTTTGGCAAAAGTAAGAGAATAGTCTCAAAAAGGCTTGAGGGAACCATCTTACTAAGTGGACTGCTGTTTTCTCATCTCCCATGAAATCCCTGCCAAAAAGCCTATAGCACAATGCAACAAAACCAAATTACAATGGTAACATTTATTCAAATTAAATGATGAGTCCATGTTTTTGAGCTTAGTATGGATTCCCTTTTTCAGCATTCACGATTTTAATAGTTATACACATGTTCCAGCTTAGTTACCCCCAAAACATTATCAAAACATTACTATTTCAGGACATGCTCTGGGTTGAGTAACACTTTCTGGAGGCACAATCATGAACCCTTCTGGATTCTGGGCTTGCCACTTTTGGTCATGTGCTTCCTGCTGACCAGACACAATTCACTTGAGTCCTCCTCAAAGAATTGAAAAACACCCTCTGTTTTCCACTGGGGCAAAAAGCCCAAGGTGGTTTTTCTTTGTTTTCTCCCCTACATTCTCTGACTAGAGCAAGTGCAGCTCTGCAAGTATTTTTATCATTATTCAGTATGAGAACAGGACAAGCAAAGTCACAGAGACAAAATGGCCAACAAGCAGCCACCTCATGCAACCTGCCTGGAAATGAAATAGAATGAAATGGCCAAGCACCACCAAACACAACAGGGACATCTTCAGCGGCCACCTCACGTACACTGGGCAGCCCGTGACAGTCTGCCCCACGCAACTGCTCTGCCAAAGGGGCACACACAGCTCCTTTGCTTTCACCTCCTCCCCTCTGGAAATACACTGACCTGACCCTCCAGAGCAACCATGCCTTTTTGGTGCTAGGGCTCCAGCAGAGCTGCAAAACCTTGAAAAATCTTAATCTTTGTGATCCTTTATTTATCACTGTTTACTGAGTGTGTTCCTGCAGCATTTCCAGGGAATGGAACATTATGTTATTCTGCAACTGCTAAGGGTCAGCCCTCATTTCCACAGCAATTCTGTTTGGGAAGGTTTGCAACTTATCTATTTAATACACATCATCTTGAAACATTGATCACAGGTTTCATAGCTTGGTTTGCTTGCTGGTAGTTGTATTTCATTCAAACTCATGTTATAATTTCCAGCCAAGTCCTGAGGTTCTGGTTTTGTTTGTTTGTTTTCTGGGCATCTGTGGAGAAACATTGTTTTTTTTAAACAATGAAACTTTGCAAACTTTAGTCTGTGATGAAACATGTGGCCTTTGGAGCACAAGGTACCCAGGAAGTCTTGAGTTAAGCCTGTTGCTTGCTATCACAAGTGACTGTGAATTTATTCAGCTCCATTTTAACAGCAGATAGTGTTTTGGACTCTTCTCCCTCCACCAAGTTTTCCCAGTTAGCTCCAGCTCAAGAAGGCATGCCATTGCCTCCCAACATGCGGCAAGGCTCCTAAGTCAGGGTGCACACTCATGCCTACCAAGGAGGAGGAATTCCCATGCTTGCTCCTCCCTGCAAGTGCTTTCCCAACACTAACGTGAACTTTGCAAACAACCACCGGTTTCAGGTGATATACTATCTCCTTTGAAATCCAGGGCAAAACTTCCAGGAACTCTAGAGAGTTTTTACAGGTTTGTTGCAGTGCTGTGTATCTCTTGGCATTTTAAGGGCCAGGAACTAAAATCCAAGTTGCTGAGCCTGTTTAGATGACAGCATCAGGTGAGCTCCAGTAACTAGCCATGCATGACTCATCTCACTGGGAAACAACAGGCTCCATACACCGGTTGAGTCCCCATCCCTTGCAAGCTCAGCAAAGCTGCCTGCTTCAGCATCTGCTGCCAATGTGGCCCCAGCGCCTCGCCGTGGGGCTGGCTGCAGGCATCCAGCTGCCTGCTCTGCCAGCTGATACCAGCTGCTTGCCAGAGCGGCGACAGACCTGCTCCCAGGGAAAAGTCACTTCTCAACAACCATTATTTCGAAGCTGATGTTCCGAACCATAAGGACTTATTTTCCCCTGCATTGTTTATTTTTCGCAATGCTCCAACCCACTTACACCATTTGTTCCTAAGATAGCCCAGCTCTCATAAACTATCATTTGGTGGTAATTTTTCACAATCAGCAAGCAATGTAATTAACTTCTGCAAGTCTGGGGCCTCCTTCTATAGCAGCATTATTCCTATGGCATGCCTCATACAAAACAATGACATGCTGCTTACCAAGAGCTCTAATCAAAATTCTTTCATTGCAAGCAAAAAGAAAAGGGAATGGCATAAAGAACCATGTATTTCTCAGAACTGTGCTTTATAAAAGAAGTATCTTGGAAAAGTATCATTCAGCAAACTTAAGCAAAGAAAACTCACTCCTTCTCAGTTTCTTCCAAACACAGTCAACCCAGTTACAAAACAGTCAACGTTTCCCTTTTTTCTTTAGGCTCCATGAAACCAGCTCCTCCAGCAACAGAGGAATCGCCAAACTGCTGTTAGTCCTGATAATCCAGGAAAGAGATGGGACTTTTGATGCCTTCGTGCACTAGCCCATGGAGACCAGCGAGGAGCACAAGGCCATGGAGACAGAGGGGTGACCCAGACGTAGGCAGGAGAAGGTGAACTCTGATCTCACCATGGCTTTTCTGCTCCCTCCATGTTCCTTCCCAGAAAAACAGCTTCAGAGCAATCTCTGCACGCTCCACAGCTAAAAACCGTCTACAATGGGGTGCAATGCAGGCAAGGCTCAGTGGTCCTGCCCAGCACATGCAGACTAGGAGGAGAGGAGTCACTCCGGCTCCAGCACTGACACTTCTACCACCACGGAGCTGGCAGCACAGAGGGAATAACCACAGTAACCCTGACCTCCCAGAGGTGTTTCAGTATGTCACTGAAGCAGGTTGTCTTCTTCAGGTGTCAGCTGTTGCACGGACATACCTACTTGGTTTAAACATACTCTTCTTAACTGCAACTGAAGAAGTGATTTTAAGGCCATTTTATTGTCTTATGGTTCCCTTACAATTTAATTGTACTATTTCTAATACTGGTAATGTTCTTCTGGATCTCTGGCTAAACTATCCATATACACTTTTCACTGATTCCCACGTACTCTTCCTCTAAATATTCATGATGGTAAATAAATATTTTGCCTTCCCATGCTAATGCATAATGTATAAATCAGCCCCAAACACAAAGAAACCTAAAAACAGTTCTCATAAAAAGGATTTAGATTTTTTTTCCATAAACAACAGCTGGCAAAGTATCTTACAAAAGGAAAAAAAAAACCAAACCACTTTGCTGATACATTTAATTGCTTCAGGATTTAATGCTTCTCCAAAGTTGTTAGCTGCAGCCAATGTTGGAAGCAAAGTATTTCCGTCCAAAAACTGTGATGGAGCTATCCTCATCTCCTGCTTTAGAAACTCGCTGCCTGCCCAGCGACTGTGCTTCAGCAGCCCCTAAAAAGAGTTTAAATGACACAGCTATCTCTGTAGCTATCATCCTCAACCTGCAGACAGGAGTCTGCAGCTGGTGAACTGCTTTGAAAGCCTGGGCCTTGCTTCCCTGCCTCCCAACCGGACGGTTCAGCCTCCGGGGCCGGGAAGAGGCTGCGACGTACCTGGAACAATCACGCCCACACCACAGACACCTTCACATTGAAACGCACAAGCGTTAAGAGCTGCAGCGGACAAAAAGGCACTCTGCAGACAAGGCTCTGGCAAAGCACCGTCTCCAAGCCTCAAGCCAAGCCGAGGACGGTGGCGAGCGCTCGCCTACAGCATGCCCTTTTGGCTAAATGACTGCCCGGAGCCCCAAACCGCAGGTCTGCAGGCTCGTCACCCAAAGCAGACCAGCACACCAAGCCATCGAGGGGATGTGCAGCCCCTGGCAGGGAGAGCCTGCGAGCTGGCACGAAGCTGCAGGCACAGCTCACTCGCAGCAGGCGCCCAAGGTCACGGCTGCCATGGTGCAAGAAGTGCCTGGCCTCACTTCATTAGCACTGCTGTTAGGAAGGAAGGCCTGAATTGCGTGCCGGCGTCTGCTATGGAGGGAGCCCACGTCCCGCGCCAGACCCTTCCACGCAGTGCCGCCCAGTGGGAAAGCACACAGAGTCCTTGTGCGCGGGGTGCACGGTGCCACACGCTGCAGCATCACTTAGCCTGGTGTGTCTTCTGCCGGAGCAAACAGGGCACAGCTGGGGCACCCAGGGATCCTGTCCAAGCAGCGCATCATGGGCCATGTTGTAACAGCCCCTGCTGCTTCGCTGAGATTCCCCAATACTGGAAGAGTATTCTTAGACAAAAAGCCAAATGACAGTTTTCAGTGATCCGAAGGTTAAAAAAAAAAATAATTTAAAAAAATCACATTCTACAAGGCTGGAACTTCTAAGGACTTCAAGTATTTTTATACAAAAATTATAAAGCATGCAAATCTATTTTGTTTAAAATTAAAGTAAATTTGATAACAAAATGGTATTACACAAAAAAGCAATAAAATGTTTGGGTTTTTTTTTAAAAAAAAAGATGAAAAAGACAAAGGCAACAGAGGGAAATATTTTGACTTTTGTGTAACTATTTTCACCCTTACAGAAAGAGTTTACAGACATTTACACAACATCCCAGTATGTTTCTGTTTGCCTGTGTCAGCATTCTGATTTGGATGACCAGGGCTGTCACATTGTGCTTGCCAATAAGCATATCAAGAAATAAAGACGAATTTGCACTGACAACCACACCTGAGGTTCGGTAAGTCAATCAGCGTGCAGTAAGCAGGCTCTACCTTCCAGTTAGTTTCTGTTTACCCTGAATCTCAGTCGACCTCATTTTTACAGACCTAAGCACCCTAGACTTTGCTCCCGTGCAGTAAAGCTTGTCAGAGAGGCAACATAAACCTGAACCGTTCCTGAGCCTCCCGTGGCCCAGCCTTTGCAAGAGGGATATATATGCCACAGTACTGTATGCTATATAACCCCCCTCTTCTGCAATTTACAGCACCTAGATAGTAATTGACGCAGAGTAACAAACTCGACGAGGAATACAGCCTATTACCTGCAAAGCACCAGGCACAAACCTCTTCTTTATTTCAGTTTTCCATACATCTAATTGCTCACAGCAACATCATTTTAGCAGTTCACATATTTCTCAAAGTTTTACAGATAAACTACAAAGGATGTGTTTCTTCCACTAGTCTTGTGGGAGTAGAAGATTAAGACAGTAAATTAAGTCTGATCTGCTGGCAAGTATCTCTCTGAAATTAGGCAACAGACTTTGCTTTAACTCTACCACCCCTCTGTTCGACTGAGTTTCAGTGGGGACTTGCAGCATCCTATTTGCACCGAGTTCATAGGCAGGGTGCCCAGAGGGGACCGCTGCGTAGCCCCATCCTCACAGAACAGACGCCCGGGCTTCAGCCAGCAGTCCTGGGCCCGTGGTTGGACCGGTGCTTCAGCAATTAGTGGTTGAGCAACCAGCAGTTTGTCATCTGCTGGCTGGGGAGGGCTCTGTGGGACCGCAGCCTGCTTTAATAGAGCTGGGAAAAGGAGCGAAAGCAAAGCGAGTCTTTTTCTAGTTGAATTTGCTGCAGGCAAGTCTGCACCTCCACTGGGAATATGTCAAGGATCTGCAAAATCAAAATAGGATGGGAAACACAGAATGACAGCACACTCCCTTAAAAGGCCATCTGATCCCAATTTACAGACTCTAAACAGCAGGGAATTTCCTACATGGAAAAATCTGCCAGGGAAATGTCAATCATCTTTTTACTGGCAGTGTCACTTACTGGGCAAAGCAATTCAATTTGCTCTTCAGAGGGAACAAGACTTACACACTCATACTGTTTGCATGTGTGCTGGGGAACATGGATGCATGCGTGCCTGCGCACCAAGGTCTCCTCCAGTGATTGCCAAACACCACCAAACACTTTCAAGGAAACTGGGTAGAGCAGATTATTAGTAGCGACATATACACATAACTCAGCTATGGATTGCTGAGTCCTCTCTCACCTTCCTGCGTGCTAACCTGTTTATTAATTCTATACTGAAGATAAGTTAAATATCCCTGCAAGTCTTTCCCAGGAGACAGTGATTCAATCCAAATGCATTCAGCATGGATGCAGTGGAGGTAGAACAGGAGATGTGCTGGCTTCTAACAAAAGCTTCAATTGGAATGATTTTTTAAGAAAAAGAAAAAGGGAGCGGGGAAAGACATGTCAAAAGGAGGAACCCAAGTGCAAGCAGAATATAAAATTAATTCAAGTACAGAGGCTGCACGAACAGCTCGATTTCCCCATTGCCAGCTTCCCCCCAGCACACAAGCAGTGGTGGCTCAGTGGAACTTTCCATCGCCCACTCCAAGTATTTGTCAGCTCCTGCATCCTGATTAAATCTCTAATCCTTGTTACTGGGGAAGGGGACGGGGGAAAGAGGGAGGCTTAGCATTACCCACAGGAGCCTCAGGCTCAGTAGGTATTCGACAGTCTCACTTTAAGACATAGTTTATGTGGTAGCGTTTATTTGCGCTCCCTCGTTCACTGCTCTTGTGAGCTTTCCTTGCTGATCCCTTGCCTACCCCTCAGCTTTCGGGGGGCTGCCAGAGTGTCTGCAGACCCCGACGCTGCTGGGAGCACAGCCTTCCAGACCTTGCTTCAGTGTGCTACCCACTCAGAGAGGAGCGGAGGCCAACCCGGCGCCCATCATCCCATCTGAACCAGGGAAGACGAGCACCAAAAGCCTTGCCTGCACAACAGGGATTTTTGAACTGCATGCGGGCAGTTTCAGGGAGGAGTCCAATAAATCTGTGAAAGAAGGAACTAGAGAGGACACCTCCCAGTCAGGGGAGTCCAGTGCTGGGTGTCCATCAATCTGGGCCCAAGTGCCCAGGGTGGAGGCACGCCAAGGTGTACCAGAAATGACCCTGGCAACACAGCCATCCGGGCAGTCCCACCAGGCCCTACGGTGTCTTACTCGTGTCTGCCTAGTTCACCTGAATTACTACGGGTTACTTCACTGCCTAACCTTGATACCACACTCTTTTCCACCTCTCTTCCACGCCTATCGGTCCGGGGATGCCAGCAGTTACCACCACATCCCTAGCGGTTGCTATGGCTACAAGAAAGCTGCTGCGTCCCTGCATCCAGCACCCAGCCTCACCGAGGGTCCTCACAGCAACGGACTGCCCTAGAGAACATCCTCTAGAGAGTCCTCCTGCTCACTGTGTGAGACCATCTCTGTTAGCTGATGCCCCCACACAGCAAATCTGTCTTTATTCCTTCCCTTTTCCCCTGTCAGAGAGACATCCTCACAACAGGCACAGTTCAGCAGCAAAGCTCTGGCCGTACAGGGCTGCAGATACCAAAGGCTCACACGGGGCTCAGAAAGCACTCAAATTCTCAGAGAAAATAAAGCATGAAGAGCTATTTCATACAGAGAAACCAGTCGCTGACTCCTTAATGCTGCAGATTACTGGGAGATGCGGGAGTACACCAGGGAAGTGTCACTCAGTCCATTGGCACAAATCCCAGTGGTAAAAACATCTCACACTTATCCTGCATTTTTCCCCATGAATGTGGCACTGGACACAGATGGAGCGAGAAGACGGAGTCAGACAGACCTTTAGCCTGACCAGCCCCCCTCTTCCCATGACAGGGTCAGTCTTCAGATGTGCCGACCCACTTGTGTCACATAGATAAGGCCACGTCTTACTGCAAACACAGGCAGGGGTCCCCTAAGGCACTCGGCTCGCAGCCAGGTTTTATGGAGTAATAGGTTTAGCTTCTACTGACAACTGCCCCAAGAGACCCCAAAAGCAGCATCCTCCTGAGGGAGCCATCCATGCAATGGGGCAGCAAGCAAGGCTCACTCCTCAACCACCCTGCCGTAACCCAGCCCAAAGAAAGCTGTGAACCCTGACTCTGCAGATCCACATTTGAGTTGTGACGATGAATAATTAATTGCTGCTTTGTTTTCTAGTGGAATTCTATAGCAGTAATTATCCCTGTTTTAACACAAAACAATTATCACCTCCTCCTTTCCTTTTCTTCTCCGATCAATTAAGATATGGGAAGACAGCATCACTCGCTCATGACTAATAACAGCCCTTCACGAGATGATGCTGGTGTGGTAGGTAGTTACCAGGATGCTTCAGCAGGTAATGTCACTCAGCCAGGGCATGGATAGCTTGCCAAGCTGTAGAAGGACAGAGCATCACAGTGCTCAGGTCACCTGGAAGTCACAGTCATCAGCACAGAAGCTAACTCTCCAGTCAGTTTCTTCTGAGACTATTAATGAGTGCTAATTAAAGTGGTCATTCAGCTTGTCAGCACCTGCTTGTCCATCACCAAAGCCTGGGTTAACACTGCTTCTATATTCATCAGGCTGTGGACTCAGGATTGTCTTTGGTTACAACTATACTGGTCACAACCACTCTTTCTTTTTAATCCCATCTCTCTTTTGATCTATTCATATACATATACACATAAAACCAAGAAAGGGGTATGTTCCGAAGCATTTCCCCCTTCCAGAAGAGATGTACGACCACTGCTGTGGAAATAACCTCTAAAGCTCCCGGCAGATTCCGCATCCAGCCTCGTGCCTATGGGTGGGGGATGCCTTCTGGTCCTGAGACTGCTGCTGGGGACAGAAAGCTGCAGCACTGCCTGGCCACTAACTTTGGCCACCAGCGCAGTGACAAGATCAGTCTGGAGGACATGCACAGAGCAGGAGAAGGCTTGACCTGACAGAAGCAGCCAGACAGCTTGTGTAACGGCTCCCCCAGAACCACTACTTTTTTCACAGAAGCACCAGTATTTTTTGGCCTTTAAAAGGTATCTGACACTATCCTGAAATTTTAGGCTATTTGACGTTATCCTAAAATCCTGAAATTTGGGATGGAAATGAAAACAAATCTGAAAACCTCCCATTAACTTTGGATGAGCAAACATGAAGCACAGAGAGGCTTTCCATGCAATCAGTACCACAACAAAGCCGGTGACTATGGGATGCATGGATGTCTACCTGGTTTGAAAAGTCAAAGCAGCCACCATCCTTCTTTATTGTTATTTGGTTCTGCACAGAGCATGCCTTGCTTTTACAGACAGTTCTGTATTTGTAATGCTAACTCATCAAGCATACGAGACATGCTACGCTACCTGAGCTTCGGCACTTGGCACGCAAGATTTTGGCGGCAGAGGAGGACGGCTGCTTAGCAAGGACTACTGCTATCACCTCTGCTGCGGCTGAGGCTTTGGGGCAAAACAGCACTGATTTACAGAAGAGAACATGGCTGCTCTCCTTGGCTTTTCAACCAGCCTGGGGCATCAGTCACTTTACCTCTGATACCTCCTACCTTAAACCTCATCCACTCAGGCTGTAAGAGCAGCACAGAAGATTTCTCTTTCTGTGTGGTTTCACCACACCTGGGACAAAAGACTTTGCTCCCCTCATGAGTGCAAATCTTTCTGCAGAGCCCAGACCAACGTGGGAGCTCTCTTCCTTACCACCTGCTCAGTCACCAGCAGCACCAGGCAGCAAGAGAGTCACCCGCCCTTCTGCCTGAGCTTTGAGAAAGAAACCTAACTCATCTCCGTTTCCTAACAGGGACAGCAAGGAAATAACAAAGAACTTGCACATATGGGTAACCAGTATCTGATCTGGAAAATTCTTTATGCAGTCCATGAAAAAAATCCATTTTAATTAAATACTGTTATTTTACCCACTGCTGTGCACTAAATTAAACTGCTTCAGCATTAGTATATAAAACCATTATTCTGTGCATGCATAAGTGAGTTTATGCACGTGTCTGTGTATAAAAACTATACAATTAAGCACTGCTTAAAATGCAAATGACAGATGATAAAGACTCCATCCTGACTGTATTAAATCTTGACTTGGGATGTTGTACTAGATCCTCGGTCGTTTAAAACTAGTGTAAACTCAATGAAGTCAATGGAGCTAGTAATAATTTACATCAGTGGAAAATCTGGACCTTTGATTTTTAAATACTTACTACTGGCAAGAATTGAAAAACAAGCAACAAAAATCCAGTTTGTAACATGGGGCCAGATGTTATTTTTCTTCTTTTACAGTAATAGCTCAAAAACCCAAATTTAAAACAGAAACTCTAATAAAGACTTGTCCTGGGACAGATCTTGGAGTTACATCAGCTTTCACCCCCAAAGGCACTGAAATTTAAATTAAGACTTGAGGCCCTCGTTTACACATTCATGTTCAATCTGCAAAATACCATGGACACACCGAAATTTAAAGCATGTGGTTATAACCACTTGCCCTGATTTTCTTCATTATCAGGCTTACTCCCTCTACCCTTCTGGCAGCACAAAGAGACTTTAAAATAGGATAAAATTTATATATTTTTATTGCGGAAGGCTTATCAATAGGCCTAAAGTTGCAGAAGGGGTCTTGGCAGGAGACCCGCTGACCACCACCCAGCCCCGGCACGGCAGCGGACGGGCAGAGACGGCGAGACCGCAATGGTGGCGGCCCTTCCCTCCACCGGCAGAGCTGCTCCGGACAGGGGACGACAGCCCCCAAGGCTGGTGGTCCCTGTGCTCAGCTCTCTCCTGCATCACGCCTTGTTTAAGCAGCTCTGGCCGCTGGCTCCGGCCCAGGCCGCTCTCCAGAGGTCACTACCCACGCGTAGCCCGCTCCTCAGCTCGGATCCAGCTCTCTCCACCGCCTCCTTTCCAACCGACCGGCATTTCCATCTCAGAGGCATCGCCACATGTCAGAGCTGCAGATGCTGCTGCCGTGTCCTTCTCTTGCTTTAAGAAGGGGGAAACGATGCAGCGGCCCAGAATACCTGTTGTGGTCCTACAGAAAACCCTCCTTCCTCCAGTTTTGCACAAGGGACCTGGATCTGTCCTACCTGCACAAATAAATGCTGAAAACATTGTGTCATCAAGGGCTAAACCATCACTTGATGTAAGCCAGCAGAGTTCAGCAGAGCCTGTCAGACTTACATCACCTAAGAATCTGCCCAGAGTTTGCCCACAGGTGGACAACTTAATCTCTCTACTAATAAAAGACAGGAAACGTAATTTAGATTATTCCGAAGTCCCCCTCCCAAAATCTGGGTTTGTGCTACAGCACAGCCATGGCTTGCAGACTTCTGCAGCCCTGTGAGAACTTGCATCTGTTCTGAGCTCCAAAATGGTTTAAAAAGCCAGCTGTCACTGCTCTGGGAGAAGCCAGCAGCATAACAAGATGTTGCAGGAAGTATGTTCACAGAATAGGAGCTTGGTGGATATAGGATGCTGGAGAGAATTATGACATTTTACAAAAATGCAGCAATGTGTTTTTAAATGCTTAAGTGGACAATTTGCGTTTACCATGACAGAAGAATAATTCAGGTACGTAAAAAAAACCCCACTATTCTGGTACCTGGCCAATATAGAATATCTACATCTGGTACACATTTACTTTTATTACAGCTGCGAGTCGTTATTTGTACTTCAGTAATGCCCCGAGGCCACACTGCGTCAAGCAGCTTGCATCTCCTAAGTAAGCGTCAGTCACTGACTTGATCAGAAAGACAGTCCAAAAAGGATCGTGAACACAATAGCTTGCAATTTACAGATTTTGAATTGGTAATAACTCCTTACAGTGTGCTTTTCATCAGCACAGTCCCTACGCTGCCCGTCAGCATTAGCTGTGCCGTCTTGCCGCCGAGGCACAGAGAGGACCGGACCCACATCTCCCAGCAGACCCACGCCAGAGCCAGGGAGAGAAAACACCTCTCTAGCACCTCAGTCCGCTGCTCCCTTCCACAGATCCCCTCCGGCAGCAGGGCCGGGAGCGAGAAGGCTGCCCTCGTTCCACCCGGGAGCCTGCAGCAGACCGGCAGGAGGAGAGGCGACCGCCGGCATGGACCAGCACCACCACACAGAGGACCGCTGGTTCTTCCCAGCTGCCAATCCAAAAACCCACAACAGTCCTGCTTTCCATGCTCGGCATATAAAAATCCAAGCACGTTTTCTTCAAAGAGAAAGGAAGAAGTCTGACTCGACACTTTTTTTTTCACCTCCTTCTTAGAAATTCAGGTCTCGGGCTTCATGGAAGACTTCTCAGATTACTAGAGCGATGTACTACAGCAGCCTGGCATCCTGAGGTGTCAGAGAAGTAAAACCCAGTTCAGAAAGCTATGATATGGTATTTATTCATTTCTGATGTCCTGCTTTGCTTCTTAGCACCTTTTAAATGCAAAGATTTGGAAGCAATGGTTCCTCTTCAGTATTTTAAACCTCTCTGCTGCCTTTTCCACAACACACAATAACCAAAGGAGTAACCCAAGCTCACTAAAAGTTCAAGGAAGCAAGTCTCATTGCTGTAAATAAAATGAGCAAAAAACCCCAACCAAACAAAAAAAGCCCAAAAAAGAAACCTGAGAAAATTTCTGGGAATTTTGAAGTCATTTCAGAGGGCAAAAATAATCATAAAAAGGGACACAGGGTTCTCCCCCTCCACTGCTGTTATTCTAAACATGGGTTCTTGCTACGTAACTGTAGTACTGGTTGATGACGTATTTGGGAAAATATTTCCCCCCTCTTTGTACTGAAGAATGTTGATATTTGCTACCTGCATTTTTTTTTCCTGAGATAAAGTAGGCAGCCCCTTTAGAGAGGATGTAACTGAAAAAAATGTGTTCGTCCCCCATGAAGTTATGTGTGCAAACACAATCCATCAGATCATCCAAGGAATATTTGAGTTCCATTGCAAAACAGCTGTGCTCCACCTCATATTTCTTTTCTTTGTATACATACATTTATTTTTACATGGCCCACTCTATCAAATAAGACTGGAATCCCACAGGTTGAAAGCTGTGTTTTATCCAGACTGATCACTGTCTTTGAAAAGGAAAGAACTTACAACAGGGATAAAAGAGGCTGCCTTTACATCAGATAAGCACTCTGCCATGTCTACTTTTTATTTGTTTGGCAAGTCTACATAAACAACAAAACAAGTCTCAAACTCTTAGCACACTCCAGAGCAGACCATGACCAGGATACCCACAGGTAGAGCATTTCAGCGGGCAGGTCTTCAGGCACCAGAAGCTTCAGTCCAGGGATGACCACGAGGGCATTTTTGGTCTCCGACAGAGATGAGAAGCAGCTGCTCCTGCAGGCACAGGTCACCTAGGCTCCACGTTCCTTCAGCAGAGAAACCAGCTGGCCAGCACAGTGCCCTCCTGCCTTTGGTCTCCAACACAAAAATCCCACACACACGTTCAGCGACCCATTTCCTCCTCCAGGTTTACATGGGCATGCCAGAAACCTCCCTCTGCGGTTGCACAGCCCTCCCCTCCCAGCAAGGACACATCCCAATGCCTCCACTTGGCCATGCTCAAGTCACAGGCCTGAAAGGATCTTTAGTAAAAGCATGTACGACGCAAAGCTTTCTCACTGTGATTAGTAGCATCAGGGTCAGTATTTCACATCTAGGCAATATTTAGCACAGCCAAAGGCTGCCCGATTAGCAATCCCTAGAAAACAAGTTTAATTAAATGGTGACTAGTAGGTTGTAGGCAGGTCATTTCATTACAGTCCAAATGAAGGCTAGAAAGAGAAAAGAGATCAGCCCTATCTATCTATCTATGGGCTATCACGGTCTTACACGTCCATAGTTTTTAGCTGAGTATCTCTCTCTCCATAAGCCCTTGCACTGTATTTCAAAAACTAAGTAACTAAGCAGCCTATTGTTAGCAAAATGCTGTGAAATACAAGAGGCTAAGGTTTGGATTTTGGCAAATCTACTTGGCTGTGGGTGCTTCCAGGCACCTGGAGGGACAGGGATGAAAAGGGGAACAAGAGGTTGAAGCAGTAAGGACTGATCTGCACCGAACGATCTCTTCAAAGTATCAGATGCAGACCTTATGGGGGTACTGCAACTGTGTGCTCCCTACCACTATTATTGAATTCTCCCAGCCGGCAATTCCACATCCAGCATTCCCTATTCCAGGTTTTGTCAGTAAAGCTCGCTGGCAGCCTAAAGCAAAACACCGACTTGATAAATGGGATACTAGGAAGAGCTACCATGCCAAATGGGTTGCACTTCTTACTGGCTCTCAAGTGATGTCCTCCTGTGTCTTTGATAGCAGCAGGTGTACAGGTTAAGATCTGTTCCTTGTTCCCTGTGGGATTATTCCTTTTTTTTTCCCCCCCTTGTCATCATTTCTCAAGACTATCAACATGCTTCTTGGGTAGCAACAGTCAATTATCCTTCGGCATTCTTCACTCAACACCCAGCATGATATACAAATCTTCCATAAACACTCCGCAAGGCCCTTATTGCACAGCTAGCATATGACAATACAGTAATTTCGACCAGAAACAACAATTACAATGGGAACATGCTAATCGCAAGTATCACCAATTAGGCAAATGAGTCCCAGTAGGTGAGATTTTGCAGACTACCAGTGCACATCTCAGTCGTGTTGCAACACAGAAGGCTGGAGGCTGAGTACTCATAAGCCAGGAGCCAATGGGTCTAATGAGATTCTTTTCTATTAGAACAAGTAGTGGTTTAATTACAACTGTTTGATACATATGCAATGATGTATTCTGCAAAAATAAACAGCAGCTTTCTGATGAGGGCACTGTGGGCTCACGAGTTCACTACCTTTCCCCTGCCTACAAACCATAAAGGTGATGCTGGTTTGGGGATTTGGGTTTTACTTTGTTGTTTTGCCATTTAGCTCCCCTTCCTTTTCTGATTCTGTTGTTTCATCAATGCAAGAGAACACACTGAGGATAAACTGGGAAATAGCATTGCCACCTCTTGATTTTAATCACAGAGCTTGTTATTTTTCTCCCTAAAGCTTCAGCTCCTGGATTCACACACATAATCACATGGGAACACTGGTAAAATTTCAGCAGAAAGAATGCCAGTGGCCTCCTGTATGTGCACAGAGGATCCTGTTTTCCAGGGAACTGCATGATTTTGGAGATCAGAGTTTTTAAGCACCCAGCAAAAAGCAATTGTTCTGAGCTTCCCCTTTGGCATGTGGTCCAGGTACAGTCCTGCTGTACAGTCCGCAGCAGATCCTGCCTCAGAGTGGCTGGTGCTAAGGAATCTGCTCACCTACATGCCAACATAACACAGCAACACTTGTGTTGTTGCCCCCTTAGATGACTGAAAAGTCCTAAAGAAAGGACTTGTGACCACCTCTTCAAAGAGATCCTGCAATCCAACAGTCCCCACAGGTCAAGGCCCTGCAAAATACAGCCCAGAAAGCAAACCCCGCAGCGAGAACACAGCTCAGCCACAACCAAGGCTGATTCAAATACATGCTTTGCTCGGCTTCAACTCCAGAGCAGCTGAACATGTTTATAAATAAAGCAGCAAAACCAAGTCACAAAGCAACTCCAGAGCTACGAGGTTCACAGTGCCAAATCCCAGCCTGAGGATAATTGTTCTGACACTGCAGCAAACGAGCACCGTATGTACATGTGTGCACGGCCAGCCCAGAGGCAAGTGGCAGTGCCAGGCCCCTGCGGGGCAAGCGTTCCCACGTTACGCTGGAGCATTCAGCCCCTCGCTGCCTGCTGAAGTGGTAGGAAGGACACCAGTCCAGCTCCCAGCCTGTTCATGTGCACGACATCGGCACAACCCAGGAGAACACCAGGCTTCCCAAGGCTCCTGCGTGGAGCTCACCAACCGGCATCTCACAGCTGGTGTCCTCCACGTGACAGGAGACTATTACTGAGAAAGACACCCTCCTTCTGAAGGGGAAAGAGATGCTGTATTTTCCACTCCCTTGGCCAGCTCTTGCAATGGTAAATGGCTCCTCCCTGTTAAAAACATTTCTTGGCATAACCTTTCCCTGCTAGGTTCAAGGGTCTGCTGGTCCCTAGAAGTTCCCAGTAATGCCACCCATTTGGTGGGATACTGACATTGAAACTGCCACCAGGTAGATTAAATGTCTTCCCAGTCACAAAAATAAATTCTCATTCTACTTCATTGCAAGACAAAAAAAAACCCAAAAACCAACCTAACTCCACTGAGAGAAGAGAAAGATACTATTCAGAAGTTTGCAGAAGATTTCTGGAGCCTGAGAAATCATTCCAGGGACCAGGTAAGTGGAAAATACCCTCCAAAAACCCAGCTGCTTTAATATCAAAGAGCAGAATACTTTCCACCATCTGCAAGTTATCTTTAAGTACCCCTTGCAGCTTTTTACAACTTTCATAGGTCAACTTCCCTGACATAGGTTAACAAGAACATCTGTGAACAAAATCACGTCATGCTCTCCCCTGTGTCCAACAAGGCTTGTCCTACCTGAAACATAGGATGAGAGGCTTGTAAATAGCAGAGACATGGCGTGCACATGTCTCTGCTGACCCAGTTTCACCTGAATCTGAACTTGGCTCCACAGACACACTCCAGCTGCCAAAAAAACCAAACAAAAAACCACGAAACCCCACAAAAAGATAATTACAGGTAAGTGAGCTGAGTGTACCCATTTTCAGATCAACACTGTAACATCCTGCAGTTAATGCATTTGTGCGTGGCCCCTGGCAAACACGTGTGAAAAGGAAAATCATTCACAATATTTCTAACAAACCAAGGAGGCAGGGTCAGCAAGGAAGAACTCTTCCAAATCCAGTTGTTGCCTCACATTTTCCCCTCAGCCAGAGATATAGGTTGTAGGGGCACGCAGCCTAGCCAAAAACCATGTTTAGTTAAAGAGCAGGTGTCAGACATGGAGCTTTGCCCACAGTGGTGTTGGTCTCTTCCAGCCTCAACTCTTGGGGCCACGTGACAGCACCACAACCTCAGCTCTTGTTCCCATCAAGAGAACATCTCTCCTTCCTGACTGCAGGAAAAGATAACCCAACTCCATGCCAGCACACAAACCTAGAAGAAACAAGCATGCTTTTTATTTTTATTTCTGAGGTTTTAACCCCAACATCATGGATTTCTAATGCTTTAGGTTTGGAGTTGATGAAGCCTTTCTGTGCTGCTCGCCATGAGGAGTGACACAGCAGCTTTCCAAGGCGATGGTGCATCACTTGTGACCCTCTGCCCTCAAAGCACGAGCCCCAGTGTTCTGCACTTTTAGTACAGGAAAAAACCCTGCCATAGTTACACTTCTGTTTTAGTACTGCAGACCTCAATCCCCAGACAGAGGACTCCTGTACCAGGGTGGGACAAATGACAACTCTCATTTGCAAAGCACCAAGGAGGGAAAATAAAAGAAAAGTGAACGACAGTACACTGAAGTCCTTGAAACTGGAATTCCTTGGATCATTGCGATACTGGGCACCAAAACCATTAAACCATTTTAACCTAGATGAGGGGGGGGGGGGGGGGGGGGGTAAAGGGAAAGGGACACGGCCACATCTGCCTGCAGAGTGCACAGAGGTGACACCCAGCTGCAACGGAGCATCTGTGGCCCGGAGCAGCCCCAGGTCCCGAGCCCCAGCCTCACAGTACCTGCTCACCTCTGCCTTTGCAGACAGATGCCCCTTACCAGCACGTAAGCAATCCACTCCCATCAAGCAGGAGAGCCTGGTGAGCATTACTCAGTCCTCTTCCCTCTCAGCCTTCACTCAAGAGGATTCACACTCCTGACTTCTGTCAAGTCTTCTCTTTTTGCGGGGGAGGGTGGAAGAGAGCAATCAACAGACAGAAGCAGAGTGTGTGAGCAGAAGTTCGAGCAAATTTCTGTCAAATTCACAAAAGCATTATGGCTGAGGGAGGGAAGAATGTCTTTTTTATATTCTTCGAGGGCATTTTGTTACTAAACTTACAGCAATTTATTTTTCTAATGTTTCCACAAGTGAAAGCAAGGTTTTGCAACTTGCTAGGCAGAAACAAATTTTTACTTTCTGTTTTGCTAGGAAAAAATTAATTTTGCTTGAGGGAAAGCAACCTTTTTTTTTTTAAAGTGCATTTTTGTTCAGACAGGAGGAAAAAAAAAAGAAGAAAAAAAAAAATCAGTCCTCACATAGCATCTTTTATCTGCTTGTGAAGAAGGCCTTCCTGAACTTGGCAGCAGTGGAGCAAGAGCAGTCTTGCTCACTCTGTCAGCAGCTACTTCCAGCACCTTTCCAGAGGAATTCCAGAGGAATTTTGTTTTCTATGTCTTCCCATTTCCCATCCACAAGCCTACCCCACTAAAGCAAAACCCAGGCTTGTAAAGATACCACTCCTTGCACCTTAGAGAGGCAAAACACAGAAGGATGTTCAGAAAGGAAAGAATCCAAGCCTGGCACCATATCTCCAGGTACAAAAGCCAAGAGGCAAAAAGTCCATGTTAGCAAGGGAGATGAAGGAGTCGCCATCACCCTCCGCACCCAAATATCAAGGGTCTACTAAAATGATGAACACATCTTACATTTAATTTGTCTCTTCTCCAGCCTCAGTGCGAATGGGTATCAGTCCTGCAACTCAGACTCTGCTGCCCAGATATGCATATCCCCAAACACTGACAGACCGTGCTGTTGTACATGCAGAAGCACGAACACGAGCTGGAATCTCAGGACAATTCCACCCATTAAAATACTTCAGTGCTTGAGCATCTCCTTTAATACACATTGTTTCTAGCACGCAAGTCCATCATAGACTGCGCTACAATTTTGGGATCTGCTAGACACTTTTGCCACTGCCATGATCTCCTGTGCAGTTTTCATAGAATCACAGAATGGCTTGGGCTGGAAGGGACCTTAAAGATCATGTAGTTCCAGCCGCCCTGCCATGGGCAGGGAAACCTTCCACTATAGACTAGGTTGCTCAAAGCCCCATCCAACCTGGCCTGGAACACTTCCCGGGATAGGGGCATCCACAATTTCTCTGGGCAACCTGTTCCAGTGCCTTACCACCCTCACAGGGAAGAGCTTCTCCCTTACATCTAATCTAAATCTACCCTCTTTCAGTTTAATGCCAGTATCCCTTGATCCTGTCACTACATGCCCTTGTAAAAAGTCCCTCCCCAGCTTTCCTGTAGGCTCCCTTTAAGTACTGGAAGGCCGCTATAAGGTCTCCCCGGAGCCTTCTCTTCTCCAGGCTGAACAACCCCAACTCTCTCAGCCTGTCCTCCCTCAGAGGAGAAGTGCTCCAGCCCTCTGATCATCTTCATGGCCCTGCTCTGGACTTGCTCCAACAGGTCCATGTCCTTCTTGTGTTGCGGGCCCCAGAGCTGGACGCAGTACTGCAGGTGGGGTCTCACCAGAGCGGAGTAGAGGGGCAGAATCCCCTCCCTTGACCTGCTGGCCACACCGCTTTTGATGTGGCCCAGGATTCAGTTGGCTTTCCAAGCTGCAAACCCACACTGCCAGGTCCTGTTGAGCTTCTTGTCAACCAACACCCTCAAGTCCTTCTCCTCAGGGCTGCTCTCAATCCACTCATCAGCCAGCCTATATTTGTGCTTGGGATTGCCCCGACCCACGTGCAGGACCTTGCACTTGGCCTTGTTGAACTTCATGAGGTTCGCATGGGCCCACCTCTCAAGCCTGTCAAGGTCGCTCTGGATGGCATCCCTTCCCTCCAGCGTGTCAACCGCACCACACAGCTTGGTGCCGTTGGCAAACTTGCTGAGGGTGCACTCAATCCCACTGTGTTCCAATAGTTTTTATAGGTAAAGACACAGGTCTCATGCACTGTGTGTGTTCTCTGGTTGTCATTCTGGGCGCAACAACCCAGGACAACTCAGACCACCTAAAGCTGAGCACATGCGTAAGTCTTTGCACACGTGAGGGTGTAGAGATGGTTTCCTCTTCAGCACAGACAGCTGCTACTGTTTTGGATGAAAACCGCCTGCTCGGCCTGTGCTTCAGCAATTCCACACCCCAGGATGAGTTCAAGGAAAAAGGACTGCATTGCTGTGTTTTAACACAGAGGAAACACCACTTTGGAGATGACGTTATCAACCAGGAGAGCGCTTACTGCTAACACCAACGTGCCCGCGCCAGCACCAAAGCACGAGACTCCTCTCCCACAGCAAGAGAAAAAGGTACAACAACCGACCACGTTTTCTTCTCCTTCCACCCTCAGGCCACGCCACACACCAGGCAGAGCTCGGTCACCGAGCTGTTCACCAAGAAACAAGCGGTGGTTGCCATCATCTCACTACCTGGGTATGCAAAACAGAGAGGAGCAAACATTTAACAGGAAAGAGATCAGAAAGCACAAATACACATGAGGTAGTTTGGGTTTTGTGGGTTAAGGTTTGTGGTTCGACGCAAAAAGGGCTCTAAAGAAATGGTAACAAGCATAAGCAAGCAGTCTGGAAGAGTTACCTACTTCATAGCCAAGCACTACAAATTACATTATCATAATCTATGACTCACTGGAGAAATATGGATAAAAGAGAAAGTTGCTTTTGAAATAAGAGGAGGAAATGTAAGAAATAATTGCATAAAAACTTCTTTGGCTGTTTAAATTAAACACTTCTGTGCCTGAGGGTCTAAATGAATATACCGAGATCTTTTAGTTTCTGCAGTAATCACGTATTTCCTGCTATTACTGATAATGACTTTAAAACGGCACACTTAAGCAGAGCTGTTATTTTATTTACAGCCTTTCCAAGGTGGGAGTGGTGGCTGGGCACGTGGGAAGCAGTAACACCGGAGGAGGAACACGATGACAGCTTGTCAGCGGAAACATATGTCAGTCTAGTGAGGAGCTAACGAGGGGTAGCATCCGGACCTTGGTGTGCCACAAGCAAGCAGCCTCTAACAAATTTCTAGACACATTATGTCCCATCCTGACACAGACTATGAGCTTGTCACCTTCATGACAGCTGATGAACCAAGTCTGAATTAAGAGCAAGTTTCTCTGAATTTCTGTAGTGCAACCTTAGCTCTGAATTTGGTAGCACATGGACCTGACCCAAAGCTCAACATTAAATCAGCTTAATCCTTTTTGTTGGCTTCCAGTCAGTGAGTCATATTTCTAAACAGGACTAGGTGGTTCAATGATACTTTGCCTGAAGTAACACAAGTATTTCTCACTCTTTCCTCATCATCTTTTGTATTAGCTAAAACTGTCTGCCAAACCTAGCCCAAAATCACAAGTGTTTTAGTTAAACAATATCACTTTTTGTTGTGAATAATCTCTGTCCAATTTTTTTGTCCATCTCTAGTTCCACATGCCTTCACATGGGTACCACAAGGACGAGAGGACGGTAGGAGAGGCCAGACGAATATCTGCTGCACGACAGCAGTCAGGCACTCCCTTGAAGAGCCACCAGGGATCCAAGAAGGATGGGCTAAGCAGGTAGGATTACAGGACTGGAAAAGAAGGGAACAGGAGACAAGAGACCAGAGTCTCTGTAGAAAAGAAAACTGGGCTGCTTTGTTGTTCTGCCTCCACAAGCACTCAACACCATCAAATACAGCAAGAGGATCAGGGCAGAGCAAACGATGAATATTTCTCAGCTTCTTTCTGTTAACAGGACTCTCAGCGATAAGGCTTAAATTGACGTTTCAAAGCATACTGGCAGGTACTCAGATCCCACAGCAACAAGTAGCTAAAATAATCTAGCAGATTTGTAAAGATAGGGGTTTTTTGAGGCTAGCATTTCATCTCATCCATTTGCCATGCCTTGCTACTTTCCCTGCCTTTTTTGGGGAGCACACTTTTTCATCAACATCATCCATAGCTGAGCACCAGCTTGCAACTGCTTCTAGAGCCAGTCACTCAGAGCTGGACCCTAACCAAGTCATATGCACAACACTTAACCAACTCTGTCAGCACCGAGAGGGCAAGGGAGCTAGAAGAAAGGTTACCATGTCATCATTGCATCAGCTAAGTTCAACAGATTTCTGAAAGGAAACATAGTCCCCTCTCATCTGCTACCCCGATACAGAAGCAGCCATCCTCCAGATTGAGCCTTGCAAGATTTACTTCCAAGTGCTGTACTGTGGGGCTCAAAAATCCCCAGGGGTTCAGTGAATCAGGGCTAGAGTACAGAACAAGCAGTGCATTTTAAAGGTAACTGCTCAAAAAGACCACATTATCACTGCAATTGCAACAGCTTCAGAGTGAAAAATTACAAAAGGACAAAAAAAATTTACAAAAAACAGTATTTAGGCTGGATTCAGTCCATTTCACCCCTTTAATATTTCTACAATGTATGTTTCAAAGGAAAAGTGAGCAGAAACCCCACTATTTGGAACAGTTCTGATGATAAAATGCTACTAGATAGCCCAATGGATAAACCATTAGAAAATAAAACCAGCAGTTTGCAAATGTCATGCCAGGCTTTCAAATGAGCCTGAAAATACACGCGCAGTTAAAGAAAAAAGTTCTTTCCTTTAGCATGCAAAAATGTGTTTACTGCCAACAGACTAAAAAAGCCAAGTGTTGCAAAAAAACCACAAAACACTTCAAAATGAGGCATTTTATTTCCCTCCTCCAACAGATGAGGTGAAACTGCTTTTTTAAACACTCACTTTTGCCTAGCTGTAGGTGTTTGTACAACTTAATGTTGGAAGTAAGCAGGAAAAAAAATTGTCTTTTCAGGCAACATTCTCCTATCAATACTCACCAAAGGGAAAGAGAAGCACCTGAAGGCTGAATGTACATAAGTGCATGCCCGCAGGGATGCTAAGGAGGTTTAAGTTCTGCTCATTCCCAAGTAACAACAGACACCTGAGAGTTCGTTTATGCACCACACGTGAATTATGCTCAGCAACATCACAATTTTAGCCAAATTGCCTCAATTTCCTCGAGCAGCACTCTATAGGCAAGCACTTAGTGAAGGCAAAGGCAGACATGCTTAGTGAACTCTTGTGCTTCTTGACTACTGCACTAGTTCAGGTCTCTATTGTCACTTCAGAGTTAGACACCATTCGGGAGCCTGATCCAGCACTAACACAGCCAGCAGGAGGAGGACTGTGCTGCCCTGAAAGGGTGTTGAATCAAGCCTTCAACCAGCTTTGTTTAAGAACAATTATTAGCGTCAGAGCTGTACATGGATTTGAACCGCCCTATTGCTACCTACACTTTTAAACACAAAAGCTGTTCTTAGGAACTGCACTGAAGGTCTCCTCATCCTAATCTGCTGGGATGATGGTTAACCTTGCATTAGACTAGATTGACCTCAGCAGCCCAGCTCCATCATCAGGTCCCATTTCAATCTCCTGAATGGCTGTTTTACTCTTAGCGTTAGAAAGAAGAGCAGCAGGATGAAGTTGTATGGGCTCATGACTGGGGCCCCATTTTGTGCTGGATTCAGAAACCTGGCATCGTTCTGAGTTGCAGAGAAAATTCTGAAATTCTTCCCAAAGCACAACTAACACCACTTGGCTTTCTCACGTTGTGTTATCATACACAGCAGAAAAATCATTCAGAACAAGACAACATACCGATGCTATTTACAGCATCACTTCTACCAGCTCTTTAACTCACTTAATTTGCTGAAAAGCAGAACTGAAGTATTCTGCACATGGCCTACAGTCCACTGAAGTCATCAGGTAACTTTCACAGACACTTCAATAGAGTCCCACTCCCACTCAAACCAAGACAATTCAAACATTTCTGACTGTCATCCAGCCTAGCATTAATGATTTACATTTACACTATGATAATGGTCCAAATGAAATCCACAAAACAACACAAGGGACCTAAACTTTGCTACTTTTACTTTCTTTTCTACAGTACTTTTAATCAGTTTGCTATTACAGAATGTATCCTGTTGTAATGTCATGATAATTCAGAGAAAAAAACAGTAATTCACCTAGGTATTTCTACTTTCTCTCTCCTGAATGCTATACAACGTACTTAGTAATTATTGTTTTATCTTCTGGAAAAGGGGGAGAAAAAACACACACCACAAATAAAATCCCACACGTTTCCTACAGGCTACTTTATTTGGTAAAGGCAGCTGAGGATGGTGAGATAGCAGGTGCTGATGTACCAAGAGCAGTGCGGGAAAGGTTACTACAGATGCTGATGTGAAGCTGTATGACTGGATCTGTACTACATGGGAAACACGCAAACAAGTGAAAAATTGAACAGAAGAATTTTTGTACTAGTTTTTACTGTCTAAAAAAGTCTATAATCATCCATCTGTCCAGAAGTGTTATTAAGGATGACAGTGGAGGAAAAATTACAGGCAGAGAAGTGCAACAAGAACTGCATTTGTTAGAATTTCTCTTGGGGCATGTAACCTATGTAAGTCCTGAAGAATGGAGAAATACCTTTCCCCTCCTCTCCCTGAACTTTGAGGCAATGAATGACATTCAAGCTCTGCTGTGAAAAGAAAAAAAATAAAGGACTGAGCATGTTACAAAGCCTTCTCTTTTAATAGTGATATCTTATGATGACTTCTGTTTAGGTAGAAATAAAAACAGTGCAATCAATCGGATGCAAATTGAAGACTCCCCATCTTGTTGGTTTTTTTTCTATTGTCCATGGAAAGTTTTTTTGTACAGGGTTGCAAGTGATTTGTCCTTTTAACTACGGCACAGGAAACTGCCCCTCTAAATAGAGGGGGGCTCTTTCAGAACAAGCACCAAAGATTTACAAAAAGCCCCAAACAGCTCAGGGAAAGCAAGTTCAAAAAGCACATCAGCTCATCTCCTACATTTAAATACCCTCTCTAGCCAATCTGCCTTAATCCTGGCTGCAGGTGGATCCCTGAGGAAGTGGGACACATGAAGCATATGAACACAGCCAATGTGTTTGTGCCCACCTCCCCCAAAAGCTCCTGAATATGTCAACCGACTTCAACAAAATATACAGAGCAGCAGAGCAATGACATTAAGTTCCTATGAGTTTCATAAAAACAGGAGTCAAGGAGATGAGGACCCCCCTGCTAAGGTCTCTCCCCAAGGAAAAAGCTACATTATGAACTGAGCCCTATTTCTCATCAGCAGACCCAACCCAACCTGAAGCTACAGAAGACTGGGTTTCTTTGGGTCCACTGCTGGTGAAAGTCCTTGTACTAAATATATGACTACCTACTAATTTCTCAGCTAATAATCCTACTAGCACACATCATCACTATGTACATCCCAGCGCTAGAACTGCATGCAATGTTTATGCAAAAACCACAGAAGACATGCTTGTTATGATCCCAGCACTTGGCTATTAGTATATATTAAACATTGTCTTGTACTCTAGCTGACAGCAGGTCCTCCTCTTAACCCTAGTTGCTGAGGGACTTTGCAATACCTATATGGTACATACATAGAAGAAAAACAACAAGCATATTTACTGACTTAAAAATAAGCAAGTACAAGTTTTTGGCAGTAAAGGTGTGTCGTGGATTTGGAAGACAGTTAACTCTGTCCCAGCTGAAACCAGGACAAGGTGATACCAATACAGATACCTAGAGGTAAGAAAGCCAACTGTAAGACTGAGGAGCCAGAAGCAACTTTCATTCCTACCTGGTTCAGTGCAATTTCTGACATATGGCTGCCCCCCATCCTCTGGGACATCAGTCGTGTTCTCATTTGCTTGCAGCAGCTGTCTCCCGCTCCATTTGTCATTACTTTCCACAGAAAAGCTCAAGGCATCATAACCTAAAGGAAAAGAGCAACAGATACATGAGACTGCATAGCAAAGGCAACTCCTGATTCTGTTCCTGAATGCTTGAAGCAGCCAAATCATTTGTATTTCAAACCCAGTGTCCCTTGGGTTAGAAACAGTGGTGTTTCTAATCCCACTGGAAAGATACACTGCCATTAGCTCCACATCCTAGTTAGTCCCAAAAACATCAGGGGTCAGGTCCATTCCTCCACAACTTCAAAGGTTCATACTAGAAGAGCATCTATGGTTTCACAAGAAGTTGTAAGCTTCAATCAGTCTAAAATTGGAGTACCATCCACTGTTTTGGTTAAAAAAAAACCCAAACAAACACCAAACCACCACACACAACAAAAAAACCCCGCAACTTATTACTTCTGTAGGCATTTCACTGCTGTCAAGTATCGGCAAAACCGCTGAATTTTGCACGTGCTTATACAACATTTAAGCCATTTCTGCTTATGATTACCATTCCATTTGCTGCTGAATGAGACCTCAGAAATACAGCATTTGACACAAAAGTTAGGCAGGCTTCTCTGTGAATCAATAAAATGCTACGCAGGTGTTAGGAAGGCTCTGCCCCAACAAAGTGTGAGGTTCCTTGGGACTGCAAGGGCAGAGCTTGGCAACTCACACTGTGCTAGGAGACAGCGGTAGGGAGGCTGCATCAGAGGGGGGACCGAAGCATAGGAGCAATCACCATTTTCAAATTATGTTTCATAATAAAAGTCTGAACAGTTATGTTCAAAGTGGTCAACAGGGATCCACTTCAATATCTTGTGCCCAAGCCTAATGACATCAATGGAAAGGCTCCTGAACTTGTTCACTGCGGGCCAGGCAGCAGCTCTTCAACACATTAGGAAGTATTCATTTATAAACATGAAATCTACAGCTTCCTTCAGGTTCTCCTCACAGCCCACAAAGCAATTGATGGAAACATCTTTATGAGAGTATAGCCATATTCATTCTCAAAATGGTTCTTAATAATGGTTCCAACTGCATTGTTACTCCCACCCAACAAAATCTCCCCGAAGCCAGAGCATGCCTCCAAGTCAGTTCAGTAGCCCTCTCCACTTCCAATAATTAAGAAGCGTCTATAAGCATCAGGGGCATGTAGTTCATATAAAACTGAAAAAAAGGGATAAACCCCAGTCCAGCAGGAGTTAACCATTTTAGACCCAGGGGTCGGAGTGTACTCTTTATCATGCCCTGTCCTCCTAACAGGAAGCATGTGCGCATTTACCGACTTCCCATTTTTCCATCCCAAGCCATATTGCTTTTGCTTACCAATTTTGTTGCCAGCAAGACCCAGACCTGATTGCAAAACAACTGCACACTATCAAACAAAGTTTCAGTGCTACACATGACTGCTGTCGAGAATACCAAGAAACCCCCCAAATTCTATTCCTAGGCCATTTACACAGTGAAACAAGAATCACTATCTGGAAGGCAAGGAAGTAGCAAAAAGTAATAAAATAAGGAGACTGAAGTGGCACATCTTCCAACTCTAGCACAGGATGAAAGTAGCCAGCACCAGGACTTTGCCACGGAGAAGTCAGAAGGAACTGAAAAGCGAATATTGAGAAGCGAGCACAAGCAGTGATAGCTGGGCAAGAAACACACCGAAAAGTCAACTCACTGGGTACCAAAACCAGTTTGTGTGTAATAAATGTGAAGACACATTATACCAACCACCTGGCTCCCTTCAGCAGCACAGCACATCAAACTGCAATTGTTCTACAGCTGCTTCATGATCCAGGCTCACAGACTGGTTCCAGCTACCCACTTGCAAGGCACAGGGTGGATTCAGGTATGGGTATGCAGCAAGTAACCCTACAAAAGGTAACACATTACTTTGCTCATTACTTCTCTCTCTCTCTCCTTGTTTTACTCCCCGCTTCGGCTTTGCCTTGGTGCTGCTAAGTGAAACTCTCTTTTAGCAATGTCAACATAAACAGCTGGCTGATTTCCATTATATTCTTGGCAAAAGGCTGGTCAGCCTTGGACATGTCACATCTGCCTAATTAGCTGGAAGCACATGCTCATGTGTCAGTTCCACGCATCCTATGTAGTTTTAGATTCAAGGGAGGAAGAAGAAAAAAACCTGAAACACTGTACCCAACACCTGATGCTTCAAAACCACATTTAAACCTGAGCACTTTGGAGACAGATAACAAGCAAAGAGCAGTGGAGCAGAGATTCAAATCTTGGGGCAATGTCTCAGATGGTGCTTAAGGATAAAGGAAAAGGTTCTCTGCAGGTCCCAACCCTTTCATTAGGTTTTCTGACTCATCCCATTCAGAGAGGTGGCCAACCCAAGACTTCTCTCTCTTGCCCAGATCATAATCTGCTCAGAGCAGCTCCCATGTCACGCTACCAGCAGGGAGGCAATGCTTGGGAAGGGACTGCCTGGGAATTTGCATCCCAGGCCAAAGGCAGTGAGTGGGACCAATGGTCCCAAGATACACAGGAGCGGCCTGTATGTGTGTTTGGGGGAAGAACCATGATGGCACAGGTAGCCTTAACCACCCGTTTTCTAAGCAAAAAGTGTTTAACTTGGTAAACTAAGTATCCTCATTTGAAGCTTCAAGCACTTTGTACGTGCTATGCTTTACAAACTTTGGAGAATGCTGTTTGTTTAGTCTGTGAGCACCGGTAAGAGCTTAAACTGTGAGTTAAACATATACAAACATCACTGTTAGAAGCAGACTGTGTTTCTCAGAAGAAGCACAGTGCAGTAATACAACATCAGGCATCTCCCATAATAATAAACACACTCTGGTAATCTGAGCTAAGCAGTTTCAGTTCCACATACAAGCTGTTTCCAAAGCAGAGAGACTCTTCTCCAAGCAGCCGATGCTTCATTGTGCATTGCTGCATGGAGGAAACACACGCGGGAGAACCTGCAAGGACCGGAACGGCCCAGAAGTTCCTGCAGAAACCTTTCTTGCTCCCTCCACACCCACAACGCCTTCCTCTCTCAGACTGTGAACTTTTCCAAACAAGGGGTAGAGAAGAAGAAAGTCATTTAAGGTGATTCTGGAAGGGGAAGAGCTTAATTTGGCAATAAAAGTGTTTATAAAGGCTACATTCAGCATTCACACAAATAAGTGTAAATATCCGCAGAACTGCTCCACAGCTGAACTTGATGGGATGGCTGTGACTTAGACCAGTAAAAGCTCTCCTCTGGCACCTCCAGGTTTAAGTGGGTCAGCTGTCCCATGGCAGGACTCGCAACCCGCTGGCCCCAAAATCCTGCCTTGGGTATCTCCACTCTAAAACACATTTGGCTTAACAGAGCAATAGAATAGAGAAGTTATAGATGAAAGCAGATACTTTTTCAAAGGTTTGGCCTTCCAAGGATTTCCCTGTGAAAACAGGGACACAAGATTTTAACCTTGCTAACAAGGACATTTTATGACAATCAAATGGGGTCCACGTTTCCCCACTTGCCAGCACCAGCCTCCCAGCGGCATGGCCAGAGGCAGCTCGACACCTGCCCTACGGGCACAGGCTGCACTCCCATCAGTCCTTGCAGAAAACAACTCAGAAACTTGGATTCATGTTTTGGCAGACTGGGTGAAAGACGAACTGACTGTCAGCTGCAGTTTAACGCCTCACACGTAGCTGCCTATAAAACAGGGACCTCACCCACCCCGGTGGATGCAGTGCCCACCACCGTTTTGGCCTGGCAGCATCTCTCCCTGCTTTAGGTGCTGGCACGAGGCAGAACCACCACCACCACCAATAAGTGCTGCAGCACCAGGGACATCCCCTCAGCCACAGCATCCCACCATGACAGGGCTGCATGAACAGCACGCCACCGCCACCACGGCCAGGTGGCAGGACCCATGCTGGCTTCCACAGCCCCTTCCCGTCTGCGCTGGTGAGGTCCTCCCTTGGGTTGCCACACCACCTGCAGCAGGAGCACCAGCACCTCGGGCTCATTTGTGTGAAAAGCAGAAGCATATTCTGACCTATAAATATTATACAATCACATTCCCAGGACAGCTTCAAAAAGGCAGATGCAACAATCACAAATTCTCTTTGAGAACAAATCTTTTGCAATGTGTGCTTGCAATCCTGTATTTACCTGTACTAAGGCAAAACTTACGCCAACTTGAAGCTTCACATCAGCTGCCAAAGGCTGTGGGGCCTGAGCCCCTGTGTCACTAAACAAGGGCCCCATCCTTTGATTTCAATATATACAAAATCACAGCCAGCAAAATGCAGAACAAAAATCTGACATTCATAGAATCATAGCATTGTTTAGGTTGGAAAAGACCTTTAAGATCATCGAGTCCAACCATCATCCATGCCCACTAAACCATGTTATTGAGTACCCCATCTACGTGCTTTTTGAATACCTCCAGGGATGGTGACTCAACCACTTCCCTGGGCAGCCTGTTCCAATACCCGACAACCCTCTCAGTAAAGAAATTTTTCCTAATATCCAACCTAAACCTCCCTTGCCGCAACTTGAGGCCATTTCCTCTTGTCCTATCTCCAGCCACCTGACAGAAGAGACCAGCACCCACCTCACTACAACCCCCCTTCAGGTAGTTGTAGAGAGCGATAAGGTCTCCCCTCAGCCTCCTTTTCTCTAGACTAAACAGCCCCAGTTCCCTCAGCCGCTCCTCATAAGACTTGTGCTCCAAGCCCCTCACCAACTTGGTTGCCCTTCTCTGGACACGCTCCAGCACCTCCATGTCTTTCCTGTAGCGAGGGGCCCAAAACTGAACACAGGATTCGAGGTACAGCCTCACCAGTGCCGAGTACAGGGGGACGATCACCTCCCTGCTCCTGCTGGCCACGCTATTTCTGACACAGGCCAGGATGCCGTTGGCCGCCTTGGCCACCTGGGCACACTGCTGGCTCACATTCAGCCGGCTGTCAACCAGCACCCCCAGGTCCTTTTCCACCGGGCAGCTTTCCAGCCACTCTTCCCCAGGACTGTAGCGCTGCATGGGGTTGCTGTGACCGAAGTGCAGGACCCGGCACTTGGTCTTGTTGAACCTCATACGACTGGCCTTGGCCCATCGATCCAGCCTGTCCAGATCCCCCTGTAGAGCCTTCCTACCCTCGAGCAGATCAACCCTGCCTCCCAACTTGGTGACATCCGCAAACTTACTGAGGGTGCACTCGATCCCGTGAGGGTGCACTCGATCCCCTTGTCTAGATCACTGATAAAGATATTAAACAGAACTGGCCCCAATACTGAGCCCTGGGGAACACCACTCCGCAGAGGGGCTATGAGAACAGCAAGGAATAAGCAAAACTCTTCCTTCCAAGGAAAAATAGGAAAGGTTGTAAAAAGAAAGCTAAAGGTTTTCTTTCTGAAAATGCAGTTACTCAGAATTGCATGATTTTTAATGGGAAACATGTCAAAGATTTTTTTCATTTTCTCGGCAGAGGTAAAGACTACTAAACATCTTGCATTAGCTACGCTGTCATTTTGTTCTGGCCAGTATATAGATTAGACATTTTTCTTATTAATGTTTTAGCTGCTGGCTTTATAATAATACTGTGACATCTTTAAAAACTTTGCTACAATAAAGAGTTTTTCTAAAGTTCTGTACCATAGCATATTTCAAAGTGGGTGAATTATTTTTTTAGGCACTGAACGTCACCACAAGGTATTTTCCACAACTCCAATTACCCAGCACCAGTTTTACATTACAGACTCAGAACCCAGTTTTCTGTAGAGCTTTATTTGTGCTTCCTCCCAGAGATATTCCCATGGACAATAAGTATACAAGTCATTTTTCCCCGTCTTTGTGCCTGTACTGCATTTCATAATACAAATAAGACAATGCAGACGGTGCATTTTCACTGGCCATGTCTCTTTAAATAAGACAGGGAGCACATTAGTGTGTGTTTGCTGGGAGCTCCTGTCCCTGCCAAGTTGGGGTGGCAGTCTGGTGAGAATAGGCTCTCTAGCAAGATTGCTGATCTGTTCTACTCATGATCATGAAAGTGAAATAGAGTGGAAAGAAGAACTGATCAAATTGCTCAGAAATTCTGAAAATGCTCCGTGTGTGACCCAGATTCCCATGTGGGAACTCAAGAGCTCCTTACGCTATTACAGATGGCCCTGGCTGGAGTTTACAACTTACAGCACTGCAGAAACACAGCTAAATGCATCCTATCTGCACTTTTCAGCATGAAGAATACTACTTTATAATGCTATACGACACCCTGATGCTCCCCAGTTGCACACTGATCTCAGAGAAGTGTATGTATTTTCAGCATCAAGGCACAGGAACCCCAACGAGCAGGAAACAGGGCAGGACCTCAGTGCGGACATCCAGTTTCTAGCAGGGACAAAGCAACCTGGTGTAGAGCTCCTGTGGGACGGACAGCGTGGGGCAGCCTTTGCACAGCTAGGCAACACGCCTTAGACAACTGAATGAGACAAGACCACCCAAACTTGCCTCTGAAAGGTGGGATACACACCTACACAGATGAAGAAAACCCTTTTTAATCTTTTTATTGTGATAAAGATGAGCCCAATTGCCCCCTTCATTAGGATTGTTCATTATTTCTGGTCCAGTAGCACCGAGTGGCTCTAGACAGGAGGGGACACCACTCTGCACAGCACTGTATGCAAGCATACATATGTATGCCCTACCCGCTGCACTGTCCAAGGGCACAACTAGCAAACACAGCAAGCTGACGCTAACCATGAGGCCAAGTCTTTAATGCATACATACAGCATATCCTCTAAGTGTATGCCACCACATAAGGGAGAGAGACTTAGCATCTTTCTCTCCAGGCTGCTGATTAAAAACCAAACACCCCCCATGTCCCCATCATTGAGATCAGAAGGTCATTTCATGAACCTGGCCATGAGGTGACCAGGTCCTTTCAACCAAGCCTCCGAAAATATTTGTTACCCCATAATTAGTGGAAAATGACAAAAAAAAAGTTAAGAGGAAGATGAGTGGATAAATCAGGGTCTTGAGGTTTGCTAAGGAAAGGCTGTGGAAAGCTCTCCTGGATCAGGCTGGTGTACGGCGGTAACTCAACACGAGCAGCCCTTCTCATCCAAGATGGGGCTGAGTCAGTGGACAAGACAACTTTACATTGATGGGGGGGGGGGGATTAAAAAAATACCCAGGCATGATGTTCATCTGGGCGAAACTGGGTTAACTCCTTGAACTTCAGTGCAGAAACTGATTTACAGCAGTGGAGGATTTGGCCCAATAATGCTGAAGCGCAGAAACGCAATGAAGATGAGAGGTGCTCATGAGCAGCAAGCTGGAGTGGTGAAGAGCTGACAGGCCAGGGGCTGGCCCAGCCAAAGGGACAGATCTGTCACCATGGCCTTTCACAAGCATAATGCATTGCTGCTAATGGCTTCATAGAGCTGGCAGGTATCCTCGGCTCTCGCTGACAATAAACTACTTTCTATGCAAACTGCTAGATCCTGCTGGCCGAAGCCAAAACCAGCACAGCTTTTCTGAAATATGCTTGCCCTCCTTCCTCTCTTGTCTGCCCCTTTTATCTATTGTTTTGATGGTGGTGGTTTTGGAGGGTTGGTTTCACACACACCCCTTTTAACTAGCTGAATTATCTCCCTCTCCCTGAAATTTTCCTATAGTGAATACAACAGAGAAATATTTCTGGGGAAGAAAAAAGCTGGAACAACCAAGCACAAGCTCCCATGTTAAGCCAGCAACAGAGGTGGGGAGCAGTGGCATGGTTACCTCAAGACAGACCAGGCAAATCCTCTTGACAGAGCAAGACTCAACTAAATTAACCGCAGCATCACTCCAGAGCTGCCCTTCCCCATCTCTGTCCCACCGCCCACCCAGACCTGCAGGTAAGCCTCCAGTCAGCCCCTGTACGTGGGCTTCTCCTAGCGCAATCAGATCTGCCGCAGATTGTCACAGCATAAGTGGAGCTCTGGATTGCATAAGCATTTCATAAATGGATTATCTTTCTTTGCAGGCTGATTTGGGAGATGCTTTCCTTTCAAAATCATCGGCAACAAAGACCATAAATAAAGCATCCTCAGGAGGGAAGAAAAAAAAAAACACCAAAACAAAAAAAAACGAAACAGAAACCCTACACCTGGCTTTGAAGAGCAGCCTGTTCCTTACATCTGATTTCAAAGCTGTATTTCCACACATACCGACCTACATGGAAAGGTGCAGAAGGGCTGGGGAAATGCATTGGCGATCCACCACCATCGTTAGTACTTGTATAACATGAGTAGGGCACAGAGGCCAGAGCCAAGTTACACGCACTTAATAAACCGGAGAGGGTCCCTGCACCAAAGGCCTCCAAACCTAATTAGATGGCAGAGCAGGAGAAGATGCAAAGCAGAGCAGCAGCTTGCTCGAGGAAGTCCGCGGGCAGGCCAGCAAGCAGCACTGCAGGAGGAGCGGCAGAACCAGGGACCGGCAGCTCTCTGCTCCCACAACGCCCAGCCTCTGCCTCTGCCCAGCCCCGAGATCTGCCATCAAGATAAAGGCAGCAACTAAGGAAGAGACCCCACAGCCCTGCAAAGAGTAATGAGAGAGGTGACCTGAGGGTCCTGGAGCAATGAGGCACTACAGAAGTATTTTAATGGTGAGCATGACTTGTCAGAGCACCAGGACATGGAGCAGGACACACGACAGGAGGCACAGCTGGACAGAAAGACCAGATGGATTCCCTGCTGCTGAGCAGCACCTGGCCCTGTGCCCACAGACCTCCTCTCCTCACCACTTTTGCAAATCCCCATGGAAAAAGGCCAGTGGCCCTGGCAGATGAGGTTGCAGGATTTCTCTTGCCCCAGCTCTTGTAACTCATTTCTCAAGACTTGCTCCATTAAGCCAGCAGCCATTAAGCTCAGCCAGACCCTTGTGACTACATTCACCCCAGATGCCCCACACCTTCTCCAGGGAACTGACTCTGCAGCCTACTGCCACTTCTTACCTTGCTGACCAGCTGGTACTGGTGCACAGCACAGCTCCCAGACCTTCCCAGCTGAGCTGCCTCCTCCTCCCCTTCACACCCCTCCCACAGCCTGCTTTCCAACCACCCCTCCATACAAACTCCCATCCACCAGTAACAGCCCTCTGCTGTCTTCTACCCCCATCCCTGAGCCTTCTCCCGCTTCCATGCAAATTGTGTAAAGGAGGGCAGAAAAAACAAGTTTGGTCAAATGAAGCACTTCTGATTTTTCAGTTTTATCACTACACAGTGACTCAAGCGCCAGCCACGCAAAACCAAACCGAAACACACAACCCCCCCACCAACAACTACAAGACACAGTAGCACTGGTGCCACGTGGCTCCACGAGCAGAAGATGGAGCAAGGACAGGGGAGAGGCAGGTTCGACCCCTCCCCAGGTAATGTGGGGCAGGCATGCTGCCTGCAGCTCTCCCCATTGCCCAAGACGGGCTCCACCCACCAGGGAAGATTTTCCCATGGAAGCTGCCAGAGAGGTCATTAAGTTTTACCCAGAGCAGAGACCAGCACCCAGCTGTCCTCCACCCAGGCAAAGCATCTGTCACTCCCCTGTGAAGTCACTCCCTGGCTTCCTCTGCCCTCATTATTTGTTGAGGCAGGGCTGAGGAGCTCCAGGGGAGACACCACAACCCCCCCCCCCCAACTTCACCTTTCTGCTAACAGGCAAGGCAGCAACACCCCAATCTAAGCTCCCGCACACAGCCAAAAAGGAGCAGAAACAGGGTCTAAAATCTCACCACAGCCACCCCCCCAGTACCTTTCTCCCCCATTTCCTATATGACCACCAGCAGGAGAAAAAAAAAAAGCAGCCCCCACAAAACTCCCAGACACAATTATATCCCAAATGCTTCTCGCTCTCTGCTACAGAAGTAAATGCAACCTTGATTAAAGATCCAGCCTGGTCTTAGAGGAGGATCACAGGCCTGGAGGGATGAACTACAAGTTTTCCTGTTCTCCCACCAGTAGTGATCACACAGATAGTCTTTGTCTAAACCGATCCTCCTCTCTGCCAGTTTGAAGACTCCTTCAGAGATATCAGAGAGGCTGACTCTCTGAGCCCAGAAACCTGTCCCTACCTCAAACACACCACACGGTATCATAAAATACTGCCTCCATGCCCCTCTTCCCTCATACGCACCCTCAGAGGAGCAAGGCAGAAAACCAGGTACGTATATGAGAACAACACACCCTCTGTGCTCCCGTGCACCTACCATCTCAGCTCGCGGTCCTCCTCACTGAGCCAGACATGGCTCCCGTGTGCTTCGAGGCTCATCAGCTCTCTTCCAGCAAAGAGCACACAAGCCTAGCAAGGGCCCCAAGAAGCTTCTGTCCCTACCAGCCATCACAGGCACTCATGAGCAGCAGCTGGGAGCGGGGCTCCGAACACTGCCTGGCTGCCAATTGGGAAGACAGAGCACGCTCTGAAGGTCCAACGACAGCTCCACAGCTCTCACAGCACAACGTGAAGAACAGTAAAAAAAAAAAAGTGACTTTGGGCTTATTTTAACTCTGAAAAGCTACCTACCATCTGAAAGTGAAATTTCCACATGCATTCTGCTTGAGTCTTCCTCTGCTCCCACCCTGAAGGCAAAGAAACTTTAAGGTCAGGCAGCACTTTGTAGGAAGCCACTCAGAGCAGTGATTGCTCATCACGCTTTCAGCCACTTCAGGCGATGGTCCTACCCAGCCAGAGGCTGGTGTCACTCCACTGACCTCTGCAGAGGCACCTGGGAACCAGAAGCAACGTGCAAACGCCCTCTGCCCAGAGCAGCCAGTGCTTGTGGCTGGCACCCATAGGTGCTTGTGGCACTCCATGGGTGTCTACTGGTGGGCAGGGGTGCTGGGCAGCACCTGCAGCTCTGATGTTACCTACAGTGCTTTACACAGCAAAGCTCAGGGAATGGAAAAGTATCTCTGCAAGAGATGAAATCTTCCACTGCTCACTGCAGCACTCACAGAGAAATACCATGAAAGCTCCCCTCCCAGGCTGGGCAAAGCAAAGGTAAGCCACACACAAACTGGAGCCTGGAGCCAGAGCACGAGGTAATGATTTAAGAGACTGAAGTTTAATTCCCACTCTGCCACAAACTTGCTGTGACCTTAACCAGATGCTCGCTGTCCCTGTCACCAATTCCATCCTCCACCTGCTTCAGCTCTGCACAAGACCTCTACACCTTTGTACGATTCTTAGCAGGAGGGAAATGCAGTAACTAAATGCACCACAGCATACGCAGCATGGCTTAGGAAGGCATTGCTGTAATCAGAAGGACAGACTGAAATCTAGATGCTGTGTGATGCAAGGGACTTTCTGTTAAGGGACTCGGGCCTTCTCTCATGCTCACCAGTTACATGGCAATAAAGCAGTTTCCTTTTTCTTCCCCCTAAGCAGCAGCATCCCTCACCACTGCTGCAGCTCGTGCACCCAGGCTCGCGGCACGAGAAGGTGAAGGAGCGACACGCTGGCAGTGCATTAGGTACTGTGTCAGCCCTGGAGCCCCTGCTGCCCAGATTACCAAAGGTGCTGGAGTACCAGCAGCTCAGCTAGCCACCAAGAGGATGCTTTAACCTTGAGCACACTTCTCCTTTTTCACTTGCTTCAAAAATTGAGAAGTCTCCCCAAAACTGATTTTAAGTAACTATTTATACAGACCGCCTGTGTTCCCATTTACCTGTCCTTTCACTTCCCCAAAAGTTATAAATAAAGCCAAAAGCAATAGCATTTTTTCCTCAAGGAAAGCAGAGGAGAAATTAGCTGAAAAAGTCTCTTTCATTAACAAGAAAGTATGGAAGAAGATTGTTTTTTCTCTAAATTTATGAGCTCTGTGACATTTTATATTTTTATAAAACAGGCATTTTGATATAGGTTTTTATTTACAAATAAACAGGAGGGTTTTTTTAAAACCTAACCATTAAAAAGCTACCTCTTTTTAGGCCTACTAGGTCTCCAGGTCAGTAAAACACCTCTGCCTCAAACCAACCATAAGGTATAACTCATCTTTTAAGTAGTACGCAGACTCCACAAGAATCCATGGATTTCTGCATGCACTTCTTCACCATCCTGAACAGTGTCGGTTTTAGGCTTAGTTAACTGAAGATACAATTTCCTGTTCGCTGTCTTGTGCCAAAAACTGTCATTGGGTATGCGATTATTCCAGACTTCATTGATTGTTTGTGCAGAAATTTATGTTTTCTTTATTATTCATATCAGCCTGACCATTAAACCGACCATTCCGTTCTGGCTTGGCACATACGTGTAAAAGAAACAGTTTAGCACCTGGTAAAAAATACCACTTCTTAAGTCTCCCTATCATGCCTCCTGTGATTCGGCTCCTCTCTAAACTAAACACTGTTTTTCTTCTTAACGATAATCTTTTCATGCCGCTAATAATTTTCGTAGTTTTTCCTTGGACCTTCCTCTATACCTCTGCTTAAACCACAGACGATACTCAAGGTGACAGTTTCCCATTGATCTATACAACAGCACTCAGTATTTTTAGCCTGATTCTCTACTTTCATTTCTCAGGGTTATCTTAACTCTTCTGCTGGCACTCTCATTTCATTAACATTTCACCTGTTACAAATGGAAGGTCTGGACGCTGTTGATACTATCTCTGCTGCTCGGCAGCTTCTGACTGCCAGGCGTGATTTCCACTGCGCCCTGGCACAGTACCTCTTTCCCGACAGAGCTGTTGCCCGTTTCTTCTGCCCTGCGACATTCCAAAAATGGGACAATCTCCTAATACTGGCCAGCAAACTCTGCTTTTGCCTTCCACTGCTTCGATGGCTGTTGTAGAGGTGAATTTCAAGGGTAGATAAAGCAGCATCCTTTGCATTACCCTGCTGTAGATGCCAGCACTCCTTCCCCCCCTAGTAAATAGAGAGGAAGTTTTCAGAGGTGTAAAGGGAAGATGGGCAATAAATTCCCCCTCCCTAACACGTCCTCAGGGCAGCTTCTCTCCCTGATCCAGACTCCTTCCCAAGCATCCCCTCTCAGCCACACTCCTTGCCCCACTCCCTGCAAGGGACGCTGGGCAATCCCAAAGTGCATTCTGACTCCCTGCTCTTTCCTTTTTCTGCATTTCACCAAAACTCTCTCTGAGCTCCCTTCTTGTGTCAGCAACATCCTCAACTCAATTTACCAAGCCTCCCTGCTCCTGGCAATCCAAAAGCGCTGTTCAAAATCTCCCCAAGCCACTGTCCAAAACATTGGCTTTGGATGGAGCACTGAAACCAACAGAAAAGGTCCCTCTGACTTCAGAGCAGAAAAGAAACAAAGGGCAAGAATTGCAGCACAAAGAGTGTGTTATAGCAGGTCACACCACGAGTCACCCAGTCATCCCAAGCTACTGTATCAAATTCACACGTCACGATTTTCTTTCTTCATGGTAGACAGCAAGGAAAAAATTAGCAACAGTTAATTAAAAGTAACCTAAAATTGATTTTCCATCAGTAACAGTGCTACTTTTTATACAGTTCCAAGATGCCATGCCTGCTTGAACCTGGAAATCGAGACCTTGCAGGACTGAAAAAGCAGCAATTGAGATCCTCACTGTTATCAAACAGATCCTTGTTTCTTGGAAGGCTTGGGTAATGTGTTGCAGTAAGAGTGTAATTCTCCGGAGGCGATATTTACCTTTTAAAAGCATTGAAAAATTAGTTGTATTCCAAACCCATGTGATAGGGGCAAATACTCGGGGTTTGATTGTGGGTTTTTTGTTCAGGAGCTGAACATTCACTGCTCCTTCCCCCACATTTATGTATTTCTCTCCTAATTCTGAGCTGACATGGTAGAAGGAAAGATGGTTTTGGGTCAGATGAAACGTTATAGTCAACCTGTAATAAAGTATTTTATTTTGGTTTGGTTTGCCCTCTTTTACACTTTTAGCTAAGTATAATTCTGCAGAATTAAATTTAGTCTGAAAATATCATAAAGACATGCTGGGAAAAGACACATAGCAGCTCTCTCCCACCCCCACCCCCCAAAAAAAAAGAAACCATTACTTTTTCCCAGTTAAATTCTAAAATATATTAAAAGTGTCACCCTTGCAGCTTTGCCTGCACAATCAGCGTGGAATGTATTGAATTTACCCTGCAAGCCGAGGGGCTGCTGTTTGCACCTGCTTCGCCCACCCAAAGATCAGAGGGACAGACAGCGGGCCAAGGCTGGAGGGGAACTCCAGCAGAAAGGACCCTGCATCTGCAAGCAGCATCTCCCGAGAAGGTAGGGGAGGGCAGCAGTCTCTGCAGGGTCCATGGCCGAACGCACCCAAGCCCCAGCCAGCACCGTCAGTGCCGCAGGCAGCACGGGTCCCCAGGCTCCAGGGATGAGCTCCATGCGGAGAGGGATGGGGTGGCTCAGCCTCTGTGCCCACGGCGGCTGGGCAGTCCGGAAAGACATGCCCTTTCTCTGCTGCGTCCAAGGAACGAGGAGCTCCTCTGGCAATCGCTGCTACCTGAACAGACAACAAACAGCTCAGGATACAAGTCCCAAGGGGGTAAATCCACCCGCGGCACAGCAAGGTGATTCCCTCAGATGAGGAAGGGCAGAATCTGTGCAGAATCGACTCCCCCACCTCTTTCCCACACCTCTGTGCCAGCTCCCACGAGAGTCTCTGCCACCCATGCCCAGCCATCGAGAGTCGCTCCTTCAGTCTCTGCACCGCAGCAGCAAGGCTGAAGAAGCTGGAAGCCTGGAGCTGGCTGCCTGGAAGGACACGGCCCTTGGGCTGCCTCAGGTCACGGGGGGCTGCAGAGAAGGAACAAACGGCCAGAAATGGAAAAGATCAGAGAAACGCACAAAGAGCAGGAGCAGATCCTGTTCCCTCAGTGAATGTGACCCTCCTGCGGATGATGGATGGAACAGGCCTGCTGTGTCCCTCCAGTGAGCTGGGTGTTGCAAGCACTAAAAATAAGCCATCCCTTTCAGGAAAGAAAGAAAAAAGAAAAAGACGACTGTCATAAGCCCTGGCTTCCAGGCTGGTGTCTAAACACCAGAATGCTCTGATGATAGGGGAGCCATCACAAAAGAGCAGCAGAGGCATTTTTTTTCACGCTTTTCTCCACAAAAGATAAGAAAAAAATGGATCTTGCGAAAAATAAACAAGCAAAAGGGAAAAGGGAGCTTTTGTGTCCGATTTCAATACAAACATGCTTTTCAAGTTAAGAAGAGTATTTCTCACTTCCCTTTGCCTTACAACTCTTTTCCCCTTGTTTCTCCCTGCAACAACACTACATAAATCTGTAACTGTTATTTGTTTAATCATTATTATTTACTGCTTCCATAGGGCTGGAAACATGCTAGTCACTTTCCAACATGGAGACAGGGTCTCAGCCCCAGAGAATACATCAGCTCTGATATTTAACTCCACTGTACGATACTGATGCTGGAGTTGCTCCCTAAAAGCACTCTTTGCGCGCTGTGAAATTTGGGAAAACTCACCAATAGCCAGACAAGGAAACCCCACCGAGAGACCTGGAGAGATACGCAGGAGGGCAGGCTGGACTTCTGCAACCCTCACAAACCTCCCAGGCCTTGCACCAAGGCATCTCATTTAATTACCTGCTACACTGGCATGGGTAAAATTGCAGTGGAGCTAGTATAAGAACAGGGGATAAAACATAAGGAAATGAGAGTGTGGAGGAGATGGGAAATGTGAAATGAGCGGTTAGAGACACAGGTGTGAATTTAGGCCTTGCAGATGAGCAATACTTCCCCTTTTTCTGTATCCGTTCAGAAAACCCACGAGACTCAACTTTTATCACAGATAAGAATGTGCTGAAGGGCAGCTGCTGGCCTTGTAACTGATGCTGTGCCTTCTTCCCTACAAAACTGAATTCCCTGCACTAATGCATCGCTTTCATCCCCAGTGCATGGGGCTAAAATTAACACCGGATAGCAAGAGCCAGAGAAAGAATCACAACAAGGAGCTCAAGAAAGGCTGAGAAGGCTTGCACCCCACACACAGAGTTTTAGATGTTTCAGGGTGCTCGTGGTTCTTCACCCAACCCTGTTCTCTGCCACTGGACAGCAAGTGGATCTGGTCTGGAGCTGTCATGACAAGCTAGCCGCAGACAAATCAGCTCCAAGAGCAGGAGAGAACATCCATAAGGTGTCCTCCTGGAAAACCTGGTTCTTCTACAAAGCGGACAGAAGCACAAGGCTTCCTATGCTGCCAGATCAGCAACTCCATCTTAAGAAAAGGAGCAAAGCACTAGTTCCAACAAATTATCCAGGTGCTATCAGCATCTCCTCTCTATCAACCCTCAACATTATCCCTTCTCACCACTTCTCCAGCCAACAAACATTTCCCTATGATTACCGTGAACTGTGCCCACCAAGGGTCCCAGCTGCATGCAGGTTTCTGCCCTCATTCAGACTGATCTATGCGTCGCTAAGCCAGGTTGAAAATTACCTTAGTGACATAGAGTGTTTTCCCTATGGTACCCACTTAATTAAATATTGAAAGAGCTATTACCTTTCAGGGATGCCTGTGCACTGGCTGTGTCCATTATTTATAACATAATGTATTCATTATGCATTTTATCCCATGCTCCTATCTGCTGATCTCATAACAGGCCCTTAAAAACAATTTTAAGCAATTAATCCTACCTTAATTACAGACAAATATATATAGAAGCCCCAGTACACCTCTTTCTCATATATATTAGAAGTAAGTAAACATATGTAGAAATAAATCTGGTAATCAGGAAAGAGAGGGACAAAGCCCACCAGCCATGGGAATCACAGAACTGGAGACATGCACCTTTTAATCAGCCACAGTAAAATTGCCAGCTTTGTCTGTCTAGAAGAAGTAAGACGTGTCTTGCTGCAGCTTCCCTCCCACGACAGGTTCTTCTAATAAAACTGCACCACTAGACGCTGCCTCCTCTATTCTCTTTCACACTGATGATACAAGCCAAGGCTTATCACAGCAAAATACCTTGGTTTTTCTTGCCTCCCTCCCACGGTCCTCCTAACCTCAGATCACCGGCACAGCCATTTTCCCAGTCAACAGGTGTCACCACTGAGCTATCTCAGGTTGTCCCTTGTCCTTTCCTCCTCCAGCTGAGAGCTAGTCCTTCACTCCTGCAGACAAATTTGGCTGTAAAGCCCAAACTCATCTTAGGACATGGGTGCTAGCTCTCAGCTGCCCCTGGGGAGGATGCATGCACTGTAACAGCCATGTAACAGGGCAGGGAGAACACAGCTAGTGTCCTGCTTGTCTGATTCTGCTTCGTACCATTAGGGTCAATTTTCACAGTCCCACATGAGGAAATTAGCTGTGGGACTCCCTCCAGCATGAACCAGGCTGTTCAGCCTTGTGCATCTCTGCTGCCAGACCCTGCATTTTAATGCAGCCGTCCTAGTCTATCTCCCTCATCCATACCAACGTGACAGTTATTGGAAAAACTCTTGGGGGGGGGGGGGATGGGGGAGAAGAAAACAATCTCTAGACACAATGAGGAAGCACCTTGTAAATTCCCTACACATTTCTGCTTGTGTAGGAAACACGCTCTGTAATTTTGGAAACACTAGTTTCAGTTCTTTTCTGAAGAGCCCTGGTAACATACAGGAAAAAAATACAGTCATCATTAATACTTGTATTTTATGCAACTTCACTGGCTTACCAGAACTAACTCGTCTGTTTAGCATCCACACTGGGAAATCTCACACTTCTGAGGAGTTTGTCTTCTGGTCAAACACAGTGACCACAACTTCTCTGATGCTGAGCACGGGGTCAGCTCTTGAACCAAGGCACACAACTCAATAGAGCACTTTCCCAATTCCCCAGGGAGCGCAGTGCCCGAGCTGGGAACAGGGTCTCTCTGCTCTGCCTCAGGGGCACAGCGGGCATCACAAGTCAGATGCTGCAAGGGATCTAAGAGTGGTACAAGTCCAGCATGGACCTGTAAACATCTGCTTCACATGAACAGCCTCTGAGCAAGAGAGGGAGAGGGAAACGGTGCGATAGTGCAGAGGTGTGCTGCAAGCACATTGCAAACACATACCGCATTCTGTTGCGATAGGACAAGGGGTAATGGTTTGAAACTAAAAGAGGGTAGATTTAGACTAGATATAAGGAAGACATTTTTTACAAGGGTGGTGAAACACTGGCACAGGCTGCCCAGAGAGGTGGTAGATGCCCCATTGCTGGAAACATTCAAGGTCAGGTTGGACAGGGCTCTGAGCAACCTGATCTAGTTGCAGATGTCCCTGCCCATGGCAGGGGGGGTTGGACTAGATGATCTTTAAAGGTCCCTTCCAACTGAAACCATTCTATGATTCTATGTTTGTAAACCACTGATGCAAGCCTGACCAAACAGACCTTAAGGAGTAACTCCAGATGGCCAAAGCTAGAACAGCCCCGTCTTTTCTGATCTTTCCCTTTCCCCCCATGGAGAAAACAGTACAAGGAAGATAGTGGTCTACAAAACACTTCATTAAATTCTTTTCAAGGATAGGCATGACAACTCCTTTGCAAAACCAAGCGAGGACTCAAAGAGTAAGAGCTTTGTCACCCTCAAAATCAATAGAGAAAACTATCACTGGCTTCAACAGAGTTTAGACTGGCCCTTAAATGTACTGTCAGGGTGGAATTAGCATATGAACCTTCTGAAACATTTCACAGGGGGGTTTCTGTACTAAGCCTTGACCGAAGTTTGTAAAGACTCCTTTGCAGATCACTGAAAAGGCAGCCTGTCCCTACAAGCAGATGATGTGAATGCACTCCCTGTCCAAACTGCTCACTATCCTCTTCACATGGGGAACGTTTCCCTACCTGCTGCACAAAGGCAGACACACAAGCCCAAACAGGTACCCCTCACGAGCAGCACGGCAGCACCTCAGCCTTTCTCCTCTGAGAAATGAGCCTGGCCCAGCTCAACTCAGTCCCTCACTCACACAGAGGAAGGGTATCTTTCTAGTAAAACCCCAAACTGGAGCTTTCCAAAGTATTATAACAAAATAAGTAATACTATAGGGGAAAAAAAAGTTTCTATTTTTAACCAGAGATCCTGGCACAAAAGGGTAGTACTCCATATCATACCAGAATCAAGTGTTTGACCCTGTCATTTCTTTGTAAGACTTTAAGAACAGCAGGACCCTCCAAGAAGCGGCATGCATTCTTTATTTACCCTGAAGTGAGACTCTGCAGACCCGGGTTTAATTCATGCTCTGCTATAAGCCTGTGAGGTGACCTTGGACAAGTTGTTCTGTCCAGATTCTCAGCTGGTGTCAGCTGGCACCGTGCCACCAAAGTCAATTTAAACAATTTGAGACTCCAGTCCTACAGTCCTCAGGTCCTCAGCCTTCCTATCCAAATAGCCCTGCCAAACGGCATGCAGCCCTGCTTGTGAGATGCTTTGGAAATGTGCACGTAAGTGACAGTGGGATTAACAGAACTGGTGCTTCCCTTGAAAAATACACATTTTTCACTAAAATGAAACAAAAAGCCTTTGTTATCTTTTAAAAACTAGCCTTATGATCAAGGCTTTAAGAACAAGCAGATGATGTGAATGCACTCCCTGTCCAAACTGCTCACTATCCTCTTCACCTGGGGAACGTTTCCCTACCTGCCGCACAAAGGCAGACAACACCAATGCTGTTGTTTCATTTTACAGTCTGTTATGCATTAGCTGATGCAAAATCCCTAGGGATTTTAACTTTAGCATACAGTAATGGGTAGTGACCAATACCTTTTTTTCATTCTTCTCCTTTTAAGTTTCATTATCTTTCCAAAATCTTCTCAAATTTCTTTCTCAACTTGCTTTCATCACCAGCAGCATGTCAGAGTGCTTCTTCGTCACAACAAGAAGCAGAACACCTGATACCCCCCCTGCAGGAAGGCTGGATTTCAGGAGGGGCTTGTGAGTCACCAGATCTCGTGCTTTTCATCACAGGAAGCTCTTAAGACTGGGAAACTCTAGACAGGATCTAAAGAAAGACGAAAAAGGACCAATTCCTTCATCAAGATCCATCCTAGCAAGAAACTACCGTGTCTATGAAGGACTTTCTTCCACAGCAGAACCAGGGCAAAGTTTCCCACATTCAGGTTGATTTACCTCCATGGGTAACATGCACCAGTGTGACCCTCAGACCTGCCCTCCCCACCGCTGGGCTGGCCCTGGCCCTGGCCCGGCTCACCCCCACCACACCAGCTCCTGATCTGTGCCTGCAGTCCAGCCTGACCTCCGCTGTCCTCCCCACAGCAGCCTGGGCCCGTGGTGCGGCTCCCGTCCCTTTGGGCGCAGCAGCACCCGTGGCTCCCCAACAGCACACGTCTTGTGGCTCCGCCTTGGTCTCACCTGGCACCAACCGCCCTGATGTATTTTATCTGACCAAACACCCGACGCCCAGGAGATCATAGAATGGTTTGGGTTGGAAAGGACCTTAAAGATCACGTAGTACCAACCCCCCTGCCATGGGCAGGGACACTTTCCACTAGACCAGGTTGCTCCCAACCCCATCCAACCTGGCCTGGATCACTTCCCAGCATAGGGGCAGCCACAATTTCTCTGGGCAACCTGTTCCAGTGTCTCACCACCCTCACAGGGAAGAACTTCTTCCTAATACCTAATCTAAATCTACCCTCTTTCAGTTTAAAGCCATTACCCCTTGTCCTATCACTACGTGCCCTTGTAAAAAGTCCCTCCCCAGCCTTCCTGCAGGTCCACGTTAGGTACTGGAAGGCTGCGATAAGGTCTCCCCGGAGCCTTCTCTTCTCCAGGCTGAAATCTGAAAGAGGAAGGGAAACCAGGAGGTCGTGCTGCTTCAGGGGACACCACCAGGCCACGGGCTGCCCACAATTCAGTCCTGCGTGTGGCATGGACACCCTGGAAGGCAGCACTCGGGCACATCACCGGTCAGGCATACAGCCACTCATTCCCAGGATAAATCTTTAGGAAAGTATCTCTCGAATAAGTCCTCTTACAGGTCTCCCTCACCCCGGACACAGCATCAGCTCTGTCTCTGCAGGCCTAACCCCAGCGGGAGCTGTAACACCAGCTACAGTCCACATCAGGATGGCTCCTGAGGTCTCCCAGGTCCATAGGCCTTCCCCCTCAAACACAGCGGCTGCCTCCCAACAGCGAGCAACACCAAGACACTACTCCCGCAACCTCTCTTTGCTTTTTATCTCAAGAGGCTTTTACATTACTCAGTTACGTTCTTGGAAAACTTCTCCACTTCTGAACAAGCTTGACTTGTTGTCTCCTCTGACTTAGTGCAAGAATAAATCCAAAGAACATGAAACTCATAATTTATTTTACTTTGTCAGCAGTAAAATTAACTTAGGGGATTTTTTAAGTATCGCCTCTTCTCCTTCTCCCTCCCCTCCAACAATACTGTTTTCTGAGGAAGAGTCCACAGCAAACAACACATTGCCATGAGCACAACTGATGTAACCTCTTGAACACGTGTATCATGAACAAGCAGGCTATACATGACAGTCCACTGGGCTGGAAGGAAGGTCTTTGGGGCAAGGAGCTTTTTAGCTCAGTTTTCACCCCAGCACTAGCCAGTACACTCAGCATTGTGGCAGGATGGTCTCTGTTCACCTAGACATGAGACGCAAAACCTGTGCTCAGTCAAAAGATCTTAACCATGGTACCATACGTTGGTTACACCAAGGGACTAACTAGTCCACCCAGCTGTCCTGCAGCCTACATCCTTGAGAGGACTTTATGCCACCCCATCAATGAGATCTGTTCTTGCTGTGCAGTTCAGTAAGGCTGTTGTCCACAGGGCTCTACAGCATCCTCTCTGCCGAGCCCTGCAGCAGCACCATGGCACCCTTCCACAGAGAAGGGAGCAGAACATATACATCAAGTAGGATCATGGCCAGAACCCTGACCAGCTCCTGTACTGCATAGCACTTACTGAGCACAAAAGTAAGGCATTTAACAACTCTTTCCTACTTGCCACCACCCTGTGGAGTTGCACATCATACATACCTAATCTTTTTTAACAACAGAAATCAAATGCTATGAGCCTTTTAGTACATGTCATTGCACATAACATCAATTGACATGACTTATATTCTTGTTTCCCCTAAAATGAACACTTGCAATGTCTCAGCGCGTGCAACGTTCATTTAAAAGAGTTACTTTCTGTCCCGTTCTCCCTGTGAGCTGGCAACAAAATACAAATCAACCATCACGAAGAGTTGCACTTGGAATTGGAAGGAGGATCTTCTCAGAGGAGAAAGGAATGTCCATGTAAGGCTTGTTTCTCCTCCTGCTTTATGTTACAGGATGTTCTGGCCATCTTAGGGAAAAAAAGCAGCTGTGTCTATCTCTGAGTGAGAATTATTTTAATAGCAGACCCTTCAGTTGTTTGTAGTTCAGTTAGCATGGTTTTGGCTTCCATATCAAAAAGATTCTTTTCCTGGACTTTAGCAGGCTCTTTCCTAATTGAGCTATTAAAATTTGTTTGCAGTTCTTATTTGATAGGTGATGCCTGCTGCAGGAGCGAACACCGAGGACAAGCCTTGGCATACCAAAGTTTTCTTTAGAAGAGCACGCTCAGCACTATCCAAACACGTCTTTCTCCTCTTCCACCACTGCAACAGATGAGATATACTGCACTTGCAGAGAACGCCCTGCCTGCGTGCTTTTATCCCTCCGCCGCCATGGGGCCACAGGAGACTTCCCAGGGTTGATCTGTAAGGACATGTCAATACACTGTGGACTGATGCATAAATCCATCTGCAGATCTGCACTCCATCTGCAGTTCTGTCATTCCTGTGCCAGGAAAGTCCCACAAACTCCTCTCATATCTCAGTTTCCCTACTTTATAATTTGAGGACATGCTTACTTGCCTCATTTCCTCCGAAAAGGCCACGGACTGAGGAACGGCTTGAGTGAGGAAGTATCTGGTTAACCTTATACACACATGAGCCCACTGAAGTCAAACGCAGTACTTCACACGGTGCGAGTTCAGCACTCTCCCCCTGGATCATGGCCTAACTGCCTATGGACACACAAACATGGCTGTTGGCCAAAGCAGCGCACACACTACTGGAGGTATAGAAAGGTCAGACCAGACTCTGAATCTCAGCCGCGTAGCACAGCTGCTCGGCTCACAGCTCAGCAAAGGAATGTTTCAAAACAACGAAATCAGTGCCTCCAAACGAGTTTTGACACTGCCTTGTGCATAAGAGCGTTTTTCCTTGATGAAAGGTATATCCCCTTCTCTACACACACGCTCACATCCACTGACACAGCGTCCACGACCTGGCCTGCCAAAGGCAGCCTGCAGAGCTGAGTGAGAGGACCGCGTGGGGCAGGAGGTACCACAGGAGACACGCTCCTGCTCCCCTCTCCTCTGGACCTGCGGGCAGTTTCCAGGCCCCAGGCAGGATTTGGGGACCATCTGCTTCCCACAGGCAAGGCTTGCAGGCAGATGACATTCAATCCCACCTCTTCAGCAGTCCCTGTCAGCCAAAAAAGTCCATAAAAGGCAAAGTCCCAGCAAGTACTGTCCCACACAGCCTTCTCCCTGGACACCACATCTGGTCTCCTCTTCACCGCCTCCCCTTTTTCAGAAGAACAAGACTCAGGACTTCTCCCTGGAGCCCTTGGTGCAGTTCTCCTAGTCTCAGGGATACCGCCAAAAATTTTAGCTTAAACATCTTCAGTCCATGTCAAGCTTCTGCTTTTAATCCAGCCTGGGGTTGTCTCCAGTTACTGTGGGCTTCTATTCACCAGCCCTTGCTGCTGGATGCAACATCCCATCCTGCTCCTTTTCCTTCCTTGTCCTTCCTTACCCCCCAACAATGAAACACACTGAGAAATCCCCTCATTTCCAGAGTTTTCTCAGCCCGCTCCTAAAGAAAAGCTTAGCATCTAGAGATTGCACCCATTTTATTTTTAAATCTGAGCGTTAAGCTGGAATCCAGCCATGCTATGGTACAAATGCATTGACTGCATGTATTTAATGTCTTACAGAGGTAGACATGCTCCTTTGGTGTAGTTGGCCCCATTGCCAAAGCGATGGAGGCCTCAACACCCTCCAAAATCCCCAGGTACAGTGGGTCATCCCATGGCCATCCCCATATGAATGCAGCTCCATCGCTATCAATTTCCAAGCTGACAAAATCAGATCTAATTCTTGCCTGAACAGGCACTTTTCCAACTGCTGTGGAGACTTGACCTGTGGAAGACGATGCAAGAAAAGATAATGTAAACTTTGCTGGGAGTCAAGATAAAGGGAGGTGGAACTGCCCCTTAGGGGTTTCAAGTAGCTAACTGCAAACTCCGAGTCAGGGTGCCCTTGGCAGCAAATAACACAAGGACAGGCTGTTCAGAGCTGGAGGAGAGTCTGACAGTCCAGCAACGATTCCATGGAGAGGCGGAGGTAAAACACCTTCATCCCTTTAGGGTCAGCCAAGAATCCATTCACGAGCTGCAAATTACACACATTTACCGCTTTCATTTTCACAGGATTTCCCTTTGATGCTGCGAGTTATGCAGCTTTGCTACAGACCAGCCACAAAGATTTACTCACTGTGTAATGTTACTCTTCTGGGAGCATGTCTACAGGACATGGTGATTACAGTGGCAGCACTACAAACATCCTGCCCACACCTGGGCATGCCCACTGCTCCTTCCCATAAAGCCACAGCAGCAGAAAAAAATTAGGATGAGGTTACCAACGGCTCTTGGCATTGGTCTGACTTGACTCGGGGTGATATTAAAGGTAAAATAGAGCAGAACAAAGCTTTTGAAAATCCCATGCTTAAAGATGGGTGTAGAGGAGAGCATGGAAGACAAGGCTGGAAAAAGCAAACGCTGCCGCCTCCCCTCCCCCCCCCCCTTTTTTTTTTCCAGAAATGCACCACTGCAACTCAACTGCCTGGTTGCTGGTTGGAAAAAGCAGTGTGCCCTAGAACAGGTGGCAAAGCAGAGTCTGTGACAGCAAGGTGCAGCTACCACTGCAGCGCACATACAATCACTGTGCCTGCGGAAGAAAACCTCCATTTTTGCAGAAATCGCCTGAAGAAGTTGCAGTGGCTTCTAAGTAACGGCAGTAACAAGATGCATCCCTCAGGCTCTATGCTCCATGAACCCCATGTGGTTTTCATTTGAAAAAACAAAACTCCAAAGTTTTCAGTGACAGGTTTCATGAGACCTGGCTCTTTTCTTCAAGTCTTGTCTTAGGGAAAGCTCTATGAAAACTAAATTTTCTATGCTTCCTTGTGGACAGGAAAGCTAGAAAGGGTAACTTAAACCACTCCACAGGCACAGAAACCAGAGCAAAAAAAAATAAATTATTTTTCTAGCTACCATAGAGTTGCCATCAATTTAAAGAGAACAGAGACAAAACAGAGAAAAATGCCCTGGGGCAGACTAACACTTTGAAGCAGGGTCAGCTCCAGGGGTGAGAGGAGCCTTCCAGTTGCAGGGCTGGCTGCTGATCTCCTGAATGACCCTCTCCCATCCCGGGACAGATTTGTTTTCATAGTCTCACTCCCAGAAGGCTACAGATACGAGTACCTGCCATATGAAGATACAGCAGGTTGAACTGAGCCTTTCCTTTTGAGAATCTTTGACCAAAAATGGACAGCGTGACCAGCCAGCCTTCTCAACATTAAGGACCATTTAAGATTAGCAGCAAGAGGGAATTACTAAAAAAGGGCTTAGACAAAACCAACAAACCATGCCCATCTTACCATAAGCTCTACTATTCTGACCAAGGGCTCTCCGTTTAGCCATGGCTTGTTAAGACCCCTCACCAAGTCGTTTTAGTGTGCTAATTTGGCAGAAAACTTCCTTTATTTATCCTGGGCTAGTTTTCTGCTGGGTTAGCTTGCTGAAAAGACTCAGCTAAGGGCTACCAAAATGCCAGAGCCCATGCAAAAGGAGGCAATGAGGGCAGGACCAGCCACAAGCAGCAGACAGGGCAGGACTGAGCATTTACAGTTAGATCGGCACAGGCAGATGTGGAGCCACAACCCTACCTTCCCTTAATGGGCGCTAAAGAAATAACAGCTGTTGAGTTTTCCTACTATTCGCCATCTCGCAGCCCTGCATTTGCTCTGTTTATGAGCAGCTGGGAAGGCCAGCAACCTCCTGCCTTCCTGCCCTGCCAAAGCTGGAACTCCCAAGCATCCCACATCCACGTCCTGAGGACCAAGGTCCTGTGATTTTAGATGGCATGCCGAAGTTTACCTCAGACACCCAACTTTGGCAAGTTGACCAGCCTGGCACGCATCCTGGCACTTCCAGACCATTTTAATTAAGTGGACTCCAAACACTGTCAAGTACGGAGATTTGGACGCTTGTAAGGTGGTTCTTCAGGGACACCCCGCAGCAAGCACAAATTCACAGCCAGGTGTACAAGCCCTGCTCTGTCAATAAGCAGATGCTGAAAGTTAAGCACATCTTTACGCACGTTCCCCCGTGCTCCTTCCAAGCACAGCCGCATGCCTCATCCCTGCTGCTCCCTGAGCTGCAAGCTGCTCAACAGAAGACCTCACTCTCTGTCGGCTGTTGGTGCAGGTCCTTGAACAAGTACTAAATAAATGAACAAGTCATTTCCTGCAAGGCCAAACAAGCTCCCTGCCAAAGAGGTCACATACCACGCTCTGGCCTGATGCCTCTCCCTAGTTTATGAGGGTAAATTCCCATATCCAGGGGTCCAACGATTACAGCATTACATCTGAGCTAGGATTACTCTCACTGAAGCTAGCATTACGCTTCACTGAAGAGGTGAGGAAAACAACTGCTTTTGTGCTTTCTTTGCATGACCTCTAAAGTTCGGTTTGGGTTTCTTGGTTTGCACAAACCAAAACATTCAAACGAAATCAGGGAGTTTTCGCTTAATTCCCAGCTAGAGGACCAGGATCTGTCACACCAAGGTTCTTCAACGCTATTTTGGCAGTAAGGAGATCTGTAAGGAAAAGGCCTTTGAGGCAGGGCCTGTGACAAAGCGGCCAGGAGGAAATAGCCTCTGTGGTTCATTCCAGTCTTGTGAGCTCCTCCAACTAGCGCAGGGGTAGAAGGCAGACACGCTGGGACCTTTGCTTCCCATCTCTCATCATGCCACCCAGGATTGCTTAGATGCTTTCTGTGTGTTATTATGACATGGATGCTCTCAACCCCCCACAGCCCACAAGAAGGACCAAGCACCTCTAAGTCCTGTAATAACAGCCTGAGCTTTGGATTAAGTCTCAGAGCTGGTTAAAACGCACCTGGCAGGCCCTGCTCCACCATTCTGAATACTTCACTCCCGTCAAGTCAAAACAAGACTTAAAAGCAAACTGAATCTTCCACGCTTGAATCACATAGGCAACTCCATTTGCCTGGATGTGCCCATCCCCATGAGTAAGGGCTGCAGAATCAGACCCAGCTTTTCCTTACCATCCTGCCAAAAACACAGGCACACAGAAAGAAGAAAAGAAAAATCTTACTGACTGAAGCCCGTGTTGTTTTTTCTGTCCATGACAGCAAACTGGTAAAAGGCCTGACTCAGAAGCCTCCCCTGAAAAACCTGAATCATCACAGTTTGGAAGATGGTCTTTTATAATAAAGGAGTCTCTCTGCTCCACTCCTCCCTCTCTTTACAAGAGAGAATTTGAGTCAGACTAATGTGGGGGGGAGCGGGGAGAAAACGTCATGCTTTGTTTGGCTCTTTCTGCAAGGATGGCAGAGTCAGGTAGAGTTTTGGAAGCAACTCATACTGTTCAAGTTAATGAGAAGTTTCTATACCTTTCCTTCACCTCCAGTCCCCTTCAGCAGCCCAAAAAGCATATGGCAGACCAGTGGCTGGCAGCTGTATTTTGGATCTGCAGGGCTGCATTTGATCTCCGTTACACCTCTTATTTACCAGTGTGACTTCCTTGATGTCAGAGCGTAATCATGGACTTGCACTGCCTGGAAGAGAGAAGGAGGCACCCCAGCTGTACATTCAATGCCCGGACAAACTTTGTGAACTTAGATTTCTTCTTAATTTGTAGAATATAAAGATCTTTGGAATGACCTTCATATAAACACTGTAATATTGTAACACTTTGTTATTACACATCATTTAGCGTTAGGCTACCTCAAAGCGACTTGAAAAGGAGGCCTCGTCTTAGAGACCCAGCCAAGTGAGACACGGAGAGATTTAAGTCACCCAGAAAAGCAGTGGGAGCCACCAGAACAGAAATCCAGGTCCTGTGCCCTATCCTCTAGAGTCACACACCACAGACGGTTTATCAATTAAAACGCTGTTGTTACCTGCCTCTTCAGGAAGAGCTCTAGCCTATTTCTCACAGGTAGATACAAGTACACACACTTTCTGAACGAGGCTTTGGCGCCTTGCAACCCTCTGCAAACAGAGGTCACCCATGACTCAAAAAGCCGTGCTCCTCTGGACACAGGCTGTGGCAGAGACGGTGGCTGAGGGGAAGGGGACTGACTAAGAAAGACAGCAGCATTAAACGCCAGAACATATCATCTAACAAGGTGATTCAAGCCTAGGGTCGCTGGGCTGGATCACACCTCGATGCAAAGGCTCTACAGGAGCAGCGATCACTCCAGCGTCTCCACTGCACCCCAATGCAGTGAAACCTATGCCCAGTGTTACGCCACCATCAGTCTCTCTGGCATCAAGGATGCGAGCGAGCTGCGCGTCAGCCATGTACACTGCGTATGCTCCGAATACCACACACCACCTTGCTAGTGAAAACTACCCTGGGAGCACAGGGTAAGGCTGCCGCCTGCTGCCAGGGGAGTGGGAAGGGAGATGCCATTTCATATAAAAGCACTGCGGTCTAGTCAAAAGTTTGCATTTGATCTTAAACCACACATTTTTACATGGGAAAAATATTTAAGTCACTAAATCAAAACACATCCTCCCACCTCCTACCTAATCATGACACAAATGCAAACTCCAGAGAGCAGGAGGCTGTTGGCTGTAAGCGAGGTTCCCAAGAGAGCTCGGTCACTTAGGTCCCATGAAGAGGTAGCGGATGCAGTGGGCGCTGTGGAAAATTTCCACCTGTGAAACGATTCTTCTCATTGTCACTCCTGGCTCCGCACAGCAGAAGACACACAGGGTGCCATGACTATCATGCCAAATGCTATTTCTCATCTCCCGGATTAATTTTAAGCTAACTCTGAACACAGCGTGAGATACTCTCCCAAACTGACGCAAAACAGCGAGAGCCCTGACAAAAGTTAGCAGTGACAGCTGGGGAACACTTTGGACAATCCCAGCAAAGCACTGACAAATTCGCCTGTGGCACCGACCTTTACAGCCTGCACCTCCTTTACTCAGTGGATGGAGCTCCCTTCCATATCAGCAGGAAACCCGTGTATCAAGGAGAGCAAAACACGGGATGGGAATCCACACTGCCCTTCAGAGAGAAAAGCACACTCTGTGCCCCGTTTAAAATAGGTCTGAAATTTGCCTTTGCCACGTAATCTACAATTTATCATGTGGCGTAGGCAAGCGGCGAGCAGCCCGTCTGCTCTGCTGGAGAACAGGCTGGAGACAGCTCGGTTTCCCACTGACAGAAAGTGGGAAGAGAGCACAGGTCTGGCCCCACCGGCACAAGAAACAGAGTATGCCAGAGGAAGCACCTTCTCACTGGCAGTCTTTGGAGTTTACGTAAAAGGAGAACCGTATTAGTGTCACACATCCGCTTACACTGTGTGGGTAGACTCAAATATACTTAGGTACATGCATACACCCCTGTTTACTTACAACGATGCTCACGTCTGTCTTTCCTGGCCTTACTTCTCAGAAGCAATCACCACGTTCATGAAAAACAAGCGTAACTTTTAGAATGCATGTATAAAAGAAAGAAAACTGGATTAATTTAAGAGCATTTAAGTCCCAAATCTGAGAAACCCATCCAAGCATTGTTACGCTCCACAAGAAAAACTGCGTTCAAGTCTTAGCTGGTGTTTGTGCTCTTTCCTAAACATCAGAGCATTCCTTACACCATGCTGGACACCGCGAAACCCTTAAGACGCGTCTGTTTATTTAAAAAGCAAATTCAAGTCACGGAGGAGTACGCTCTCCTTCACTTAAAGGAAAATAAGCCTTCCGTAAATTCTGCTTACACTCACATATTTGCAATGCAAAATATAAATTGCTTGCTATCACCCTCTTTGTACAGCTGGTTGCAAAACGAAGCGGGAGACGGCCACTCAACAGCCAAGATCGACCGTCGCTCTTCCAAAAACCTTTTCCTCTCGGGATGGCACACGGGAGCCCGTTCAAACTGCCCCGACCCCCCCCCCCCCCGCAGCGGGAGCGCGGATGCCCCTGCCCCACCGGCATCGAGCGCCCACGGCCGCGGGCAGGTCCCGGCGGCAGCGACGAGCGCGTCCCGTCCCCCGGCCGGCACCCGAGCACCGGGACCTCTCCCGCGGGAGCCAGGAGGGATCCCGCTCCGCCGGCGCTGCCCGGCCGCGGCCCCACGCAGCCGAGGGCCCCGGCCCCGCGGCAGCTCGCTCCCGCAAAGTTTCTCTCGTCTCCCGGGGGCCGCCGCCGTCCCCCAGCGCACGCCGCCCCGGCCCGGGGAGGGCTCCGGCTCGGACCCCCGGGGCGCGGGGGGGGGGGTACGACGGGGACGACGGACGGGACCCGGCTGGCCCCAGCCCCCGCGGGCTTCGCCTCCCCGTCCCCGGCGCCCACGGAGGGCTCGCCCCCCGCGCCGCGCAGGTGACCCCACCCGCCGCCGCGGCCCCGCGCGCTGCCCGCCGCCCCTCGGAGCGGCCCCCGGCCCCGGCGCAGACTCACCGCCGCGGCCGGCCGCGCAGCCGGCCAGCAGCAGGGCCAGGGCGGCCAGGGCGCCCAGCTGCCCCCGCAGCAGCTCCCCCCGCCGCCGCCGCCGCCTCCGCCGCTCCGCCGCCGCCGAGGCGCCCATCGCGGCCGCTCCGCTCCTCCGCGCCGCGCCGCGCCGAGCCCAGCCGGGGCGCCGCAGCGCCGCCCCTGCCCGCCCCCCGCCGCCGCCCGCCGCCTGCGCGCCGGCCGGCCGACCCACCGCCCCTGCGCGGCGCGGGCAGCGGGCGCGGCCAGGCGGGACGGGGAGGGGAGGGGAGGGGATGGGAGAGAAAAGGAGCGGAGAGGATGGATGGGGCCGGCGGGGGCCGAAACTTCCCGGCCGGCCCCCGGCCCCCTCCCCGCCGCCGGCGTCCGGGGCGGCTTCCTGGGCGGAGAGGGGGCGGAGAGCCGGAGCCGCCCGTCCCCGGGCTGCCCCGCCGCGCCCCGAGACGCCCCCTCCACCCCGCCGGCGGTCCCGTGCGCCCGCAGCTTGCCCGGCCTCCCCCGGGGCCGCCGTCCCGCGGCTCGGCGGTGGCACGGGGGGGTCCTGCGCGCAGCGGGCGTGGGCCGCCCCCGGGAACGCGCGGGGGCTCCGGCTGCGGGCGCAGCCTGCTCCTGGCCTCGCGTTCCTGCGGGCAGCCTTCCCCCGACCCAGGCTTCCCCCGAACCCCGCCACATGCCGCCACAGGTGCCAGACCTGCCCCGGCCGCAACCGCAGTCCTCCCTAGGGCTCGCTTTGCCTGGGGTAACGGGGCTGGCAGCAGCATCTTCTGGGCCAAAACCTTTACCTGCTGTTACAATGTTTAAAAGCAAAAAAAAAAAAACCAAAACAAAAAACACCCAAAACCCCAAGCAGCCCAGTGCCCTCTCATCAGCGATTCCCCAGTCTGAACAGGAGGCAGACCTTGCTGCGGTTCCTTCACATTTCAGACACTCATACTCTGGAGAATTCTCACCATGGGTTGGTTCCCCCCCACACACACTGCGCTCTGAACTTTTTGCTGGGTGAGCAACCGCCCGCTCCACCTGCCCTTCAAACTGGTCCTGTGCAAGAGCAGGCGAGCGCAGACCTCCCGCAGGCGCTGTAACCACCACGCCTCTGGGTGCAGGCCCGGGCAGGGACATGGGTGCAAACCTGTGCCGGCACCCAGGTTCGTGCACTGCTGGGGAGCTGTACCACCGGCTATGACACAGGACAGCCTGTGCACAGCCGCTTCATCCGTCCACCACTTGGGCTCCCGGCTTTAAAAACCTAAGCTGGCCTGAACCTTTCCTCCCCTGTTCAAAATCGTAATTATTATTGCAGCATTAACGCAAACACCTACTGGCTGCACTGAAACCAGAGTATTGTGCACACACACGAGGAAACAGCTGCTCCTGCGGGGCCTGCAGCTGTGAAGAAACGCCATTATGCCCACACTGCAGGAAGGGCACTGGAGTTGCGTGACGTTATCTGCCCGAGGAGGTAGGATGAACGTCTAGCAGAGTCTGGGTTTGAACCCTGTGTCCCTGAAACCAGAGGCACTGTTTGGGACTTTTCTCGGGCCTCCCAGTCCCCCGGTGTCAACACCCTGACAGCAGCATTAGCAAGTGAGCTGGCGACACGGAGAGGCGTTGGCTGAGATCAATGAGAGAGTGCCAGAGCACGGGCAGCGCCGTCTTCAGTGCTAACACACTGAATTAAATCAAAGGAGGTTGATGCAATGATGGAACAGAAACTCTCCAAGAATATTTCAGACGTTTCATCATTTCAAGCTAAAATACTTCTGACAAAAACCCAAGCCGCAAACAGCGGCATGGAGAGCGCTTTCTGGTCCTCGCCTGTCCCCACTCAGCAGCCCCATGACTGACAGCAGTGCTCACAACACGCATGCAGGAGCTCTGCTCCGACCTGGAGCTGGCCCTCACCGTGGGAAGGCTCTTCCGTGCCGTGCATGGCTGAAGAGGCACCAGGCACTTGGTTGGCAGACATGGCTGAGCTTTGGGACACGGGCACAGCAACAGCCATCCAGCAGCCTCATTTCAATACTCACCCACATATCAAGCTGCCCACTACAGCAAAACACTTTTGACTGGAGAGCCGCCTTCGGATTAGATGAACAAGAAAGCAGAAGAAATACATCTGTTCCTATAGTCTAAATATTACCAAAGAGTTGCTAGGGCTAGCTGCACAAAGACACAGAAATAATATATTTTTTATTAGTTACTAACCATTCTCATTAGAGAGGGTCTCATTCTGGGGTCGGTGTCTCATGATGCACTCAGCTTCCAACCTCTCCTCCAAGGGTTTCTTGCAATTCTGAACTTAGTCAGGATGTCAGTTTTCAATGCTGCTCTTAAAGATTTATTGATCGTGCTCCTACACACAACTTTAGAAATGCTGGCGTCCCTGTTGGCCCCAGGTAGGCAGAGCCAGTTCCCATCCAGCCAGTAAACAGAGTAAGCTAACAACTGTCCCAGGATGTAACTATGGAAGAAGTGGTTTGGGCTGGGTTGGGTTGGGTTTTTTCCAGGTACGATACACTCCCTTCCCCCTGGCAGGGCAGGTTTTATCCCATGATAAACAACTCTGAAACCTATAGCACTGTCAAACACTACAGTAAGTCACCACAACTTAGGAAAGAGGCCATGCCTGTCTCGTTGCTTGCTCTTGATCGATACCACGTGAAAGCAGTCTACCAACTTTGGGGTGAGAGGAGTTTGGGGGTGAATGTACCCATTGCTGACATGACAGAGCACTATGACAGTACTTCCAAAGTATTCCTTTTAAATCGAAATGTCCTTTTGAAGTCTGTAACTGCTCAAAAATGTGACCCTGAGAGCCACTGCAAAATCATTATTCACCCCTCCATCATAAGCCTCCTTTCCATCCCATTGCAGAGCTGCTCGCAAATACCGAGGTGTAAGCTTGCTGTGTTGAGAATTAGACTAGGAATATCTGAGAAACCTATGTAGCTTAGGAACAAATTTCCCACTCGGAATCACAAAGTGATTTAGCTAATTCCTTACTAGCATGGTAAGCACTAGCTTGCGAAACATTTCCATTTCTGGGGAGCACAAGACAGGAGAATTCCCTCTTCTCTCCCACTGATAAACCAGCGTGTGGGTGGAGCAGGCTTTGAACTGATCTGTCTGCAGGAGGAAATAGAAGGAAGGGAATCGCCGTGGATGTTACTCTGCTGAGAGAAAAGATCTTATATTTATCTTCTGTAGGAGCCTTCTTCAAGAAAAAAAAGAACTACTAAGGAAAGAACAGATGAGACTAAGGTGCTGCTGAATATATAGTTTGCTCTATGTCACCTCTTCCATTTTCTTCCTTTCACTCTTGTTCTTCTTCTGACCATTTCGGTACTCTTCAAGGAGCATCTCTTGATCGCCTAATATTTGAACGGCGTGGGAACTTAATAATGGGTCACATTTAGGCCATCAGATCATAGCTACGTACCACCTGATTCCACCTTTTCAAAAAAAAAAAAGAATCTGATGATCACAGTGCTTTTTGAATGCCAATCAGCAAAGATGCATATTAGAGGCATTGTGACTGTTGGAGATGGGTTACATGGTGGGAACCTTCCTGAAATAACCACTGAAGGACTGCCTGGCTGAAACTCTTGTTGGACCTATCAGGCCAGGAACCAGTCTTAATATAGACCAAACTTAACAAGACTGACTTACGAGTCTTAATCAGTGTAACAGCGTTCAAGCGTGTATTAAACCTCACCTTGGGGCTGAAAAAGAACAGAGGTGCTAAGGAAAATCTTCCTTTCCCAGACATGTCCTGCAATGCTTTACTGATGCATGTGGATTCCCCACAAGTCACTGCTTGCATCTCTGTTTGCTGCCATGTAGACTGCTCTCCTGGGAGGGCCATGGAAGTGCTTTGCTGCAGACTCCAGAGGAGGTCCCATTAGCTTTGCTAGGACCGTAGGAAGTTTCCCAGAGAGCTGGCTCTCAGAGGGGAAAAGATGTGCTTTTGTTCTTTCCAGAGCCTCATCACAGCATAAAACCACATAAAGCATCGGGAGAAAACTGTGTAAGTCACAGGATACAGATGTGCAGAGATGACAGCCAGATGTGCTTTAGTGGAGCTAAGGAACAGCCACGACTGTTTCAAGGAGAGCAAACAGCCTCGCGTACTTGGCATTTTCCCCTGCAAACTACGCCAAGTTTTGCTCTTCAGACCAAATAGAGATTTTCTTCTGTTTGGACTGTCAGATTATGCTCACAAAGAACTTTCAACCCTGGAGGAACATATTTAGGATTAATGCGAAGCAGCATCTTTAGGTAGACATTAGCCAGCCAGAATCCAGGCTGCCAGGTATAGTGGTCCCCAACTAGTGGGCAGCATCCCGAGTCAGTTCAGAGGATCGAATGGGGGCTGGACACCAGCACTCGATAGCTTCCCTGGAGCTTTGCCCAAACACCTGCAGGGTCAGGGACACCGTGAGATTAAAGCTGGGCAACACTTCCCATGCAGAGACCAGCTCTGGGCATCTGTATGGCAGAATCACCAAGTTTTACTGCTGTTGCATTTCACGCACAAAACTGCTGCTGAAGACATATCTAAGGCAGTCTGAGCAGACCAGAAAGAAATAACAGGAGGTTTCCTTGCTTTGGGTTTTAGTCTAGGACCCTACTTCTTCAGCACAGTTCCTGTGCCATTCCTCCAAGTCTCTGTCTACACAGAAAGTTTCACACTTTCATCTCACGCGTTAGCTGGTTATACATACGTTTTAAGCAGTTTATTGGCAGGGCTGTGGTGGCTGAGCACAGTTGAAGTACAAGATTAAAAGGAATAGACTATCAGCAGGACGGCGGTGGCTGAGCACGGTTGCTTTTCTCCTGTGAAGTAAGAGGGGCTGGCTTAAACCAGCTGTTTAACCCACAAGCCTTAGACACGTATCCTCTTTGCAAACCACAAAGAGGATGTAATTAAATACACTGCTGATTACCACTGATGGTTGCTCCCTCCTTCCCGCATGGGATCTCTTGGTGAGCAGAAAGCTTATATGAACAATCCTCTTCTGCTCCCATGCAAAGTTAGCCATCTTAATGCCCTTTGCTGGTGACACCGGTTTCAGTAACTCCAACCGACTTTGTACTGAAGGAGGTCAGGGAGTATGTGTACGCTCCTCCTCCGCCGAGCTGCAGGGACAGCACTGCTAGCTGATGGCCAGCAGCTGAAAGGTGCAATGTCTTCAGTCAGCTAATGGGCAGTGCCACACCAAGCGATGACAAACTATTTCCTATCAGTCATGCACTTGTACTCCAGGTTCAAAGTGGTTCAAAAGACTGTCCCAGCTGATACGATTTCCATGCAAAAACAGTTTACAGTAGTTTAGGTTATGCCTATTACCATTTGATTTAAGAGCATTTAAATAAGTTTGCATCTGCTTAGATAAAACAGCTTAAGGTCATACCCTTGGATAAAGCTGGGTGTCTTCCTTATGAAGGCTGGCAGTTCTCCTCTATCTGAAAAGCTTGAGCAAAAGTGTTTGCACTTGCACGCTTTGGGGGAATTCAGGATTTTAGGGAGGCATCAGTATGACCCAAAGTCTTCCTGCAACAGGAGAGAGGCCCGTTTCCATCAGAGATGTAACAAAACCACGCTCTCGTACGCCCTAAGCAAATAGAGGCAATACCTCTGGCAGACCCATCAGTCTCCTGGGCCAGAAAAGGCCTCGGTCGAATACACTTGAAGCCTGCCGGCATCGCACAGAGAGCAGCTGAGCAGGCGATGGCTGGAGGGAGCTACGGAGGCGGGCAGGGAGGCGAAAGGTGAAGAGGTGGGGGAGCGCTCGGAGGAGCTGCAACACACCAACAGAAATACGTGCAGGATGAAAACATCTGCTGTGCACAGGATGCTCGCCACAGGGTCCACAGCAGCCCAGGAGCCCCCAAGCCCTGCCAGAAGCAAAGCAGGAGTGTCGGCATCGGGGTGTCATAAAGCCATCTTTGCTCAGCCAAGGACAGAGGCCGCATGCTGAGGACAAGGACATTTGTCTCTTCTGGGTTTTGGGCCACTGAATGGAGGGAAACGGCCACGGGAAAAGCAAAAAGAACGATTCCAAACAGCAGTGTAAAAACAGGGCACCAGGTCCATTCTCAGAACATGCCCACACACGCATCTATAGCATCTGTGTTGTTTCTCCCTCCCATCAGTGACAGGGGGTGCCTGTTGTACGGGAGGGAGCGGAGGGGATGAGCTCTCAGTCTTTCAGCTGTTTAGGAAAATAAACAAGGCTGTGACAGAGCTGATTCTGGCTCGCCTTCACCCCGAGGGTTTTTTTGGGGGCTGGGGTTTTTTTTTTGGTGGTTAAAGGAGGGCAGCATCATCTGGCTTTCTTACTCCATTTCTCTTCTGTACTCTCTCTTAGACAGATTTTGCTAAAGCTTTCCATGTCCTCTCTTTCTTAACTGAAGATTCACTATTAAATAAACACATGAACAAATAGGTTAAAGAAATAATATGTACTGTATTTGTATGTGTATATGTATTTGTCCCTTTTTGAGGCTTGGAAATATTTTCTTCTCCAGCCCCACCCCCCCTTTTCAGGTGCTATTTTCCCTTACTAAGGCCAGCCAGGGTGGGAGCTGGACAGGCAGGACGGAGCAGGAAAGCCCTCCTCTACTGGAGCCCCCCAGCTGTGGAGCCCCCTGAGCCCTTCCCAGGCTGGAGCACGCAGCACTTCCACACCGTCGCTCTGGGACCAGCGCATGGGTGACGGCACTACCCAAGGTCGCCCACCGCAGGGGTGCCTTCCCCTCTCCCAGGGTACTAGAGGCGAGCAGACAGCAGGCTGCCAGGTCTTGCAAGAAAGGCAGCGCTTGCCTGGGCCAGCATCCAGAGGGGGAAGCCTGCAAGAAGCGCTGCGAGCATTTCCACTTCAGCAGAGAACAGTCTCTCCTCTTACCACATCGAGCCATTGCTCCGGCACTACGCTACCAGCAATGGCTGTCGGCGATCTGTCACTGCCTCCAGCTTTTCTCGGTTCCTGCCTAGCCAAGATCCTCCTCTGCCTTCGGACCTACACGGTGGGCTCCCTTCCCAGGGCCACTGCAGAGGCTTGTCCCTGTGGTTAAGCCTCTGCTAGCGGCATATCTTTGAGAATATCTACTATTTCAGCGGCAAGGAGAAGTAATTACTGAATTAAGTCTGCAAAACATAAAAGCCAACTAGGGTTCTTTCAGGATGAAAGAGGCAATAAAAACGCTGGTATTAATAGAAAAATATTTGTTACTTCATGGGATATCAGGGCTTCCTGTGGTTTGAGGTTATGTCTTGCATAGCTCGTTGCTGAACGCCTCAGGATGACTCTGCTTTCCTTTTTTTCTTTCAGCAGCCAGTTTGTTCGCTCTCAAATCAACTATCTGGTTTACAAATAGAGCAATTCTGCATCTCCTTATCGGATGTCCTTTCGCGCTCTGCTCCACTTCCGCAAGCACGCGCAGACACCGACTAGGCTGGCGGTACATCTGTTTGCATCATGCCTTGGTGAAAGGCTGTAGAATAACAACTGGTCTATAGAAAAGCACATTGAGAGCTGCTATTCTACCTGCCTGATAGCGCTAGAAAACAGCGACATGTAACAAAATCAAAGGGCAAAAAATTCAAAACAAATGCAAATGAAATCCTATTACACCCAGAGAAATTACCCTGGAGGACCCTTTGCCACAGGAAGTTGTTTCTGAGGCCAAAAAAATTTCTGAAATGCAAAAGTAGGCTGGGTAACTGTGTAAATACTGAGAATAGCAGTGTCAGAATTAATCCTAACATTAGTATATCCAGAGTTCACTGTTTACAGCCTGTAAAAGTCCTAGAAAAAAAAAGATCAAGAAATCTAATGCAAAGCACAGATCACCACTGATACACCTGCACCTTTAGTGCTGGAAACCCCTGTGGCAGCCTGCCCGTGAGGGATGCTGTCCTCCAAAAAGCATCACAGGTCAGAGACGCTGGCGGGATGCCAGACTTTGCCCCCATCTTCCTCACACGTCCCTGTCCCCTCAAGACCCACTCTCGGAGACGACAACTCTCAGATTTTTCATACGAATTTTTTCCCTTGGCCTGTATGAAAGCACCTTCTGTTTGCTGCCTTTCCTGAACTCTCCTGCTGCTTCCTTGTTGAACGCAATGACTCGATAAGCTCTTTATGACAGAAACTCTCTCCTCTGCCCAGGCCCCAAGCTGCTAATGCAATACTGGTCACCATCTCAGGCAAAGCCACTGGCATCCCAACACTCACGCTACAGGTTATGAGTAAGACACACCTGAATCCTGCTGATGCATCAAGCCTCATGGCATGCTGATGGGTCACGAGGCAGGTGAAGGACCTGCCGTGGGAATCGTGACTTCCAGCTGTGCGCTGCTTGGCAGCAATGCAGCTCAGCAAACTTTGTCCTCTTCGAGAGCCACGCATGCCCAGGACAGCTGGAGAGCTGCTCCAGGGAAACACAAAGCAAAGATGCCATGGCAGGCTGCACCAGCCTGCGGAGAGGACCATACAGCACACCTTCTCCCTTCCCCAGCCCTTTGTACCACCTCACGTGGTCCCTGCCAGCCCACTTCTCCTCCTTGTCCCGGTCCCTCCGAACAGCAGCCCTGCTGCCTTCCAGCATTTCAGTCGCTGGAACAGTTGATGTTCAGAGGGAACATCCTCGAGCTTGCTGAGCTAGCACTCTGGCCATCACCCAGGTCTCTCGTAAGGCCGCTGAACAGCACCAACCTGAGGAGTGCCTCTTTCAGCAGCTGCCAGCTGGACTCCACGCTGCCGACCGCATCTCTCCGGGCCCAGCTCCCCGTTCTTCTTTTAGCCCCCACGCACTGAGCAGTAACTGCAGCAAGGCAACTATAAGAAATAGCAGCTGTCTTCATACAGACGCAAACTGTGCCCTCCCCACTGACCTGGTAAAGCTGGACAGTGGTTTTCTTATACTTCTACAGAGGTAAGAGAAAGCAAAGAGCAATGACTGCTCAGCACGTGCCCTGAGCCCGGGGGTGCAGCAGTATCTGTTGCTCACCTCGGCATCTCCAGCAAGTCCTGTCAGAGAGCCCCTTGCCGGGTCCTTATTCCCCTGGCACTGCAGGTCCCCAGCTGCTCTGGGGTGACCCTGGTAGCCTCCCCCAGACCTCTCCCTGGGAGTTTCCATCCGGCAGCAGACAAATCTTCCTTTCCCCCACCATCTCGATAGCGTTCCTGGGTTTAGTGAAGGCTGGAAATGGCTACTGCCAGCACGGCAGAGGAACTTGTGGTCTGCAGGAGAGGTGTAAAAACTGTAAACCCTAGGGGCTGTTTGTTCCCTTAGCACTGGAAGGACCTGTACATGGCAGAGATCCCTGGGCTAATCTATAGGTCCATATCTGAAACCGGCTCATCAGCGCTTCACATATTAGCTGATGCAATCAGATCACAGTGTTGCGACTTCATCAGATAATTCCCAATTATAATAAGAAATGTTGCTGCTTGGCTGAATGAGCTAAACTTACTGGCCCAGCTGAAGTAGCTTAATTAAAGTCACTGGAAGGAAGCCGTGCTCATCTTTCCTGTGATTAGATACATGGTTTATAGCTTATTTTTTTCCCCAATTCCGGATATAGAAGAAAATGGACAAGTTTATACAGGAAGCTTCATTGGCATCCTAAACTGTGAATGAAACACACCTGAGCTGACAGGAGACCAAGAGAGAGATTCAGTAGGGATGTTACCTCCTGCCCAGTGGCAGCCCTCACTTCTCCGCCTATAAGGATGGCGCTTGACAAAATTTGTTACCAGTTCTCAACAGCCGAGCACAAATATGTTCAAATGATTATCATCGGCTTGTGACCCAGCCTGCTCCGGAGTACAGCAACACTGCTTGAAAGCCTGCCCGTGACTCCCTAGAGATGCTAGCAGGTTAGTGCATCTGCGGTGCTCTACAGAAGACCACTTGTGCTGTAGAGGTTGGTTCTTCATTTCCAGAATAAGCAGTAAGAACATGCAAACAGATAAACTCCTACTCAGACTCAGCTTCAGCTCCATTTCAGTCTCTCTGATTTAACAGTCAATGCATCTCAAAGCCTGCATGTTGCTCCTGGAGACATCTAGTGAGTAGGCAGTGTAATGCAAACTAACACAGCCACCTGAAAGCACTTTTACTGAGAAACTTGCCTCCCACACGATATATGAAATAGGACATCACATTTCTAGTCTCTAACATACACCTCTTCAGCTTTGTTAAAATAAAATCTTTCATTTGGTGTGGTGAACATCAGATTTATTAACCTTATGCTGAACTATAAAAACACAGCCTTAAACACACGGGAACCTTGACTCCTCCAGCAATGACGTGGTTCGACGCATTAGTTGTAATGTCTGCCAAGGCACCTCACTAAGACTTGGTGGTTTTCACTGCACTGAAAATTTGGGTGCATTGGGGATTGCTGTCCAGTCCATAGCACATATGGCCTCAGAAAGCAAGTACAAACCTATTTTTGAATGGAAAAAGAGAGGAATCCCCTCCAAAAAAAACCCAAGAGACCAGAACTTGTGGGTCAGGAGTGTTCAGGTCACCATTAGCCGTGTGAGTAAGTAGCCTGCCCAAGGGCTGTCAGAGCTGCTCCTGTTCACATCCCAGAAGACAGCAGCAAGGGAACGAGGTAGAGGAAATCCCTGCAGATTTTCTCCCTCTGGAAGCAGGATGAAAGGGAGCCCTGGCATTCCTGTACTGTCCTTTCGGACAAGGGGGCAACTCAGATCAAAGAGAGCGTGGTGACTGCAGCAGGAAGCTGAGGAGCAATCTGCAATTCCAGCTGTCAAGAGCAAGGGACGCAAGTGCAGGAGCAGAGTGCCCTTGGGCAGAAGAACCTGTCGGTCTATCAGTCAATTAGTTCCATGGCCCGGGTGGTCATTTCTAACACAGGAGCTGTCTGGTTGCCTGCTGATACAGCAAGTCCCAGCACCATCATCATCCTCTACACAAAGTGCTGCTCTGTGCCTAGAGTACGCCAGTTTCGATGTAAGTGACTTGATAACGTAAATCAGCAATTCTTCATACAGATCATCAATTTTCAATTTTGTTTTGCGGTGGTGGTTTGGGGTTTTTTTAGGCTACAGAAAGAGCAAGTATAGTCCATTGATTGGTGTAATTTGACATTTCCTTTTTGTGCAGAAAGAAAATAGTGGGTCTATGCAGACATATTTAAACCACTCCATTACTTCAGGGGCGATTTTACCTGTTAATTGTGCCAAGGTTAAATATGTACAAAACAGCTTTTAGAACTTTAAAAAAATAGTTTAAAACTTCCTTAAATGGATATATAGCAGCAATGAGTTCATCAAAACATGTTTTACATTCCAAACTAGCAGACTGATTACACTAAAGCTGTAGCATAGTTATTATATGTTGCTAATGAAATAGATTTGATCGCTTATGGTCAGCAAATCCTTCAGCATTTTAGGCCTAATAAATATCGTCATGTTTTTATACATATAATGGAAGAAAGAAACAAGCTCCTTGATGTCTTATCTCCTCAATACCACCTCAACCCAATTTAGCTGAAATATTTGACCAAGTTCTGGACAGAAAATATGCTTTAGAAGTCAGTGAGCAAGGATGATCCTGTTAAGTTTTGAGAAACAGTTTGTCACTTCCACAAACTGCATGGCTTGACTTTTATAAAACACTGATAGCAAACCTGTAGTCTTACATATTATTTAGTATTTTGTTTAACTAGATTAAGATACATTTGTGCCTGCAAATTGGTAGCCATAATTTAGTCACATTTACTTTAAAATGTTTTATCTTAAAATAAAATTATATTTAAAAAAAAAATCTACCAGAAATTAAAATCCATCTAAGTACAAAAGTTCTACTTTATTTTAAAAAGCATCTTTATTACTCAGTACACTTTTAAAATGCAGTATAAACCTCTGGCACTTCCAACAACAGGGAACAGGACAGCATGGGCACCCATCCCGCAGCACTCCAGTAGCATCCCTGCACGGAGCCGATAACCCCCATCCAGTTTGCAGCCAGCAACCGCCACCGTTCCAGACACGCTATCACGGCCAGCAGGAAACAGCCGGCACATCCAGCCCAGATGGGAAGGTCCCACCGTGTGCAAAGACCAAGCCTCTCCCAACAGGCGCTCACTCCCGTTTCTCTCCTGTTCTTGGTTTGGAGCCTGGGGCACGAATACGAATTGGGGGGGCTGCAATGTGCACGGCCAAAATCAGGGCCGTGCTGTGCTGAGCTTCAGGCTGCTGAGCTGCCCAACACCGTCAGGGTTTTGGGAAGCCCTTGGCCAGATCCTCAGTGCTGTACCCCAGCAGCATTAGATGGCCAGGAGACAGGAGCAAGCGTAATTAAAAGGTACTCGAGCGTGCTCCGCTGCCAGACCCTTCACTCTGCCAGACATCACCTTAACAGCCTTACCATGCAAAGACTTAACAGCCTGCCATGCAAATGCCATGTACATTAAGTTAATGCACATCAGGACACTGTATTTTGTAAAAACAAATAAAGAAGTAATGGAATTTGAAGTCAGGCAGGACCATGAACTCATCCTGAGAACCTCATCCAGCCACCCTTGTGCAAAGCCCAGCAAGTGGGGGCTCGCTGGGGTTTGCTCCTGGGATTCCTTGTGCCCCAAGCCAGACCTCTACTCGTGGGCCAGAAAGCCAAGCTGTGGGGTCATCCCAACAGCCCCAGCAATGAGATGAAGTCCTCAAATTACGTGCATTAAGTATAGCTTAAGGGACGGCAAAGCAAGCTTCCACTGGGTATGCTTCAAATTCTTGTCCAATACACTGTATTTTTTCCTGAATAGGTATGTGCTGTATTTCTACTGGCTATTTAGAAAGGAAAGAAAGAAAACCTCATCCAGACCGTGACTTCATACCTCCAAATAATTTTTTTTTTTTTTTAATTTCACACTTCAGGACCTAGCACTCACCTGTCATAAATGGGTTTCATTCTGCTGACACTACACTACTATATCCCTAATAAAGCAGGGTGGGTTGGAAAGCAGTGCAAGGTCTTACCTAGACAGACATGCTCAGGAAAAATAACCTAAATTAAGTCACTGCTTGACTGTAAGTGGATTAGTTAAACTGCATTCAATCCCTCAGTGCAAGTTCTTATTCAGAAGCAAAATGACCTAAATTTGATTTACCCACACTCATTTCCAAACTTAAATAATATTAAGGCCACTTTAAATCAGAGTAGAACTGACCCCATGGAAATTAAATGCAGTTTAAGCAATCCACTTGCACAGATAAAAAAAAAAAAAAAAAATCAAAGAAAATATTCAAAAGCTACTGGCATTAAACTGCTAATTGATAAGACTGCTTTTCCATTTGTTCCTTAGTTAGTGCTGGCTGTTGACCGCAAATATTTTTGTGCTCTTAATTGCCTTAAAACAAAACTTGAGCCTAGGCAAAGAAAATCAGGAGAGAAAATTCAACTTCTGGTCGGCATCAGATTTTTTTCTAATTCAAATAAAAAGAAATGGTAGGCTCATCTCTGTTTCCCATGCTCAGGAACTTAATTAGGAGAGCAACTCAGCATCAGCTGATGTGGATATGCCAGGTACCACCAGCTAAGCATCTGCTTCAAAAGAACAGAAACAGAGATGGAGACAGCACTGACCATAAAAGAGCTGAACCACCAATAAAAAATGGAATATCCTTGGTTGAGGGATACTGTGGTCTACAGATCACTGTGAGGTTCACACCACACGAGTCCCGTTAGATCCGTATCCACCACAAAATGAGAATTTCTCAGGATAAAAAGAAAACCTGGCCTCTGTCCCATGGGCAGCCCCATCTCCGCCTCATTGCTGGGAGCACGAGAGGACACGTCCCCTTGCTTGCACCAGGCCTGAAACGCCGCACTGTGGTCTTCTGGGCAAGGTTTTGCAGACAGAGCTCCACTGCTGCTGCTGGCGGACCCAGTGGGGTGGATGTCAGCAAGCTCGCACCCAGAGGAGCAGCTGTCAGGCTAATGACACAGGCACCTCCGAGAGCCTAATGAGCCTCCACGGCCTTCGGATGAGGGCTGGCTCGCGTCCAGCTGGCAGCAAGTACGGACCTCCCCTTGCAAAGGCTCACGGCAGCACCACAAGCCACAGCAGAGGCAGATCACCCCCATTTCATAAAGGCCAGCAGCAACAGCTGAATGCCTCACGTACCCAGTCTCCTACGAAAGAGGAATGGAATCCCTCCTCAGGCAAATACCATAGCTCTTCCCTAAGTTTCGGCACACGCAGGAGCCGTCTTCCCCGTCCATCACAAGGGTTACCGCCTGCACCCTTGGTGTTAGTCTAGTAATGCCACTAATATTTTGCACTTACATAGGACTCCGCAGCGTGACAAGGTCGTGGTACAGAACGAGGCCACCCAGGCTGCGTTCCTGTAGAAATCACTTCAGCGCAACAAATCCACCTTGCCTGTTCAAAGCTATCAGGTGAGCAGTCAAGTACCCAGTCAGCTGCTTGTAGTGCTTTTTGTGGTAATCTTCTGTAACATTTCGGATAATTATGGGTTATGTCATTAATTAGGGAAGTAAATGAGCCCTCGGTTTCTGCTCCTAGCAAAGATGTAGAGTTACAAAGGCAACAATATTTTAAGTAAATAGCCAACCTTTGAAAGACGACTCTCAGGTGCTCAAGATACCGTTTTAGTGAGTTAATTATCCAGCGTGCCACCCTTTCATTATCTGGTAATTCAGCAGTTTCATTAAATCCTTAGGCAAAGGCTCTCTTCCCCTCCCTTGTACTCAGCCAGCTCTGCGGGGACCATTGCAGCTCAGGAGCAGGGCCCCAGAGCCACACCGTCTGACACCTCAGCTGCTGGGGCAGGGACGGCTGCTCTGCTCACCTCGACATCCCAGAGGTTCTTCTTGGGGGAGGAAAAAAAATTGCTTTCCGAGACCCAACAGCAGGATGGAGCAATAGGGCAGACTTCCCTGGTTGCTTCCCTACAGCCTTCCACAGGAGAGTACTTACATTTGTAACGGCTGAAGAGCAAAGCATCTGTCCTCTGAAACCTGCATAAAACACAGGCTGGATACCAAGCGGACACGGAGCCAGACGCCGTTTTGGTAGGAGTCACCTTGATTCATCAGAGTGCCTTATTGCACACTGAACCTTCAGACTAGCTGTGTTTAAACCCAGCCCTGCTCATCGAAACACAGTCTGGGCTTTTCTGGCTCGAATGCTCACCTTTTGGCACCTGCTCCTGAGATCTGCTGACCTGGCAGCGGCAGCACAGGGACAGCCTGCGTTGCACACCCCAGACACCCTCTTTCCCACTGCTGGGAGAATAGACAACATCTCTGTCCGCAGCCTTCGGCATGGGGGAGCACAGCACAGCAGATGTGCACGCTGGGGACCAGAGGGAAAGCACGAGACTAAGATCACCCAGGTAAAGACACAGAGCCACACGGCAAAGCCAGCTTGGTCTCAGGCCTTTCTAACAACTCCAACACAGAGGAATTGATTAGTCGCTACTCTAAGAACACCAAAGACAGGAAAAGATGTCTCCCCCACTCCATGTCATCTGTCTTTCCTGAGATACAATGTTAAAAGTAAAGATGAAGCTGTACGAAGAATTTCATTTTGCTAATCAGCTAATACACTGTTCCCAGCATTACAGTCATGTTATATAAATAGCAATTCCCATTGTTTGCTTTGAATAAAAGGCCCACATATATTCTTCTAGTATCCCTATTTATTTTCTTTGACAAAGTCTCAATAATGCAAAATCAACACTACTCCACCACTCTCTAGAAATAACTGCCCTGTAATTTAGTCTTATGCTCTTTTCTTCCCAGTGAACTTTTCATCAGATGTTTAGAAAGCTGATGAAAATATTTTTGACTCACAATTTTTTTCAGCTAACCAATGGCATAAACCGCAGTGTGTTAGTCATCAGCTTACCAGGATATCTAAAGGATCTTGGCTACAATAATACCAACTGAATCAGAAAAATAGACAAATCACTGCACCTCAGATAAAAACATCCTTCAGTGCTTAAATTGCATATGCCAAGCCGAGATTCTTGTCTTAAAAAGAGAAGGGAGAAAATTTGAGTAATTAACTTTGGAGTCACTCACTTCCACCCAGCAAACGGTTTTCAGAATTTAGAAGTGCCTACACACAGTATTTTAGAAAGTGCACACAATAACGAGCTTCTGTGGACGCAGATGTCTCAGGATACAGGCAAATGCCAGCCAGAACCGCTGTGAGAGCCCAGCCCTTGAACACCCTCACACACCGGCCATTGGAAGAGGCAGCTGAGGCCCCACAATTGGCAAACCCATCTGATCTGGATTATGTTCGAGCACACGATCACATTTCAGTCAAATTAGCAGGTACTTAATACAGGGACTGAGCTAGCTTTATTCCAACCATGTGCCAGCTGAAGGGCGATGAGTGATCCGGTTTCAGCCCTGGCTGCACGAAGCAAGCCGCCCACAGTTTTTCACGTGTGTCTGAAAGAGCAGCGTGAACCTGAACGGAGCGCAGCTCCACACTGCTGTCCTACTCCCCTGGCACGGGACAGCCTCCCGCCGAGGGACAAGTGCAGCAAGGTGCTGCTTCAGAGAGCCTGGAAAGAGCCTCAGACCCGCTGGGGATCTGGAAATGCCTTAGCTTTGCATATGCTCCGGAGGCCAGCTGCTTGAAGCCTGGCTGTGCGCTGTTTGCGGAGCTCTCTGCTGATCTTCAAGGGTCGGCATTTGGGATGGCAGTAGGACTGCCTCCTCCCCAGCGCTTTCGCCACCACCCAACCCCTCTGTCGATAGGGAGGGCACTGCCCATTGCAGGCAAAAACTCTCATTATAGACCTTTTCTCTCTAAGAGGCCACATAAAACCACCAGTTCAACCCAAATTCCAAAATAAAATAAAAATGAGCAAGATTCCGATCACAGATGTATCTAGCTGTCGGTCTGGCATCGCATCAGGAGACGCTCCGCGTGACTATGGGCAGATGCTCCGCCGGCTCAGGACCAGCCACGCACTCGGCTGTGGGGCAGGCAGGGGCACCTCACCCTCTGCAGCAACGCCAACTGACAGCAGGGCAGGATAAAAACCACATTGATTCACTTTCCTGTAACATGCACCAGGGCAGTGCATTAGAGGGTGTGAGGAGCGGGCTGAATAAGCTTTAGCTGACATTTCACAGCATGGTTTTGCATGCGGTTCTGCGTATTCCTGGGTCTGAATGTGCAATAAGCTGGTATCAGAAACCTGGTGGCATAACTTCTTGCAGATGATTGTCACCCCTTCACATGCCTCTGTGTGATTTTATCACGTCAGCTCCTTACGCATACAGTCATACAAACATCCCTCTCTAAGTATGGCTGTTTAAGAGAGGAATAGAATAACATTTGTTTATAAACAGCATGAACACCCCTGCGGTTTGAGCTGCAGGCAGTTTTTGTAAGCAAGCAGAGCAAGATAAAGTTGTCGTGGAAAGATAGGTGTTTCTAGGTGAAGAAAGCACTTTTTGGAAAAAGGAAGTGTCCTAGTTAAATGAAAACTCAGATAATTCTGCGCTTTCAACCTAAATTTCACCTTCTACATATTCATTTGTGTATTCTTCGTTTCCATTCTACACTATTTTTCCAGTATTTCTGATTTTTGAGAACTACTTCCCCAAAATGATCCTTTGGAATGAGCAGGACATGAAAGGACTCTATCCAGTGTCGATGCCATGACACTCTCTCAAAAGCTACTAATTTTGCAACCACTGAATAGCAGCAGCACCAAGGGGGGATCCTGCCTGTGGTGCCTATAAGTGCCTCTCAAAAAAGTCATTGAAATCTGGCTGGGCAATGTAAGTGTGAAGAAACTTCTCTGCATCTCACTCAGGTAAGACCATAAAAAAAACCAACCCCAAACTGATTAGCCAACATGGGAAAGGGGGAGGAAGAGAAATAAGAGATGAAAAGCTGAACCAGATCCTGCACTGGAAACAATTGACACAACCAGTGTCAAAAGACCCCTCCAGGATCAGAATGCTTGAGATTCTGGCCCTGCGGTTTTAGGCTGAAATCTTAAATTTCCAGGGAACCAGAGGTTTCTTGGACCTGCTCAGTGATACTGATGTTCCTATGCATTTCACTGCCAGGAGACGCAGCCCTGGAGTTGAAGACTGTGCTGTTCCCAGAGTCCAGATCCCAGGCAATATACATATGGTCATCCTGGAAATTTTCTGTTTGTTTGGCTTAAGTTTGTTGAAACTGATGTGCATCAAATGGATGTCTCAGGCTCAATAAACAAACTTCTTCCCTTCCCCGCCCGCAAGAAAAACTTCTCACTTTCTGAAAGCTTCCAGTTAACTGCTCAGCTCTCACAGCACCCAATAGTTTTAAGAAGAAATGGGTTTCTAGATATAGATCATGGGAAAATCTGGTTACAACTGTGGTTAGCGAGTGCTGGAAAGCTTAGCTTTGCCTGGAGTGCATAAGCACACTGATAACTGGACATTATACTTTCACAAACAATGTGGAGTGGGCAAGACTAGAAATGTGTGTAGCTGTTCGTTAGAAACCAGCAAAGGGAACAACATCTTAGCCAGTTCCAGAGATGGAGTTTTTCAATTAAATGTGAAATGATTTTCCTCCTCACACTTCCCTTTGTTCTAATTTTTTTAATTAGGTTAATTCACTCTGTGCTTGCTGCACGTTAGTGGGATGGAGCTGTGGGAGTCAGCCCGGACCAGGATGGGACTGGGCAGTCCCAGGAACAGGGCTATATTCTGGCTCTCTCATGGACCATCTCTGAATGTGAGTTCACATCAGACCAGTGACATTGCCAGCACAGCGCAGTGACATTTCACAACCCATTTGGCAGCGGTGCAAAGCCATTCCACAGTGTGCAAGGCAGGGTAGAAACCTTGCATCAGTTTCCCACAGAAAGCTTGGGACAGGTCTGTGGCTATCACAAGACATGGCAGCAGAGGAGTTGCAGCAGCCAGACTGATAACAGCCCAGAAATAAACTGCCCTTCCTGCCAGCTGTTGGCTGTATTAGCAGCACTTTTCCTGAGAGCACAAGTCCAGAAAAAATATCATGTATGACAGCATGAAACAAAAAGCAGAAGGAGGGGGGGGGGAAGCTTTTTTTTTAAACCCAGGTTAGTATCTAACCTCAAGTATTTGGCTCTCCATGCCCGTTTTTGCAATATCAAAAACACCCTCTGCATTGCAGCTTCCACGAATTCTCAGTTGTCTTTACGTCTTACCCCAGAGAACCTGCACGTCACATTCCTCCAGTCTGACTCCTGCTCACGGAGCATCTCCTGGCCCTCGCTACACCCTCCCCTTCCTCATCTCCCTCTTTTTCTGCACAGAGCTGTTTAACTCTTCCCATGAACCCAGCTTGTACCGTTATCTAGCACCCAGCGCTTCATCTTGGTCATTGGAGGGACCACCAGAGCGCGGTTTGGGCAGGTCCCTTGCTGTCAGCACAGAAGGAGATCGGAGTCCTTCTAACCGCCACCACGGGGCCTTGGGCCGGTGCAGGAGCCGCATCGCTCCTCCGATGTCCTCCCTGCGGCCGGCACGCTGCTCCTTACTCCCCACAGGGATGAGGTCTCCAGTCCCGCAGCCCTCAGTTTGGCTGCTGTCCCCGCAGAGCTAAGCCTTGGTTGCTGTCACAGGAGCCAGCGGCAATGGGAACAGGCAGCGGTGCCCACCCCTGCCTCAGCCAGTGCCCTGCAGAGACCGTCCGGCTGCTGCTCCAGCGCCGGTGGGGCACAAACAGCCCAGGAGAGAGCACGGTGGCTGCTGCTCCTGCCACCATGCCCAGGGAGAGTGGCAGCATCTCCATCCTTTTGGACAAAAGCAGCCTGCTTAAGCACGATGCAGAAACAGGAATTGCCGGACGTTATCAAGGCCGTCTGGAACAACGCCCTTGGTGTAATGGGGACAGCACCAGGTGTTTCAGGAAGAAATGAAGAAACCTCACAAAGATGCAGGTGAGGGATAACTTCCCCATGCCCAAGATGTCACACAGAGTAGAGAGGTTTATATCCCTTCCTCCATCTGTCATGGCATATGATGTTTTGTCTTTCTCTGGAGAGAGGATTCAGTGGACACTGTTGAACAAGACACACACCTGGGTAAAACCAAGACCCACCCAGGGACTATTCTTTCACACAGTAAGAGAAGCAAATTCCATTGAATGGCATCTGCCCCCAGGCAGTGCATTAATACACAGACAAATGATAATAACAGAGTCCATTTGGTTTGGATAGTGCACTAAGCCCTCCTTAAAAGCAGCACTTCAGAGATTCCTAGGATAGCCATTGCCTTGCACATGGATGTACACAAAGGGGCATGTATTTGCGTGCACATAAAGCAGAGCATGCGTACCTACGTGCATGTTTAAGCTTCAGGTTTTTGAACTGTGATTCCCTATAATTAACTTCTATTTATTGTTAACCTAGGATCAAATTTCATTTTCAAGAAGTATAAATCACTGCAAGAGACAAAGATTAAGTGCTACTTCTAGTATTTAGGGAAAACCAATTACTAAAACCAGGCATTCGGGTCTCGGCCATTAGGGTGGAGCTCTAAGTCAACGAGAGATGCTGGGAGATAAGGTGAGAGCAGAAGGACGCCTACTGCATCCTCCAGGAGGTCAGCCTCTATTTTGGGGAGGCTACAGAGAACAGAAACTTACAGTTTATTCTTTCCAAAAGGGAAAGGTGCAGCACAGCAGCATGAACAAAAATTGTGGGGTGCTTTGGTTCAGTTTGGTTTGGGGTGGTTTTGGTTTGTTTTTGTGGTTTTTCAAAAAATTAAACAGAGCCCTGGTCTTGGCCAGCATGGCATATGGCAAAAGGAGTAAGAGCCTCTTAAAGGCAGATGTCAGATAGTCTCCCCCTGGTTAAATTTTATCCTAACCTTTCAAGGTTAGAGACTATTTTAAACCCTGCTTCATGAGTTTTAGTGTCTAGCCAAAAGTGGTTTTGTCATTAATTACAGTCACTTTGTCCTTGCTATTCATAGGATTCCCACTCCCTTTTTTGGATCTTGCCAAGACCTTTGGAGGAGCATCTCCATTCAGTACAGCGCTGCCATCCAAAAAGGCCAAGAGAATATTTATTGAACCATTGCAATGGCAGCCACGTCCTTTCCCTGGGCCAACGCGGTTGCCTGTGGCCACAGGATGGGATGGGATGAGAGTTTAACAGGGCCATGGGTGTTTCCCTGCACTCGCCCATCTCCGAGGATAGCTCAGACCTCTCCAAGGAGCTTTCCTGAGTAGCAGCTCACCCCTTTACATCCCCTGTGGCTCAGCCCCTGCCCTCCTCCTGTATCAGCAGCCCCTGTGCAGAACCTCGTGGCAGAATCTCCGCAAGCACGCCACACCAGCCAGCTCCTCCCCAGCAGGGTCAGCGGCTCCAAGCAGCCTGCCAGGCACCATTTCTTGGGCAGAACCTGCTCCTAGATGCTATCATACCATGACGCACTTAGAATTAGGGGCCAAAATACTGTAATATTTTGGTAATATTCTGGCTTTCACAGAGACACTGTGCTATATTATTGATTCTTTCTGCTAACAAACAAAACTTTCCCCCCCCCCCATTAATTCCAGATAAAGTGTTTGATACTCAGGTTTAAGTTCACAGCAAGTTTCTAAAGGCTTATGGTGAACTTGGCCAAAGGAGTGCATGTAAACTGCATCTGGTCGACTTATATTCACTTGCCTTAGAGCTAGAACGGAGCTGTGCATTGTGTTTCTTGAGCCCTGTAGCAGAGCTACGAATGCTTCCTTTTCAGATGAACAAAGAGCTTTTGCTTCTCTTTGGTGGACCACAAGTTATCACATGCTGTAAAGTTAGCCAGGGGTACCATCTCTGTGGTGGAGGAGAAATTACATGACTACATACCTTTGAAATGAAGCCGCATGCTGCATCTACCCTTCACTAGTTCATCACAGCCTTGATTGCACAATGTTAACAAGCAAACCCCAACCAACCAACAAAAACTCAAACCCACACAGCTTTTCCATGTGATGTTTAACAGCACATCCACAGCAGAGTGCACTTAACATTTACAGCAGAATCACATGGATCCACATACCTCACCTACATTTTGAATCAAATTGCTAAATCTCTATTGGGATACCAGCTCTTAAAATGACACAGGTCTAAAGATGTCTGAATTTTAAAGTGAAATTGCTAGGTCAATACAGCTCAGTAGTCACATCACAGGCTTGGAGCAAATACTGCCAACAGCAGCCACAGCAGGTCACCTCAAGCAAGACACACCTAGGTTACTCTGAAAACCCCTTTGACAGCCAGGAATTACCACTCCTAATGATGAATTAATGACCTGACCCCTTCAGTAAACGTAAAGTTCACTACGGTCATTCAAAGGCAGCTCGGTGCAGCATCTGAGGTGGAAACATTGCATCTCCACTGGGCAGGAATCCCTCTTCCAGACTGACATTTCGAGTCACTTCCAGAAGTCCCCAGCAGGAAAGGCTTTGCTGACCTCGAGTAACAGGAAGGAAAGCTAGTGGAAATTGGGGGGGGGGCAATTGAGCGGCTAAATGGAAAAAGCAAATTGCCTGTTGCATGGTACTTTGCCCACCTGGTGTTGTAGGCAAGTGACTGACTGAACAGGCAAGGGCTGCTTGGCATCATAGAGCCAACAGTCCACCTAACAGCTCAGCAGGTTTTGCTTTTTAATGAACAGGAGACTTTATTTTTGGCCACGCGAACATTATTGCTCTGAGGTCTCAAAAGCCAAAGGTTAAGAAAGGAAGACTACATGGAAGTGGTTTCAGGCTAGCTTGTTATGGGGGTAGGACAGGCGAGTGGTAATCATTAAGCAATTAAAGTACTTACTATTCCCAGTGAATGCTGCCTATGCTAATTATGCAGAACTTCTTCCTCAGAGTACATCCACTAACTTAATCTCCTACTATCTGCTGTGAGCCAATTAAAGAAAAACCAACAACCAACCGTGAAACAAATGATGAAAATACTAATAAAATGGAGTAAGCATTAATAAAAACCTAAAGCCAAATACTTGTTCTGCAAAACCCTACTGCTGTGCAAGGAGTCCCAAGGAGCATGAGGCTGGCCCAAGCCCTGCTCCTGCACGGGCCACGCCGAGCTGCATTTCTGAGACACCTGATGTGCATACGCGGTGCCAGCGGCAGTGACCGCCACCTCCGACCTTTTGTCACCTCTGCGCTGCCAGAAGTCGCTATCTCATCAGGTCTGCCAGAGAACCGCTTGCACAACCAGCCCCTAACCCACTCCACTTGCAGTGGAAAGAGCTATGACTTCTCCACATTTAAACCCCAAAGTCCACCAGCCTGCTCCAGGGACAACAGCCCCGGCAGGGGTAGGGCAGGATAGGCAGGCTTTGGGCTGAGGAGCCTGGAGAACAGGTTTCTATTCCTAGCTCTGCCATGTCCCCGCGCTGACCTGCACCACGACTCCCTCCACACTCATTGCACTTTCCTCTCCTGCAACTGCTCAAGGCCAGGGCTGGCCTTTCTCAATGTGCTCAAGCTCGGTCACGGCTCAGCAGCACCGCTGTCACGCAACAATTAACGATCGTTATTGCAGCACACTCACTGATGGTTAAAACGACACTTGCTTCATTGCTGCCTGAATATCACAGGCAGAGGAGAAACAGCAAGAGTTTTAAAGTGAGCAAATAATTTATTAATTGGAGGACAGAGCGGTCACCTAGCCTATCACATTGCTCAGCATATCCCAGCAGTACAAAGAGAAAGTGTTTATTTACCATTGATAAGAAAACCACAGACTGTGTTGCTTAGGGTGACATAGCTGTATCCCAAAGAGCCCAACACTGACAACACATAGCACGAGAGTGCTCTCCTACCCCAGCTCCTTCTCTTTTTGTAGGGCAGGCAGGGTGGAAATCAACCCCAAAGCAACATCGTCTCTTTCCCAGAGCTCACTTGTTTTCTGCTCAGAGTGGTTTGGCTGTTAATTGCTTTGATTAGGGTGCAGGAACACCTTGGTAGTTCAAAGCCAGCTAAATACTCTACTGAAAACACCAGCTCCCACCTGTGCCTCTGCAGAGCAGCCACCATGTGCGGGTGGGTGAACCGAGGTGTAGGGGACAACAACAGGGAGGAGAGCAATGGGAGAAACCTGTGTTTGCTCATGACCTTGCTTATTCTTCCTCCTCTTCAGTCCATTGCTATTTTCTCCCATCACGTGCCAGTTAGTCATTCCTTCTGGCCTGACCTCGGTATCTTTTTTCTGGTCTCTTGCAGCTTATTTTACCTATTCAGAGATCCTTGCGCACAGTGAGCAGACACCTAAGGAGTATAGGTGCTGCATGCCAGCTCCAGTCATCCTCTCTATTTCCCCAGTATGGCAACATCTATGCTGCCATAGTGGGAGGTGAGAGCAGCACGGATAGGAAACCCTTCCCGGCCCTGAGCCGCTCCTAGCCCAGCCGCCACGACACCTCCAGCTCGCTGAGCGTTAGCAGCCGAGAGCGTGGATTTGCTCTGTGCAGCCTCTGCCGGAGGCACGGCGGCCTCGTGTTTCCAGCCCCGTGGGTCGGGGTCAGCAGGAACGGGGTGCTGCGAGCCCCGCTCCGAGGAGCAGCTGGGTACGGGCTGGTCACAAAACTTCCCTGTGGTGTCGGGGTGGTGAGGCTGCCAGGCGTCAGGAAAGAGGCTGCGTGAATTGCTTTGGAGAGCTAGACGTCGCCAGACCGTTTTGCTTCAGAGAAAGCTGTGAACCAGTTAACGTGTAATGCAGAAGTTAAGGTAATTACAAGGCCTGACAGCCACCAGGCTGGCTAGCGGCGGGAGCTGGAGTATTCTGCAGTAATGAATCAAGCTGCAGTAGAATCATGACTCTGACTTAGAAAAACTAAGTGGGTTGGTTTTCTTTTCTTTTAAGAGAATAAGTGGATTCTTTTCTTTGCCTCCTGCCACTTGAACATATAGTCAGTCACATTTTCAAGTGTTATTCTCTTCAGTCAGAAGGGGTAGAAATGACTGGAAAATAGCAGATACATCTGACAAAAAGAGAATTTAAATCCTCTTGACTACAAGAACTTAGACTTTAAAGCTCCCTGTATCTCATGAGATAGAAATGCAAGATTTAGCCAGTCTATGAATATTTTAATAGAAAAGAAAAAACCCACCACAAGTTCTAATTTATATGCAGATACACACACATATATACACCCACAAAGTAAAAATGCACATCCACTTCCCTTGCCTCATGCCAACTGTCCATAGCCAGTTTCTTCTCCGCTTCTCCCTCAGGGTGGAGACCTGGTAGAGTCCTCTCTGCAGATGCCACCATGTTGTTTAGCCTTGACTAAAGGAGATTTTCAGAAGAGCCTGTCATGCAAAGCGAGTCTGCCATCCCTTCATCTCTCATCCTAAAAACGCACACACTAATGTCAGCAGAGGAGCACTCCTCAGGCTGGAAGCCGTTTTCAATGGCTGTGCACAGCACTGTGCCGAGCCTCGAGCTCATGCCACAGAGGTTTCATGAGCAGAGGCCCAGAAGACGTGAATTACCAGGTGAGGCTGAAGGATAAGGGACTGTTTTGTCCAGCAAAAAGAAGGCTAGGGCGCAAAAGTAGAGGGGGCAGAGAGGGGAGGTTGCAAAAGCAAGCCTTAAGTACGTAAAAGGCTGCCTCAAAGAGAAGTGAATAATTTGTTTTCTACAGCGGTGGTGAACGGGGCAAGTGGTAATGGGCGTTAGTCATAGCGAAGGAGGTGCAGTCTAGACATTAGGATAAGTTTTGCAACAGGAAAGCTAACAGCACAAAAATGAAATTGCCTGGGGAGGACATGCAGCCCAGACCAGGGGACCTGTAAGAAGCTATTGGGATGGAGGCAAGTAGAGCTGGTGAGACCTTTCTGGTCCTGCCCAGACCCGTTCCTCCTGGACATGCTGTTTAACGAAGATGTTGGTGGCAGAGCTTTTGCTGGCTGCAGTCAGAGAGGTCTCTGACAGCCCCTTTTTAGGGGAAAGGAGCACATGTGTCTCTTACACCAAACAGTAGAACTGGCAGCCAAACACCTTACCACCTCTTCACCTGAGTGCAGGTGGCTTCTCCCATCTCCCACAGGATCAATGCTTCTTGGGTCTCAGCTGCTGAGCACAGACCAAGGAGATGGCAGAGCCGCAGGCAGTGGTCCTGAGCAGTGGCCACTTAAATCAGTGGTATTTAGCTGCGAGGGGTAAAAGCAAAGGAAAAAGAGAGAATGATGTTTCAGACAACCTGTCAAAAGGGGTTAAGAGAGCCCCCAGCTCTCATGGCCATAGCTCAAAAGGTTGGGCAGATGAAGCTGAGGAGTCTCTGGATTGCAGTGCTGTGGTAGGGTGCATGGACAGACTGCGTGGGAGGATGGAGGAGCTTGTTGCTGGGCCACGGGATGGGGTCTTTCAGGCAAAGATCAGGAAAAGCCCTGGCAATGCCCCTGTCCTGTTTTGGCAGAAGATGGGGAGAGGAGGGAGTTGGCAGGGCCCTGAAACATCCCTTTGCCAAGGGATGGAAGGGGTGATGGGGACAGCTGATGAGGAGCAGGGCAGAGAGGGGGAATGTCACATCACCCGTGCTGCTGTGACAGTTGCCCGTGGCCATGGGAGGAACTGAAGGATCTTGGCAGCTCTTTAGACAACCGAAGGTCCTGGTGGGGCCGACGCGACGCGGGAACAGGGTAAGGGAGAAGGGCAGAATAAACACAAAGGGATGAAAGCAAGTGCTGCTGCAAAAAGCCCCTGGCTGGGAGCCGGCACACGAGAGTTGGCGGAAAGCAGGAGATCCCAGGGCAGTGGAGGTGCGGAGCCCTTGCCGCGCTGGGGCCAGCACAGCTGGGGGCACGGAGCTGCCCCACTGCCAGCACCCTGTGCCCGAGGGCACACAGCTTACATCCACCTTCTTCCAGGGCTGCCCACCGGAGCTGGGAAGGAAGGGCTGTTATGGTACATGGCTGTCTCACACCAGCCAACACAGGGGCTCTTCAGGTCCTCACCTTAATGGGAGGAAAAGCTTATTCCAACAAGGAGTTCTTGTGGGAGAACATCAGTTACCAAAGGGTCAGGCTGCATGAGGAGAGAGGCTGTTTGAGCTCTTCCCAGAGCTCTCTTCTTTCTCTCTACAGTCACATACTCTGATGTGAATGGAATAAAGCTGCATACAAAATGTCCCAGTACGAGCCCATCGGTGCAGCCTGGGAAAGGATGGGTAACTCCCCCACCTCCGGCAGCCCCGAGACGGAGGGTTGCTCCTCACCTGGGGTGCAGCTGCTTTGTGCTCAGAAATTTCTCCACCTTGTGTGCTCTCAGGGGGGAGAGCCTCATGCTGCCTGCACTCCTTGTGCGCCACCAGGGTCATACCTTGTGTCAGCACACTTGAAAAAAGTAAACCTCTTGATTTTTAACCATTTATTTTTCCATTACCACAATGGCTAGGTTTTTCTTTTCTTCAATTCTTTTTTTTTTCCAGAAAAAGTTGCGGGGTTTTTTTTAAGGTACAAAAGCAGAGACTTCCACCTAATCCCAGGAGAGTTGGGACTTTTGGAAGGACATTAAAATATCATAAGCAGCACAGTAAGAGTTAGAAAGGTTTCAATAGCCTTAATAGATGTATCCCTGATGTCAGGTGTGGGCTGGAGTAAGAAAAAGGTGTTGGAATCTGGGTCATTCCTTTGTCTCAAACAGAGATTATAGAGAAGAGGCATTGCAATTACCATATTTGGGTCTGCCTAAAAACATGCCGCTGTATTTTCTGAAACAAATGATGAATGCCGCAAAAAATCTAAACATGTCTTTTTATAGTCAGTCATCTGGGCAGAAAGCCAATGAATGCTGCCAGCGCCAGCTATTCAGAAATCATGAGTCAAGCCCCCAAAATCCTGAGGTTGACTTAAGAACTGTGAGACTTCACAAAACAGGGCTCTTTCCGCCTGTTTCACAAGCTTTAAAGGAGGGAGGGGATAGAGATAGGCACTACAATTTCGAAATCTCTCTGCAGTCCCAAATAGGAAATTACCTTGTTTAAAAGGCACGTGAACATCGCGCTCAATCTTACGGCTCAGGTAGCCAGGATTTCATAGCTGCAGTGGCTGGTCAGGGGACATAAATGATAGGGTATGGCCGCGTGCTGGTCCCCCTCCTCGGCATTGTGCGCAGCTGGGCAGAGGCAGCACCGGCCAGGTCTCCAGGCAGAGCGTTCTCCTTCCGTCTACAACACGAGGCACAGAAAATCATCTGTTGTGCTTCGAGCTGGTCTGTGCTCCCAGGCAGCAAAGCAAAGAGGTCAATGAGCAAGCATCATGGGTTGCAGGCAGATAATGGTAATCTCCTTCCACCTCCTCTGTAAGGAGAGGTGGTGGGCACAGGGCAGCAGAGAAATAAATTAAATTTCTTACAGACTGCAGGCTGCCATGCTTCGAGCCTGCCAGCTCTGCCCTCACCTACCCATTGACCAGTGTCGCCGCTGGGCAGGCATGGAGCTGTTTGCAGCAGAGGGTCAGCGCAGCTCGTTTCACCTGGGAGAAGCTCTGGTGCAGCAGTGGAGTGGGGTCCGGCTGGGTTTGGGGGTACCAACTGCACAGAGAGCAACCTGGCTGGAGTTTCCCTGGGCTCCGATGCCAACACTGTCCCAGCCTTCTCTTTTCAGTCTTCAAAGCAGATTGCACGAGAGTGGCTTTTTTTCTGCAGGCAAACCAGAAACGTTCCTCTTCAAGTGAATAGAATTCAGAGAGATGATGTTGCAAAGAGCAGGCAGTGCAGGGGTGGGAAGGCAAACACCAGAAAAGAGCAGAGCTGCAGCAACAGGCATCACGTTTCCATAAGAGCTGGGCGTACCTGAGGGCCAGGCACTTGGAAGACCTAATGCTACTTTTAGGCACCAAGACCAGTCTCTGCCACCACGTCCCACAGACCCCACTCAGGGTATTGCAGCCAGCAGAAACGCAGCCACTGGGAAGCTCTGGAGAGGGGCAGTCAGCGAGGGAATCAATGAGCCGCATCCACAGCATGATCTCTTCTACCTGGCCAGGGCAGGCGGGAGAGCAAGGACGTGTCTCCAAGCCCGCTCTCCTCTCAGTGACACTCAGTATTTGGAGTTTAGCTGAATTGCAAAACACCAGAGTTACTTCATTCTGCACATCTGCAAGCTGTTATTTACAGAGAGGCAGCTGAGTTGCCTATGGTGGTTTTAATAATACTTTTGGCTCTTTTAATAGTTTTGGTTTTACTAATTCCTTGGTTTGGTTTTCCAAGACAATGCAAGCTGCATTATAAAAGAAGGCACAGGCTTTTAATAAGGCTTTACATTTTCTTTACTACACAAAGCTGCTGAGAATGCATCTTCAGCTGAGAGACAATTGGGTCTGGGAAGAAGGAAAAATAGCATCAAGCCATAAAGCAGCAGGTACAGTCAGGACGTTAGCACGCCATAACTTGTAACCAGCGTGGACTAAGCTTTGCTGGCCTGGTTTTTAAGTGGGCAGCTGGCTCAGGGGATTTTCTATCTTAACAGGACAAATGGATCCCAGTTACAAGTCAAACGGTAGGATGCTATGACTAGACACAATCCTCAACTCAGTTTGCTACAACAAGGATGAATTCAGACTATTGCTTGACCTCAGGGAGATCAGGGGCAAAAACATCCCATTGTGATTAAGCCTTTCACTTTTTATCTAAAGTGTTGCTTTATGATTTATCCTTTCATCCTTGGTACAGCTGCTTCAGCTGAGATCCTGGCAGTGACAGGGGTCTGATGGCAGGAACAACAAGATTTGGAGAAGAAAGTTAGTATCTGCAATTACCTGTCAATAAGACCACGCACTTCAGACTTCTAAATACTGCTGTGTTTTATAGTCATCATGAATGAAGCTGGACAAACAGGAGGAGGAAGACGCGTCCTAAGGCAGAAGCAAAGCTGCCTGCTGACCGAAGGACACCGTACGGTTTCCCACGCTGGAGCCCAGGATAATCCATGCTACATCCACTGTTGCCTGCAGGACACCCATACACCAGCCCAGGTTGTGTTGTGGTCACCTTCTGAGAAAGCACGCACTGCCTGCAACCACTAATGACGCTGCTAATGAGCGGAGACTCCACTAATGGGTTAAGCCTGCACCAGTGTGTGGCCAAAGCTGGCAGAGGCTGCTGAGCCACCCAGCTCAGAGCCCGCAGTCATGGAGCTCCCGGTTCACCCACACCGTGAGAAACGCTGCAAGCCGCAACAGCGGCTGTCTCGGAAGAGCGCTGGGAAAACAGCGGGTCTTAATCAAAACCACGCTCCAGGCCTCTGGATCTCCACCGGCGCGCTGCCGGTTCCCGAAGGCGTGTGCCGTGGTGCTGGCAGGGCTGCCGTCTCCTCCGCGCCCGGCCGCCCCTCATCCCCTGGCTCGGCAGCGAGGGGCAGGCGAGGGGCTCTGCCGAGCTGCTGGCAGCGGCACCGGGCCCGTGTGCATCGTCACCCAAACAAGCACGACAACTTTGATTTGCGTCTTCGCCCCCAAGACGGAGCGCGCCACCACAAAATCAGGAGGATAGTCTTGGCAAGCCTGCGGCAGCTGGCTGGGCAAGAGGACGGAGCGAGAGACAGGCTCGCAGTTGGGATCTCAGGCTCTGCCTCTGCCCTGCGGGGCTTCCCTGAGCACAGCACCTTCCTTCTCCACCCTGCCCCTGTCCTGCTGCCACTGACCGTTGCTGCTGGGAAGAGCTTCAGCAGCTCAGGCCACAGAGCGCCAGGAGGAAGACAGTAGCCCGACATCGCACTCTCTATGGATTCAGCGCTTTTAAATTGGAGGCTTCTGCCTGTATCTTAAACGAATAAACTGCTTTCACCCCATGAAACACTGAGCATCTACTTCTTGCATGATCAGGCATCATCTGTAGCAGCGGTAATAGGAAACAGCTTTGAACTCCTCTTTAAAAACCCCTTTACAGGTGCTTTTAGAGTATGTATTTACCTTAGTGATACACTAGTTTTAACTAATTTTAAACACAATCATAATTTTTTTTTCTCAACTTAATGGCACAAAGAGTAGGAAAGTCTGCAGAAGTCACAATGTCCATAATCAATACTGAAGCCTGCAGCTCCATCCCTTTTCCCAGGAGCTGTAAAGGTCTCAGGACAGCAGACAGGCTTTTGGGTTATACCCAATGCTCTGTTAAAAGTGAAGTTTCAGCCCAAGCTCAGCATGGCTGGGCAAAGCACATCACTGCATGGGAGTAAAGCAAATAGCCTACTGCCATATTAGAAAAAATATTTATATTTTTCAACTCATTGCAATTCAGCCCTGAGAAGGTTACAAAGTTCTCAAGTGCAGGGATAATCCAAAATCCTCCTGCAAGCTACCTCTTGGGCAATTCCACCATAGGGTTTTTTTATAAGCATCAAAAGGCTGCAAAGTGCTAGTTGAGCTCGGGAATTTACTGTAGTAGGTGCTTCATATTATTTGCCTTAGATTTCATAGTCTGAGGAGCTGCAAAACAGAAATAGATTATTCCCCTTCTAGATATGGGATGTTGAGGAAAGAATTCAGGAAACTTTCCCTAATGTCACTATGACCTTATGGTTGTCAAAACCAGAAACCAGATTACAGTATTTGAACCCTCCTTTAGTATTTCTTTATTTTACCCAAAATAAAAGCAATGCAAGGAATAAAACCTTCTCTATTACTTTTGTAACAGAATAGGAAAGAAGCAGTGGATTGCCCTTTAGATATCTGAACAGTGAGAGGGTGGAGAAGTAATCAAAAGATGTCCTGAAACGTACAGGTGCTGTAGCATTTTCAGCAATAGGATATTCTTGCATTTTCACAGCATTTGAGTGCACCTTTTCCAGAGATCTCCCTGGAGCCTCATCCTGTGCAGAGGTGGCCAACTGACACCTTCAGACCCGGCTAGAGCATCTCTGAGCTCCCCTTGGTGCCGGGAGGCCGGATCCCATGTGAAACAGAGCACCACAGTTTAGTCACACCTTGCATTTCAGCATTATCTGGGGGACTAGGGACACTAGTTTCAAATCACATACAGTAATGGAGTCTTACTGATGCTACCTTTTTCCTAATGAAAAAAAAAAAGAAAAAGAGAAGTTATCCCATTAAGAAACAAAGCTGTGATATACTGCCAGCTTGTGTTGTTTGAAATGCATAAATATCCAATTTAAGGGCAGCGAAAACAAAAGAAAAGAAAAAGGAAGGGTTGCCTAAACACCACATCACATGGCTTACGTGCAAGAGGAGCCCCGTGAAGTGTTTCAGTGCAATGGTAAAGTAACACTTCGTGTTCTGCAAATGATTGCTGCTGTGCGTACAAGGCAGTTGTGCGTAGAAATAGGTCTTTAATTCATATACCCGTGCAGGCATTTCAGAAGTAAAATACAGCATGTATTTGGTGTGTCCAAACCCAGGACAGCCAAGGGCTCCTCTGATAATCGTGTCAGCCGCAGACACACATGGCCTGACCACAGCTCCAGCCATCAGGTACTGCACGTTACATTTTTCCTGTGGATTTAAGGCAGCTGACGATGGAAGGGTATTTTAATTATCTCTGAAGTTAGCTGGAGGAAATGAACGACTTTTAATGAATGCAGGAATCAGTCACTCCTGAGCACATGGGCCCACTCCATCTTACCTGCCTGGCTGGAAAACTCACACTCGTTTGTCACGGGGGCAACGTGTGTCCTGCTCACAGGGTTTTAGACCATGCTGTCTGTACTAAGGAAAGCTGCTGCCTGCTGCAGCCGGTTAGCAACACAATTAGCCATGCTGGCACAGGACTTCTACGTGTCAAAAAAAAAAATCCTCCCTGTGCCTTGTTTTCATTCAAAATACATCAGTCACTAAGGAAACAGCAAATCTGTGGCTCAGCACATTGTGATGGCCAGGAGTAGAACAGGAGCAAGCCATGCATAAACGCTTCCCGGCTCGGCGAGAGCCCCGCGCTGCCTGGCCACAGCCCACGGGTCAGAAGAGCCCATCCATCGGGACAGCCCTGCCGCTGCCCTTGCAACCAGCGCTGCCGAGGTGGCTGCCACACCGTCCTCTCGGTGGGGACCCTGGGCGATGTCCCTCTGGAGCACCTTTTGGGCTGGTGATGAGCATGGACAGCAGGTAACAGAAATGTCAGCACACCTGCTTGCTCACCTTAATGCAGGTTCCAGAATTACACACACAGGAAAATAAGAAGAGAAAAAAACCCCAAACATACCGCAAGACAAAAATTTTACTGCTCAAAAGTGATAGATAGAATGAATCTGGAAAAGGAGCAACTGATTTATGCTCACTCACAGTTTGGCCCCGTGAATTAAGCTTATAAATTTTCATAAGTTTCTCTTTTCCTCTTAATCTTCTCTACTCATGTAAAACAGCCCTCAGAAAGGGCAGAGTAATTAGACACCTTTTTTGTTTGTTTTGCTGATGGCAAAAACTGTTTAGCATCGAAGAAGAGAAAGCAAATCCTTTTAAGAAGTAAAAGTATCATGACCCAAAATCTCCACTACCTCCCGTCACAAATGTGCCCTGAAAACCTCGTTACGGTGTTACGGATGCACTGATTTGCCCTGCAGCTCCACAATCCCACTTCGCTGTCCCATTTCCCAAGACTTACTGCACTTGCATATAAAGGAAAAACAAATTAGCTCAGGCTAATGCATTTTTCCATTGCCAGTAGGCATTGCTGGAAAAGTATATGGAGGAGATCAAAGTGATAGGGTCAGAAAGGAGAGTGTAAATGTTTATACCCTGGTAAAAGGAACAAACTACATTCCTACTGCTTGGGAGCACAGGGAGCAGGCCAAATAAGTAACCAGATCTGTATGCTAACTCTGCTCCAAAGCAAGCCTACCTCATAAGGTTATTTCCAATGCATTTTGCACAGTTGCCATATTTGTATATGCTGGCCCCTTATTTCACACCTAATGATCTCTCCAGGGTGTGCCCAGGCGGCAGCGCTGTCTGAAGGGTCTGAGCTACGCGTCTTCCCTGGGCTCATCCCTTTGCTCCCAAGCAGAGGGGAGCAGAGGGAAGGGAACAGAGTAGGGACCAAAGCTGCTCAGAGACTGCCTCAGCAGCACAGCCTGTGCCTAGGCAGCCATCTCCCTTCCCTGCCTGCGCCACTTTCCCCAGCGCATCCTCACGGTGGGACTCTCAGACCACATCCTTATGCGAGTACGGCAACCCAATTCTTTGGCTAAGTAATGGAGACCAATCATTCTGTTGGATTGCTTCGGATCCCGAATGGCAGGCTTGGGAAAAACACTGTGCAAAACTGTGGTGCTTAACACGGGCTAAAAAAATATATATATATATGTGTGTGTATTATTTATAACAAATTTTATATAGATAAGCTGAAATGTACAGGGATACTCAGAAGGCAAGTTCCAGAGCTGTCCCGATAAACTAATGTTAGAAAAATGCTTGCCCTCAGGCCCCCATCTGACACTTTCTCCGAGCGCGGTGCAGCTGATGGAGAGCGGCTGTCAGGAGGGCAGTTCCAGGTACCGCTGCACACGCCATCGGCAGTTTGGAAGCTTTTGCACTTAAGTCTCTGTGAAGCCAGAGGGGCACCGGGGACGGGCAGGAAGCTGCCTCAGGTGATGTGGCTGCCCTGAATCAGCAAAATCCACTCCCTGCTGACAAAGCTCTCGAACGCGCTGAGTTCGGCGGAGCTACGGCGCACTCAACGCTGGCCGTCGAGCAGAAGCCCGTCCTGTTTGCAGGCTCTCGTGACTGGCCACCGGTCACCAGGAGGAGACGAGCGTTTGCTGCCTTTCATCTGCCAGATCAGGCAGGGAGCGCTGGCAGCGTTTGCGGCAGACGGCGCAGATGCCGTCGGTGGACGTCGAGCCGAGCCCATCCTTCACCCCGGCGTGACAGGCCGTTTGGGAGCTGGAGCCTCCCTGTCTGCTCCCCCCTTCACTGCTCGGCAGGCGTCACTGCGCAAGGCTGCTGCCGGCGTCTTAAACCACCAGGAGCTCTGCTCTCCCCGCTTTTCAGCAGGTCTCTGCCGGGTCTGGACAGTGTCCTGGCCACCGCAGGCATGGGGGGCTGCTGGGTGGGCTTCCAGGTGCAGGCAGTGCCCACCACCGCCGCCACCGCCGCACGGGTATTTGCAGAGCACTTGCAGTGGGAGCCCTGCGTGCCCAGCTCCAGGGCCACAACAGACCCACCGAGCAGGAGCTCCTCCTGCTCACATCAGCGAGGCAGACTCAGTGGAGGAGGAAGAGGAGGAATGCCGCAGAGCCGGCAGCGGCCTTGCCCTTGAAAGCCGTTACCTGCTCTTCCACAGGCAGCCACCAAAGGTTTGGGCTTTGCCCATCAGTAGGAGGGAGCTGGTACACCCCAGCCCCCCGCCACGCTTCCTCCTCCTCGCGCAGGGAGACGGTTTCTACACAGACCAGAGATGTACAAGGGTCAAGAGTTTTCCCAGTAGAATGATTTTCCACTGGAAAAATGGAGATTTAACAGACTCGGAGCGTTGCTCAGGCTCAGGACGTTTGTTTGCCAAAGGCAGGCAAGCTCTGCCTGCCCATTTCTACCTGGCAGCTGCAGGCAGAGCCCAGTGCTGGTAGGCTGCCTGCCCACTGCCTGGCTCTTGGGAGAGGCACGGCTCTCTGAAAAGGAATTTTTAACACCCACAGGAGGGAAATCTCCCTCTTCAGGAAAGCACTTGTGCATGCACAAGTTGTCCTCGTGGAGACTCCTCACTAGGCTTGACAACCTGCCTACGGATTTTCCTGAACAAGGACCCAGTGGAACAACCAAGCTGTTCTCGCAGGCACTGGCACAAACCAGCAGTCCCAACAGAAGGAGCCTGGCCTCATGTCATGGTTTAACCCCAGCCGGCAACTAAGCACCACGCAGCTGCTCACTCACCACCCCCTGCTGAAGTGGGATGGGGGAGGGAATCAAAAAAAAAGAAAAGTAAAACTTGTGGGTTGAGACAAAGACAGTTTAATAGCACAGAAGAGGAAGGGGGGGGATAATAATAATAGAATATACAAAACAAGTGATGCACAGTACAATTGCTCACCACCCACTGACCAATGCCCAGCCAACCCTGAGCCGCAGTGTCCCCTGGCCAACTTCCCCAGTTTGTATACTGGACATGATGACGTATGGTATAGAATACCCCTTTGGGTCAGCTGTCCTGGCTGTGTCCCCTCCCAACTTCTTGTGCACCTCCAGTCTCTGCTGGCAGGGCAGGATGGGAAGCTGAAAATTCCTTGACTTAGTATAAACGCTGCTCAGCAACAACTAAAATATCATTGTGTTATCAACATTATTCTCATCTTAAATCCAAACCACAGCACTATACCAGCTACTAGGAAGAAAATTAACTTTATTCCAGCCAAAACCAGGACACCTCATCACTGCTGAAGAGCTGTGACCCCTCACAGCTGCTCCCAAGTGCTGACCTCCTTTCTCATTCAAGACAAAATCTTTGCTCTTTCTCCATGTTTCCCCCAATGTTCCTCCGACAGAATTTTATCCAGAAGTTGTTACAGATCCACAAACGGCTCACCTCCCTGCATCACTTGCTTGTTTGCTGACATTTTCCAGGAACAAGAGCCGGCAGGGAGATGTGTTTTTCTCCCCCTGCAGTCACGACACGTCTCCAACTCTTTGCCTGCTCTGCCTGCCAGGACACAGTAGCAGGAGTGTGTGTGTGGGGGGGGGGGGGCGATCACGATGTACTCCAGAACCCCAAAGCAGTGGCAGAGCACCACGACCCCAGCCCTTCCCAGTGCCCACACTCACAGGTTTGCTTCCAGGCACTCAGAGAAGCCCAATTATTTCAAGCCCAGGTCTCCGTTCAGCAGACAGCACTTTCAAGGGGATGGAGGAATTCCCCTGTGGGACCCTCGAGGGTACAGAGAGACCTCTCTGCACTTTGCACAACACAATAAGTTCTCCCTCCCATTTGCTTAGTAGAAGAGACAGTGGAGGCAGATACCAGAAACAGTCAGCATGCTCAGGATGCTGGTACCTGTGCTGGGATGCCAGCGCTCTGTCTAGTATAGCTGACAGGGTCAGAATGGTGAATAAATCCACACGCAAAAGCAAGGCCTGCTGTTTCCCTTCTCTTTTGGCAGATAAACCAGGACAAGGGTTATCAGCTCTAGTGTTCTCATATAAGGACAGGTACCTCTGTGTGCCCTGTACCATCTCATTTGTTGATGCACAATTTTCCAGAACTCCACATGTAAACGGAAAGGTTTGCCGCTATGTCTTCTTGCTAGCGTGGTTACAAACGCAACCAGGGATTTCTGCACCTAGCTGGAGTCACAGAAGAGAGGATGAGGTGGGACCCATCCATCCTCTTGCCTGAAGGCAAGGGTAACTATATCCCAATGTTTGCAAAGAATTACTTAATTTGCTCTTAAAATCTGTCACAAGTTTTGTTCCAGCACCTCACTGTCCTTTTGTTTATAAACCTTTTCCTTGTGCCTAACAAACTGCCTCAAGCAAGATCCCAACCCATCCCATTCTTCTCCTACCCACAATAAAAAATTTATAGAGAACAGCAGTGTTTCATTTTGGAACTATTTTGAAAAGGAATGTAACCCCTATTAAACTCTGAGGAACTGAAGTAATGTCAGAAAGTGACCTGAATAGCACAACACATTATACTCTTAATTTCAAAGCCGTCTTGGGTGTTTCACACCACAGGCACACAGAAAGAATACACACATAAATTTGAAGAATTACAGCCCTGTTTACTTGTGTTATACAGCTCAACGTCCCCAGTTGGGGAACCTGCTGCCAAGAGCAAGCCATGCAGCTCAAGCCAAAGGAAAGGTGACAGGAGATGATGGCCGAGTCCTGCCAATGGCCCCAGGAGGGTGTCTTCCACTTTCCTTTGTGACTGGGAGCAAGCACAGCTCTGCAGACGCAGATAACGCCCTTTTCGGCATCTGCATCCCTTCGATTGTATTTTTCTCACTGCCTGCTGACACTGGACCAAAACTGAACCACAGGAACACACTGCTTTCTAAGCCAGCACTGCTTCTGCTGGGCAGAGGTTGAGCACGGTATCAAGGTATCAGGCTTAAAAACAGACTTTGTGAGAAGCTGGAAGCGATGTGGAGAAATTGCTGTTCCCAAAGCTGTTATTAACACTCAAACAGCAGATTTTTGAGGCCGTGGCCTCCTGGGTCAGAGGCACACCAACAAAACAGGAGGAAATGGGGTTACCTGAATTTGGCAAGCATTACCCTCCCTGGCCCCAAAGCTGTTCCTTGTGGTCTGTGGGAGAGCTGTAGGAAGATGAGCAACTTATTCACAGCCTCTTTGGCACCGGCCAGGAGCCTCCCTTGGGATTGAGATCACTGGAGTTTCATTATTTGGCACAGAAAAGCAGTGGTTTGGTTTATTTATTTATTTATTTTTAAATCCCCGTTCGCCTGTGGAGGCAGCCCATCTGGAGGGCAGCGAGAAGAGTCTTGCTCCCGGTCTGGGACAGTCTGTCCCAGGAGCTTCCCAGCCTGGAGGACAGCATGAACTCCAGGCTGCTTGCGCTCAGGGAGGCATCGTCTGGACCAAAAACCCTCCACCAAAGAAAACTGCAGGAGAGGCTGTGACTGTGGTGAGCATTGTTTCTGCTGGACTGGGCTTGTTTGTTTGTTTCCCTGTTTCTAGAACAAATACTAGTAGCTGTATATACTCATTTTTACAAGCACAATCCCCCAAAGCAGCGTCGGGACCTCATGTGAACCCGAGCAGTGACTCACGTCTTGATGTTGGAGGAGACAGTCAGCGTTTAACCTACTGTGGCTCCAGATTAGCGTTTTAGCAATGTGCCTCGCAATGATGTGCCACTTAGTGCTTTTCCTCATCCTGTCCACATACTACTTCCCCCCTGCCGAAATCTGGGAGTGGCTTTAGAAACTACTAGAGCTCCCATTGCCCAGTGACCCCAGAGCCTCGGTACGGCACCTGATGAGAAGGCCCGGCTATTTATGGCATGGACCACAGTGGGGACAGAGGTCCCTGGGTAACAGCCAGTCTCGGGCAGCAGGTATGGATGCTGGGTGATGGGCAAGTCCCACCTGCTCCCTGCTGCTTTCTAAAAACCGCTGTCCTGCACATGTGAAAAAAGCTTGCTCTTTCTTTTCCAAATCACTGCTGCACTTGAGGAGATGAGAGTCATTTCCATCAATGCACAAAGTTTTCCTTAAGCCCTTTTCTTGGGAAGGGTGACTCACTGAAATATCAGTCTGAAATGTTTTCTTGAGGTATTTTTAGACAACAGTGGTGGTGGTCCAGTGAGTCACCGCTCCAGTGCTGCCCATTAAAGTGAATGCAAAAAGCAATGGGATCCAATGTAATGGATTGCTTTCCAGGGCTGCTTCCACAGAGCTCTGCTTCTCCAGCAGCGCGAGCTCCCGCAGCCACGTTTGTTTCTACTGCACCATGTTTAAATGATGGGTTTTGTTCCCTCCTCACACACAAAAGAATCGAAGCAAGCATCCAAAAGCCTCTCACCTTCAAATTACTGTAATCCATACTTGATTTGGCTGCATGTACCAGCAATTATTCCAAGTGCAGGAAAATACAAGACAAAAGTAATACTGAGAAGTGTTGAGAATAAGGTTATCGAGAAGTGGGGAAGTGCAGAACAGTACAGGTTTGCAGCCTCGTGCCATCTCTGTGGGATACGCTCACTTTGGGGTCCCCTGGGAGGCCTGCCCCCCCCCCCTCCGCCTCCAAGCACTCCCTTTCCCCCGGCTGGCACTTCTCAGGGTCCCATATACCAGCACCACCCTGCCTGCGGCTGAGTGCTCAGAGCCTTGCTCCAGCCCAGAGGGAAGGTTACCCACGGCAGGTCGTCTTGAGTTTGGTGAGGGGAGAAGCTGGGTCTCTCCCGAGTCTGGCAAGGTTAAATTCTTCAGGTATCAGGAGCGCTGGTTTCTTTTGCTAACAAGGGAAAAAGGCAGAGTACGCTTTGGAGAGCTTTTGCTATTTACCTATTATAAACCTCATACTTCAAAGGGCTGGAGGAACTTGTGGGGAGAACAAGTGAGAAGAAAGACTGCCTTGCTATCTCCTGGCACAGTATAAATATACTCTCTAATACAGCAAGTGATCCAACCAGAGATTTTTGTTTGTTCACTTCAAAAATGCCTACTGAGAGATTTGCTCAGGTCTGGAAACCAAACAAAGCAATATCAATGGGAGCACTGCATCTGAAAACTGCAATAGCTGCTCTCTGCAGATCCCCATTGTAATTACTGCACAATTTCATCACCAGGCAAACTCTTCTCTCTCCACTCCCTTGCCCTAAGGTCAGGCTATGGCAAGTCATCAAGTTCAGCAAGGTTGCTTTTTTCTACCTTTTTTTTATTTTTAATTTTTATACAGTGTGTGATGTACAACCCATCCAGCAGTGAAATGCAAGAGCTTCGTCAAAGGCACAGGTCCATTTCATAACACAAATGTGCTAATGAGCTCTGTCTCATGCAAGAACCAGCTTAAAAAGTGAAGAGAAAGAGAAGACTTTGCAGCCTTTCCTACCTGAGGATCTGCCTGAAACGGTGGGCAGGGTGGGGTTCCTTCCTCCTCAGATGGGAAGCTGCCAGGTCCTAGACTCAGAAATGCTCTACAAACCCAGTGGTTTCTTTCATCTCTGTGTATACATTTGCAGCCCAGGGCCACCAAAGGCAGTGCCAGGACCAGGGCAGCCACAGTGGCCAGAGCACAGGCTGTGGCTAATCCCCACACTGCGATGGAGCTCTGTGCCCCAGACCTGCTCCAGGTTCCTCACACCCACCTGAGGCCCCAGCCACACCATTTATTTATAAACACAGTCAGGAGAACAGTGACCAAGAGCAAACTGCACAGGATTATCAAGTTGTTTCCAGCTCTAACTCTTATTCCCTGAGGATCATTCATCTTTCCCTGCCTTCAATCCTTAATTTGAGTCAATCACGCCATGCACAGGAGAGACCAGCACAAGCCTGGCCCTGAAGGGAGGGATATAAATCCAAAGCGCCAGCTAAGATTTATTTCTGTTTGCTTATGTCTGGAGAAAGGGAGAAACGTTGAGGCTTGTGAGGAGGGGAGATCAGAGGAAACACAAACCCTGAGACACCCCCCATCCCCAAAGCCACGTGCGTTTTTTCTCCACTTCACTTGAAAGGAGAGAGTTGAAGTCCCGTGGGCTGGCAGAAGCCACAGGGTGTTACAGGTCACCTGGGAGGAGAGGAGCTAAAAAACAGGGTGCGGAGCAGGAGATACCCTGCAACTCCTCTGCCTTCTCCCTCCTCACCGCCCCTAGCGCAAAGCCGCAGGCCCTGCAGCAAGTCCCTGAATTTGGATGCCCTTCGAGTGATGCTGGAGGGGGACGGCGAGCAGCAGGTACAGCTTGTCCTTCCTGGGCCTGCGCTCATACGAGAGGAAGCATCCCCACCAGCCCAGAGCGGCTTCTGCGCTGCCCGATGCCTCCGTTTGTGAGGGGGGTGTCCGGGAGGAGGGCAGGGGAGGTTTAACAGAGTCTGCGGTTTAACGAGTACCTCCGCAGCTCAAGGGTGACCGCTCACATCAGGAGGTGGCTGCTTCCCAAAAGCACCTTGCACGGGTAGAGCCGACGGGAGCATCCCCAGAGGGCTGTGAAGAGCTGGGGTAAAAGCCATTTTCTGACGTTAATTCCTCTGTAAGCAGACAGGCGAGAGCTGCAAGACAGCTGTATGAAATCTCCCCCATGTTACAGGAACCAGATAATCTTTGAGATCTGACAGAGACGCCCCTGCTAAAATGAGGCGTATCAGCAAGTTGCTCTGAATTGCTCCTTCTCTGCATCTCGAGACCAAGAAGATAGCGCACACAGGGTCAGGACGGTCGCTGGCATGAATGCCTGTGCAGGCAGGGCAAATTGGTCCTGCATCAGATTTAGCCTGAGAGCAAGCCACCTCAATAATCCACATCAATACAATAAAAACTAGAGATGATGCCCTGGATCTTCACTGATAATAGCAAAAAGCAGGGAAATGAAGGAAAATTTTCCCTGGTAAATTTTAAATATTTCCTGGTACATCTCCACCCAGCACTACTTCTTTGGACACAAAAAGCATTTATCACACTATCAGAAATCTCCTACTTCCCAGCCACATCTGTGCAAGACTGTTAGAAAGACGCTGTTAGCCAAAGCTGCTTTTAAAGCATTGATTTCATACAATTGTTCAATAAGATAACAAGGGCGGGGGGGGGGGACGGCCCCAGTCACAACCAAAAAAAGCCCTGAGCAATATTTGAAAACTTAAGCTATATTGTCACAACATCTTCAAACAATTTTAATTGTTTGTTTTATTGAAAGAATATGCACGTTAGTTATTTTCATTTCATACATTTTTAAACACAGAGGTTCAAAATACTTTGCTTTGTGGCAGATGGCACTTTTCATTTGGTGAAAAATAAATCAGTTCTCTCACTGTGGGGGAAAAAACAAAAAGTTTATCCCAGTTCAGCCTGTACCAGTTTGGGGCTTTTCTATGCTCCTGGCTGAACCCCACCATCCATCACATGCACCCCAGGGCTGACAGACCCCAGCTTCCCACAGAGTAGCGTTACAGCCCCTCAGCCCTGGCCTGTAACCACCCTCATGAGCACCACAACTCACCACTGCCAGCATTTGCCAGAGCATCCCACAGCTCCCAGGGGCACGAGTGCACCAACTGAGAGCAACACTTAATAAAAGCAGAGGCAAAAAGCACCAGCTGTGGATAGACGACTGCTGGCTAGGAAGCTGAATGTTACAGAAGCAAAGCTGGACCTCATTTTCCTACACCAAATTATTAAAAACAGCCATTGTGCAAGCATTTTTTAAGAGATGAGGAAGATTATTTGGAAGATAATCCTGGCAGGACACGTAGACACATCTGTTAAAATGGTACCTTAGAAAAACGCATGGTAAAATGATACCCATTCAAATATACGTTTCTACAAATCAGCAGCAAAACCCTTGGAGTGACAACATTTCAGTCTGGACTAACACTACATCAGCACTTCTGAAGAGTTCTGCTCTGATTCCTTCCTCTGTTGGATTTTCAAAAGGCACCAGCTGGTGTCCTCAGCTTCTCCTGGAGTCTGTTTCAAGAAAATCAAACACCAAACATTCACACCAAAACACCCAAGTCATCTCCTCCTTCAAGGTTTCACCCAAAATTCTCCCTTATGAAGACAGTATTCAAGAGAGCCACGCTGCCTAAACATACATTACAGCCTCTATACGGTCTCTGAGGTGTATCTTCATGTTTCCCAATACTCTGTTATTCGGGCAAGCAGTTTATCAGCCAGGGTCTGGGACATTTAGGGGTCTGGAAGGGGCCCAAGCATTCCAAAAAGGGGTTTACTGCCTATCTAGCTTCCCAGCTACCACTGTCCCGCACGACCATGGTCTCCTCTGTCCTCTCCTCGGCACTATGCTCAGGGATGAGCTGAGCCACAAGCAGCAAGGAGGCTGTGCTTCCAACCCACAAAATACGGTGCTGGGCCTGGAAAACACTGTCAGGCTTCCTGACAAGAAGTGCAGCAGGAAAATTATATCAATTCATTGCTACTTAAGGACACTCTTATCTTTAGTGGTGAAGATTTTCAGTTAAAGTATACAAAAACCCACAACACAGACAGCAGAGATAAACACCTGTTTTGCCAGCTCAGAACAAGAGAGGAAAAATACAAGGATAGAAGCAGAATAGCTCTTTGGAGGAAAAAAGAAGCGGCGGGGGGGGGCGGGGAGCAACAACAACAACAAAAAACCACATTGAGATATTTTGTTCATACATTTCAAAGACCAAATATTTTGGCCTCCCTATCTCACCTTACTGCTGACACAAGAGGCCAGGTCCCCCCAGCAACTTAGGTGAATGCCCCAACTTGGGGGGGAATGTTCCCAGCCACTTTACGGGAAATGAGGAAAGGACTGAGAACAAACCCAGTTCATCCTTAGTTAAGCAAATGGTGACAACTGACTCGTTTCATTTGCAGGCAAGAGGAAAATAGATCATTTGTGGGATGTCCCCAGCACCTCCCACAGGCCATGAGGGCGATGCCAGGCAGTGTCCAAGAGGTAGCCAGGGATGGCACACTAAATACTCCTGTACAGCCCCCACGTAGGTAAAACTTGTGGCTTGTCATTAAACTGATCTCAGCTGCCCATTTTGAGCAGATGTTGGGCCAGAGTCCTCCAAAAGCCCCTTTATGCCAGTTATTCTGTGACTTTGTTATCAACTGTTTGAGAAATTTGGATTCCTACCTCTGCAAACACCTTGTGGTTTGACACGAGGCGACTATTTCAGCCAGAAGCATTAGAAATGGCGGGGGGAAAAGGGCACAGGAAGGGATGGGAAGGAGGCAGAGTGATTTGGACATAGTTTCCTCCACCCTGTTGGACCAGACCAAGTCCACCCACCCACCACTGCGCTTCAAAGGAAAGAGCGTTTTATTCCCAAGCAGAGAACTCCAAAACACGCAGAGTCACCACTTGTCCAGGGTTTCTAAGTTAGGGCCAACACCTGAAGTAAACATTGCACCCCTTGGCCCCACTGGCCATGGAACCGAAGCATTGCACAGGCTCTGTCTCGCAAGTGTCTCAAAACCAAAGGAGCACAAATTATGGAAATGAACATTAAAAGCTTCCCCCAGTCCTAAGCTGGGACATGGCAAGAGCCAGCAGTGGGGAAAAAAAGATTTTTCTAACAAGTGACTCCAAAGGGTGCTGGAGAGGAGCGGGCTCTGCGCTGCTGCGTGCCCAGGGCTGCCTGCTCGCAGCCAGGTTAGCCTCTCACCGCAGGGCTGGGGCAGATCACCTTTGCTATGACGAGTTTGGACGCTGCCTTCAGTTGTAAAAGTTCACCTGGTGCTACTGATTCTGTGCTTTGCAATGAGAACCCACTTCACAGTGGCAGCAGCGCAGCCTCCGCCTCTCTTGACGGCTGGTTTTGGGGATCCCAGCTACCACAGGCCAGAGAAAGCAAACCAGGGAGACACCAGCCTGCCGGTACCTGACCGAGAAGGTGTTTGCAGCCAACCCTGCCGAGTCCCAATGGAGTGCTGCAGCCTCCACGCAGCATCCTGAGCCTGCTGCTCGTTCCACAGAGCCACCCACTTGGATCTGCCGTGCCCCTTTGCAAGCTCAGTGAAAGGGGAAGGGACGACCCTGCGCACTCTGCCTGGCACGTGTGGCCTCCGGTCGCCTTGAGAGGAGTCCGAGAGGAGCGGTGCACGGAGGTGATCAAATCCTCAGTAGTGATTTTCATCTCCAGTAGCGATCTGGGCAAAAATATGTAAAAGCAAGCAAAGTGGCATAGCCAAGAGATGCGCAGTGACAGCCCTGACACAGGCATGCTGCTAAGAGCATGGCCATGGCTTCACTGCACAAGCCCAATCCTGACAATTCCCTCTTTGCACCATGTTCTCGCTGGCTCCCGCATCTGCAGCTACAGCCCAAGGCAGAGCAGAGAGCTGGGAGCGAAGGCAAACGAACCTGTGCTGGAGCCAGGCGGCAGGCAGCTCCACGGGACCCCAGCTCCAGAACTGATCTCTCCAAAAACCAAGGATGTCCCTGACAGATATTTTCGGCTTCCCATTTCAGCCTTCACATTGTTCAATGCCTTGTACAATATTAAAGAGGGCATCATCTGGATTGATCAGTGAATCAATCAAGGAGAAGCCACGGCAGGCAATGCAGATGCGTTTCTGTTTGACCCAAGTGCCGCAGTCCCAGCGCACTTCCCCAGACAGCTCAGCCTCCCGTCCCAGCTCTGAAATCACACAGGACACTGCTTGGCTGGAGCGAAATACCCCATCCAGCCCCTCTGTGCTGGGGATGAGCCCACGTCAGCCTGCGTTGTGAGCTTGTTGACGTTAATGTAACTTGTTCATTGCCCCGGTGACAAGCTTCCCAAGAAGCGAGGAGTAGAAGGGCTCTCGCCAGCCCCCAGCCCCCTGCCTTGCCACCCTGCCTCCTGTGCCGGGTGGCTCCTCACATAAGAGGACAGAGATGTGCTGCCGTGTGAGAGGGCGTCTTGCCACGCTTCCCCTTCGGGAGCTGCCCCAGAGCCTCACAACTTAAAAACCTTCTCCTGATTTCCAGCCTAAATGCTTTGTGGTCGGATTGTATTCATTTGCTCCGGTGTTGTCCGTGACCTGAAATTGCTGCATCCTTCCATGGGGTTCTCCCTCGCTGCTGTATTTACGTATTTTTATTCTGGAAGCATCCCGTGCGACTGCCGTTCGCAGGCAAGGAGGCACAGCAGAGATTTGCAGAGGCAATGCTGGAGGATCCACCTCTCTCCATCCTACATCATTCCTCGGAAGTTGTCTCTATTCACTTCCCAAAGCCACACTCAAACTGCATCCCACTCAATCAACCTGGCCAGGAACGATGGCGCGGGATAGCAAGTTTCTGTGGCGGTGGGCAACGCCGACAGCTCCTGGCTGGAGCCCTGCATCCCCCACTCCAGCTGCGCAGCCCGCCACGTGCTGCGTTGCCACCTCCACGGGGACCAGGCAGCCCTCGAGCGCGAGCCAGGCTGGGGGCAGCGGGCCAAGGCCGGGCACGTCTCTCCTCCGGCTGATGCTGGGCCAGGGGGAGCAGCCGGCTACGCTGTCAGCTGTTAAGTGAGCATTAGGCAAAGCGCTTCATCAGCTTGCCTCGAGCAAGCTCGGGTCCAGATTCTCTTCTCCCTACATCACTCCCCTTGCACAGAAGTTTGCTAGGACTTTCTGTAAATCCCTTTAAAAGACCTCAGCTTTGAGCTGCTTATGCCAGCATCCCTCTCTACGCCACTGCCAAAGCAGAGTTGCTTTCACTCTGCAAACTTCCCTTATTGCCATAGGGAAAGACCTTCACGGGCTCCCCAGTTGCATCGGTCAGGAGGAGAAGCCTCTGCTGCTCTGAGCCACCGCACCCCAGACATTATTACCTGCAGTGCTAAAGCCTCCCTACATCCCAGTCTTTTGGGAAGGTGCAGCGTGCCGGGCAGGCGGAGGGAACGCTGCCAGCTCCTGCCCGGGCAGCACAGCCAGGGCACGGTGTTCAGGGGCCGGCTCTGGCAGGCAGGGAAGCACCGCACAGGCACCAGGGGAAGGAGCTATGCTGCTGCCTACCTGGGGTTTGTCTTCCGAAGGCAAACCGCAGGAAACCAGGACGCCTGTCTGTTGCAAGGGATTGGACGGTTTCCCCTACAAGACATTTTGGAACAAGCAGTTGTCGCAGAACATGTGTGTTTGACATTCTCTTTTTTTACTGAAATAGAGCAGTCTCGAAGTGGAAAGTCATCTGTCATCAGAACAGGAAGTGCGTTTTCCAAGTGCAAAAAAGCATTTTTGTTTAACTCTCAGCTGAGGCAGGATTTCTGCAAACCAAACGTTCCCAAATAACAACTCCCATGCGGCTGAGAGCCATCGCCAATGGAAGAAGCTTTCACAGAAATGTCGCCACCAGTTCTATATTCCCAGCAGAGAAGATGCAAAAAAAAACCCCAAACCAACCCCAACAATCCCTCTGGATAAACAGGAGAACAGGAAGACAGTTTTAAAGGAAGGATTAGAAGAAGTTGGCTTATTGCGCCTTGTGGGCCAAAGGCTGGAGAGGAGGCAGTGCTGGTGAGGGAAGAAGGGATGAGTCTGCTCCAGGGGCTCTGGCTCCTCTTTGACATTTCAATTGCACGCCCTAAAGCACACCAGGGTTTTTCTCTGCACCGCTATTCAGCCTTAAAAAACTTCATTTAACATGATACTCAAGTGTGCTTTAAAACAAACTAAAAGCCACACTGGTTTACGGGAAAACTACATGGAGGTGGATTTTAGTGAAGTGCGGTAAATGATTTTGAGACCGAAACCTGTCGTCATGCAGCCACTAATGTGGAATAGAGAGCTACAGCCAACGTTTCCAACAGGGATCTGCCGAGAATGGCAATCTCTATAAATCAGACCATTTTTAATTCATTACTCACACTGCCGTCTAAGATTGGAAACTGCGAGCTCATCCATTCAGCCTTAATTTTGACACTCAGAGATTTTTCTTTTTGAGCACTTACATCAATAGTTGTAAGTTATTTCACTTTTAATCCTTTACTGTTTACACATCAAATTAAAACCCTCCAATCATTTTTTCCAAATACCTTTGGCCTGTCATAGTAGCATCATTTCTTCATGCTATTCCACCCCCAAAATTCTGGTTTTTAGAGCAACATAGCCCTTCAGTTCAGCATCTGAACTGAGACTTTTGCAAGATACCTACTGATTAGGATTTTAAAATCATTGTCTTTCCTAGAAGTCAATAAAAACTAGCAGTACATTTTCCTAGGACCACTAATGTAATTTCTGGTTACCAAGGAGATTTTCTTGGGGAATTTTCTATTGAGAAAATAACTTTTAAAGAAAAATAAGACCTGCAGTAAATTGTTCAAGTACAAGTGTGAATTTCAATACATAATAATTTGCAGCCACTCCATTGTTTGCCAGTACTTTAAACAGAAGTTATGGAAAATATTTGTATTCAGATTTATATTGCATTGATACCTGCTGGGCACTTCAAGCCGGAAAACTCAGTGTGCCTTTCTGGCAGGCCTGTCTGTTACACGTGAACACGATGGGGTGCTTGCAGACACCGTACCAAGAAGCATTTGCTGTAATTTTATGAGCGTGCTTGCTGTAAATGCACAACCACGCTGGAGGTGTGGAGAGACTGCCAAAAAATATGTTGAACTGTAAATAACCAAAGCCATAACCAAACCCACAGACTAATGAGGTTTCTTTGCTCGAGGGTTGTAATGCTCATCCTTACTTGGTCTATTTATTATTTCCATCGCACCCAAAGGCTTCCTCGGCATTTTACCAAAGGTGATGAGTTTTGCGGGATGGGAGGCGGGAGGACCACAGCGGCACCAGGAGCACACAGAGACTGGCTCTGGAGCAGAGCACCGACTCGAGGGGGTGTTGGAAAGCTTGAGCAGCACCTCAGAGGTGTTACTGCGGGTCAGTCGATGCCGAGGCAGACCCCAAACCATCCAGCCCATAGGTTCTGCCTACAGCTCTTTAGCCCTAGGGTAGCCAGCATGTGCCTGGAGATGAGACCCTGCAGGATCTCTGAAAAAGGGGCTGGTTCATATACAGCTAGTGAAAACTGCCTACAACCCTCATTTCCAGTCATCTTCTGGACATAGTCATGAATCACAAATTTGGCACTGGCAAAGCTCCCTGCTCCATAAATCAGGGCAGGAAAATGGAGCAGCAGAGGCAAGGAAGTCTGAATTGGTAGGAAAGGGGCTAAGTGAGAAGCAACTTCCTCAATGTTCACGAATTTCATCCCTTAACATTTATAAATGCATGCGAAAACCCACAACCACACCTTTTCACTAAATAAGATCATTTGCAGCATTCAGAAAGAGAAAGAAACGTTTCTCTCACTTAAAGGTCTGTTCCACGGAGGGAGTAAAAGACCTCACCAGGGCATGGGACACAAGTCAAGCCTGAAACACACCAGGCAGGGAAGCAGAGGGGGGTGTTAAAGGGTTCCTGGTTTTGCTTGCAGCTCACTACAAGCAAGAAGAGCCGCAGGACAGAAACTGCCTTCCTAAGCCCCTCCTGAAAAATCACTGGTATTTACTTTTCTTCTTTTTATTGTAAAATTATTATTCTGGTTTTGTTTGGCCTCTGCCAGCCTAGCTTTCAGGATGCAAAGAGGCTGCTGGACCTTCTACAGGCCACCACGATCCCAGGAACAAGCTGCAGAGCAGACAGGGAGATTTCAAACAAGCTAGAGAACGCAGGAGAGTGCAGTTAAACGAGATGAGCCTGAGACTAGTTTCCTCGGCACCCGGCCAGGTGGGCACACTGCTGGTTGCATTTGCTTTCTGCAAACCTGTTAAGCATGGTTTGGCAGCAGGCTGCTGGGGCTGTGTACCCACGTAGGGATGCTCCTACAGAGACCAAGCACCAGAGGAGGGGTGATGCCCTGTTCCTTCTGTCCCAAAAGACACCACTTGTACCTGGAGGTGAAAAACCACCTGCTGCAACAAGGATGTGACTTCATGCAAGCTAAATTGCATGCAATGGCCAGATGATTTAAAATTATGGAAATTCTAAAAGGCAAGATTAAATGAAACCCTTCACCCTGAGCTGGCTGCTCACATACTCACTTTTACGTGCCAGCTGTGCTCTGCCAAATCTTTACTTGCATTTCAGTATTTTCAAAAGCCAAGTCAGTGAGATGGTGAACCCCTCCTGTCTCGGTATGAATGATCTTTTACTAAGGAAGCAGTTATAAGCAAAAAGCTACAAGGGGAAAGCTAAAAAACCCCTCACCCTATCCACAGTTGTCACGTACTCTGCAGCAATGTAAATATGATGAGCATTTGGATTAAGGACACCAAACATCAAGGAATTAGCCTTATTACGAGGTAATGACAGCTGTGCCATCAGCATCTTCTTGAGGGTGGCCAACAACAGATGGCAAGGGAAAGGAACAAGACTGAGGCATGCCTGGCAAATGGCCTGTCCCACTGCAGCCTTTCCCAGCCCTCAGTGCTTAGCGGTTTCCCGAGCTGGAAGCTGTCTCTGAACTCAGTGCAAAGCAGCCACCAATGGTTTTAGGCCACGAATTTGTTTAATCATTTTTTAAAAGCAGTTTTTGTTTCTGGCTTCCATAAAATGCCAAAGCCTGGAATCTAGGATTTGTCTGAGTGGGGGCTGGGATCTCCCTTTGTGCACCATAAAGAGCTGGAGAAAGGTCTGAGCAGCTCCACGGCTTTGGGCAGCCAATGCCTCCAGTAGGACTGCATGTGTCCTCCTGGGGCACTTCTGCCCTTAGACCTCAGAAACCAACATGCCACACAACTGCCCAACAGACCCCAAGCCAAACAGAGGCATGCAGAGTTATTTTGGTATTTTGCAGCAGTTCTGGTTTTGCAGGAGGCACCACGGCATGGAGACAGCCACTGTGGCAAACAGGCTTTCTAACAGGTACCACCAGCTCTGAAAGAAGGCAAAGACCCAACTACCTATTCCGATCTTTCCTTTCAGCCTGCCTCAGCTTGGCTGGAGTTGCCTTGGCTTGAACACTCACGGCGTGCTGCTGCTTTGCTCTTGCTGTCAGGCTGCAGCTTCTGAGGGCTGTTCTGTCTCCCAGGTGCTACCCTGGTGCTCCGTATCAGCTACGCTGCTGCATCCCAAGGACTGAGCAACGATGTGCAATGCACAACAGGCGCTCGCCTAGCACTGGTTGCTTATTAAACTCCTCTGGTTTTTAAAAAATTTACAAAATGGATGTTTTTCACATGATAAATAACTGGCAGCTGACCTTTCCTGTTAATAATTCATGTGGAAAGAGCGGACTGCCCCACGTGGTGTGATGTAGAGGCCGAACAATAAACCACACCATACACAGACGGCCATGGAAACAGGCAGCACACGGCACCGTTGAGCAAGAGTCTGAACATGAGTGCGCTTGGGTAATTTTCAGAATTGAAGCGTAAGTTTAAGGAAAATCCCTGATTTATTTTTGAAGCAGAGCATATGTACCGACAGTGAATGTTCTGCCTCAGCCTGCCCACAAGAATCCTTTGCCCAGCAGCTGCCTGCAAACTTCTTACTGCTGATACGAGACATGAGCAACCGAGTCCAGCAGCCTTGCTTGGGTCATTTCAACATCCAGCTGCATGCGTTTCTCATGCCTTGCTTCTCTTTCCCCATTTTCCATCCTTTCCCTGAGTCCTAGGGGAGTGGCATTGAGGGGAAGCGTTTCCAGGTCTCCCGTGAACCCTTCGAGGGTCCACCGGGGCTTTTGCATGGGAAACCGCTGAAGGCAAACAAACAGAAATGCTACTCCAGAGAGAGGGAAAACCAGGATTCTTTCAGCTGATGGAAAGAAAAGCATCTTATTGTCACAGCGTAAAAATTAATGCTGAATTATTATTTAACAGTCCTAAAGTGTTCAGCTTCCATACTTTTTAATGCTGTTGAAAAGATGGGACCGATCAAACTTTTCTTCTTTCAGCACACATCCCAGAAATAGCGGGGAAAAACCCCATGCATTGTATTTCAGCAGCGCAGCAGCAAGGCCAGCAGTTGCTGAGCGGCAGTGCATTTGTGCTTTATTTTCTCAGGTTATCTTCTCCTTCCCAATGTACCTATGTGTGTCCAACACTAAACCAGAAAGGTGCACTGATGAGCTTACTTGCTGTGGAGCATGAAGCCTGAGGGAGCAGGAACCCATCTGATCCCAGCTGCTGTATTACACAACCACCTAATTTTGACCACAGTCCAGTTAACGAACAGCACCGTTTCACACACGTCTGAGGCTGCTCTCCACGAGGCCAGGGAAAACAGAAATGTGGGCTTGAAAGTTTCTGTGATTCCTTTCGAAGGTCCATCCTGAACAAATTATCTTCTTCGCGGAAATCTACTCAACACCTTATGCAAATTCATTCAAATTAATGTCATATAGATGATATGATCCTCTGTAAAAATCCCCCCCCCCCCCGACTCTGAGCTCCAGGGAGGTTTGCGAATTTAAAAAAAAATAAAGAAAAAAAATCCCAGCAGCTTTCTCAGCAGTATTTGATACTGGATTGTATGAATCACAAACCAGGCTGAACTGCACGTATAGGAATATAAAAGAAGGGTTTGATTAACGGCTTGGTGAAGTTAAGATCTAACTGCATAGCCAACTGAGGGATTATTAACCAGATGAGAGAAATACGGGCACGTGGGTACGTTGGGCAGTTCAAAATCAGTACTAGTTTAAAAAAGGACAAGGGGTTGAAGGGACTGGGGACCATCTGCACGTGGCGCAGCGTGGCTCGGGCTGAGCTCTGCAGCACAGCCGGCAGTCGCGGGGACCACCGTAGGAAACTGTGGTTCTGGTCCCTCTCCAACTTTCACAATGTTTTCCACTTCGGTTCCTGGGGATTATGTGTTATTTGGGTATTGCAATGTCTGGGGCTGCTCCGGCGTGACCCGCCTGTTTGGGAACAGCAGGAAGAGACACAGCCGTCTCCCCCAGCTCCGGAAAGCGCGAGGCAGGGCTCTGAGTTAAGTCTCCACTGCATCATGAGACCAAAACTTTGCATCTCCTGAGCCGAGCTGAAGACAGCGGCAGCAAGGCCAGACACACACCTCCGGGCAGGGGGAAGAGGTTTTCACCCGCTCCCGGGTTCTGGTCCTTGGCCCCGCAGTGTAAGGCGACGCAGCTGCATGAAAGGCTCCCGCTTAGTTTTATTTTCTTTCTGCAGAGGACCTGTCGCTGCCCGATAACAAAGTGCCAGATACCAGCACAGCCCTGTAATTACAGCAGGGCAGGTAAGTGAGCGGGGGGCATGAGAAGCCATGGCTGACGGGGGCTGGTTTGTACAGGTCAGTGCTGGCCGAGCCGCGGACCCTGGGTCACGAGGGACCAGCCGAGTCCAGGCTGTACAGCCCCATGTCACAGAGCCCGACTGAACTTTAGGAGAGGCACACCGGGGTGTCAAACAGCTGATAGTTGCCTGTACATGCAGACGTGTTTAGGAACCTTTCTCTGAAATGATGGAGAAGAGCAAGAGGAAAACCTTCAGAGGAAACACCTCCCCTGCCATCACTCTCTATGTACGACAGACTGAGCAGGAGATGACACAAGCCAGCATCAGCTTATAGCCATTTTGCAATCAAGACAAAGCTAGGAAGGTCTTACAGGAGAGGAAGAAGAAAAAGCTGTATGTGTTACCTGCCCAAACCTAAGTGTTACAAAGTGCTTAAACGAACTAAAGCAAGAGCAAAGTAATTTTTGCTAGCAAGAAAAGCACAAGCCCTTCTGCACAGCACACAAATATCATTCTCTTCACCCATAGATGACATGGGGATGAGAAGAAAACTGCTGCTTGAAAGTGCTTTGCTCTGTTTCAAACAGACAGAGCAGCAATACACCTCCTCGTCTAGCTAACAGAGCCCACAAATGTACGGACCTCCATTAAATTACTCTTGGTCGATGATACAGTCAAGTTTTAATGAGACCACATAGGCTCTGGCCAGCCCGGGGCTTCCCAGCTCTCACTGATGGTGCTGGCTGCGCCTGAGCATCGTTAGGTGCTGTAACTTTCCCATGGTCACTAAGTTAGTGAGGTTGGGTGAAGTGACCTTAAGTAAAAAAAAACTACCAAACTCACAAGATGCCAAACTTGCCTGTTCGTTTTCATACACACCAGTATGAACACCACATTAATGAGTGTGAACAGTTTGAGTCAGAATGATACCAGACACAGGAGGCAAGATTTTATTTAAAAAGGACAGGGGTGTCATTGTTCATTTCCAAACATCATATTTAGATACCTGAAGAACAAAAATATAGAGCACCCAAGGATTTCCAATATTTTTTAAAGCAGTAGCACTGGAACATCCCTGGGGCTGGAATATAAACAATCTGAAATTTATTCCCAGAAGAAGTTACTGAATCGCTCTGATGAACAGTTGGTTGTTTACTGCCAGTTTTTACAAGTTTTTGACGTAAATCATCTGGCAGAATTGAAGCAAAATAAAGGAACCATTAAATAAAAAAATACACAAGTGTCATTAGCAAAACTTAAAGAAAAAAGAAACTAGTCTACTTTCATCAGCTTCAGGGAGCTAACGAATTTTTTAAAAGCTTGATATACATATATCTCCTTTTCTGCCTAGGTTCATGCCACCTGCTTTCAGGGGGGTGTGCTAGGAGCAGAGTACCCTGAGGCTTGCTCTTTAGTCAACAGAGGTGAGTAAACCCAGTAATATCCACTGATTATGAGAAGCAGGTAGGAGCAAGTTTAATATCTAAAATTAGGTAGGATTATGGATGCTCTTTGAATTTCAAGTTTAAATTAAATTCTGAGTGCCTAGATTTACATGTTCTGTTTTGAGACAGTGGCTCATATCTATACAATTCATTATTTATGTGCCTGAGAAGATATCTTGAAATGTGATGTATGTACAGACATTTCTGTCCCTTTCCCCCTGGAGTACACAGTCCTGATGCTCTCTCCTGGAAGTGAAGTTTTGAGTCAGGGTCAGCAAAGCCCTTCCCCTCCCCTCTGCATCATGTTCTTCAAAACTTTCTATCGCTTGCAAATGTGGAAAGGAAAAAAAAACCAAAGCCCGCTAAGCAGCTTAAAGAAAGACTGTGCACTGTCTGAAACTCTAAAATCAAAAGCTGTAATCTTCTGCAGCTGGTTACTTCAGAGCAAACTGCAGATAGCCCTGCAGCCCCCAGCCCTGCCGACTGCCCAGAATTAGGAGGATTATCACAATTTCACCTTTTGGCACTTCCCAGGCAATTCTCCTCCGGCTTCAGGTGCTGCTTCAGTGAAGAGAGGGAGAGCCACACCTGGGGCCCGATTTGGACGTGTCCTTCTCAAGTCACATCTGCTTCTGCTCGGCTGAGGTCATCCTTGTCACAGGGGGCATTTCTTCCCCCCTTTGATCCAGAGGGCACCTTCGTTCTGATTTTCTCTCTTCTCTGTTACTGTTTCCTAGGTTTCATCAGCTACTCACAAAGCAAAGAGAGAGAGAAAATATTTCATGAAATAAAAATATCATTGCAGAAGATTTTTTTTTTAAAGTATAAATTTTAGCATTTGTATAAAATTGGCAGCTTGGACTCACAATGCATACATCAATAAAATAGAAAAAAATACTTGACATTTTCAGATATTTCGAGAAGACAGTAAGTTACCCTAAACCTGATCATCCCCTGAGCATAAAAAGTGCTTATATCCAGAGGACTACCCTCCACTTTTCAGAGCTGCTTCTCCACCCAACACCATCTGCCAGTATGGCAAAGCAGAAATACAGGGACAAAAAGGGGGGAGCTGAATTCTGCCAAACTCTCATTCTGTTTTGCTTTTTTAGAGGCAGCTTTGTCATTTCAAAGTTTTCAGTCAACCCCCATATCCCAAGATCAGCAATTCAGCACACAAGACCTTCAACAAGAATAAATTTAATTTCTCCAGAGAGAGAGATGCGTGTTCCATAGCATCACCTGGAGTTTAGAACAACCATTTCAGGTCAGACTGGAGAAAGCCCTTCTGCTAGCGCTGCCTGGCTGCCCTGCAGCAGAAATGCTTTCCACCTTAACGAGAGGCAAGGCACGCTGCACCTAGCTGTCACATTTACCTCTCTCCCCCATTTCTCAGAGCAGAAGGCTGCAGCAAGCTTTGGGGACACCACGGATCAATAGCTTCTTAACTGACCACGGACACTTCACTTGGGCAGTTTATCAGCCTGGCCAGTTTCTGTGATCTACTGCATTTCTCAACCGCTTCCACTACGATTCCCCCAAATAAAGCGCACTAGTCATAAATCATCTCAGGGCCAACAGATGCCTTCAGGGGTGAAGCCTTCACAGAATCAAACAAGCTGCTGCAGAGTTAAGGAAGACGCACACATTGCTGCAGAAGGAACCTGCGGGTGGGTAAGAACCTTGGGCGCAGACGTCGAGCCTCGGGAGGACGCCCAGCAGCACCGAGCCCCATCCCACCCTTGCGCGCCCACTGGGGGACCTGCCACCGGCTGCTGCGGGGACAGCGTCCCGGGCAGATGACTTCTCGTCACACATAGCTTGCTCTTACCTGGCTATTGCACAGGCTAAACCCAGTTCATTTCGGCCCCGTGGAACAAGGTGTGCGTGCAACGAGCCCAGCCTAGCCCGGTGCGGGCAGTACTGTAACCCATGCATCCAAGGCGCCCACTGCTCTCCTGCCAGCCAGCCTATAGACACAGCTCATGGGGGACAGAGGTAATTGAGGAAGGCAGTGCACTTGCAGGAAGGGAAACGAGAGTTCTAGAGCGTTAACTCTACCTTGGCTACCAGAACTCCCAGGGTCTCTGCACGTTTAGCCTTAATTATATAAATGCTGTTGGGATCATGCAGATGCTGAAATCAGAATCGGGATTTCATTGATCTTCCCAGCACAAAAACATTTCAGAGAAGAAAAGGCACATTACCTTAGCTGCATGCTTCAGAGGACAGAAGGCACAGCTACTGGGTTTCAAAAAGTAGATTTGTATGCATTTAAATAACTATACTAGCAGGCACTACATATTCAAGATGAAAATCTATTACTGACTTTCAACACAGCAGTCAGCAATTACAAAGTACCTCCCAACACAAGAGTGCCACCCAGCCAAACCTGCTGCAACACACCTGTAAACAGCCATGTGTATTTAAATTTATTTCCCTTTGCATCTGTACCTTTTCCTGCAGCAGCCAGAATCCTAGCAGGGACCCCTTCCCGCTGTTGGGGTGCAGAAAGTAGTTTCTGCTCTGTGTACCTTTTAGCTCTGTAACTCTTAACATAGTCATTTCTGTAAATTATGTGATAACAGAATGGCGTGAAACCCACTCTTCTCTAAACAACACTTTCCTCTTTGTTATTACTCAATGAAAAAAACAAAAAGCATATAACATATGGCAGGAATAATCCAAACTGAGCTACGTTTTTCTTTGAGAAGATTGTGAGCTACTCTAGCACAACGAGCCCTGGATTTCCCAAATTTGGGAAGTAGTTGTATACTCAGACTGTGAAATGGGCACTATGGGATACAGAACCCACCTTCATAATGCATATTTGTTCATACGTAAGAAGACAACAGGTGAAAATGGCACAATACATGGTGGCATGCTACATTACCATTTCAAATATGCTTATACTGACCATTTTCCAATAGCCATACTCTCACACCTCAAAATAAAATGGCACAAGTAGTTTTGATGAGGAAAGGGATTAACTGGAAAAGCTGTATTAACTCCTGTTTCATCAGGAACAGGATTGAGGTTTTACTTTATTTTTAAGATTACACCCAATTAAAGGTAAGCTTAATAAAGGAACGGTTTCATCCATCTAAAACTTGAATACTGAAATAAATGAGGATTTGTGCATATGTACATACACGCATGCTCTCCAGTCTGTGCGTATACCAGTCTATGAACAAAAGTTCAGAGGTAAAAGGTATGGTTAAATTTGCATTTCTTTGTACTCAAAGAGAGATTCCTCTCTATTACACCAGCAATAAAGGAATTACACTTCTCAGTTTTTTTCCTTTCTTTGCTCTCAAAGTGCTTAAGTAATCTAAAAGGATATTTAAAAAAATACTCAGTTACAGAAGACAGAGTCGCACGTGAGCTGAAAAAAATTAAGATGGGTTAAGATTTGGTATTATAATGAATAACACTTCAGACACAATTCTGGTTCAGTGAAACACATCTTCAACACTGCCTATATAACGACAGTACTGCGTGCTCGTCGTCTCATCTGCAGAAGTACTGTGAGCCTTTTGTGGCCGCTGCCCCATGATTGCTGCTGGCACATCTGTACAGATGAGCTTCTTACTTGTGATCTGAAATTTGTTCTTTCTGAGGCGTTTTGGAGGGACGCTAACGTTTCAGAGCACGGGCCTTGGACCAGCGCTGTCGCATGGTGGGGGAACCCCACCTGTGTGGACGTGATGTGGGACTGGGCAGCAGCACGCAGCTGAGCTACCTCTGCCAGGGGATGAAGTGTTTGTTTGTAACACAGCACCAGACATCCTATGTGTTGAGCTATGACATGCTGCCGGTAGGCAAAGTTACGTATGCACGTGCTTAGAGTCAGCACCCCTCAAACCTTGGAGACTCTCTTAACTACAGGCATAGCAGGAGTGATTAAGCCTGAAAACTCACTAGGAAAATAATTCCAGACATAAAGCAGCAAATGTTGATCCTTGCCACCTCAAGCCACAGTAGCCTGGAAGAACACCGTGTCATGAACCAAAAGCCTCGAACGAGTCAGCTGTTCAGAGAAGCCACTCGCTCCTTCGCCAGTGGCCAAAACCTGCGCTCCGCTGCTTTTGGGGCCAGCGGCTGGTCTGGTGCAACCGCTGAATTGCTGGAGGGTGACAAGAGACAGACATCCCGAGACTTCTCAAGAATTGACTCTTCTCATCTCACTGCACAAAAAGGCTAGTCTCAGTCTGCAGAAGGCAACTTTCCACTTCTCCCACCGTAATACAGATATCTCACCTTGCTGAGAGGCTGCTGACGAGCAAAACTGTCTGTACCGATGGGGACACGTACCGCTCCCTCCCCAGCAGGTCGACAGGCAACAGCTATTTTGAAAAAGGTCAGGATTTACACTGGTCTGACAAGTCCTTTGCCAAATTTTAGCCTGACCCAATTTAATAGAACACAACAGACACAAAGCCCTGGAAGTTGAACACTGCCAGTGGGAAGTCTGACAGCATTTAGGGATGGGGTTTTGCCGAGACAGAGATGTCACATCACTTCCATAATGAATTTGTCTTTTGTGAAAATCCTCAGACTGTCACACACAGTCCGAACTTTAAACAAAAACACTAATAGTTCTCTGGGGCTTTGATGCAGTTGGTTTTCCCCCCGTCTGAAACTCTCTTGAGCCAGCCCCCCTTCACAGGTGCTGGGTTTCCTGAATACAGAAGCGTGCCCAGTGTTTTGCTCTGGGATGGGCACAGATGGGGATTTCTGCTGTAGGGATGATCTGTGTCTTTGCTGTAAAGAGGAGCCCGCCAGGCCGTGAGCTGAGCCCCGGTTTTTAAGGTTCCCCCCCCCCCCTTTTTTTTTTTCCTTTTCCTTTTTTTTCTTCCCTTTTGAAGTCAGGAAGACTAAAGACACTTCAAACTCTTCTGACTTGCCTTCTAACTCACATTGCCAAACTCAGCACCGCGGCTTCGAGAGTGAAAAAAGGAACATGCCGGTTTCGGCTTTGTTCCTTGTTTCTCCAAAGTGCTCTCGTCTCACCCGAGAGCCGTGCAGCAGCACAAGGGAAGCGTCCCGGCCGGCAGCACAGCACCCAGGACAACCCTCAGCGCTGAGGCACAGGTGGCAGCATCCTGCTCACCAGCTGCCAAATGCTGTGGGAACGAGGGCTTTCCCCGCAGCGATGCTTTCGGAAAGTCTTCAGGTGGAAAACGTATAGACAGAGACGAACCGAAACCTGAATGCGTTTTAGCAATACATTAACAACTTATATCGGGTAATAAATGCAGAAAGGTAATACCTGACCTTGTCTGTACAAAAATGCCCTCATTTCACACTTAAACAAGTCAAAAACATGTTGGAGAGGAACGAGAGGGGGGATTAAGTGTTCTCCTGTAATGCTCCTATATTGTGTTTGCTTAGATTACTGGGTTAACAAAAGAACGGGATTTTATTACATGCATGAGAAATTTAATACAAAATTAAATTAATACAACTATTTGGATTACTGAAACAGAACAAGTTTTAAGTGGTAAAAGGGTAATGTATTTCTTCTTTGACTATAGAAGTTTATATTAGTAATGAAGGTAAAAAGAAACAGTTTTAGTTCCCCTTTAAATGGCATTCACAATTTTCTGCATTCAGAACAGCTATGAGAAGGAGCAAACAAACAAAGAAATAAATCTATTTCCTGCCCACCGCCTATGGCAACTTAAACGTCCAAGCTTGCAAAGATTTTATTGGGACTCCAAAAACATTGTGCAAACCAGAAAATAAGCTAGTTTCTTTCTGCACAGCTATAAACTAAAAACCCCCAGCTTTGTACAAAGGCATTTAGATAAAGCACATTCCTAATGAAAAGAGAAGAAAAAAGAAGTATAATTGGATGATGTGGTATTACGGTATTATTCTGAACAGTGATGCAAAGCTGCACAAAGATAAAACAGCTGTCAGATAATCTTCATGATTAATACTAAAAAGCCTTTGCATTCAGCTCTATTGCTCTTACAAGATACTAAACGACAAACTAAAAGTTACAAACTAAAAAGCCAGAACACTTTCAGAGGACAAGCAATGCAGTTTTGTCTTCCTACCATCTTTTCAGAGAGAAAAAGAAATAAGGGTTTTGCTGCAGTTGACTTCAAGAGTTACTTTGAAAACAGAAACATGTAAAACTACAGTCATTTATTTCTAAAATCCCCTTAGTATGTGTTTCCTTTGACTCAAGGAGGATTAAGCAGATGATGTGTTGGACTTTTGGCTCCAAAAGCTATGCAAATCCAACTAGGGGTATTAAATTAGATCCATTCGGTGGCTGAAGTTCAGCTCCTGGTGGAAGCGACTCCTCACTATCTACCACATCCAAAATAACGCCTCCGAACCCAGACCCAGCACAAAGCCCCGCAGGGGAGCCCAGGCCCCTGGCCAGCCCAAGCAGCAGCTTGGCCGGCCACCAACCTCAGGTGCTGAGGAGCCCCCAGCAGCTCAGCTCAGGAGAAGCACAGGCAAAGAGAAATGCAACTGCAACACGAGTTGTGCTGGAAATCTCTTCCATCGGCGTTTCGAAGTTCATCACAAACAAACTGCACCAAAGTGCAGAAAAGTTTCTGACGCTCCACAAAAGCTGCGTTTCAAAGGCTGGTGCTAACATCTGCCACTTCTTAAGTGGGAGCTGTCGCCGTCCCTCAGCTGCCAAGGCTTTGGGCGGCTGAGAGATGATTCCTCCACTGCCTGCACCCCCAGGAGACACCTCACCTTCCTCTGAAGGGGCCTGGCAGCAGATGAACCTCCAAAATAACTCCCCAAAAGCACCAGATTACGGAGGGGATCAGCAACAGTGATCCAACACCACTCCAGATGCCACTGTACATTACTGAAGCACTTGTGTTTAAAAAAATCCTTTTAAGAAATATTTCTGGGAGAAATATTAATGTAGAAGGAAATTCACCAGGTTTATTTGTTGTTTTAAATTTTCCACTATTTTCAACCTTAGATTTTCCGCTTCAGCTGGGACTCTGCACGTGGTGAGCTGCAAGCCCCCCAGTTGCAGCTGTGCTCCTTGCAGCTGAAGGACTTGGTGTTACCAAGTTAATCAGCTGGCAGCCAGGACGCTGGATTAAATCATGTGGATGCTTCTAAATTCAGCTCCTACAGGCAGGACGGGTAGCGTTTGCACGGCTGTACTTGGGTTCAGCTCGTTGCACAGGAGCTGTACATGAGCAGTAAATGACTCAGGGACGCAAGAAGAGAGCACGCTGCCTTGTGTCGGAGGAGCCCATCTGGGACCAGGAGAACTGGATTTCACCTGTGGCTTTACCGAGACGGCTGCAACACGTACAGAAAAGCCCACTGAGGGTTACGTGAGCTTTACTACAGCAGCTTCAGCAGTCATAGCGCTTGACTCTGCAGGCTTAGTTTTTCCTTCGGTGCTTTCTTTTTAGTACACAATACATTAGTTAATTGAAAAATTAATTCAATTTCAATTAAAAATCAATTTTTATGTGAAGTAGCGTCATGATTTCCAAGAGGCTTTCAGGAGGGAAGTGGCTAGCTCCAAGTCCCATTGCTGGAGAGCTGCTCCTGCAGGGAGCACCCAGAGCGCTCTGCGATTTATCCATGGCTGGAGCAATTTCGGCACATTCCCATAACTGCTCTCATGATGTGCTGATCATCACTTTAAAAAGCACCAGCCCAGAGATCTGATGGAATGCATTTGCAGCAATGCTTTCCATTGCTATCCTGCTAAACAACATCTGCTATAAATAAGCATGTTTCATCAATAATACATAAAGAATGTATTCAGCGCGGGTTGTAAAACAGATGTATATATTGAACCATTCAATAATTTCCATAAAGAACAAATGTAGTCAAGTATTACTGAAGCAGTAATCACACATTCAGTGAAAGCCACCATAAATAGTTTTGTAACTTGGGAACGTTTTAATTTTTTTCCCCCTTTTTAAATTTGTAGTTGTCCTTGCTTTCTGTCTTTTTTATTGTTTTTCACTTTATCATTCTCTGTGCTTTCCACAGAAAGAATGCTTGATCACTTCTTCTAAAAACCACCGATAAGAAAATTAAATCCCTTTGGCATCACTGCACAGGGTAGTTGCATAACAAGCCAAGTATATATAGAAATTGCATTCCAAGTGTTTACATAAGAGCTCAGAATAACACAGATGTAAAAAAAAATCCAACTCAATTTACAAACCAGCCCCGCAGTGCTTCTGTGTCTGATAACTTGGAGCAAGTGAATCAGCTTACTAGTGGTACACAGTTAATATTATTCTTGCACTATTTACATAACTGGAAAAGAAAGATTAAAAATCGAACAGGCAAATGTGTATGAAAGGGTGATTTGCTTATCTTAAAGAAGATGCTCTTTCTAGCCAGAAAGACTGGCACAGAAGCTGATGCTTTAAAATACTCCAAGCTATCTGAAATCTCTTCTAGTTTCTTGTATTCATGCAAATCAACGTACATTCTTAGATCAGACTTCCACAGGCATTTTCCGCATGCTCTTCTCAACAGTCTCAATTTAACGCTTGCAACACAGAACAAGAACATCCACGTTTGTTCCACGAACCTTAAAGTAACTATACCCTAAAGTAACTCTTCCAAAAGCAACTGGAAGGGCATGAAATCCAGGCTTCCAGTAATTTAAAGCTTCTTTAGTTTGCTATTTTAAAAATCAGGAGAATTGCAGAGTATAAAGGCACCCTAGGCGACAGAACAAAGGGGATTATTGGGGATAAAATTATATTGAATCAAATCCATCCTGTATATCTACTACCTGAAGGCAGGTAAATTTGTAAACAGGTACAAACTGGAAAGCTCTGCTGAAAAGGTCAGCAACATTGAAAACCAAATCATCTAATGTCACTGAATATGTCTATTGGGTTCCTTGCCCAATTCACCTGCAAAGACGTTATTTTTTTTTAACATATAGATAGATACAGGCAGCTTTTTTCCCCAATAGAACTTATAGATAGATACAGGCAGCTTTTTTTCCCCAATAGTATTCTTTCTTTTACTAAGAAAGAGCCACCCAACCCAGTGCAGCTGCCAGACAGGTTTCTCCTGATGAAAAGTCGCTTTCTGTTGCCCCAAGTCAATCACACTAGTGACCAAGCCTCCGTGGGACAACAGCCCCCCGAGCACGTGGCAGGACGAGGACCGGGGTGCTCCCCGTCGGGCTGAGCCGAGCCACAGACCCAGCCAGACCGGGGTGGCGGACGGCGGGGGACGGACTGCTTTCCAGGAGGCCCCGATGACACCCAAAAAGGGAGGATGGCTACAAGCCACCTGGGCAGCAAATGCCCATGCTGTCTTGCAGGCACTTTTCAAAGATGCCATTGTGTGTAGAAGGGCGATCCAGCCGGCAGGCTGCCAGCATCCCTGCACGACAGCAGGTCCCCACAGCTCCTGCCCTCACCGGCGAGTGTCAGGGATGATTCACAGGGCTAATAACTGACCTGGGAGCAAGTGAAGGGAAGGAGGGAGAGAAGGCAGATGCGAGTGAGGGCTGTGAAATCATGGGATTCACTTTGAAGAGAGTCTTTTTTCCCCATATTTGCTGAGCGCTTCACATAATAGATCCCCGGGGCCGAGAGCAACAACAAACACATCGGTTCAGTAACAGCATGTGTCGTTTGTCTGAACGTGCAAAGCTGCCCCTCCAAGAAAGGGAGGGAAACACTCAGAAACACAGACGAGCCCTCAGAGAGGCAACCAAACATTCAGGAAAAATGCAAACCATCCGCCAATGCTGTATCAAGAAACAACAAAATAATCTTAAAGATTGGCAAAGCAAGTAAGAGCATGCTGAAATGAACCCAGTTTTGTTTAGCTTTTACCAAGAAACCCTGACTCACCCAGCTTCTCCCATTTTGAAGCCCTGTCCTGCAGTTGTCAGCAAAGCCCACGCAATGGAGGGGGACGCTTCCTCCCTGCCCCTTCTGCAGCGGCAAGAGAGTCCCCAAATCTCACCAATATGTAGGACTGGTTTGCTCCTCCAATAAGAAATTAACACAGTGAAAAGTCCTGTAGGGTTTTAGATTCAGTGTTCTAAACCAAAGTCTTTTATCGATGGTCACGGCTGCAGATGAACAAACCCACTCAGAAACAGCATCTTTCATGGATGTCCTGAGGTTAACTCAGCTGAGGGGTCTCTGTGAAGATGGGAGACGGAGAATAAAAAAAACCACCAAACCAACCACAAAGCTTGTGTTTCCTGAGCTAACAGTATAGTTACATCAAGTTGCCCAGTCTCTAAGCCACGTTATGGCCACATCCAGCCTGGCATACGCAAGGGCATCTGATATTTTCCCTAAATCCTCCGCTAGCTTCAGCCTCCATTTAGCCAACCTCTGTCCCTGCAGACACGGGCTCCAGCTGGCCTGAGAACGCTGGGCTGGTGCAGCCCGAGGAGCGCACGACTTCCTAGCAAAGTGCTAGCAAGGTGTTTCTTAAAAACTTACTCGATGGCTTAAAACATAAAAGTATACTTCCCACCTATGCACTGAAATAACTCTGCAGACATAAATAATACCAAATGAAAGGCGTACCACGTGTGTAGAAATAATCACTTGTTTAAGCACTCAAAATCAAAGTGATATCAGACAGTGCACAGATGGTTACAGTATTGACTACAAATTATTTTTGCATGGGGTGCTGCTGTTCTCTCAAGACTTTGGCAATACATGGTTCAGCAGAATATACTCAAGAGGGTCAGTTCACCTGTCGCTCTTAGAGGAGACCAGCAATTTATCTCTTTCTGCCAAGACTGTTTACTTTGTTGAAGCAGATTTCATTTTAAGGGATAGGATATTCTCACAGCAAAAGAACAAAATCACATTTCCCATCTAGAACGCTACTGCAAATAATACACAAGCTAAACTCAAATGGGAGTTTTCCTACCAAAATTCTTTCAGATTTTTGTTTTAATCCCAACTGAGCAAGTAAAGCGCTGAAAATAAAACCAGAAGCATCACCGATTAAAAGAACAGGGCCATGTAACAGCGGGAGTGGGAAGAGAGGCTGTAGGCAACTGGAGCCGCCTTCAGAAGTGGAAAGCTGCAGCTGCACGTGTGCCTTTTGCTGAACATTAACCTTGCGCCGAAGTGAGTGACAGCAAGGACTGACAATGCTGCAATGTGCTTCTGTACGAAGTTATATACCAAAGCTCACAGCACGTCGGAGAAGTTCTCCAGTTCCAACCTCCCATCTCAAGTTCTGAAGACTGAGTAGCATAATCATATATCTCCAAAATGTTCCCATAATCCAAAAGAAAATTATTACATCTACTTAAAATTTCCTTGCTTATTAGCTAATGGCTTTTTTCCTTAAAAAAAATATTTGAGCAATTGCTCAAGATGTTTATTATTTTCTCCTGAAGCAATACATTATAAAATGAGGGGGAAAAAAAACAATGCAGAAGGTGAGCAAGGCATTGCTAACCCCCCCAATAATTCCAAACTAGCTTTTCCATCCTCCAACCTAGAGCAATTAAAAATCACATCACTGCACAGCTAAACACATTCATTTTCTGGTGTGTGTTTCCTCTCACTGACGTCCTCAGAGGTCCTGCGGAGGGTGTTCAGCAGGCACAGTGTCCTGCTTAGCCTCCCAGCAATCCCCTTGTGCAAGAAAAATATCTGTAGGACTTTACAAGATATAGGTATGATTATTTTTCTAATAGCAAAATTTCAAAAAACAAATACTCAAAATTTTGGAAAGAATCAGGATAACCCAAATCAGAAAAGTTTATGACCACTAAGTAGCCATAACAAAGCATTAAAGAGGATCCTAAAAGCATTGGGGGGGTTCATTTGTTTGGGTCTTTTTTGGTGTGGTGGGGTTTGTTTGTTTGTTGTTAAAATGAGGGTTAGCTGGCTGGCTAGGATTTTTACCCAGAAGAAGTTATTTTAAAAGCCAGCCATCAGCCAGGCTTAGTTTGCGTACAGGGCCGGTGCTGAGCATTCCGGAGGAGCAGGACCTGGGACTGGACACCGTTTAAGGACAACAACCACGCACCTGCTCTTGGAGGACCTAGGGGGTCTGGGACACTACACACACAGTGGACCCGTCACTTCATTTCATTCAAATGTAAAATAATCCTAGGAATGAAATGTGTCCTCTCAAAAACCTTTTAAATTGGAGTATTAGTTCAGCCTAAATACCCTCTGCACTCTTGATGGAGAGCAGCATTCATCTGTATCAACTGGGTTTTGTGGGTTTGGTTGGTTGTTTTTAACTAAGCTGCATCTCGAGTGCGTTGTGTTAACATTGCTACCCAAACCTGTCCCACTAAGACAAGCATTTAAATACGCCAGTTGACAATTCAGCTTGGCGAATAAAAAATCTATCTTTCTTTCTCCTCTATGATGGAGGAGGAGGTCAGTAACAGACCAACTCCTGGCACCTGATGTGGCTTGCAGGTTTATTTTCTTGAGCAGAATTGGTTTAAACAAAGCAAAATTTTCCTAGCCTAACATGAAAAGCTACGGGAGGTCAAACAACTAAACCACACCAGGAAAGATAAGAGAAGCTGCAGCTTTGAGGAACAGAGCAGAGTAATTGCTGAGATCAGAGAATGAGGAACAGCAGCAAGTACAGGACTGCAGGGGGCTGCTAAGGGGATCGAGAATGCTGTGCTTAATATTTGCATTAACAAGCTAGTCAGGCAGCACTGTTTCAGCCACAATCAAGTTTCTTAACCATAAAACCAGCATAAGGAAAATCTGCAGGAGGTCCAAAGAAAACTACAGACCATTTGGAAGCGTAAAAACAGCACGCTGGATGGCACCGATAAAACCCGTTATTAATAAGTGTAAGTGTACTGTTTTGTGTATAATAAGTATATGTAAGTATGCTATTTTCATATAATATGTGTAAGTGTAAAGGAAGTACACTTGGGCATGGAGAAACACAAAATAAGAGCATATTAAAGAACTCTGCAGCTAAGGAGGAGACGGAAACAGTGCACCGGTGGCTTAGAAGGCATCTGCCGGCGCTGGGACCGAGGTCCGGCTGCCGCCTCGGATGCTCCCACCTGCCTCTGCGCACCCCACGGACCAGGGGCTTGGGGCACCGAGCCCAGGAGCAGGGCAAGCCCCACGGGTATTGCCTCAGCCCACAGCTGGAGAAGCTGCTTCGGGCCCTTCCAGCAACCCCTGTTCAACGTTACGCAGGGCGCATTTAACGAGCTCTAGCGAGGGCTGCTGTGGCACAGCGCTGAGACACGGCGCTGGACAAGAGGAAAAGGATAAAGGCAGAAGCAAGGAAGAGAGCTGATGTAGAAAATCCCTTCCTTAAAATGAGGTAGGAAACGGAGATCCAGAATGTGAGACCCTACGGACCCAGCCCCGAGAGTTTCCAGTGCATCACCAGCAACGCACTGTGATCAATACCTTTCCCATCTGGAGGCAGCCACTTCTCTCTCCCACTCTCATCCTTTATTAATAAAGCTTCAAGTATGCTAAGTGTGCTTCTTACTTCCGAGATACCATGCACACGAAATACCAGAAACCAGAAGGCAAATAATCAAGATAAAATAATTTTAAATATTGAACTAATCTTAAATTGTAATTACACCAACAGCACCAGCATTGTGCTCCTGATCACATAACACCGAGACAATCCGCTTGCCGCCCTAACATGAGACTTCAAGCTGAAACATCTCTGGGGAGCTGAAATGCCTTCAGCTACATTATATTAAGAGGTTTTAACTGAAAAGTGTTAGAAAAGTTAAAATATTAGATTTGGATTTTCTTTGTGTTCAGGAGAGAAGATAGTCTTGCTTGCAGTGTTATGAGAATTTTTTTTAAAGCATAACTGATAGGTATCTGGAATTAATTAAATTGATTTTTTTATAATCAAAATCCTCCTACCACTTGAAGTATAAGTCAGCTGAATGTCTGACTTGGGAAGATCCTCTCTCCTCCAAAACAGTGATCCTTCCAAGGGCTATCACATTGTCACTTATTCCTTGTACCGTACCAAGCACGTGCACATCTCTGCCAGCTTCCCAGCACAGATAAGGACAGGTTCAGGGACAGAGCTCTCCCTACACTTTCATTCTTCTGATCTCTCCCTCTGCAGCATCCAGATCCAAAATATGGTCTGAAATAGAATTTAATTTATTTCCTTCTGGACAGTAATGGAACAAACGGGCCCATGGAGATCAGTTCAGCCTTCTATTACTGTACATGCATTAAACATTAAAACAGCTATACTCCTTCTCCTAGCAGAGGTATTAAAAATGCACAGAACATTTCCAATTTGAATTCCATAATTATCCATAATGCTCTCAAAGGTTTTTATTTTTTCGAATGTCACCATGTCATTTCCCCAAGCAACTTCTTAAACCTCTCCCTCCTTCATTTCTGTCTGGCTGCTTCTTACTAGGTGCAAGTTCCTTGCAAAACAGGCAAATTCCACCACCCCAGGTTCCCCCAAACAGGAAACACAAAAAGCGTTCTGGGCATAGCTAACCTTACCTCAGCACTACGTCAAACTTCATGGAGATAGCAGAGAAAATTGCTACAGTCTTAGCATTGGCCTCTAACTCCTGATTTCATCCTATAGCCACTGCCCCGGTTTGTTCGGGGAGCTGGTAGCGTACATCTGCAGACCAGGGCTTAAGCCAAGTGGTAGATCCATAACAAATAGCAACAGCCCATGCTCTCAGATGGTGCTCCTGGCAAGATTCATGCCTGTTTCCATGGCAGAGGGCCGCTTTCCAAAAATAGGATATCGCCCATGGGATCGGTAGTCTGCTCGAATCATAACGCAATACTTGGCTGCTTAGGGAAATCTGCTCTTCTCCCCTTACAGTCCATCAGCGCTCCCTGTGTTAGAGCCACAGATGAGGAATACCAGAAGCAGACTGCCTTAAGATTGTGTATGAAGGAAAAAAAACAAATAAGCAAGCAATAAGAGGACATTTACCTCTTCCCCAGGGATAAGTGTCCTTACCATACTCATTACCGAGCAGAGGATCTCTACCAGCAGCCAAGGAGTTATCCCCAAGTCCTCCTCTGTACAGCAGAACAAGCGTGGCCTCATTTCCAGCATCATTCCCCTGCACCAATGCCCTCGTCTCTTGAGGGATGCAAGGGGGCCCCTCATTTCATGGAGCTTGTAGGAGCTTCCATCCTTGGAGACCTCGACCTTTTGCAGAATTTGGCTGAGAACAGCCTGCCAGTCCAGGCGTTATCAAGGGAAGGGAGAAGGGGGCACACACAGGTGCATCTAACTAGACAAGGCTCATTGCTCAAGAAAACCAGACAAACCCTCCTCTCTTCCCCAAATTACAAGGCAGGTGTGTGCAGGATGAGTAATGTTTCTTCTCAGTCCAACTCAGTTGGATGTTACATCACCAGGGATGTAACTGTTGATGTGACTTCTATGGGTCCTTTCTTTCTCTATGACAATCAGTGTTTTCCAATGTCATCCAAATGGATACACCTAACTCCAAAAAGGAGTTATCTAAACCCACTTCGCAGATTAAGACTAGAGACTGCAGTGCTGCTGTAGTCCATTAACAAAAATCCTTTTGTTTTCTGTATCATAACCAAGAGTGAAAAGATATACCTGATCTAACCGCTCTTTGAAAGCCTGCTCTAACCCATATTATACCAAATTTGCCCATACAGATGTTACATGTTCAACCAATTTGCTCACATTCCCATGAAAGGGCTCAGATTTTTTTTCTCTTTTCTATTAAAGGGAAAATTATTGTCAGTATGAATCCCACAGTCTTGCTTCTAAGCCCTTAGTATTTCCCTAGAGAAACGTAATCACTGTTATCAACTGTGAATGGAGTCACAGCATCTTTATACTGACCCATTGCCATTTTATGCCTTTATATTTTCCTATTTCTTATGCGGTTTCTAATCCGTGGCTTTATTTTGCCTTTCAAGGAAAACTTTGTGCAACAGAATTACTGAAAAGGTGCTTTAACAGCTCAGTAAAATGTCAGCTGCTCCTTTTCCTGTTATTTCATTCATGTGTCCAAAAAAATTCCAATATATTTACAAGTCTTTTCTTCAGAAGAGGCCCAGCAATCAGCAGGTACTGGTGATGTAAAAATACTACTTCACTTCATACTACCAAATCATTTACTCACTATTAAATAAAACCAATCCAATTTACAACAACAAATTAAACTGTAGTATCTACTGCTGTTTACTAAGGTTTTACAAGTCACTGGGATATTCTCACTCTACAATTTTTATTGTTTGAGGACATTTATTTTCTGAATTAATTTTGAAAGCAATTTATTTGCAACTCTGTAGCACAATGAATGTATAAAATTACATTTAGATTATTTAGGCATTGCACTAATGGCACCATTACTGAGGAATTATAAAGATCAGTTTACCAATTACAACCACACATAACAACTGCAATAAACCACGACACTTCAATGTCACATTCAATGACATAAAAGAATTACGTGGATGATGCATTTCAAAAAGTAGGCAAGTAAGCCTTTACTTTTGCTGTTCTCATACGCAGTCAGTCTGAACCACACTCAGACAGCTTCTCCATCTGGTCCATAAGGTCCCAGGCATGGACCCCATCGGAAGATATTTGGTGTAACCTTACCTTAGGAGAGAGGACAGTGCTCTAAGCACACCCTGCACATGAAGCCCTATGCTGGTGAAGGATGAGGTTTAGGCAGGGAAGGGAGACTAAAACACTTGCAATAAACAGGAAATTCAAGCAAGGGAAGGGCTGAAAACCTGCATCTTGCTCAGTATTTGGCCCGCACAGCAGCCATCAGCAAGCCATCATCAGAGGAGAGCTGACGGCCCTGCTGACCTGTGGGACATTCACATCCGCACGAGGAGGGCAGGGATAAAAGCTCCCTGCGCTCTGCATTTCAAACTGAATGCTTGCCATCCTCTGGTGGTTTACCTACCCTTATGTCAGTGACTCCCGCCAGACGAAGCGATCAAGAGAGAAGTCTCACCAGCTTTGCCCGAGACCCAGACACCACTGGGCCGCTTTCCAAAGTCCCAAGCAGCAAGAGACAGATGCAGCCATCACCCCACCGCTGATGCCCTCGCCGTGGGCCACAAGTGCTGCTGTTCAAAGGACACGGCTGTGCACACCTGCAGCAGAGCCGTGCAAAACTCATAGAGAACCTGTGCGGAAGACATGGGAAGGGAGGTTTGCTAGGCTGCATGGAGGGAGCACGTCCTTACCCATCCCACCAGGAGCTGGAGTGACAAGAGCAGAGGGCCAGCCCCGCCACAAGCACCACAGCCAGACCTCAGCCTTGGCAACACCATCCCATCGACATGGCACCTGAAAATAGTGGTCCGTGACCCCTCTGAGGGTTGATGCGGAGTTCAGAGCAGAGCGCTCTCTTCCTCTGCCATCCAGCTTTCCCCAAGCACTGTTTCCTGGGCAAGCTGGGCACCAGCTCTGTTCCCCCAGTTAGGGATGCGAGTGCTTAAACCTGCAGAACATCCTCATCTCAAGGACGGGGCTGCCGCTGCTGCGTGATTTGGGCTGAGGACTCTGCACTAACGCTATGAGGGTACAGAGAGGAGGAATGGGAGCACGGATGATAGATGCTGTGCTATCAGCAGGGGTAAGACAGCACCGAAGGATACAGAACAGAATTTGGAGGTAAAGGGAAACCAGCTCCAAAACAAAATACCTTTCCTATTTAAGGCAATAGAAGCACCAGCCACACGCTGTTTACAGCTTGTTAGTTTATGTAGTTTTAATTCCAATGTGTTCTAACCTCAGATGCTTTAGTCATATGCTCCCCGTTAGCAAGGTTAGTCTGCCTGCTGATAGGCATCAATTTTTCTTTTCTTTTTTTTTTTTTTTAACTTTACCAATAATAAGCTTTTGTGGAGTTTGAAGGCAATTCTGGTAAGTTCTGTTTTTTTCCAACTTTTCTCTTATTGATATTTCCACTGGGGAAGGGAGTACATGATAGTGTTACACAAGGTTACCATTATGAATCCCAGTCATCTGATGGGATTTGGACATACAGAAGCATGGAAGAAAACAGAGTTTGTAGGCATGGCCCCTTGCTGTGCACCACGTTGCTGAGGGAGCAGCAAGCTTTGCCCAGCTGTGCCAAGCTTTGCACTGTGGGCAGGTCTCTAGCTCATCTGTAAGGTCAGAAATTTCAGAAAAATCACTTTTATGCTGCCCTGCTAAAAGTCACCTTCTCCTGCACAGAACAGTTGCAACAAAACTGCCCTCAGGTTGCTTTCCCAGCCGTATAGCAGAGGGAGAGACCAGCAGCTCCATGCCCAAGCACAGCCCTGCCCAGGCATCAGGCCAAGCCTACCCGCTCCAGCTCACACAAAGCTGGTTTTAGGGTGACACCAGAGGAGCCCACGCACCCAGGCAGTGCTGGAGGAACTGCCCACCACGGCCAGCCTGCTCCAGAGCTTTCAGGGACCCTTTTGGGGAGGACAGCAAGTCTCGGAAAAGCCCACCTACCACATCTAGCGAGAAGCTCATAAAATTGCCTCCTCTTCACCAAAACACTGCTCTACAGCAACGAAACCCTTATGGCTGGCAGCCCCTCGCCTTCCCACTTGTACAGTGCTCAGCTAGGACCAAGGAAGAATATTGTCAGTATGTGGTCCTTGATTTTATCTTGCTTTTGAGCTCTTGTAGCAGCAGATAAACTATCCATTAATAAAACACAACTTACAAGCATAGACAAATGTTTACCTTCTTTCAAGAGTAGCATTTTATTGACTGATTTTATCTACAGAAGTGGAATGAAAGCACAAATATCATAAATCCCCCACGAAGAGGGATATTTTTGTAAAAGCAGGTAAAAAGGCAACTTCAGGAAAGATAACATGCAGAATTAAGAGTCAGGAAATAAAAAATGTGTTCTCGAAAACCAGAAAGCAGACTGTAGCCTGTGAACTTCAATAATTTTCAGATCCTGATATAACAGCAACTCTTGCTAAATTGGTGGGCCTTTCGAGGCAGTGACAGAAAGTTTAAGTTGTGCCACACAGCAAGCTCCAGAGGGTAAAATATATTTACCCCTGACTTAATGATGGAGTCAGCCCTCTTTTAAACAAGCAATTCCATGAACAAGACTGGTTTTAAATAGCTGTTCCAGAATAAATGCATCCTAATTCCCAGTCTTTCCATCGCCCTCCTTGTAGATCCCCCTCTGCCAGACAAAGTGAGCTGATTATCCTTCCACTATACAAACCTGCTGCTCAGAATTCCCTTTTCTACCCGAGAATCTGATTTTTGCAAGATTTAAAGGCATTTCATACCCCAAAAGCCCCTAACCCATCGCACCCAGCTGAAGCTGGCCTGAAGACCTTGGAGCAGCTGCGAGAGAGGGGACAGACAACGGCAGAAGCCCTGTTTCCTTGCACAGCCACACAGAAAGGAGCGGGGACCATGTAGCCCATGCAGAGGGGCAAGTGGCAGAGCCCGTTCCCACCCCGGGAACATCCCATCCCCTCCTGACCCAGGCAGGGTCACCCCTGCTCCAAGCTCCTTGACCTGGCAGGCAGCACCACAGGGGCTCCCGCCTGACCCCAGGGCAGCAGAGGATTATTTATCTAGTGGGGTGTTCCCCCTCTCCTCTCCCCTGCCAGAAATCTTTCCAGCAGAAGCGTTTCTTTTCCATACAATCTGGTGATAAATCCAGGCAGGCCAGGCGTGAGCCAGGAGGGTACTGGGTTTTCATAACTTAAACATTACATCCTGCAGTTCTGCAGAAATTCAATAAACAGACATAAAACAAATGGTCACAAATATTTCAACACCTATTCCAAAACATGAGTCCCAGAGACAACAGAGGCTACTGAGAGTCAAACAGCAGAGCACCAAGCACTTGGCACATGCATAAGAGATGGCAGAAGAATACCTCACCCTTACAGCCAAGGGCTGAAACGCTGCAGCGAATGATGCTTCGGAGACAGCATGGCTTAGGGTCTGCCTGCAAGCCACGGGCTGGATGGTTGCTGCTGAGCGGCTGCTAAGGGCGTCCAGGGTCTGCTAGAGACATCTCCTCCTCCCTCCCCTAATCAGCAGAACTACAGGGTTATACCAAATGTGGGGTAGCATAAGATACTTCATTTGCCATGTTACTTTTCTGGTAGGTAGAGCTGGTCCTGGTTGACCATTGGCACCGTCATCCCCCAAGGCCACTGAGGAGGATACAGGTCCTCCTGCCGGGAGGTGAGCCCCACCGACGCAGGCAGGCTGGGAGCCGTGCCGATTTCGGCTGCACGCTCCTGTGCCACCCAAAACAGGGCATCTCGCGTGGTCTGAAGTTGCCATGGAAACGGTGGTCCTATATAGGTCATCCCATCCTGTCCCAGGACTCCTGCTATGGCTTGAGATCTTGCTCAGCCTGTCATCAAAACAGCTCAGGATACATTGCCGGAGGTGACTCACGTCTGCTGCAGCTCCCTGTCATTATACAGGGTGCAGACATTGGTCACAAAGAGGTCAGAGTCATAATGACAAGGCATCAGGGCTTCTCAAATAACAATTAGCTGCCAGCTGAGCTGGGCAACCTCCAGCTCCTTTAAACAAAACTCTTGTGCCAGGTACACGGACCACACATAGCAAGTCTTTTCATAAAAACAAACAAACAAACAAAAAAAAACCCCCACCCAAACCAAACCAACTCACCTGGTATCACATTTGAGTCCTCAGAGCGAAATTCAGGCAGCCGATTTTAAGCGGAGTTTGATTAAAAATCAAGAACTATCTTTCCATTCCTACATGCTAACCTGATGTTTTTGAGGCAGATCTCAGTTACTCCCTTTGCAGCTCACTGTGATTAATTTAGAAATACTTCTCTGAAAAAAAAATCCCAAAGGTGTAACTGATAACAGCCTATTCAACCAGCCAAAATCCTGCAAATACACCACATTGCTTCTCTGCCTTCTGTCCTTGTCCGTGCCAGCTTGTGAAATTCGGGTCATGGCCATTGTGCTAATACTCCACACCCTCCATCTCCACAAGGCTGCCTATAAACATCAGAAACCAGCTCCCTGTGCGTAGCCTTCGCATCCCACTAGAACACGGCGGTGGGGAAGGTGCACTGGTTCAAGGGCAGGGCTGTAGGATGCAGGAGAGCCTGCTAGAGGAGACAGGGCCCCTCTGCTGCCGAACTCATCCCCCACCAAGGAGAACTGCCACTGAGGAGCTTCCAACTCTCGGTGCTAACTGCAAAACCCGTTTATTTGCCTGAAGTGACCTCAAGCAAATGACTCCCAGACAGAAAAATACAGTGCACCTGTAAAACAAATGAGTGCAACAAAGAAAAAAATCCTAATAAAAATAATCAAATTAACCTTCCTATAGAGTGAGAAAGAAGGAAGAACAAGATGATTTCTTTTTTTCTTAAATACCTACGAGGAGCTCACATGCTACAGTGTCCTTTGGGTAAGGGAATGGCTGAGAGTTGGCACATCAGGGCATCTGGAAATAATGCAATACATCTCCAGATCTGTAGTTAATTTTCCAAAAACATATGTTACCACTAGTCTGGACATTATGTTATTTTAAGTATATTAATCACAGAATGGTTTGGGTCAGAAGGGACCTTAAAGATCACTTAGCCCCACCCCGCCCTGCCATGGGCAGGGACACCTTCCACTGGACCAGGTTGTTCCAAGCCCCATCCAACCTGGCCTGGAACACTTCCCAGGATAGGGGCATCCACAATTTCTCTGGGCAACCTGTTCCAGTGCCTCACCACCCTCACAGGGAAGAGCTTCTCCCTTACATCTAATCTAAATCTACCCTCTTTCAGTTTAATGCCAGTATCCCTTGATCCTGTCACTACATGCCCTTGTAAAAAGTCCCTCCCCAGCTTTCCTGTAGGCTCCCTTTAAGTACTGGAAGGCCGCTATAAGGTCTCCCCAGAGCCTTCTCTTCTCCAGGCTGAACAACCCCAACTCTCTCAGCCTGTCCTCCCTCAGAGGAGAAGTGCTCCAGCCCTCTGATCATCTTCATGGCCCTGCTCTGGACTTGCTCCAACAGGTCCATGTCCTTCTTGTGTTGCGGGCCCCAGAGCTGGACGCAGTACTGCAGGTGGGGTCTCACCAGAGCGGAGTAGAGGGGCAGAATCCCCTCCCTCGACCTGCTGGCCACACCGCTTTTGATGCCATCCAGGATTCAGTTGGCTTTCCAGGCTGCAAACCCACATTGCCAGGTCCTGTTGAGCTTCTTGTCAACCAACACCCCCCAGTCCTTTTCCTCAGGGCTGCTCTCAATCCACTCATCAGCCAGCCTGTATTTGTGCTTGGGATTGCCCCGACCCATGTGCAGGACCTTGCGCTTGGCCTTGTTGAACTTCATGAGGTTCACATGGGCCCACCTCTCAAACCTGTCGAGGTCCCTCGGGATGGGATCCCTTCCCTCCAGCGTGTCAACTGCACCACACAGCTTGGTGTGGTTGGCAAACTTGCTGAGGGTGCACTCAATCCCACTGTCCATGTCGCCGACAAAGATGTTGAACAGCTCCAGTCCCAATACCGACCTGAGGCATGCCAGTCGTCACTGGTCTCCACTTGGACATCAAGCCGTTGACCGCAACTCTTTGAGTGCAACCATCCAGCCAATTCCTTATCCACCCAGTGGTCCATCCATCAAATCCATGTCTCTCCAATTTAGAGATGAGGATGTTGTGCGGGACAGTGTCAAACGCTTTGCACAAGTCCAGGTAGATGACGTCTGTTGCTCTTCCCTTACCCACCAATGCTGTAATCCTGTTGTAGAAGGCCACCAAAATTGTCAGGCATGATTTGCCCTTAGTGAAGCCATGTTGGCTGTCACCAATCACCTCCTTATTTTCCATGTGCCCTAGCATAGTTTCCAGGAGGTCTGCTCCATGATCTTGCTGGGCACAGAGGTGACTGGCCTGTAGTTCCCCAGGTCTTCCTTTTTTCCCCCTCTTAAAAATAAAAATATATATATATTTAGTATTAATTGTATGTTTATATAATACACAGTTATATGTATACCCAAAGCTTCCATACTTATTCCGAAAATGCACTTTGCAAAGAGAGAAATAGTTCTTCATATTCTAAATATGTGCCATTTTTTATTAGATCAAAGCACTGAACCAACCACCGGCTGGTGCTTGTGGCTGATACCCTCTGAAAGCACCAGGAACTCAGCAAGCATTATACCCCACGTTCCTAAATCTCTGCAGGCTGCCCCAGTGTTACCCAGTCTATTGCTTCGCTCAAACTGCTTAAACCACTACCTGCTCAACATCTTGTCCAGCAAGCATTAGCTTTTGTGGGGACTTTGACAGAACCAGGAAAATAATCCGTTGTTTTAGAAAGTAAGCTAGTTGGCTCAGCACCCTGGAATAAGAGTCGGCCGAGCACAGGCTGCATGTTTGGGAGGGGAACAGCCTGAGCAGCAGGCACAGCTCAGTACAGGATTGGCTTCTCCAAGGACAGATTTCACACACAGCCTCCCTGGCCATCCCAGCAGGTCCCTTCCCTGGCAGAGGAGCAGGCAGAAGAGGAGAGGCCGAGCCCTCGTACATCTGTGGGTCATGGCGCGCCCAGCACCGTGATGCAAAGACGGGGTGCTGCAAGCTCGCATGGTGCCCTGCACGAGCGGACTGGAAGGGTGATTATAGAGCCAAATTAAGATGGTGCTAGAAATACCAGAAACTACTTGATCTCTGCCTATCACTGCTCCTCCTGCTGCCAGGACTCACTGCAACAGCACTTCACCATTTGCTCAGAGAAGAGCCTGTCCGTAGGGAGATACCACACTATTCCACCTCTGCTTAGAAAGCCATAGATCTTGTATGACTTGCCTTCCCCCTTCACATGTTTTCCATATCAGAGTTAAACACACAGTCCTGCTTTCAAAAGCGCCACCTTTCCCTTTGAGAGAAAAAATCCTGTATTTTTAGCCCACACTGCTCAGCAAGCAGAGCTTATGCAGCTGATGCACTTCTGCACCACTCCATCCCCCCAACAGTTTTCCACTGGCCACTTCCAAGTGAAGAAAGCACTGCCAGGAATGCTTGGTTACCAACTGTCCAGGAGAACAAGTTGAAGAGAGATACCTTCCTCCAAAGGAAAGGTACCGGAGGAGCTTATTCCTTATTTGACATCAGAAAATCCAAACACAGCTGCAGGATGGGATAAAATCTGCCCACTGTGGCAGCTCAGCGAGTTTGGTTTTTTCAAATTAATGACAGGACCAAGGAATGAAGCCTACCCAGAGGGGGATTCTGTCCAAAATTTTCCTTCAGCAACAGAATAGCTGGCCAGTTTAGGTCCTTGATTGTCTGCAGAGCTGACAGAAAAATAGATTTGCATTAGTTTAAAAAAATGCAATGTTTGAAATGATTTTTAAAAGAACATGGACTTTTATGAACTTGTTCCTACAAAGTCACTTTCTGCAGCTCATTTTCTGATGTGGGTTTTAGCTCTGCTTAGTACAGCATGGGAAAGCATGACAGCCAGTTTTATCACAAAATTCCAGAATTTGAATGAAAAGCTTTTCTCTGTCAATCTGACTGCTTTCTAGAGATTGGATGTGTCATATCCCCATAAACATCACTTATGCATCTGTTCTGACAGTCTAGTGGTAGTTTAATCCTACTTGATATCCAGAACACCACTATGAAGTACTGCTTAATAAAATTGTAATTGGGTTTTGGGTAGTTCTTCAGTGCACTGTTTAGCTATTTTTCAACGGACAGTCCTTCTCTTAAGGATTCACTATCACCAAATTGCACCCTAGCAGGCTTGCAAAAGTTAAAACTAAAGTCAGAAAATAATAATGAAGAATACATTTTTAAATCATTTTTTATATGCATGGGAGACTATTGCCCAACAGTGACGTGACACGAAAAACACTTTGAGAAGCCATGTAAATAACCAGGTATTGAGAGAAACCTGCCCCAAATTCAGGTATGTAAAATGAACAGGTTTCCTTGACTTCTGCCCTGGAGGAAGACAAACGAAAAGAAATCAGACACTCTCCTGTACTGCAGCATTAATGACCATTTAAAACTTCACCAGCCAAACACAGGACAGAAGTAAAGGGCATCTGAGGCACCACAAAGCCGGACCTGGAGGCATCTGCCGAAGCGTGGCCTCTCTCCGTCAGACCTGAGCATCCTCAAGCACCCCATGGGAGACCGTTGCGGCTGTATCCCAGGGTACAAAGGGGACGGCTCTATACATGCGGGGAAGTGCCGCTGTGCTGGGGCCAGTGCTTGGGAGCATTGCAGGAGACAGAGGTGCTCCAGAAGAACACGAAACAATGCTGCTGACAGCATAGTTCTCCATCACGGAGAAAGCAGATGACATTATAGCCCCTATCAGAACCAGGTCCTCAGTTTCTCGATGTGCACTCTAATTTAATTCAACACCACTTTTTGACACGCACGTTAACATTTTGTTTCAGCCTTGCCCTTCAGACCCCAGCAAAGCACTGAGCAGGCTGCTGGGGGTCAGAAGCTCCTCTGGTAGGGAAAGAGCGGGGAGGGGGCAGGGGAAGAACTGAAAGAGCCAGTGCCAAGCGTAGGGAAAACCTGGAATGGCACATTTGCTTTTGTTCACTGCATCTCAAAAAACCTGTAGAAGTCAGGAAGCCCAGGACAGGACAGCCTCCAGCACAGCAGCAGCCACGGCAGTCAGCACAAGCACTGCTGTGAGCAGTACCTGCTGGCAAAGCAGACTTCTATGCTGTAAAAAAACCAAACAACAACAACAACAAAAAACACCAACAAAACCCCCCCAACCAACCAAAAACCAAATCCATGGAGATTTACGATCCATAAGAAGGAGCAGCATCACTAATTGACAAGAAATACCTCGCCTCAACACACCAGCTGAGCATTAGCCAGCTCTGAGCTTGCTGTGTCCCTCCAGCAGAGATACCCCATGCCGAGGGGGACCTGGCCTGGTGAGGATCTTCCCAGTTTCTTTCCTGACCAAGATCCCAGACTGACAACCCCTGCCAGTCACCACAGCCCAAGTCAGCCGTGCTGCTTTTTGGTACAAGTTTAACTCAAAGATTTGTAGTGTTTAATATTCTGCCCCAAATCGACCACCTGCTCTTACTTGTTGGGGAAAAAAAAAAAATAGAGCTTCACAAAACAATGTTTAAATCACACATACAAGTCAGTTTTTCCACTTCTGGAGTCAACAGCCACTGGTGTTCAGGCAACTGCAAAGATGGCATCAGTCCCATCTAAATTATCTTTCATTTAGTGCAACTGAAATGTTGGTTATCTCTTTTTAAGCTAACTGAACACATGCCTGATTAAACAGGTACAGCCAGCTTCTTTGCTTGCACATAGCTGGTTACAGTAACAAAAAGTAACAATCCTTGCCGACTATAAATTGCTATTACCAGGGCTATAGTTTATCATAATGCAAACAGAACTTCAAGGACATCAGTTTATAAGGATGGAATTAAGAGACATAGTAATATATCAGCTGGGCAGATTAAAATAAAGGACCCTGAACAAAACTAACCACTGCATCATCAATATACTTCGTCAGCAAATCTTGACTGCACAAGTGTGTGAATTTTTGCATTCCTTCTCATAGCTTGCAGACAAATTTTGTTTAAATATATCAGAATGTCTTATACATATGTGCAGTGATAAAAGAGTTGCTATTAAATACCAGAGTGCTGCATTTTTCTGCTTTTCCTTCGCAGGGTAAGCTGTAAAGGCATAGGAACTCTGCGGTCTCCAAAAGCACTGTGTTATCTCAGGTTGGAAATGGAATTTTCACTCAGAACCATCCAGCCTTTGAAAGCCTCCTACTTACCCCCACAACGCATTTTAGGGCCACTGTGGCTGCCGTAATCTTTTAAGAGCACAGCATCGTTAGCTGATGAGCACCATATTCACAGACCTGTGGACGGTCATCTGCTTCTGCATCAAAGCAAAAGCCCAGCTGCCTCCTTGGTAGCCAGCATCACTGCTGACAGCCCTGAGGGCAGTGGCAAAAGCCCCTCAGTTTGGGTCAGGTGCAGCTTCTAGCCTCTGTCAAAAGCCCAGAAAGTTAGGAAGGGGAGCCAGGCCACGCAAGCAATCCACATCGCATCCAGGAGCGCAGAAGATACAGAGGAACTGCAGTCACGTGCTGAAAGCTGCCATGTCCTGGCAGCCTTCCTTGCTGCCCCCCCCGCTGCCCCCAAGCAGTGAATTGCTTACAAAGGGAAAGAGTTGATTTGGCACCGCTGCTAACGAACTCGATCCACAGCCACTGCCTGCCAGGAGAGCGCTGGAGGCACAGGCACCTTCCGCAGCTTGCTCCCTGTAACAGCAAGGAAAAGCAAGTTACCAGTGCCCACAGTTCTGTCTTGCACAACGTCCAGCCTGCAATATTGAAGGCGTAGTCATAAGAAGAGCTCCTTTTGCCATCTTGCTCTGCCCATGGATGGGCTGTTCCTCAGTTTGTTTCTCTTAAGGGGAGTCCTGCCAGATGCCATTTCCTACTCATTAAATTGAGGTCTACCTCAAGGCCTGCAAAGATACTGGCAGACCACGTTCAATCCCATTTCAGCAACGAAAAGTCTGAGGGGAGAAGAAACTATCACTGTAGATACATGGAAAACTGAGCCTTATTAAGCTGGGCACCCCCACTTTTGAAGTATGCAAAAGATTAAAACTGAAATTGTTCGAAAAATGCTTAAGTTTTGTGCTCAGTGTAACAGAAGGGTACAAGTACTGGCCAAGTACTCCTGGAGAGCATAGGTTCTCTAGCACAAAGTGTCTGCTTTACAGGTGCCTCACATTTTCCAGGGGAAAACAGGACAGAAATCCATGTCCACTTACTACTCCTGAAGTAAGAGAGCCCCTTTCCTCTCCCGGGGGCTCTGGGCTTCTCACCTCTCATTCCTACATGGGACTGCCAGGAGGGAGAGGAGGGATGCTGGCTGGGTGGCAGGAGACCCGGACGCAGGCATGGCTATGGCGAGGTGCCCAGGCACGTCCCAGCTCGGGGCATTTCCATCACCTGAGCGGACTGCTCAGAGCTCTGCAGGGCTGGTTACGGCCGTGCGAGCACGGGGCCACCACCGCAGCCACATGGCCCAGCAGGACCAGTGCCGTGCCAGACCCACAAGGACGAAACACACAGGAACCCTCCCCAAAGCTTCAGGAGACTGAAAACGGGAAAGAGCCTAAAAAGGCAAACACCGGCGCCACGGGCAGACTGCAGCTGTACAGTTGTGATACCACGAGCCTGGCGTAGCAGCCCTCACATTTCGCATTATTCCACCGCCTTAGATGTAATCAAGCCTCGAGAGATGTCAAAACCTGATGTAACCAAGCCATTTGTACAAACACGGAGTTTATGCATAGAGAACATCTTAAAGCAATTTCTAATAAAACTTGCGAGCAGTTAGATACATACAGTCATGCCTGTGTTTGTGCACAGCATCCAAGACAGACAGAAGTACATGCTTTGACCGTGGCAGCATTTGGCTGTACAAAAGCTACACTAGCAGATAAATTTTGCTTAGATTTTTATGGAATAAAAACATCCTGTTTGCCTTTTCCAAGATAAGCTTATAACGGGGGGGGGGGGAGAAGTGAGGTGGAAACACATCTGTGACCTGAGAAATCAATTAAACCTGTACATCTCCTTAGTGCTCTGAAGCGTGGAACAGTTTCACTAGTAGAGGTGTAACATTCAGCGTGTCAGTCCAGATCCCTTGTTGCAGGTGTTTCAGGGTTTAAACGAACAAAACCAGATCTCAGAGATCCAAATTCAGAACAGCTAAATGTAGAATAGCTCTGGAAAACCCAGAGTGAGAAGACAGAGATGTTGACGTGCTTGCCGTTCCAGGGCAAACACAAGGATGCGCAGCGGGGAGAAGGCTCGGACGGGTCTCGCTATTTTGGCAACATCTGTGCTAGGGAGATGGAGCCAAGGACCATGACCAGGGACTCGTGCTGTGCAGCGGGTGCCAGTGGACACTGGCCCTGTGCTTCAGGGAAACACGTCTTTAACCTTGGAAATCCAGGAGAGAGACAGGAATCCCCAGAAAGACAAGTTAAGATTCCTGTGCTAAAAACAGTCCCATGACACTCATCTCCCAACCCCTTTCTACCCCTTTTCCTTGATGTCTTCTCCAGCAAAAGAAAATTTCTACTTAACTTATCAGTGTCCTTCCAGGATTTTTTCAGACACTGAGGAGAAAAGGGAAACTGCATACAAGTCTAAATGATTAGAAATACCCAGTGCTTTAACTGTTACATTAGCGTGAGGATGAGCTCGCTCCTATTTTTATTGGATGTTCTTCACTCAACTTCTACTTTTGTCTTTAAGATGAAAGCAAATATCACCCCAACTTTCAGCGAAGACGGCTCAAGATAAATGTGCCGTCACCACAGCACTGCTGGATTCGACTTTTACCTGCCACTGCCCGGCGGACCCTCTCTCTCCCGATTTCCCTTTTAACGCACACGCCTTCATTTTTCCGCTGGCATGCAGCAATTCACAACTTTAAGGAAAAGCTGCTGCAGAAAAGATACCTCTTCAGCTGCTCCCGCTAGACGGCAAACGCGCTTTCGCAGGCTGCTCCGGGAGGTGCCGAAGCCCCGCGACGCCCGAGATCCGCCCCCGCTCCCCAGGCGAGGCGCGGAGCGAGCCCGGGCGGCAGCGGCTCTGCCGCCGCCTGGTGCCCGGCGGGGGGGAGCTCAGGGCCCCCTTGCTGGGATGCAGCGGCACTGCAACTGTGGCCTCCCATTACCAAAAAAACCAACCAACCAACCCCCAACCAAACGAAGAAAACGCACACACAAAAACCCCAGACGACAACAACAAGAGCACCACAAAGCCCCCTCCCCAAACCACCAAGACGCTGGCAAAATTAAAGACCAGGAGGCATTAGAGCCACTATAAACTTAAATAAACTGGATTTTCATCCTGTCAATATGCTCCACTCAGTTGCCATGACGAAACAGCACTGCTTTACCATGCAGGATTTGAGGAGAATTTAGGAGGAAAGAATAACTGGTGCGAGCACACAGCTGTATTACAGCCATCAGTTGCACTACTGTTACGGAAAAAACCCCATGCGATAGTCAAGCTTTAAAATCGACAAGATAAACTTACACAGCTGGCTTAAAAATCCAGACCTCTGTGTTTTTAACTCTGAAGAACAATGATTAGCAAGTGATCAAGGACAGTCCCCACCAGTAATTTTTTCTTGCCAGTCAGCCAGCCAAGTTAACAAGATGAACAAACGTGGGACAAAACGGGACAAGAAGGACTTACCAGACTGAGCAGAGCATTGCACAAACAGGACCGGTCCCAGGCACTCCAGACAGGCACCCGCTCCTACAGATTTCCCAAGAAAAGAGTGAGAGCTTCCCCCATCTTGGCACTCCCCTGCTTGCAGACATACCCTCGGTGTAGGTGTCCCCACGCCTGGACTTTGAGGTCCCTTAGCCACAGCACCCAACACCCTGTCCCAGCCCACTGCTCCGCTCCCTCCCCTGCAGCCATCACCTCCTGCCCTCTCGTTCCCAATTTAAAGCCTCCTCCCCAGACTGGCCAGCCCCAAGGAGAGCTCCCCTTGCATGGATCCTACCTCTCCCACCCAAGAGGGTTCTGGTGATAAAAGCCTGATGGCTCTCATTGGCACCACCTGCATGAGCAGACTCTGACCTGCAACTCCCTCCACTCCTCCTCCAGCCCTTCCCCTCACTGGCAGGATGAAGGGGAAGACCACCTGGGCCCCTGGGCCCTTGACCACCCCTCCAGGGCCACAAAGTCCTGCTTGACCTTTCCAGGTTTCCCCTGGCAGTGTTGTGGTGCATCCCCTGCAGAGCTGCCCTTCCCCACACCAGGCAAAAGGGAGCCGCTCAGAAGCATCAGCTCAGGGAGGATGATGACGGTGAAAGACTGAGGATCTGGTTTCTGACCCCGGGGTGCAGAGGGAAGGAAGTGTTTCCAGCAGCAGGCAGGCCTGGCCAATGCAAGGGACAGCCCCAGGGCTGACCAGCTGCTCTGACCACAGCTGGACAGGCCAGATGTGGCCAGAATGGTGGTAACTTCCCAGCCTTTAGTCACCAGCAGCTTTGTTTAAGGCCCAGCTCATAGCTCTGTTGGTTAGTGTGGCACACTTTCACTTTTTTTTTTTTTTTTTAAACCACCATTCTTTGTGGTGGATGAAGTCCCCAGCCACAGGACAGAGCCCCAGGGCAGCGATCCCTGCCCTCCCCAGGTCTCCCTCCCCACCACAAAGGCAGGCTGCCCCATCTCCCCCGGACCAGGCAGCCAGCCCACACCAGCAGACAGAAAGGCTCCTTCCCTCCAAGAACTTGCAGATGAGCAAGCTTAGGCTCAATGTTTTTTCCCATGAAATAAACAACATGGAGAAGCCTACTTAACGCTGCTTCTACTTTACTTCCCAATAGATTATTTACTACAAAATATCCTGCCAAGACATTCAAATATTAAAACGCAGACTGTGTGGTACTAACTTCTACAGATTTGTCTTCTAAGGGCTAGTTTCAATATATTAACTTCTATTATTGTCCCTCCTTAACAGTTTTCTGGATAAAAGCTTACTTAGATAGGAAGTTGAACAGGTTGCAGTCAATAGGATTTATTGTTTTCAACCATCCTCATGATCAATACATATTTTAGAGAATTACTGGAAAAATCAATCAGGAATAGTTAGAGACATCTCTCTCAGTAAAAAAAGTAAATCTGCTGTCTCGGCATCTTAATATCCTTAAGCAGTACTGTGATAGTTTGTAGGAGCCTTAGAACAGTGGGTTTTGTGCTAATACCAAAGCTGCCGTCCAGTTTTTCCAGTTCTCAGATCACTGGTAATAGCTGCAGACTCCTGCACTTGCCCCATGACCTTTCCTTTTAATTGCTGGAAATCAACAGACTATTAAAGGGAATCAACTCCAGTGCAGTGCTTTTTTTCCCCGAACAAAAAACACCTCAAGTCAATAATAGCAAAACTCTTCAAATACATTTATTTGTCACCATTGAAAATACTGTACAATACCCAAGAAAAGGGGCGGGGAAAGGCAATGTATTAAGACTGGCTTTCATCAATGTCTTTGTCTGGATCCATCTCTGCAGCTTCACTCTCCTGTTGCTGTTTCTTCCAGAGTTTAGCCATAGCAAGCAGTTTGAGATTAGGCTGATTGGCAGTATCTTCTGGGAAAATATAATCATAGTATTCCTCCCAGCCAGCATCAGACTAGGGGAGAAAAAATACCACAAAGCAAGTTTAATTTGCATGTTAATGTTAGCTATTAGAAGGTGCTTCTAATAAGCATAACAGTGAGATAAAATTAAAATCAATGTTTGTCAGACCATCCCTCATAGCTAAAACCAATGAGCTGAATGAGTGTAAGACAGTACTACTTCTGCTGTGCACAATCAGCAGGCAGATTTGATGAACAGCCTGGCTATAGTTTCCCAAACAAAGCTAAGAAACAAACACTATCTGCATAGCACTACCTAAAGCTGTTTTGTCTACACTAGGAGTTTAAAGTGAAGGTAGCTTGAGCATTTGGTAGGAGTATTTCACTCTGAATCAACTGCCCACCTAGCCTGCTGAAGAGCAAGGAGCCCAGCAGCACGTTTCAGGCCAACGCTTTTTTTCAATTACTGCAGTAAAATTGGTATGCACTTACAGCATCCATCAAAGTCGATTTTGTGTACCAGACCCCAGCATAAAGCCACCAAGGATTCAAAGTGACTACTTGCACAGTTTTTCCCCTTACCCCATCTTCAGCCTGCAGTTTTCTCCTCTTCTTTATTTTTTCAGGCATAAGTTTATCTATCCTCTCTTTAGTGGTGTCGGTTCCAAACTCCTCTTCAAAGTTTCTCCAGGATTCCAGAAGCATGACTCTCTCCTCTTTCTCCTCACAGTTTCGCATTGCCTTATTAGCCTCTTCATAAATCTGCCGGCACCTTGACAAACTCTCCTCCCTTCCTGCAGATAGCTCAAACTGTGCAAAGCTGATCCATACCTGTGGTGAAAGCAAATCAAAACCAAGCTGAAACCTCCATTCTGAAGCCTGATAGCTAAATGACAGTTTAAAAAACCAAAGCAGCCAAAAAACCAAATGTCAATACAAGGCGAAAGTACTTTTTCACAAGCAGATACCTAGAAAATTCATGTTTGTTTCACATATATGAAATTTGCCTCATTTTGGCAAGACAGAATATTCACGTAAGCCACACTGACAAATTTCTTGTGGTTGTTTTGGGCCATGATAAATCCGTCTGAATGACAGCATCAAACTACGTTGGAAAAATACCAACTGTTTTTTCCTTGCAATGTTTTTGCAACTAAAATTCCAAAGCTACTCAAACAGGAGGAAGGCTGCTCGGAAACCTTCTGCAAAGCCTTTCATGGAAGATATGCCTGTTGTTATATGTAATTCAGAAATTTCTTTCCCCTTCTCATGGCACAGACACGGTACTGACCTTAGGTTTGCTGTTGATTTGAAAAAGCCACACAATCAAAGCAGTCAAGGGTTTCCATCCACCATGGACCAGATTCAAGACCAATTCTGTGTTCCGCGTACCCAGACATACCTTAACATGCTGTGTTCGCTGAAGTAATCTACGGTAAAGATTTCTTGTTTTCTCATACTCTTCTTGCTCAATTTCAAAGTCAATGTAGGATTTCCAAAGAACCTGCAAAAGAGAAGTCTCTCATGTTCATAGCACATTGAGATAATGGGGGTGGGGAGGGTGGGTGGAGAAACTGAAAAAAAAAAAAAAAAAGAAAAAAAGAAAAAAAAAGAAAAAAGAAAAAAAGAGGCATGGATAAATGTGAAATTTCTCTGAAAAAAGTTTCGGAGATCTGAGTATTTATTGACTGTACAGGCTAGGATTACGACTAAGCAATATCAAATCTTGTGCACATAATCCATTTAGCTTACTCCTGTAAGCATGCTTCTCCCTCCGTGTTTTATCATGGGTTTTATAGTCCTGCATACCCTGCTAAGAAACAGATGCTAAATTAATGAGACATGGGCTAAGCCACTACGGTAAGCAGTTCTGTTCAAGCTGGTAGATTATTTACATTTTAATTAGCCACACTCTGTAATAAATACCTTAAAATTGTGCCAACTGTAAAGTTCATCTACCTCCTTACCTCTGGCATGTCTAGCCGGGGCTGGCCAATAGCCAACTCATATATTGCCCGGGCTCTATCAATATCGCCAAGAATGGTCTCTAGTTCAGCAAATTTAATCCATGATGTGCAGTTTTCCGGTGCAAACTCCAGGAACTTTTCATACAGCTTTCGGCAACGATCAAATTCTCGTAATTGTAACTCCAATTCAATATAACCTTTAAACAGTTTGTTTTTTGGACATTTACCTATGGACGTCCCCTGTTATGCAAAAAAACCGAAAAACCACTTAAAGATCTTGCAAGGAAAAAAACCAAAAACACTCTATTTTCTAAACATCTGTTTACTCTCTAGTATTTGAACTAAAATTCACTTTTGAGCAGAGTTTAAGACTCTGGTCAGGGCCAGTATGAAATCCAACAAAATGCAAAAGGAGTGTGCATCCATCAACAAAAACTCTGAAAGCAGAAAACCTTTAACTTGTTACGCTTTTACATAACACGGGTTCCCCACAAAGTTATTAGTTGAAACTCACCCTGGTTCATCAAATGAACACTTCATCTTGCATCAAAAGCTGAAGAAAGCATAGTACCAGCCTGTACCAGTCTTCCAGGTAAGCAGTTCCCAAGTATCTTATAAAACAAATTATAACAAAAGAAACTGTCTCCTGGACCACCACTGCTATTCATCATCGCATAGAGAATTGTCCACGCACCCTGCCTGCTGACTTATGGTAATGGATAGATGGAGAATAATGTTTTAAAAAAATATTTCCTTTTTGATACGCTTCAGGATCTGAAAAAAGATGTTTGTCCTAAGCCACGGTGCCAAGCTGTGAGAAAGCAGTCTCTGAATCTTAATTTAGGAATCTTTTAAAGCAAGAGTTAAGAATAGGCATATCTGAGACAGCTATGTAGTGAGCTTCACTGTTTGAGTCACTTCTGTAGACAAGTATTATTTATTAAGCACTGCAACCTTTGTTCCCTCAAGCTAACGTGAATTAAGTAATTTGAGATCAAATTCCCTTACTACAATTCTTCTGCACAACTTTCCGACACATTGATTATCTTGGTACTTAGTAAAAATGGAGGAAACCACCACTTGGGAATATCAGTTTGGTCATCATTACGGCCCTCCAGCTCTACAAATGCCTTTTCTATTTCAAAATATGCTCAGTTCTTCCCCTCTCACACCCCCATTACTATTTTCTTAAGCAGCATAGGCTCTAGCTGATCTCCTGTCTCCAAGTCCCAGCATCTCTCAGACTGTGGGAAAACAAAGAATCCACACACTATCTGCAGCCAGTGAAAATAAGGCAGAGCAAGGTGCTGACTGCATGCTGATGAGAGCCCTAGCATCAGGAGCTGGACCTTCTCTTCTGCATTGTGACAGTGCGGGACCCTCACCTCAGGACAGAAGCAAGGCTTCTGCCAAAGAGGTGGTTCAAAGTCAACTCATTGCAAAAGAAAGAAGGAAACTGCTTGCCAAATCTGGGTGCACTCCAAACAAGTATTATGGCTGCAGCAGCAAAATCTGGTTTCCAAAATAAGAAAAAGGTGACCTAAAAAAAGTCTGTCAAAGAAATTAAACAACAGAGAAAAAGACCAACAAAACAGAAGCCTAAAAGAAACTGAGGAAACTTTATACTTCTGGATGGGCCAAAGCACCCTTTCCAGAATCTACCATAACATTTACCCTTTAAAAAAAAGGCAGCCAGAAGCAGGGTGCTGACTGGTGACTATGGTAATGTTGAGCAATGGTATCTTAAGCCAAGCTAAACAGCAGCACGCTTCAGGACAGATGGTTGTCTTCTCCTGCAGGGAGACAATAACAGTCTCACAAGGGACTTAACCCCTCCGTTTCAATTTTTTCTGGTCACAGGCAGGAGTCCAGCTCAAGAGACAAAGCTTTACTAGCACATTGGGGGCAGACTTGGTCCAGTATCAGCTACAGAAAGCCATTCATGTTTACGCTCTTATCACAGCTGTGCCATGGGTTTGGAGGAAACCCCATCAGTTTCCTCTTTAAAGTCAAACCACCTCAACTGTTACCAACATTAGCTTTCTCTCAAAATTCCTAATGCTATCACTGAGCTTATTTAGAATATCTGAACTGAAGGGAAAGAAAGTTTTTCATTTCAAAACGTTTTGCTGCTAAAATGTACTCCATTGTTCTCTGACATGCTGACATTCACATAGTGAATTCACACAGAAGCTCCTGAGCCTGCCCAAAGTCCCCACAATGGCTCCTATCAGCAACCTGGTAGCTGGGACTCAAATGCTCTATTTGGCAGGTCTTAATTTCCAAGAGTCAAAAACTCCTATTTATTTAAAATACTTTTTAAAATGCTATTGTTAGCACAAGTATCATTTAAACAAATCAGCAGCAGTTAAAAATTTGCAAGTGCACTAAGCTGATTTGGGTACTCTTGCATTCAGATGTGCGTTTTGTCAGCTGAAACGAGAAAGCTGCATTCATTTCTGCCCGTGGCTAATTCATCATATCAAGCTACGCTTCTTTTTAAATCATACATGACAGTAAATACCGGTCCCTGCAGACTTCTCGGATGCTTTACTTAAGTGGATTAAAACAGCAACTTATAAAGGACAATTTAAGATCTTTTAATGCCATTCCCTTGTTAGTTAGTAAAATCAATTATGGAATTAAAAAAAGCTTACCAAAGCTCTTCTGGCAAGTGGAAGATTTTTCTGGCGTATTTCAAATTGTGCGTACAGCAGCCATATTTTGGCAAATGTAAACTGAAAGAAAAAGAACAACGTCATGCTTAGGCTGGAAGCTTGGTAAAAAATACTGCATATGTTCTTTAAAAAAATAATCATTCTGTCTGTACAAGAAGTTACTGCTACTGCAGTTAGTTGCATTTGATCTCAGTGTTTTCCTGCTGAAAAGTTGAGAGTTCATAATCCAAAACCACCTTTCTAGAACACGACAATATACTCCACAATGGATGAAAGCAAAAATGGCCGGAACAGAAATCTTCTCACAAAGAAAATAGCTTGCTAACTAATCGATTGATTGGTAAAATATCAGCTATCACTGAATCAATTAACAGCTAATCAACTCTTCATTACAGGTTAATCCTAATCTACACAGTTGATACTCAGGTGACATGATTAATGACAAACTAGAAAAGGAAGTACATGAACTAAGATTACTTGACATCCCAAGGCAATGCTGATTAATTGTTTTACGGGTTTGGCCACGTGGATATTTTAGTTAAAGCTCACTGGCAAAAAAACCACAAAACCAAAAAATCAGTCTTGAATACACACCTGTAAGATGGTTTATCAAATGCACCTCCCTCAAGGAGGACCCTTAGACAATTAGAAACAGTTGCTATAAAAGGTGCTAACCCCATATAAAAGAAAGCAACAAGTATCCTGCAGTAATTACAAGTAACTAGGCTGAAAGCAGCTATAAAAGGACCAACCTGAGGAAGAACACAAGTGGGTAAAGAAGAGGTAAGAGTTCTTCCCTACTGCTTAATAGTACTAGACTACCCTCTGACCATGTGTTATTTCAGCTTCTTAGAGCATGCTTAATAATTTGAAAATACTGGAGAAACCCTTACATCCCATCTGTATGAGGAAATCTGACATCAGTGTGTGGCCTGCTATTTCCCATTGATGATGCAAATTACAGCCATCTAACACCTTAGCTTGAAAAAAAAATCTATCAATTTTGGAAGATAGGCATCATGAGAAACTGGAAGGGGTATTTAAAGTTCTGAGCAGAGTCTTCATGAATGTGCTAGTAGCCATTTGGAGCTGTTTACACGTCTGAACCTTGGTGGGGGGGTGGAACTAAGGGATCTTATCTTGGGAATTTTAATCCAAGACTCAGTAAAAACCATTGGAGGAACCATACCTTCTTGTGGGGAATGAGCTCGATACATGCCTGATACACTTGTCTGGTTCGCTCTGCATCCTGCAAGAACAGGTAAAATTAAATACTTTGTTTGCTGCTAAGATTACACTGTATTTTGAATCACGCAAGGATTGCAAAATTGCAGAACAGTATTGTTAAGTTGTTTAGAATCATATATGCTTAAGATATAAATGTACTTGTCTACTTAGTGTGCACAATTCAAAGATGGTAACTTCTGAGAATCAGTAAAAGTCATCTTCTCAAAACAAGATTCAACACTAAGAATTTGACAATAAAGCCAGAAGTGTCCCCATTCTGGGGGGAAAAAAGTCTTTTCTCCTTTAATAGACAGTGAATAGGTATACTGCACTACAATTTTACAAAAAAGTGTAGCTATAATGTTACATGACTGATAACAGAAGAAATACTTGTACAGCCTCAGAAGGCCATGGTAGCAAGAATCTGACTGCTTCACAGAACAACTTCACAAATAGTTTTGTTAAATATAAAACTATTTCCCAAGTTCACATAACAGCCTGGAACAGGCAATTCAGATGGGGCTAGAAAGACCTACTTCTGCTTTTATTATCAGTGGGTTTCTGGATGAGTTGGGGTGAAACTGAAATATTTTCTTTCCCTATACATAGGAGGTAAAAATGAAGGGAAAAAACCCCGTATTTAAATAGAAAATCCTGTAGCTAGTTACACAAAACAAGTAAGACAGTATTTTTAGTTCTCTATTTTCTTATTAAAATATCTGTAGTATTTAATATAAGGAAAATGCTTGGAAAGGAAAGAAAAAACCCTGAATTCTTACTACTTGCCTTTGCCTCCAGCTCTTCGTACAATGCATAGTTAATCCAAAGATAGATGTATCTTTTCCAATGTCTTTTCTCTTGAATTGGGGGAACATTGGCGATGGCTCTTTCATACACTTCTCGGACAGTCTCGGCATCCGTGTCACTTTCAACTAACCTCAGGTAGTCAAACCAGGCATCATAATTATGTGGATTTGCCTTCCAGAAAGATGGGAGCAGGGAAATGGGAAAGAAACTTCAGTAACTACAAATAACAGACTCTGTTCCTTTACTTACAGTTTTTATTCAGAATTTCTCCTTTAAAATAGATCATCAGAATATCAATGAAAACTGTCAGTCTCAGGTATGCTTAAGCTAGAGCTTGTGGGTTAAAGTGCATTTATTTCTTTATTTTTTACCTACAAACATTCTTTAAGTGAAGGCAAACAAACCAAACTGTGAGAAGGGAAGAAGAAATGATGAAATATGCAGTATTCAGTGAATATTAGAAAGGCGTAGCACACCTGTTTTCTCACAAAAAAAGGTATTTATACATGTGAGGTGTCCTGTGACCGTTACTGCATAACAGAAGTGAAGAAGTAAGTTACAAGCTGAACTGCATCATCCCCTAAGATGACTGTGAAGGGTACAGAGCTCTGAGTGCAATAAAAAACTTGGGCTCCACAACCTACATGAGAATGCAGAAACAAAAAAGCAGTGAATGCAAGTATCATTTTCTCCCCCATGGATGGAATTCTATCACCAAAAAGAACAGCATTTTCTTGGACTGAGTATCAAGGGTAACATAAAACTTATCAGCCTTCATATCAGGAGACACTCACGTAACTTAAGCAGCAGCTGGATGTATCGTGAGCCCAGAGAATATTTGCAATGCATACCTTCACTTCCTCTTCATACTGGAATCTCCTCTTGCTGACAATGATGTCTTCAATTCCCCTCCTGTCTCCAAACTTCTTCTCAAAGATGGTATAATTCTTGAAGAGATTTTGGGCCTCCTGTTTTGGAATTCTGTCCAAGGCATACTTGTAGATCACCCTTACCCTTTCAAACTGAAAATATTAAATATCATGTGAATAACGTTTACAAAGCAGTTCCTGTTCTCCTCCACAATTTCTCAATGAGCTTTTGGCAATATTTAATAGAATACAGAATCATAAGAGTATCTCAATGTAAATGATTGTTTTGGGACAGGACTAACACAGATCTCCCTGAAGAGTAAACTTCGGGCAGGGGGGAGGAAAATTCTGTAAATACCAAAACTGACCATCTCTTACTCATCTACAGGTTTGGAATATTTTTAAGAGGTGGTGGTTTTGGGGTTCACAGAATATTTTCAATTCCTTGATGGCCTGGGCACTTTAAAGAGACTGCCTGGGAAAAACATGGCTAAATCAGTTTTTTATCATGCAGGCCTACAACCTCTCAGAAACTTACAAATCTGAGGATATGTATTTGATCTGATGACACTATTCTCAAGCTTGGCAGGTTTGGTGCCCACCTTTCTTAGAACATAGTTCCTTGATGTTGCCAAAAGGCAAACAGAAGCTAAGCAAAGAGTTGTCTCGTTAACTCAGACTACAACAACAATATCTCATAAGGTGCTGAAAGACACAAGTATTGCAGCGAATGTTAAGTGGCCTTGAGTTTGATATTCAAGAAGAAATCTTGTGGGGGCAGTTGGTATTAGTCTGATGTATTATTAAGAAGGTCTTACTTCTTTCTGATTCTCCTCAAATTTTGCAAAAGCCACGTACAAGTGCTCATCCATATGCTCTTCTCCAAAGAACTCTACTGCCCTCTCGTATACTTTCCTTGCGTGAGCAAAATAACTGTGCTTCTCTTCAAAGCGGGCATACTTGATCCAGTTCTTAACATCAGGATGAACAATAACAAGTAGAGCTCTGTTAAAGAAACAGTGGCTGTCGAACTGGACATTTCAAATTGCATTCTTCCCAGTGACTACAAGGTCATAGACTATATGAAACAACTCCCAAGGATGGTGTATGCAAAAAATGCAACTGGGAAGAAGGCACAAAACAGCTCTAAGCATGCAAAGCCTTTGTGCTGTACTGAGAACTTAAAGAAAATTTAAAAAGGGATAAAAAGCAAGGGTCAGGGAGAAGTTTAAGGAGGAGAAATCTGAAACAAATGATGACTGCAAAAAAGCTGGAAGCATGAGCGCTGTCTAAATATACACTGTTGTGGCGGGATGTACATTCATGTAACTGAATTTGGAGGCATATACTAAACATGCTTTTAATACCTACTACTGGCTCTCAGCATGGTGGCTTACTCCCAACACCCCACAGTAAAAAGGAGCACAGGGACATAGCTGGAGATAGAACAGATGACAGAATAGAAATGAAGAATGTAGGCCTAAACCTTGGCAAGTGTCGTAATGCACTAAAAAGGATATATCTCTCATAAATGGTACGCGCCCTGTCCACCTCCTTGTATCTCAGCTCGAAGTTAATGTAAGAATGCCAAGCTTGCTCCTCTGGTTGCCACTCCATCCACCGTTCAAACACCTGACGTGATCCAGCAACATTCCCCAACATCTCTTCCATGTAAGTATACTTATACCTTGGAAAACAAGATCAAGTTTTTACAATCACAAGTAAATGCATAAATTACAAGGATTTGAGTGCTTAGTAAAAGCATTACTGAGATTTCTTCACCTGTTCCCCACTTGCACCCCAGAAATGCCTACAGATACTGCTGTGATTGGCAGCATGCAGGTACACAAATATCCTTCTCTCCCAATACCCTTACCACTTGAAAAGTACAAAACCTTTCCAAAACTTAAGCCTTCCTCTTTTTTTTCAGACTAGGCTGAAGACTTGGTGAAACAGACAACAATGCACTTCTGCATGATACCAAAACAGAAAAATGACCTGTAGTCTTTGGGGGTAGAAGCAATGCTCCGTTCTCTGCAAACGTACCAGAACTGGTTCACCCTGGGGAGGGTGGTAATGGCTCGATCCCAAATGTTTCGGGCATGATTAACCTGGCGGTTCTTCATTTCCATTTCTGCATATTTCAGCCAGAGTGTGACATTTCTGTAGTCTACATCTAAAGCACGCTCGTAAATGGAACGGGCTCTGGAAAGCAAAGAGAAGTTGCGCATATAACATGCCTCCAAGACTTTGATGGTTTGTCAACATGTGTCTTAAAAGGTTTATAAGATATGTCTGCAGCTGCATCATAATTACCTCTGTATTTCTTTCAGGCTTTCCTCCCATTGTGCATACTTTATCCAGTTACTGATAACAGTCCTGTTTTTTCTTATGTTATCTTCAAAAGTCTGAGGAGAAAATTATTTCTGTAAGAAATCCCTCTGTGCAGACCAATCTTGTCATAAATGGCTTATGGCATACTATTTGAATGAATTCCAAATGTCTCACATCCATGCAGTTGTAGCAACAAAACACACACAATACAACACTTTGTAAAAATTGCATAACAGAGAAGATAGAAGTGTTGTTCATCATACAGATTAGGACTAAACTCAAGTTCCTGCAACCTAATACCTGAAATACTGATGGAATAACAACTGACAGCACTAAAATCTCGCACTTTTTTTTTTTTCTTTTAATCTCCTGCTTAATGTTTCAATAGCAACATTAACTGGACAGATGGAGCCAGTCATTGCAGACAACCCTGAATGTACTTGGATGCACCAGCATGAGTTTATTCATTTTGACCTTTGTGTTTCATTGTTCCAAATAATTTTTTTTTTTAAGGCAAGATGCCTTATTCTCATTCCAGGGATTTAATATGCTGACATCAACTGTGCTGGTCAAATTTCACTGCTCAGTGCAATGGTGAGAGCACCTTCAGTCTTGTGTTTGGCTATTGTCAGGATCAATGCTATTGGTATTTAAATTGTGGCTAAACATGGTTTAACACAGTTAATGTGGTGGCTTGCTACTGCCATTCAGATCAGAGATAAAAAAGGTTAACATCTGGTGTGGTGATCATCTGACTCCATTTGCTCTGTGTGTGCTCGAGTGAGGTACACCAGTATCCAGCACTGTAAGGCCCAAAGTCTTCACGAGGAGTCCTAGCCACTATGGTAAGGAGGGAAACAAACACCCACTAAGGGCTGAGTACAGGGATGCTGCGTTGTACTGCAACAGTTGCCAGTGCTGAACATATGCATACATGCTTCAGGGAATGATAGACCTAGTCTATGCTGCCTGTATCTAAGAAAAATTGCTGAGTGCTGAAAACATTTAAAGTTCCCTGTTAGTGCTATGCTTGCTTTGCTGATCCAGGACAGCAATTATTAAAGGAAAAAGCAGAACAAAACCATAGATAAGTTTGCACAAGCAAAGCAATTCCTCTAAATAAAAAAGAAAAAATTACACCTGAAATCTCACAGGCAAAATGGTCAAGTTTCAAGACAATAAAACACAACCATGATTAGTGCAGAAAGTTGTGTTCTAAAGTGTGCTAAGTAATACCATAATTATACAGAATAGAAATATCACTTGCAAACACACCATGTTGTTTTTGGTTTTTTTTAAACAGTTGAGGTGGAAAAAACAGCTGTGTTACTGTAAAGCTTGCTAATGTTCTGTCATGCTGACTGCCCAGATACTAGTGCTGATAAAGGAACCACATATAAAACATGTATGTAATTACCCTTGCAATGCTGTGAATGTACTGAACGTGCTTACATGTGAGATGATGCGTACCACCCCATTTTATGCTAAATGACACCTGTTGAACTTACAATTTTTGCACAAAAGTAGCATTTTTCTATGAAAACATTGGGTTTTTTCAAGAATTGTTATTCGTCTGGAAAATCCACAAGTAATAGAGGCTCTGTCTTATTTAAGTTAAAGCACAGCAAAATATTAGTGCTTTATACGAGCATCAAGATTAGGTGTTGTTCCCCCCCCCCCTTACCTTCCTTTTCCGGAGTTTATAGTCGTTTAGCTCTTCAACATCTGTGATCTTCTGTTGCGGAGGCGGTGGAAGAAGTTCAAGCTCTCTCTCTTTTGCTTCTCTTAAAAGCTGTTCTGCTGTGATCTGAACTTCTGCAGGTGCTTTATTTTTCACCTGCAAAGGAAGGGGGCTCGATTCATATTTTCTCCTTCTAATGCAAAAATCCCCCCACACACTCCGGCCTAATTTACGCCGGTGGCTTACTAGGTTCGGTATTTGCCGAAGAAAGACGCGGAGGCCCCCGGGGGCGGACGGAGCCTTCTGGCCAGCGCTAGCCCCAGCCTACGCGGCTCCTGCCCGGGGCACGGCACGGGGAGAGGCAAAACTCCCCTCACGCCGCGTTTCGGCATGGCTATGCCACCGCGAAGCTGACCGGGCGCATTGACCCGCTTTCCGGAGGCCGAGGCCAGGCCGCTCCCGGGCGCCTGGCGCTGCTCCGGGGCCCGGCGAGGGCGGGCGGGCGGACGCCACCCCGACCACCCTCCCCAACCCCGGGCCCGCCGCCGCCGCCTCCCCCCGAGCACCTTCGCCACTTTGGGGATCCGCTGCTTCCCGGCTGCCGTAGACGCCATCTTGCCGCCTCTTCCTGCTGGCCCCGCCCCGTCCCCTCCGACCTCGCGCAGCGCCGGCGCGCGCCGTTGCCGGAGTAACGGGACGCGCCGCCGGCAGCGAGGCGGGGAAAAGAGCGGAGCGGCAGCCGGTCGGTCGGTCCGTCAGTTAGTCCGTCCGTCCACCCGCCCCTGGCCACGCCGCTCCGCTCCGGCAGCGCCAGGGGAAAGGGCCTCCCCGCCGCAGCGGGAGGAAGGTGAGCGCCCGGCGCAGCCGGGGGTCCCACGGCCCCAAACGGTTCGCCGGTGCCCCCAGACGGCGCCCCCTGGCGGCTCGGCGGGCGCCCTGCGGCTGCCGGTGGGGGCTGCGGGCGGGCGGCCGGTGCGGGGAGGGCCGTAGGAGCGGTTAGCGTGTCTTTCACGGCGTGGCGGCGTCCCTGCTGCCGACGCGAGGCCCGAGAGGTGTTAACGGTGCGGGTGTAAGACCCCTGCCCCGCCCGGAGTGCCCGCGCCGCCTTCGCTGCTGTCAGGTGAGGGAGCTCTGCCCCGTGCCTCGACCTTTGGGCCTTCCTTCGGGCCTTCTGAGCTTTAAAATTGGGGTCTGGCCTCGTTCCCCTATGCCTTTCGGGGATGGGAATGGCCGACGTGCGCCATCCCCGCTGCTGAGGCAAGCCGTTAATTCTTGGGCGCGTAGGTGCCCCCCGCCATCTCCCCGAGTCTCCTGAGACGCACGCCTCTGGTATGTACGCGTTTGGTGTGTTTTCAGTCAGAAACAGAAAAAACACACTGCGCGGGATTCTCACTTGGGCTGAGAAGTGTTTGTTTCGGGAGGCAGAGAGGAAACGTGTCCAACCGCTAGGTCGGAAGAGGAATGGTTCTTTATCTGCTTGTTTTGCCAAGTCTCTCCTCTATGGCATGCTGCTCTCATAGTAGAAATACAGGAGTTGCTGTAGGAACAGTGCATTTTCTAAAGAAAACGGTACATTTTTAATGTGTAAATGCTGCTTTCTGTCAGTCATGGTTGCATGATTGTCTAGGGCCTTTAAGGGGAGGTAGTGGAGAAGGGGGTGAATACGGAAATGTGGCAAACTGTTCTCAGTTGAAGTAACCTTAATGCTAGGCTTAAGTTCGTTGATGGCATTTTAAAATTCCTGTTTATTTTGATATATGGAGAAGACATTAATAAAAAATAACCAACTATTTTAGTAGTCTCACAGTTTGCAGTTACTTAATGAAATGTGTAAGTGAATTATGCGGCCGTTTTCTTTGCTCATTTTAAGAATAACCTGTCATTTAGGCCTGAGTGTAGTTGCTTCCCGCTCCACTGGGAAGAATATATATATCTTACAACTTAAAACATTTGAGAAGTTGCTTACACAAGCTAGCATAACCTTTTTCTGTGTAGATGTTACTGTTATATTCAGTAATAAGTACACTCTACCCTAGATTGTTCTTTCTACATAACCACAATTCTGTTTATTAAGTGCATGTATTAAAACCTGCAGAGGACATTTTGCCTCGGGTTGGTTCCAGGACCTCTTTGCAAACCTATGTTGGCATGACTGAGACCTGTGCTGTTGCCTATAACAATGTCTTGATTGTGTGTGAAAGATGTAGCTGTACATGTGACTTTCTCTGTATTTAAGAGGTGTAAAATTCTGGGTTTCTTTTGTTATCCCATTTTAGTTGGGATCTGTGGGGCCTAGTAATTGGGCATCACATTTGGAGCCAATGTTAGACATGGCTATTGTGTTTGGTGGATTGGTAAAAGTGTTCTGCTAGTCTCGGTATGTTGGTTATTCAGACTTTTTTTGAGTTAGTAATGCTGTATTTTGCACAAGTATATTTAAGAAATTGCAGAAAGCTGTCATGTTTGGTCAATCCATGTTTTACATGCCTAATTCTTGATTATATCACAACAGGCTACAACACTAAGTAGCAACACAGCTGAAAGATAAATGAACTGTTAGTTGATAGTCACAGATGGTCTGAATGCCCATTGCCCCTATATGTTCTGAAATTGCTAGGCATATCAATAAATCACTTGGACCTGGCAAATTCTGGAACCACAAAAACATTTTTCTTCTGGGCAGGAAAGCTATAAAGCTTTCAATTCCTTCTGAAATTTAAGCATCGCTGTTGACTTAAAAAGAAATTTGAGGAGCTGTTTTGGACAAAATACACTTAACCCACCTGAAATTGCTGTTTAACGTTACCAGGACATTCTTATCCTGATTGTTTGCAGCTCATCCTCCCAAGCCTGTACCCTTAAAGCTTTAAGTTTGAAATTATTAATGATGGGCACTGTTCTGATAGATAGCATGCAAATGCCTATAAATGAATAAATGTAAAAGCAATCTGTAGCCTACTGAAAACATTTTTTTCCTGTGTAGCATGTAGAATACATACAACAGGGATGATTGCATGCTGTATTTCTACATGTGCACTGTTTGCATGCTGTATGTATATGCAGGCAGTATATATTTATGTAGAGGTCTATAGGAACTAGGCACTTAAATCCATCCGAATTGCACTTCTTCATGGTTTTCATAAATATCCACTTCAAGTAACTACGTTGAACAATGGATTGCAGCAGGATCTGCCAGAACAGCAGTGTTTTCTTCATTTCTTGTTTCAGTCTGTAAGATGACTACAATAAATTCTTCAAGAGGAAATACAGAAGTGGTCAGTGCCAGAAGAACAGAATCACATGATGTTTCAGATATTATCAGCCTCTTCAGCCACTTTACTGAAGTAGTTTTTGGAAGGATTGATGTTACGTACCTTTTGTAAGTAACAGTATTTTAGGGACATTATATTATCTTTGTTGCAGGAAATGTTTAAAATGGCAGAAAACATTAAGAGCCTTTACGTGGTATGGCATAATGACTTTTTATGCTATTCACAAAAAGGGAAAGAAAACCCTCTTCCTCTTCTCTGCATGACTTTGTGCAAACTTGGATCACTGCTGCCAGCATGGTGGGCAAGATTTGACTCTATACTAGCTTCCTTCTTATAAAAAGTTCAGAAAAAATACTTCTGAATAATATTTGATGAAACCATCAGATTCCAGTATCTGCTGTCTACTCCATCTAACAGAATCCTTTTGCCTGTCGGAGAATGATAGAAATAGAGGGGGAGGGACTATGGTTTTTAATCACTGTGTGGCCATGACACTTCTGTTTTCTTTTCCTGTGTAGGTCTAAATCTTGTCCTTTTCTTCCCATTCTCCTTTAACGAAAAGAATTGGTTATTTGTTGCCTCTCTTTAGTCTATCTTGGGAGGCAGCCTCTATCTGCCATAAAATAAGTTTCAATGTGCCTCTTCTTTTCGTGCTCCCAAAATACCTAATATTCTCCATGTTTTGACATCTGTATCCCAGCTGCTTGCATGGCAATGTCCTTAGCGGAAATGGGTGGTTGTAGAAGTCTTCTGTTACCATATCTTCATCACTGGAGATGGTGATGAACCTTCTGCGCTTCATCTTTCTATGCAGTGATGAACAGCAGACAGACAGACTGCATGAAATGCTGATGGGTCACTTAGTGTTTTTCCACTTGACTTAATGGCAAATGCCCGAGATACCAGCTATTTGGGGAAAAAAATAGATGTATGAAGAAACATACAAAGAAGAGGGAGCATTTATGTCTTGCATATCAAATTCATAGTAACTGAGGGTTTGAAAAATCATGTGAATTGTTATAATGTTATAATGCACTAAAATATATGGAATTGAAGCAATAATGTCAAGTTAGGATGTGGGTAATGAAGTTTTATTGAGGTCCAGTCCGGGGAGCACTTTTGAACATGTTTAATTTTGCTATTCTAACAGGCTGAATTAACAGCCAGTCACTTTTATTCGTGTAGTTTCTTCAACTTGTGCAAAATTAAATTGTTTTCACAGAGAAAAATCAAATCTTGCTTTGACACTCTGCAATGAGAAGAATGAGGCTATAGCCCATGCTGTCTTTCTGGACTATCCCAATTGGAATATCACTGATCAGTCTGATTGGGAATTGTTCTTACAGGAAAACTACGTTAACAATAAATGCACTGTAAGTAAATTGTGTGATTTTAATTGAGTTTTCATTTATGGCTCAGGTATGAAAAATACGCATAGGCATCTAAAATCTGTTTTAGATAGATTTGAGGCATTCAGGCTGAAGAAGGTGATAATCAGATTCCTTACTAAACCCTCAGGTGCTCAGAAGTTCATGAGTACCTGTGTTTTTGCCACTACGGTAACTGTAAGGATGGCACTTAGGGAACGCAAGTCCTTTCTTTGCCAGACATGTGCAGGTGTCTGATGCACTGTGCTAGCACTGAGAGCAGTGTCAATCGTAGCTGTCACCAACATTTTTCATTCAAAAACATGTACAGCTCTGGTGTTATATAACAGAACTGGGAGGTGGAGTCTTTGCTCTAAGGTCCTTCTCAATGTAAGGGAACAGGAATCCTCATTTTTCACCTTTTGGAATAAAGTTTCTCTATTTCACAAAACTAAATGCAAATGTAATGGCTTCAGAGAAAGAATAAGGGACAGGGAGTGTACCCCTGCTTGAAGGATGGTGACTTACACTGGGTGGAGGACCATGCTGACCTGAGCGTCTTGGTTCTGGAATAAGCTTGTTTGGTGCTCGTGTGGAGATGCTGCGCTCTGTTCTGTGTGGTGGCAGTTTTCATACAGGCTTCTCGGTCGAGTTTATGAATTACTCTTAGGAATTATGGACTAGAAGTAGGCTCTTAGAAGTTTAGGATTCAAATGCTGTCCTTCATTCAGCCCAACTAGGAGCTAGATGCTGTGATTGTTGAGAAAAGATGGAAAATCTTAACCATAAAAACTCAAAAGCTAGACAGCAGATGCCGTAATAAGGTATTGGCAGTACTGAAATTATCTCTAGACAGTTTGTTCATCAGTTTTCCGATGTTGTTCTGGGAGACATTAAGCAATGGCTTGCAGAAAAACTGACAAATACAGCAATTGTATTTGAAAATGCTGTGTACTGTTAAAAGAAACAAAATTATTACAGCCAAAGAGAGTATAGAAAAAAACCATGTAATTTTCTTGTAATCTGTTTTCTTTGTCACTTGAACAGTACTTTGTGTACAGGCATATTGCAGGCACAACCACTTCATTCACTGTGCAGCTGCAGCTGCTCCTGTTGGGTTATGCTGTGCTGTCAGTTCTGCAAGCTCTTCCTCAGGCAGCCTGCTTGACAATATCTATTGCATCAAAGCTGCAGCTGACTTCGGAGTGCAGGGGCATACAAAGAGAAAAGACAAAAAAAAACCAAAAACAAACAAAAAAACCCCACGAGCTTGAGCATGTTAGGAATTACTACTCATAAACATGAGTGAAAGGTACTTTGGAACATTGATAAGGAGCAGAACTCTTCTTTTTCTAGAATGGAGATTATTTTCTAAAATACGTACAGAAGATTCAGTATGTGTTTTATGCTTCTGCACTGACAAAACAACTGAACCTATTCTGAGTTATAAATAGGTGAGATATCATTGGTTAACTGCAGGTTAAATTCATGCAGATGTGCTCTACAAAACTGAGATCTTCTGAAAATAGAATTTCTTAAAAATCTAGTTGACAAGTCTTTTTCCTAGAGCACAGAAATGATAAGATAGCTTAAGGGTCTAAATTAGGAATTGACTTGTGCAGAATATAATTAGCGAAGATGCTTTACAGGATTGCCAGGTTACCATCACTATTGAGAAGCAGTTACAGGCCAAATCTTGCCTCCTGGGCTTCCTCTTGGACCTCAAAACCAAAACATTCTACATTCTTTTTTTTTTTTTTTCTTCCCCTCCTCCTTCCTTTTTATTTTGCATTTTAAAACCAAACAAATGAAAAAGAAAAGTCTGATTTTTGGAAATGGCTTTTGATGTTTATTCATTATAGTAGCTTGTCGTCTTTGTGCTGGTCCATATACTGCAACCTCTATTAAAATCATTCTTGCTCTAAAGTTGCTGAAACTTATTGGTGACTCTAGCCATGACATTTTAGTTGAATATTAAATTATTCAGAAGACCTCAAGTTTTCCCATTTGAAATATTTTTTGTAGAAATGTTTCATCTAGAGGTAGACCTTCATTGACTCAGCACTTGAAATTATTATGCAGGAGAAAACAGCTGAATTGATAGCACTTTTCATTCCAGCACAAGGGTTTTTCTTTGCTAATGTTTTCCAGGTTAACTGGAGGCATATAGGATAAAGATGTCCTTTAGTCTGCCCTGTTTCTGCCTGGATATTTAAATGTGTCTAATGATATAATCTTAAGACTTTGTATTTTTTCTTACTTCTTTTAAAGAAAAAACATTTTAGGAGTATGGGAAGTATGTGAGCTTTTGGTTTTTTTTAAACCTAGAAGGAATGTCTTTATCAGTCAAATGTTAAATTAAATGTTGTTAAGATTTTAGTTGTTGTGGTTAAATTTAAAATATTGTTAGTCTGGAATTAATACTGTTAAATATGAATATTGTAGTCAAACAATAGTAAGGTTGAGTGTAAATCAAAATATTACAGAAGCACAAATTGTGATATAAAAAAAAAAAAGTCCTTTCATCACATAACTTTATCCACAATGCTTTGAAGTTATTTATATATGTGAAGCTACTCAATTTTGAGTGCAGATCATATATATTGGAAATCAATGTGCATGTTAATACTTGAGTTGACTTAATAAATATTAGCTGCATGGCATTTAGATTTTCATTCCTCATTTTGTAGCCTTTGAATACATTGTTCATGCATCTTTTTGTGGCAAAAGAAGAATATGCCGCTGGATGTTCCCAAGAAATTGTTAGGTGAGTTCATATGTAACTTTCTGTAGTGAAGCATGTGTACTCTCCTACCATCATTTGGAGAGGCTATGGAATTTAAAAATGCCTTCAGGTGATCACTGGATCAAAATTAAATATCTCTCTAAACAATCTCAGAAGGTAATAAAACATAACCTTGTATTAATCAAATGTGCACTGTTGGCTTTGAAACCAAGCTGTTACAGCCAGGCACCCTTCCCCAACAGTGTTAAGGTTTAGCTGTATCTTTGCTGTAATTTTGCACAGAAATAGTACTGCAGCTGCAAGGCAGATTGATTTTTCTTTTTCCTAAATTTCTACTTGTAAAAATCAAAGTGCATGACTGAGCAGGAAGCTTAGAAAGCTGTAGATGTCTCTGGAATACGCTTGTTCCCAGGTAATCTATTGATAGTTTGTTAGCTACAGATTATATGGTAAGGCTGCAAACTATACAGTGCAAACAGCACAATGTATTACTGTGTTAGCTGAGTACTCAAATATAACCATTGCTCAAGTTATTTGGTATAGCTCAGAATCTCCTTACATAAACAGTGAATTGCACTTGGTGCTGTTGCTGTTGAATTTATGGCTACCTTGTCATGTCAAGCAAGCTCATCCAGATGTCAGGGAGGTCTGGCATCTTTAATTTTTTCACCGCTGGGGAACTGATACAAAAAGGAGGATGTTTGAAAGCTAAGGATTAGGAAATTAAGAGACAAATAAAGTAGGAGAACCAGTAAAAAAATGCCCAGATGAATTTCATATGATCTTATTGGTCATAAATGTTTTCATTTTTGAGCCATGTGGACTCATGAAGGCAGATTAGAGACACTGGAGAAAAAATTTTATATATTAAAAGACTAGCTGCTGTGTCTGATTGGTGGGTGTAATATTGAAAGACTGAATACAGTTATGTTGTTTGTGCAGGAGAGCTTTTATCACTGTACCAGAACTGCAGTTTATACTTCTCTTCATACCAGCCGATGAGAACTTAGGTAAGAATTTAATACTATTTTATTCTTAAAATAATGAGAACATTCTTAAATCTCATTATCATTAATATGCACTGTGATGGTAGGCTTTTTTGTGTGTTTTTTAAAATATTGAGAACAGTTACCATTTTCTAAACATGCAGAAAACACAATCTTAAAGTATCCTCTAATGGACATACCTCATAAAAGAGGTTTATGTCATTACATGTTCGCTCCAGCAGTCCATTCAGCAGTCTATACATTTCCTGCAGTCTTTAAATTTGTCAGAAACAGACAGGACTTCGAACAGGAGTAAAGAATCTCGGAAATAAATTCCTACAAATTTTATGAAGATTTCTGGCTGTATAGAGATTGAAATTGAGTAGTTATTTAGCCAAGTGAGTACAAGATGGGGAGAGGACACTTTGGTGAGGCTCAGAAGGGGTGCTGGAGACATGGAAGGAAAGTAGGATTATTTCTTTTAGAGCAGAGGTACAAAGATGGAGAATGCACATCTTGATCAGAGAACAGCACCTGTCTTGGAATTTCAGTCCTGAATTCAGACTAATAAACCAAGCGTCTACCTAATGTCTGATGTTTTGCTTGGAGCTTCCCTTGAAGTGAACTGGAACCTTTTCTGATAAGCCAATTTCTAGACATCTTAGTTCCAAGTCATTCTAAAATCCTCCATAGTGATGTGTCAACTACAGAAAACTACCTGAAAAAAGGTTTTTGTCAAACCTACCCTAGCAACAAATGTCAACTTTCCTTCAGTATAACGAGTTCTGACAAAGCGATTCTCCAGTATTGGTTATATAGTATCGGTTATAAGACTAGTATTTCTACAGGGATTTGATCCTACCAATTTCTGATTGCTTTGAAGCTTATTCAGGTTTGGGATGCTGGATTAATTTGTTAATTAATCCAGTGACCATTCTTTCACATGTTTATACTACTGTCATTTCAGCTTCATTGCTTAACGAAAAGAACTTGGAGCATTATGCCACCTGTGGTTTAAGTTCAAAACTCCATTTTCCTCAAACAGTTTTGCTGATAACTTAAAAGCTTACATCATGAAGTTTCTTTGTTGCTCCTAACAGATTTTTGTCATTCACAGAGCCAAACATGGGAAATGTCTTTGAAAAGATGATGACTGCTCCAGGTTCAGTAGCAGATACAAACTTTACCTTGTTTGTGTGCCCCAGACATTGGTATCACCCACAGCTCTATGTTCGCAAAGCGAGGTAATGCAGTTTCTCCCTTCTATGAGCAGATCTGTCTGGATTAATTTGAAGAATTTTCTTTTTTTGGTTTACAGCATCAGTATCTTAGTTAAACTGCTATGATTTTCCTTGGTAACCTAATTAAGTAGTTCTATGATTATGTTGTTTTTATTCCACTTCATCACAAGATTAATTGTATTTTTTGTAAAACTAGTTTGTTATCTAGAAAGAATACATTTTTTTGTTGGTGATGTTTATTCTCTGAATCTGCTGGCTGAATTGCATCACTGCATACTAAAGTATGAGTGCATATAGTTTCCAAGTCTCTTGAAGCGTCTTCCAACTTACTTTTAATTTTCTTGTGCTATGCCATATTCCGACCGGTTGAGCAAAGTCTGAATAGGAAGGCCTATTGTCTGAAAGAATTAAATAAGAGCAGAGAATCCCTAGTTCCAGTAGTCCTTCAGACATGGAGAGGAACTTGCTTTTGTACAGTTTTTTTCTGCATAAGCACTTCATACATTCACTCTTGCTATGTTTCAGGGGAGCAGGCCTCCTCAGTGTTGCTAAGACAGCTTAAGAAAATAATGGGGTAACACTTTTTTCCTTCCATTGTGTCATCTGTTTCAATGGATGCAGCTTGGAGCAAAGACTTTGATGTGCTCACGTGATGTGTCTTTAACACAGGCTTGCTCTTGTTTTGGGATTCAAGTCATAAATGTCATTAAAAAAGTTAGACTCTGAATTATTTTTTTCTTTCCTATCTGCTCAGCTGCCTGCAGTGTACACCAGGCAGAGATGCAAGTTTCTCTAGCAGCCTTGCCTATTGATGTCTACCTGTATATTGACTATTACCACTCTTGTTTTTTCCTGCCATTTGTATTCTGTGCCTATGCCAAATCACAGCTTTCTAAGCTTGTGCCAGCATTGTGTACAGTAAATGAGAAACGCAGAGTTTCTGACTCAATGGGGCCTTAAGTTTTTCAGTATAGATCACTGGGCCATATATGCTGTCATTGCCGTGTAGATGCTTCCCTGTAGTGTGGTTGAAATATAACTTATCACATTTTGGTTCACTTGTTTTCCTCTTTACAGTAGGAAGAGTGTGTGTAGGGTAATGTTTTATGAAGTGATCATTTTATGTGGTTCTGATTAATTCTGGAGTTGCTTTTGTTTGTTCTAAATGTAAGTGTTGCTATGTGGTTATATAGCAGGATTGTGATTAAATTAGCATTTCTGTTCCTTCTAGTGTAAACTGAAGTTTAGGGAAAAGCACATCCCTGGGACACTATGTCATACGGTACTGATTTGTGTGGGGGTCTGTATCAACCCACATGCTAAGAGATGGTAATGCCACATGAGGCATCTCTCTCTGCCTGGTAAATCCACACCTGGTTGTTTATGGGTTAATTCATGCTGACATCTCAGACTGGATTCTGACAGAAGCCTGTCTGTCAGAGTGATGTTTTACACATCTTTACATTTACCAAATAGGCCTGAAACAAATCTGCAGATTGTGCTCTTTATCCTATAGTTTTAGTCAATGTTTGCAATATCCTGTCACTTGACTTTTGAGCATTTTAAGTAAAAGGACTGAGGCCTGACCTTGACCACTTCGCACGATCCTGCTATAGGTCTGGACATTTCAGTATGTTACAAAATCATTTGCTTGCTAACTTGACCTACAATTTTTAGGCTTTTCTGGCTATTTCCTTTGAGTCGTCTACCATCTATCAATAAGTGAATGAACCTTAATAGTCAGAAGTTATCAGTAGGTGAATTAATTGCTGAGGGCTTAAAGTTTTTCCATATGTCTTGATTCCAACTATTATGTTTGTCTTTTATTTAATTTGAATCATATTCTTTCATTTGATGGCCATTGGATATTATCAATAGCAATATTTTTGACATGACTGGAAATGTCATGTAAGCTGTACCAATATTCCACATAAGAGATACCATCTTGCCTGGGATTTCTGTAGTTTGTTACGAATAATAAAAATTATTTACTTTAGGTTTTTTTATTATTAGAAAACTAACCAGGAAACTGTCTTTTCTTTTAAATTACACAATATCTGGTGATATAAAATTCATACTTTAATATTGTCTATCAATAGATTCTCTGAGTAAGCTGAATTCTGTTTGCAGTTGATGCTTTGCCTTTCCTCTTCCTCTGTATTCACCTTTGTACTTCACTGGCATCCATAGTAACGTTCAGTGGAGCCCTTTAGAGATTTATCTATGAAAGTTGTCCCCAGCCACCTGCCTAGCAACATGTTCTGGGTCAATGATAGGAGATTAGGGTAATCTCTGTTCCCTCTTCCGTTGCTTATGGGGGGGGTGGAAAGAAGCTGTAAACTGATACTTTGCTTAACCATTAATCTTGAAGTTATTCTCCATCCAGCCTTTATAATGTGAAATAAATCTGTGGTGTGCCAGAACACAGTCCACTAAGGTTTTATACTTAAGTTTCTTGCTGATCTCTCATCTAGATCCTGTCATTCTTGGGTTTCTACCATATACGTAAGAGCTCACAAATTTGCAGCTCTGTGGAATGCCTTTATTATGCTTGTTCTCGCAGTATAGGAATTTTGTAGTATTTTTATATTAAAAACCTATTGTGTTTTTTTGTAAAGACCGGTGCTGGTGGAAGATATTAAAAATAGAAAAAAAAATTTAAATAGTTCTGTTCCTACAGTTTCCAGCATGCGGGGAGATGAATGGGCTTGTGTGGAGCCTCATGTACTACTGCGAGGTCAGTCTCTCTGCATACCACGAGCCAGCAGAATTGCCATCCACGTCTTGATGTGTGGCCTTGTGTCGTGTGTTTTACAGAGCAGAATGCTGTAAGGGACTTGGAGCAATCAGTAAAACATTCAGTTTGGAGGGGGTGTGTGTGTATTATCTACCCCAGTGAAACAACAGGTTTCAATTAGAGTAGAGTCTCATTCCTTTACCCCTAAATTACTTTGGTTTGTTTGAGGTTTCATAACACATTATCAGATTTGCTATACTAATTAATTGTGCTGAAGTAGTGAAATTCTGATAATAGAAAACCTTACTGCAGCTTTTCCCTTGAGATACTGCCTGCAGAGAAGAAGACAACTGCTATTTTGGTTTGAGATATAAAGAATGTGAATTACTATAAATTTTTATAGGGTTTCAATATTCTTGGGACTTCATTTTAGTTGCATCTTTTGAATTAATTCTACAGACAATTAATTGATGGTGTGTTTTATTTTCTGTACTTTTTTCCTTTTGGAAACAATTTATTACAATGAAGATTCTCACTTAAACAGTGAAAAAGAATGAAAAAGTGTGGGGCTTGGAAATCTGTCACCCCTGGCAGCTGCATTCAACTTTGAGTGGGCAGTGATGATATTCGTCTCTACTGGTTTCTCAAGTTGGCTTTCTTAACTTAAAAACTGTATGAAAGAATCTGGCGACTGCCCTTCAGAAGAATAATTAAATTATTTAAAACTCCTGGCAGATGGAGTAGCATGGTGACTTGGGACATCCTGAAGGTCAGGAGTTAAGCATTTATTCACCCTGCTAAAAAGGCCATTAGTGGGGCGTTGGTAGGCGATACTCACCCCAGGCCATGGCGGCTCCCTTGGGGTCCATCCCACCCCGACATCCTGCCGGACCGACCCTGGCAGAGCGCGGTCGGGGTGGAGGGGTGTCCCGGGCCGAACCTCTGGGCTGGGCTGGGCCACGGGAGCAGCAAGGGTAAGAAGAGAACTTTCAGACAGATGGCCAGGGAATAAAAGAGCAGAGACAGCGTCAAAATGAAAGGGGTCACCGGCCCCTAGGAGAAAGGTAATCTTACTCAGAAGGTCACATTCATTCCGGTATGTAGGAGCAGCAAAACCACCACCTAAATTGTCTTTCAGTCTTATGCTGGAGTCCCTCGGTACCTAGAAACTCAGACCATGGTTGATAAAATTTGGAATAATATTTTTTGGCCCAGTTGTGTTAACTTTTAAGGCTTCTTCTGAATCCGGAAACATGTAAAGGGTGGAAAAGAGAATCAGTTTATTTTGTTTTTCTGAATTGCTGCATATGCAGAACTAAGATTTCCAAGCTACAGGCACAAGTACTTAGATACAAGCACATACGAACTTGAGCAATAGGAGCCTGTAGCAAAACACCAGTTTTCCTAAAACTGAGGGAAGTGTTAATAATCGTTCCTCATAATTATCTTCGGAAATGCATCTCTACAAGGCGTGAGGCTTTTAAAGGAGAGAGAACTGTTTGAAACTATTTTTCTATTGACATCTTACTTTAGGGAGGTACAGGAAAGGGTATCCCCCTCGGAAACTACGGGCTAGGTGTGAAGGGGCAGTCGTGTCGTGGAGGGTCCACCAGCCGCGGCCCCGGCGGTGTTGGGGCGCTGCCTCAGTCGCCCTCAGAACCGCGGCGGGCCCTCCAGCTCTCGGGCCAGGCCTGCGGCGGCCTCCGGAGGGCGGGAACGCTCCAGACCTTTCGGGAGCGGCGGGGTCCCGTCTCCTTGCAGCCTGGGGTCTGGATTTCGGAGCGGGAAGCCCCCGAGGGCTGGGAGCCGGCGGCTCCCGCCCGCGGCCGCGAGAGGTCAGGAGAGAGCCGGCGGCGGCGGGAGCGAGGGGGAGGCGGCCCCGCTGCCTGAGGGGGCTGCCGCCCCAGAGAGCTGCGGCGGGTCGTTCCTGCTCTTGAAAGTGCCGGTCGCGGCTCGGCGGGAGGACAGAGGGTCTCGAGAGGCTTTCCAAAAAGGTCGGGCTCGGAGCCCTGCAAGTGGTGTAACCAAGGCGATGCCTCTCCCAAAGAGGAGGGTGCAGGCTGCCCTTGGCAGAACGTGCCGGTGCGGGGCTTGCGCTGACCCTCCCGAGGCGGTTGTCACCTCAGGTCAGTCTCCTGAGCGCTCTGTAACTGAAGGATGCAACCTGCTGTTTCAGAGGAGCCGACTGTGGCGGCCTCTGTTTCTTTCAGTAAGCAGGGATGTATTCCGGTGTTTGGTGAAGTGCATTGTTCTCTTGATTTAATTCCTTCATCCCGTGGGGCTCGTCGTTGTTCTTGTGTGTCCGTGTGTGATAACTGAGATTGCCAAAAGCGTGTTCAGTAGCAGTCTGCTTACTGCTCTGAGGAGAAAGGGTTTCCTTAACTCCACAGTCCACAGTAAAAGTCATTCCTTCTGGCAGCACATCGCAGCCCCGGTTTTCTCGCCACTTTTTTAGCTGCAGAATTGTTGGTTGGGCCACTTAATTCTTGCATTTTCAGATAGACAAAAAAGTGGTTTAATCTTCTTACTGAGAGCAGTTCTGTGTTAGAGCTGGTTTGCTGCTGGCCTCTATGCCATGGTCGCAGCACATACGACTAACAAATTGCTTCATTACATTGGTGAAAGCACAGAAACTTCTTGTTAAGACTTACATTGATCCTTGTTAAGAATTAACATTTTTTTTAAGTGGTTTAATGGGAAAAAGTCTCTGTTGCCTATTTAAATGAAAATCTGTGCAGCATGGGGCCGACCTATATGAGTCTAACACTGCGACTTGGACTGATTGGAAATCGGCTCAGGCAGCTTTTGCACCGTCAGCATGGAGAACAGACTGGAGTAGTAGAGGCAGTGAAAGCCTTGATGTGGCAGGTTCCCACCTATGCAGAAAGCCTTTCATGAAGCAGAGGGACAGAATAATTGCACTTTGGCCTTTGTGTCTTTTTCAATGGTGGAGCATTAACTTGACCTTACAAAGGCATAATGGCTCGATTTCTGCCAGGTGACTCCCGTGCTGCAGTGTGTAATAACAGTAATCTAGCCAATACTCAGCACTGTTTCTCCCATACAGGAAGGCATTATTTTCTTTTTTCTTTTTTTTTTTTTTTTAAAGAACTGATTTTCTAAATTGCACTGGTGTTGCTTTTTGAGATCTCTGCCAACTCTAACGAACTGATGATTGAGCTCACTGAATATAATTATTTTAAATGAGGCCTAAAGCCCAGGTCCACCTGGCCTGAGATACCTTAGGCAAGAGAATTTTGAACTGGGCTGCCCTTGTGTTTTGTTAGGAAAAGATAAGCATCTCCACTGGGCAGTCCAGACTTTAGGTGGGTTGTGCTGGCTTTTGGAGGTGGTTCTGTCTCTCCTCTGGTGCTGAGGCTGCCAGCTTAGTGTGCGCTGGGGACGTGTCCTAGGTGAAATTATTTATTTGTGGGTGGGGGCTTTGGATCAGGTATTTGTAATATTTGTCCGTATGCTAATGGAGTGGAACAGAAGTATCATGATCTATTAATGGCTGAGCTTTAGGACATTACCTAATCTCTTTTTTGTAGGTTGGAAGATTATGATGATCTCATGCCAATCTGGACACGTCAGAGTAAGACTCTGAAAGAAACCTATAGTGAATATTTCCTTGCTGATCTCATAGAATGTCAAGATGAAGAAAATCAGGCTGTTGTTTGTGAGGTCAGTCTGCCATGAGCTCTGGTTTTGTCTAATCATAACATTAGTGATGCCACATGTGAGTGAGAGCTCACGCTGCAGTGAATAAAAAGAACAAGCTCACTTTTGGAAGGTAGAATTCGTGAGCTGCACACACACAACACTCTCCACCACGTATTTTTGTCTTTCCTTTCCTTAGGAGTGATATCTCCTGTTAAGTAATTGAAGCAGCAATTGCCAGTAATTGTGTAGATTCTTTTCAAGTAATTGTAACAGACCATCTTGAAGAAACCATGTTGCCATTTTAGACATTTGCATTATAGATGATCAGTTTTCATTCCTGGTGGAAATGAATATTGCATGTGAAAACTAGTAGCCAGTAATACTTTCACAGTTAAAAATGCTGTAGTTTTTTTCCATCTCCTGATTCAGGCAGTCAGATTTTTGTTGAAGACAGAAATCCAGGAATTAATTTAAATAAGAAAGAGGTGGTAATAGTTATCCTGCTGAACATTCCTGTTAAGATTTTCATGCGTTAGTAATTGTGCCTGGTATTGTAAGCTGATAGGCAACATAACCTACTTAATTCCAGAAGTCTGCTTTCTATAGCAAATGATTTTATAAAACCGTAACATGTAATCACTACCGTTGGAAGCCAAATGGGAAACAATAAACCATTAGTGTAATAGCACATTACAAATGGCTACCTTTATAAATAATACATTTCAATTGTACATTTATAGCTCAATATGATACCAGCAAAAGGTGTTTCAGGCCCTCATAGTTTATACTTGCCGCTGCTGCCACAGATTGGAAAGACACCTCCATGCGAACCAAGATAGATGCCAATTTTCCCTGCAGAGAATGAAGCTGGCAACCTCTTTTTGCACATATGGTAGATGGATTGGTTAATCAGCCTCTGCTGAGCCTTGGGCCTAAAATTACATAGCAGCCAGACAACTGCAGCGACCCAGCTTTTGTTCGGTTACGCAAACAAGGCAAACAAACAATCACTTGTTGTTTGAGGGCGGGGGGGGAATTAAACTTTTATATTTTTTTTTTATTTTTATTGGAGTGCTGATGGCCTGATAAAACAGCTATAAAAATCCAGCCATTGAGTTTTCATTATGTTTATAAAGGAGGCTTTCATTATGTGTATTAAGGAAAAAAAATATATATATTTTTTTGATTATGTGTGTTTCAGCGGAAAGTTGCATATAGTACTAAAAATTAAAGAGCTTCCTTCTTGTAGACTCATCTTAGCTTAAAGCCAAAAAACCTCCAGCATGCCAATTCTCATTTTTCAGAGTGTATTTCTTTCTGAAGACTGTGACATTCTGGAAACTTTCAGTAATAGTCAAACATACAAAGTAACGTACCATTTCAGCATTGCAGGGGTCTTGTCATTTTCATACTTGCCAGGGCATTTATTTATTTTTTTTTTTTAAAGCCTAGTTCTTAGATTTTTTTTCAGAACTTGAAAATATTTAGCGCTTATGATTGCTGCAAACAATATACACTATATACTGTGTTAGATGCTGTTTATATACTGTATAATTGCTTTCTTGAATTAATCATTTTCATAGGAAAATAAAATATACTTTTCAATTTGAGCCTAATTTTATTTACAAAGCAGCGTCCAGTAATTAGTCAACCATTATGGCTAGCTAAATCCAGCTTTTACTTTAGCTGCACTTTAAGCTAAAGAAAAATTATACCTTTTTGGATGTATGTAGTTAAAAGTTATATGTTTTTTATTTACTGTAACAAATTGTTTTATTGAAACAATAGGTCATTATTTTGTCCATGTATATAATTCTAATGCTCTCGCAAGTCATAACTAACAAAAGAATTATAACATCTAATATAGAGGCCCTAATACACACATTACAAGGAGGGGGGAGAGGGGAAGGATCTTTAACTTTTGCTGAAATTGTTCCTTTATACTTTTCTGTTATGCACAGCCAGAGATGGAACACCGTAACTTTTATGTTTCAGAATTTTTTTGTTCAATTTTTTGCCCTGACCTGAAATCACATGCTCAACCATATGTGTGACGTTGCTTTTATATTTTAGGATGCTGGCACTGCAGTAGGATTCATGAGCTTATGTTCTCAAGTAAATGTTTCCTTGTTTCAAGAGTGTTTTGACTTAGGGCCTTTCCATGGACTCTGTAAACCACATCCTGAAGATATTCTCAAAATGCCACAGAAGCCAAGCATTCAAGAAGGTATCTATATTCTAAAATGCTAGATAGATTTAAGCTGCATTTATTTCTAGCTTCTGATTAGGTTTTGCAAAAGTTTGGAAGAGGATATAGGTTCACTAGCAAGAAAACACTGATGTAACTGTTTTGGAGATGGTTGCCTGGTATTTTTTAATTCAGGAGAGAAATTTTGGTAGCCCTGGTCTCTGACTCAGAAGTGATGGTTGGTTGTGGGGATCTGGTCTATACCAGGTATAGGAGAAACCTGTTTCAGGTTTTGGAAAGCTAAAGCATCAGGTGTATTTTCTATCAGTTAGCTACAGTGGTCCTATTAATTGAAGACTTAGTTTTGAAATCTGGTTCTAATGTCTGTCAGTAGCTAAGCAGCTGGTAATTTGTGGCTATTATGTTGTCCCATTGACTTGTGTTGTCTAATTTCCCTGTGGTCCAACTTCTTCTCTCTTTGCTTATTGTTTGCAGTCTTCTAGGTTACAAGATTTTGGGAGATCAGGGACTGTCTTTTTATTCTATTTTTATATTGGGCAGGATACAACAACGCATCTACAAGCCACCTTACTGCAAATGATAAAAACCAGTAACATGAATACATCATCTGTTTGTAGAACAGAAGTGTCATGTAAATGACTTACAGTTGTCATCTTTATTTTTCAGTGTCAAAGGGCTTTTTGTGCAGAAGGGCAATGGTTTACTATCTACTAATTATCAGTAATAGAATTTAAAAAAACACTGTTAGGTTGTTATGTATCTGCTTGTCTGAACACAAAGCAGCAGGCAAAAAAGGCAACAAGGGAGCTACAGAGCAGTCACCAGCTGGTATCTCGGAGCTGACAGTCATGGAACAGAAAAGGGAAAGAAAAAAGGTGTTATAGCTGCTCCTGTGGTCTTCCCCTCCCCTGCAAAGGAGCATCTTGCAAATAAGAGATGAAGGACGTCAGCTATCTCCTCCTGTATCATTCTATGCTCCTGGAGCTTCAGGAGTATTATTTCAAAATAGATGACAGTCATGTGTAGAAACATAAATGAGGCTGAGGGAGGAAGAAAGATCACTCATGATAGTCCCTTCTGAAAACCAGTAGGAACACAGTCCTGGGCAGTCTGCTTGAGGTGACCCTGCTTGAGCTGAGGGTTTGGACAAGATGACCTCCAGTGGTCCCTTCCAACCTTGACCATTCTGTGACTGTTTTCTGGTTCTGGTAAAACCCTTAAACACTTTTGTGTGCTATCTTTGTCCAGGCACTGCAAGCTGTAGGCCCATATTTTGTGGCAAATTCTGCGCTGCTGAGCCTTTTAATGAGTATGTGGTTATAGGTTCTAACAATACAGCTGTTACACATTTTTTAACATTTTTGAAATCTATGAGACTTGTTCTAAATGTGAAAACTTGGCATAAACAACTGTTCTGTTCAGGTTCTTATATGACTTTTCTTATATGACTGTTGTCAATCTGGCATTTGAGTGCTTTTCAGAAATTTATTAAGCTACATGGTTTGTAGTATCACGTGTTTTTCTCCTTTTCCTCTCTATTTAAAAACTGTTAGTTTTGATGGTTGATACTAGTTTGCAATCCTGAGCACCTCCTTCAGGTAAGATTTTTAAAAGTAGTAGTATCCCTTTATTTGGAATGACAAGGGCAGCTCTGGGGAAAGAGGGAATTATTTGTAGACTTTTTCAGATAGCTTGAGCACAAATCATTGATGGTCTCAGACACCTGAGAAGGAACTTGAGTATCATAAGCTAAGAGCCTGACTCTGATACTATTCCTGGAGAGAAGGAGCCACTAGAAATTTAATATTAAAATTAGAGTTAGCTCATGGCTATACACTGCTCAGGAATATTAATTCTGTTATCACTGAATAATAATTAAAATTATTGTTGTAGCTCTGCACATTTTAGAATATAAAGAAACAATTGTAACACTTTAAGAAATGTTGGTTGTCCTGAAACATTTTAAGTTGTTGTTTATACCTGCCCAGTATGGCCAAAAAGAGAGAGATGAAGCTAAAGGCTGTGGTAGTTGAATTTCAGAGAAAGGAAAGAGGAAGAGGAAAAAAAATCAGATGTATACTGTTATTACTCTAATTTCTAATACCAGCTTACTAAGGCATTAGCTTGTCACAAGTTACAGAAGTTTGTTATGGTTTATTGAAAATATATGCTTTGTATGATAGATATTTGATAAACAGCTTTTCTTTTTACTGCTTGTTAAACATTTGACTTAAGACTACAAACACAAAGTCCATATTTTTTGAACAGTTTGAATGAAAAGCCCTTTCCCTCTGAATGATGCAGGTTTCATTATTGCATGAGATGTGACTCAAAATTCATTTCAGTATTCATTAATGAAAACTTCCAGGAAAAGCAGTAATGTTTCTTTTTTTTTTTTTTTTTAATTAAGAAAGGAAAGAAAAAAGGCCACTGTTTTAATAAAGATCTTTACAGCAAAAAACCTCCAACCTACTCATAAGCAATTCTCCTCCTCTCTGACTTTTCATTTAATTGTAATTTGAAAAGAGAATTATCTTGTTTGGGTTTGGGGTTGGTTGGGGTTTTTTTTGTAAAGGTAGGGCCCATGTAAGAGTTGCATCCTGGTAGTCCATTGTTAAGCCTTTCCAATATAAGGGCCAACATATATCCTTGGAATTTATTATAGTGTCAGTCACATACAGTTCATATTTTATTATATTGCATAACACATGCACAATTATATGAATGCTGTTTTAACAATTGTACTATTTCTGTAGGCTCCTGTATTGGAAATTTGCTGCCAAATTATCCTTTGATGTGAAGGCAGTGAAGGTTCACTAGACACCTTACATCAATAGAGGATGTGGACTTTCTTTTAATGAATTCAAAGGCTGAGAATTTAAAATGCAAGCTGCATTTCTTTGTGGAGTAGTTTTATGTTCCCATGTAAAAAACAAAAAAAAACCAAAAAAACCCCAACCCGTAAGGATATTTTTTCAAGCTCTTTAGCTTGTAAGTAAAGATCACAGGTTATTACTTTTCCTTTCAAAATGTAATACTGAATAATAATGAAAGAGTATACAAAAATCTGTCTTTAACACAATATTGATATGCCACTTACGTTTCAGGGTAATTACAGTAATTTGGTTGTTACTCTATATGGTGTCGTGAATTAGTAGCTAGAAAACATTATGATGCAGTGGGAATGATTCAAGGGCTTTTCATCAGGCTTCATGGTGAACTGGCTTCTTGATCCTGCTGACTGTTACCTCTGCTAACAACCCAGCAATCACTGAATTATTTTAATTTTCTCTTTGTTCATGTTCCTTATTTCATTTAGTGCAACAATATTTATGTTCTTCCGGTCACTTGTGTACAGCATATATGTAAACAGCAATGCAGCTACATTTGACAGTAGTGGATGGTGGAGCTGTTAAGGGATTTCATTTTATAGTAAAGTCAGAAACAACATATCAATATTTACATGACAACAAGAGACTTGTATTAATTAACTTCTGACACCTGCAAGGCTGTTTATAATGAGAAATGTAGCTGGGTTAATGAAGACGACATCTGATCATTTCTGTGAAGTCTCACATCTGTGATACCCTTGGAGAAACCATGATTTCTAACCCGTGTTTCTTCTTGCCCTGTACATTGCATCTGCATTGTTTTCTATTAACAGAGAAACAGATTTTCAGGTAACAGATTTTTAAAAAATACTTTTGGCTAAATTATTTTAAACCTTTAAAGTTCAGAGAGAGGAGTGAAGAATACTGTTGTGCTGGGTTTTCTGAAGTTTTTTTTCTTGCTCCTGGAGCTCAGAAACGTTGACTTCCTTGTGTTACTGGAGCTTTCAAATGCAAGGGCATCTTGGCCTGGTGTGTTTTCTGCAGCAGCTATACCTACACCTCAAGAGTTTATTAGTTAAAACTTATTTTCAGGCTTTATTTTTAAATATAAAAATAAACTGTGAACTTATCTGTAAAATTAGGGAAGTGACAATTTAAGGAATGGCAGAACTATTGAAGATATGTTCAGGGGCTAAAAAACCAGCAGCTGACAGTTTGTTTCAGTAATTTTGGTGGTTATTTGGAGTAATATGTAGGATTCACTAGTATTTCAATATTTCTTTTCCAAGTTGATGATTAAAATAATTTTGGTCCATAACATTAAGTTTAAATGTGATCTTTATGATGCGTTATCAGATGATCTCTCATTCTGAATACCCTCACCTTCCATTGACTTTAAAGAAAATAATCCATCACCATACAGATTTTAGGAACCACTTTCCTCAAAGTGTGTAACGTCTGCTGGAATAGTGAGTGCCTGCTGTCTAGCAAGTATCACGATGTTATAGAAGTTCATAGTTGGTTCTGTCATGCACGTGTCAGGTATCAGTACAGTTCTATAGAGCTGTTGTGTGTTGCTGTCTAAAACTGCTAAGATCTGTCTTAAAATAATGGTTAGATAATTGAAATCAAACATCATACATGTTCCAAATTGGCTTTGAACATTTTTATTGTTGTTTCTTAATATTTTAAATATCCACTTTGGATTTGGCCCTGGCCAGGGGATTGAATAACAAAAAAATGTGTGTAGCAATATCTAAACAAACTCCCTAACATATAGGTGCTTCCTTTAATTGGCTTAAGCACTTGACCAGAGATGCTGTATATATACGCTGTCCGTGTATATGTCTATATATAAAAGTATATATAGCATTGTATACGTATGTATCATGGCGGTCAGTGTTTAAATACTGATTCATCAGATGGCTAAAAGTAATTTAATCCTATCAACTTAGTCATCTGTTTGCCCATAAAAATATTATTCCTCAGGTTGGAACGAACTAGACTATAATGTAACTGTAAGTTACTGAGGATGGTGGGGTGATCTGTATTCCAGATTTAAACCTGATTTCTGCTACTTTGGTTGTAAAATGCCTTTCCTTTTCATGGAACCCTTTTATTCTTTTTGGCTAAAAAAATCTTGCACACACACATACACACACAAAATTGCAATGGTTGACAAAGTACTTTGAAGCAGTTACTTCAGCATCCAAGCAAGGTGGCAGAGGAGAGAAATTCTGGGATTGGAGGAAGAGGAGGAAATAGACAAACTGACAAAGATTGACGAAAAAGCAACCAGCTTTCATAAGTAAAAGAAGGTTTAGAGAACTAGTTAGGTGTGGCAATTGAGAAGGGAGTTTAAATCCTTGTTTCTTGTCCCTGCTTGCACCTAGGTAAGGATTCTGGGTTGACTAGGATTTATTCCGAATTTCAGTTCTTTTTGGAGAACTAATCTGAGAATCAAGAGCCCTTGCTCATACTTGTGATCATCAGAAAACAAATTAGCAACAGGCAAAAGGGTTTAAGATACCAGTCAATGCACTAATGACTCATATTTTTCTTTTCAGATAGGGTAACAAGTTATTACATATAATACACAAGTTAGGAGTTGCTTCCAAACCGTGTCTTGTTCAATTCTTATTTTACAACCAATTCTCTGATTTTTTTTTTTTTCCTTTAAATCAAATAGTCTAATGAACTTCTAGCCAAGTAACTATAGGAGGGTCTATTTTAACTGTGGTTATTAAAAATAAATAAAATAAACCTTTCAACAGAGGTAGTCTGGCACACTCTAGTTATTGCTGTGATTGTGAGGGTTAAGCTCACATTTTTAAGCCTGATGCATTTATTATTTTTCATTACTTAGATGAAGATAAAAGCAACCAAACAAGTCAAGAAATGGAGTCTGTTTCATCTCGAAACTTTGAACATATTCATGATCAGGATGCATCTGTGCAGGTAATACCACCGTATACAGCAATGCTGATAACTTTAAAAGCTAATACGAAGCAAAGGTGGAGGCTGCTAGGACAAGCGGTGCTTATTATTTCCACTCCTGCACTGTCCTCTGCCTGGGCCCACACTTATGTATGCTGTTGTGCAAAGATCAGAAGCTGCTCTAGCTAGGAATCCACATGAACAGCCAGACAGCATGGGGCTGGGAATAAAGTGGCACTGAGAGGAGGAGAAGGATGAGGTCCTGTTTGTGTAGTTCTGCTGCTGAGTAGAGGCATGTGGAAGCACAGCTTTGCGTGGGCTCCTCTGTAGATGTGGAGAGAACATTACTGTAACAGACACGGCTAGAGTCGTCTTACTCTGAAGATCTGCGAGTCCTGAGATTTTGACTTGACTGTGTTACTGAGCTAAGAATCTGCTACTGATGGAAAGCTACCAAAGCTGAAAAGGAGCAATACAGCTTCAGGTTTCCCGTATAATTAAAGGGCACATATTCTATCTGTGCCTCTTCTGTTAGATGAAGCTCAACTTGATAAAAGACCATTACTATGAAATGTATTGGTGCAGCATAAATTAACTGAGAATTTATCCCAAGAAATTTTAAATGGTTGTGTCTGTCTTTTAGTCTCTCTGTCAGTACTATATCAAAGCTACTTTGGTTTTCTTCCCATTATTGTTCATTTCCATTTCCACAATATTCTCTGCACTGATCCCATTTTCTTTAACATAACATGTTTTTAACTTTCACGTATTTTCAATATGCATCTGGAAAAAAAATTTTTTAATATAGAAACATTTCTGAAAGATAAATATTTTATTGCCTCACAAAGGGACTCTAATGGTAACTTGGTTTGTGAATATATTGCTCTTCAGCAAGAATGTATGTATTTTTAAAGGCCATTTTTATCTAGTGTTTCAGAAACAGGTATCACATTAAAAATACCTCCTTGAATTTCTGTGTTTGTCAAAATGTGACAGGTAAAAAGTACATCCTTGTGTGTCTGCTTGGAATGCTATAACATAGGAATGATGCAAGACCTTTTAATTAAAAAATGAAAATATTTTCTGAAATGTTGTAAGTGATCACTTGTCTATTGCTATTGCAGAAAGATGGAGTAATTACAGTTTCCCATACTGAACTGCCATTAGATGATGTCAAAGATTACAAAGCCTCAGCCACACTTCTCCTTCAGACTGAAGAAAAAGGTGCTTTTCATCCAGTGTACAGAGGAGCTTCAAATGCTTTCTGTATCCATCTGTTCTGTATTGATGAGAAGCATGAAACTAGGTAGGTATGGATGAATAGCTACTGCTTTCCCGATCTTAATAACAATTCTCGATGTTACATATTTAGGACAAATCTGAAAGTGACAGCACCTGCTGCAGTTAGGTTGGATTTTTTCTGACTTTTTTTTTTCCCATTTCTTTTACCTTCAGTAGTAACTGAAATTTTCAACCTCCAGCTGCAACTTCCCATCTCTGGTAGGACGGTGGGAACAAAAAGTTAAGAATTTGGTTTTTGTTGGAAAAATGCTAGTTGAAATTGTGAGAAGGCCACTTCTTCCTCTGAAGAAACATTAATTCCAAAGCTGGCTAACTGTGAAGGGAGCTAGATGTTACAGTACTGGTCATCTCATTTCATGGGGTGATAAAGCTGTTTTTAACTCTGCAGTTAAATGTTCTCATTTCTAAACACTCAGTCTCCCATCACTGAGAGAACTGATGCGGTTTTCTAAAATCCACCACAGTAGGGGGAAGACAAAGGCTTTTTATCTTAAAATGATTGCTGCTGCTGACCTTGGACTCTTAGATCCTGGTGGAGTAGAATAGATCTATAAATGTGGTTTAGACATTTTTTTCCCCAAATGTCTCTGCACCCTTTAAGAGCGAACCTATACTCAACCATATCAGCAAAAGCATCTTCAGGAGCATTGGCCCATTCTGATTATAAATGAGCCCTGCTCTTGTTTATAGGTCCTAGAAAGAAAGATAAAACATGTAGATACTTACAAAAAATAGATAGAAAGAGGCTTAGCACACCCAAGATCTTCCACAGTTTTGTATACATGTAATTTCTAGAGACACAAGGTATCAGTAGCAAGGACTTTATAGGTGATGAATTTGACAACTGTAGTACCATTTGAAAAAACATCTTTCTACTTGTAGTAGTAATCATTGGTGACTGACAACTTCTGAACGTATCTGGCTTAAAGGAAATTTAGGAATAAACTTCATTAAGAAGAAAAATCAGAACTCCTTGAAAACTAATTCTGTTTATTAAGCTGTTTCTTGATTAAGGAGGGGCCCTACCCAAAGGGATTAAACACTGAATCTGCTACAGATGCAAATATCCTGTTACCAAAGAAAAGCAAACATATAGCCTTCTTGGTACATATTTACCGAGTAATAATAGCTCAAATTCGTTAGGAAGAGAGAGAAATGCAGTGCTAAAAATCTGTGATGTACTTAGAAACACTAATCAATGTACATGCAATAGAACAATCACATTGCAGAGAGTCAATTTCAGAATAGTTTATTTATAGACAATCTAGTCTAAAATAAAATTCAAGCAAGATAATTACTCTGGAATAAAATAACTTTATTTTAAAATAATACTGAGGTAAGGGACTTGCTCTAGAATGACTCCATTATAGTGAAACAGCAATTCAAAGCAGTGATCTGTACCTATGCGGGGAAATAATCTCTCTGTAGACTAGTTAAGTTCTCTGCTCATAGTATCCTGCTTAGGATAAGGATCTGTCACTTTTTTGCCCCCTTCTAACATTCTGTCCTTCATATGCACTGTTGTTGTTTCTGTTCAAGATATTTTCACCCTGGTTATCATTCAACATTGCAGTCCCATTCCTTGTTCCCTGGAGACATCTCTGGAACAGTCTGGATTCTAAGATGGGTATCTGTGGAGAAGATAGCATTCCTTTCTGAAGACTTCTCCTAAGATTAACTCATGCAAGATCTTCCTCTCAGAGCTGAGGAATCTGTAGATCTTGGTGTTTTCAAATATTTTGCTTGTATGTTTCCGTAGCTTGCGTTTGCTTGATCCAACTGTTTGTAAAAGAAACATTAGAAAAGCAAATATGTTGAAAGGATGGCATGAAGTAATCCTGACTGTATCTCCAAATCTTGTCCTGAAGGAGTTACTGCTGACGCTGCACAGCGTGGATCCAGAAATAGTAGTTTGGTTGAAGTGTAGGTATGATTGCATCTTAGCCCTCAAGGGAAGTTTACTACTGGGAATTTGTGTTACCCAGTGAAGTTGCTAAATGTTTCCATCTCCAAAATGTACAGCTGTTACCTGGCTTATTAGTGCATTGAAAGTGAAATGTGAAGGAACGAGATTGCTAGTTTATCTACAGGTATTTCATACCTTTTTAAGCCCCCTGAAAAATCTCCTACCTCCATTCTTGTGTGCCTTGCTGCCAAGAAGGTACCGGATACCAGAGAATAAAAAACTGTACACTGCAATGGCATTTTCCTTTCCCCCATTTAGCTATTCTATTAACTAGTTATAATTATGTATTATATAGGTGAATATAATACCCCAATCCAGATCTGTATGTACAGCTTTTTTTTTTTTAAGTTTTCATTCAATCATAGATATTTTAATTGGAAATTATTTGTCTCTTCATTCAGTAATATTATTGGTGAAGTATTTAAAGGGAACTTAATTATAGGTCTGGAGGGAGAAGGGGTTTTATCAATATATTTAGGTATATATATCTGTATTGAATTTCTTCAAAAAGACACATTTTGTACAGTAGAAAAATATTTTATAAAGCTTCAGCATAACTCTGATGGGTTTAAGAGCTCTTTGATATCCTGACACTTAGGAGAAAAAGGAAGAATTTGTTAGATTTCTCATGTCTTTTTAAACTCAAATGTCACATTTCACCATCACTATGGAAAAGAGAGTGGAATTACTCTAAACCAGTAGGTGAGAAGTGGAAAGAAGTAAAGTGTTCAAAAACAATTTCAAAGTATTGATGTTCCTGTTAGTCTGATAAAGTACATCGGATAGGTTTGCCAAGTAGATACTGACAAAACTCTTGGTACTGGATGAAAATCTTGTGGAATACAGCAACAATGTTTTGTAACCTCAGTTAATGTTTGCTGTATACTAATGCTGCTCTGACATGTCCAGAATGTCCATGAATGACTTCTGAAAAATGTTGGAGTCAACAACATGAGAGTAAATTTTTTTTTCCTTCAGTGAAGAGCCTAATCTTTTGATATTATTTCAAGCATTCAGGTTTATTCTTGTTAATAGCGATGCTTTAAGCAGTAGAATTCAACAACTGATGTGCAGCTTGCAATATCTGCAGTTGATTAATGATGAACTAGCAGGACTGTCTGATTAGCGCTGTGAATAAATGTTCCTTGCACTTATGGGGTTGTAAATATTGAAATGTATAGGATCTCTGATACATGCTTTATTTAACAATGTTTACTCTTGGTTGCAGATCACTGGATTTTTTGCACTATGTTTTCAAGCTTTTTCCAGTATGTATAATTAAAGTTTTGAAGTTTGTATTGGTATGTATGTATGATGGGATGGTAGTGCAGTTGTCAGCCAGAGTATTTAGATATGATGCCAGAGTAAGTCAGTGACTCACCGGAGTATGCTATGGCTAGTTGCCCTGGGCTGAGTTACCCTGAAGAGTTTGACTCCTCTCCCTGGCTGCTTTGGGACTTCATGTATTGCATACATAAGTCATTTGTTTATGTTCCATAGGGACTTTTCTGAGATGCAGATTTAGAAAGCAAAAGTTTCAAACTCCTTTAAATCATGTATAGATCCAGACTGTACCTAAATTAAAAATAAAATCAGGGAAAATACATTAAAGTAGAAGAGTTAAAGCCTAGAAAACAGCACTACTAAGGAAATCCATAGTATTTACCTATAGCCTAAACAGTGGCACCAAGGGTTTATGTTTAGGGCAAAGCTAACTTGCAGCAAATAAGGATGTAAATTTACAGTGCAGTAGCTATTTCACACTAATGCTCTGTGTGATCAATCTTTATCTGAGGTAACAAAATACACTTTCTGAGACATTCTTAACACACACTACAGTGAGTTGTAAATTCACACTAAAATTACTGCATGGTAGTATCCTTTAGAGACAGGTCCTGGTGACCACAGATACACCGTTGGCCCTAAATATCAGCATGTTCAGAAATGCTGCTTACCACCGAAGAAAGTTCCCAGAGAAAGTGAACACAGAAAACATTTCATATCTCTTAAGTAGTTTATCTATCCAGCAATGCACCTGTCACTCCTTGAAACAAAATGTCATGATGAAATCACCAGGTGTAGTAAAAAAAATTAATCACGTAGTGTGCTTAAAGATAAGGAGCAAGATTCAAATATCTTTCTACTGAAAAAATGCCATAGAATAATAAGCCAGAGTAAACCAATTAAATGTCTTCCAGATCTGTGCTACTTGGGAGTCTTTCACCATCTATCATGCTGCATGAAGCATCTTTATGAATTGTCAGAGTTCTCCAACATCCCTGTGTGCAGTGAGATTATCTTAAAGCATATGTTCAATAAAAAGAGATGGGAGAGACTCTGGTGGAAGGGGGTGCTTGAACAGTTTGAATGGATGAAGTTATCTGTGGCATGCAGTTTCATCTCCAGAGGATGCTCTCTTTCATCTGAGAGCATTCAGTGGAGATTCCTGCATTCCTTTGCACCTCTGCAGCCTTTACAGCACAAGTTCTCTGAACAATTACATTGACTGCCAATACAGCATGTCTTTGTAGGCATATGCACCCTATAGCGCATGCACGCCAGCAGTGGCAAATTTGGAGCAAGCTGGACATCACTGCGTATGTACAAACTTGCATTCATTAAGTCTACTGTGCATGCAGTGCAAAGTCAATCTATGCATACCCACTGGGTGCTTGTTCAGGACTTTAGGACATATTGCTCTAGTTGGTGGTCTCACTTGGCTGCAGACTTGCAAAAGATCCCAGACAGACATACATTGTCCTGAAATTTCACTGCAGAAGAATAGTAAGGTAGAAAAAAGGACCTTTTAAGGGAAAATGTTGGCCCTAAAGGTGTGGGCATAGAGATAATGTTCCTACTAGGCAGTTGGATTAGGTGATCATTGTTGGACCCTTCCAACTGAAGTATTCTACTGAGGAAGAAAAGACGGGGAGGAGGGTGTGTGTGGGAAAAAAAGGACTGTTAGGGAATATCAGGGTATTAACTGATAAGTCTTTACTGTGGGAGCTAAAAGACCCGTTTCTGTGAGCCAACTTAATGTTCAGCTCATCAGTCCTTTGTATTGCCTAGCTATTAAGCCATCTAGGTAAAGCAATACTTGGAGTACATTGTAAGCATTACATTCAGTTTGTTTTCTTTCTATCCGCTCTAGTCTGAAGCTTTTGTGTAAAGCTTACATTGAGATCACTAAGCCTTTATTGTCTACAAATCTTTTTCAGGACAAAGACTTCTGTGTCATCCTCGTACCACATCATGTACCAGAGTTCCACCTGATCCAGAGTTTTGTTCGGGTTGTCCCTCTCTATACTTCCAAACTTGGTGAGGAGCTTTATGTGTTCCACCGTGCAGGATTGCTCAAGTGAGTGTGCCTCATGACAATAAATGATGTACTCTGAACTACATTTATGGAATATACTTGCACCAGCCAACCTAGCACCAGATGAGTATTCCTTTGCTATCACAGACCAAGCTGGTGTTCTGCACAGTATGGCACAACATCTTGCAAAAATGATAGCTTGAGTCCCCAAAACAGTATGGTTGAATAGCACAGGACTGTGCCTGGATCAATTAGGAGCAGAGCTAAATAACTTAGTCTTTAGCAGCATTACTGCAGCTGTCTTGCCTCCTGTTCTGGAGTGAATCCTAACCCTATTCTGATGTATCTCCACACAGCTCTATACTAGACAATGTAGAAATAGCTTTATATTTTCAGTGAAATAAAGTAGTAGTTAGTGACATGATTTTTAATGAAACAAAAAATGAGATTAAAAATTAAAAATGTAAAAGCAAGCAGTCTTCTGACTGCCAGCATTTATATATAGTTTCCTTTAAGTAAAACCAAAGTACAGTGAGAGGATTCATTTAAAGTTTGTATGTACAGTACTAACTTAATGAAGATGAACATTGGTATGGACAAGTAGCTTCTTCAAGTTTCCTCGTGGACCAAGGCCAATAGAGAAACATGGTGCCCTTTGGATTTGGGTCAGGTTGCGTAACATTGGTACTTGAAAGCCTGGTCTAGATTTAATTCTTGGAAACATTGTGTAACTCTCTTAAGAGAAATGCAGTAATACATTTCTGGAACATGCAGAACACAGCAGTAACCTCATTGTTGAGTATCTATTTTATATAATTTTTCTCTTATTTTTTGTGTTGAATCATTTATTTCATACCTTTCAATTTCCGTGATACTCTGAATGCTTCTGTAGTCTGAAATACTGGTGAACTGGGACACAAAACCTCTCTTGCTATGACTTTTGTTACATGGTGTGAGTTTTCCAATGCTTCGTTTGGATAATAAACCTATACTGGCCCAAATACCAAGCTGAAGTTGTGGCACGGTTAGAGATTTTCCTTTATTTTTGTCTTAATGTAGCTAAATACTGTGTGGTTTTAGAAAAATACTTTCATTTTAATTGCATACTTAACCACCTTTGGTGGTATACAAATAGCTCATGCAGAAACTGGCCAGCTACTCTTGGACCTGTGCAGAAGCTTTTTACCATGGGATGAAATTGGGCTTCTGTGTACTATGTAAGAATCCAGCTGGCTGAAGAGAAAGCCATTGGAGTAATTTCTGTTAATCTCAGTCACAGCTGTTCAGTAATCCACCAGTAGGATTGGTAGTCATATGTCCTCTTGTGATTTTGGTCAAAATTAAACTTGTTATCAAAGTTTTTAAAAAAATAAATTAAAAAAAAAAAAAACACAAACAAAAAAACCCCGAACAAGACACCTTGCAATTCTGATTAAATTGTGCATATTCCAAATGATACCAGCCCTTCCATGAAAACAGAATAGGGTTGTTAGTCATATTTTCCAAACCCCCCTGTAGCTGTGCAGGAAAGTAAGGAAAAATAGCTTTTTATTGAGGTTCAGGATCAGAAAAGCTATGGAGTAAGCCTGATGAAGCTTTAGGAAAGTTTCTGAAGAACGAAAAATGCAGTGCACAACAGCAGATACTGTCTTAGGTAAAACTAAAATATGAAAAAGTAAAAGATCAATATATTGTACTTGCATCGAGGGCTTTCGAAAGGCATGTAAGTGAAAAGGAAGTCACAGAAAATGGATTAAAAGAAAAACAGGGGTAAGAAGATGGGTGTATGAAGACATGAAAGGGCAAAATCAGAAGGGGCACAGGCACAAAATGAGATACTGATTAGTAAAGATTGTAAAAGGAATAAGAAAAAGTGTTAAGTACACAAAAAGCAAGAGTGCAGCAAATGGAAGTACAGGTCTGCTACTTAACAGTGAAGGAGGAAAAAAATAACAGATGACAAGGCATAGGCTGAAATGCTTAATGGATACTTTCCCTCAATTTTCACTAAAAAGCATAATAATAATAATAGCATCCTGGTCTCTGAGCAGTCAAAGGCATCGGGCATCTAGAATGAGTTAATTCATTGCTGGAAGAGAAATGAGCACAGACCTTGGATAGTCCTTCCTACTATTTCATACTTACAGTGGATCTAGTGGTTTTGTTTATTGTTTTAGGAAACAGTTTCAATTATTTGCATGTTCTATTTTTCATCATATTAAAAATATAGTTCATTATTGATACAACTGCCTTCTCTTGGACATGGGTGGGAAGAAAAACTCATGTGCTGGGCTCAGTGGAGTGGCAGAAAGATAGCATGCTCATGAGTTGTGGAGTGAACCATATTGTTGGTCTTGCTGACCATCATCTTCATCACTTGTTTGATCTTGCAATTAACTGTCTGTGGAAATGAGTTAACAAGTATGGAAACTAAGCTGATGCTTACTTAGAAACTCAGGATTAGTTTGTAATTTAGTAATCAAATGTATGCTTTTGAGCACTCAAATAATCAAGTTGAAAATTATCA